>NC_062568.1:137441699-138065699 GCF_022837055.1 Prionailurus viverrinus
GCTGGAGGTAACCGCCCCTCCCCACCCTCTCCGGTGGCACGGGGTAGGGGGTAGGGGCCTTCTCGGGTTGCAGCCCAGGGGCCTGGCCAGGCCGCGGACCGTAGCGTCCCCGCACGCAGAAGCCACGATTCGGTGGTTCAATACGTTTTCACCCGGATTAGAGGCAGAGGCTGGAGGCTCAGTGTAAATGTCACGCAGCAGCTTTTAATAAAGAAATGTTCAGATTGTTAGACTGCGCAGTACAGTGTGAGTTCTGTGCCCCCCTCTTCCCAAACCGGCTTCAACCTCCCCCCCCCCCCCCAACCGTTCCCGAACACACATCACACCTCATCGCGCGTTACAAATATATTACATATTCAGAGCGATCTCGCCGCGGCGCCCGCGGGAGGGGCAGTCTCCCGGAGCTTAACATGCACCTCGCGGAGGGCTGCAGGACGCCGGGGCCGACCGCTGGCACGAGAAGAGGAAGAAGACCCAGACCGGACCTGCTCTGCGGGAGCTTCTTTTACACTCTCCCCCTCGAGTCTTGGAAAGGAATTCCCATCGGGAAGGGGGTCCTAAAAGCACCTAGCTAGGGGGCGGGACCTCCAGTTCTCGGCCAAGGGGCTCCAGTTAAGAGTATTTTAATTCTTTCACATCGGCCCTCCCAAACCGTGAAAACCTAACCAATTGAAGGCACACACACACCAGGGGGAAAGGTAACAAAATCAATCCGCCGAGTTCAAAGAACCGAGGCGCGGGAGGAGGCTGCAGGGTGCTCGGCGCTGGGCCGAATGCGCAGCAGAGGGTCCCATCGACCCTGCCGAGACGGCGGACCCCACTCAGCAGATTCCTGGCGGTGTGTGTGTGTGTGTGTGTGTGCGCGCGCGCGCTAAGGGGCGGCACACCCTAATCTATCCCACTGCTTGTCTGTCTCTTCTCTGCCAGCCAAGAGCCGCCCATCCTCAGAGAGAAAAATGTGAGTGTGGGCACATTACGCACCATTAGGGAGGCACTACAGTTTTAATGTGGCCTAATTAGTGCCGCTAACCGAGCAAATATTATTATATTGAATAATGATAATATGATGAAAATATTAATGCTTTCGAACTTTGCACGTGGGAGCCGTTCCTTCGGTTCTCCCGGGACACCCCAAGCATGCTCAGACCCACTAGCAGGCGCAGTCCGACGCATCCCTGGGAAGGCAAGCCCACAGGCCAGCTCAGAACATTCGTGTGTCATCACAGACACATTAACCACACCCTGGGCCACGCCACTTATCACCCGCCACGCAAAAGAACTCCTTCTAATGGCGTCTTCTTCTTCTTCTTTTTTTTTTTTTTCTTTTTTCCCCTGTAGCAGGCCGTAAGAAGCAAACCATACAGGAGTCCGCCGGAGTCCCTCTTCAACTGAGCTTCTGCTCTGCACCCCAGGAATGTTGAGGTGTGCGCGCCCGGTGCATTCTGCTTTAACTAGGGCCGCCAGGCAGGTGGAGTTGCAGGAGAAGGTCCCATTTAATTAGCATTTAAATTCACAGCCCCCTCTTGTTGCCAACTACTTCTCCCTTGGGAATTTGGTGAAAAGTAGGCATTTAACAATTAGGAAGTGGGGAAGGCTTCTCAAAATAGAGATTCAAAATCTTAATTCTCTTAGCGAATTTGGAAGACCAAAGGCATGAGGGAACGAGAATGGGTTGGCTGGGAGGAACGTTAGTGGCTGGACGTGGTGTGCCTGCGTCCCAGATGATTAGCACACCGATTCCCTCTCCCCTTTACGCATCCCACACGGTTCTTGAGTCCAAGGAGACCGAGCCGAGGTGGCTAGCTACCCTGTCCTTGCTGCCTGAAGACCCGCCAGTTCTTTCCTGGTTGCTGAGATGGATGTGGGCAAGGGCCTAAGAGCGTTGAAAGTAAAGCGATCGCTGGGTCCCGGGAAATGGGGATGCGTGGTCCTGGCCAGAGAGCGCCCCCTCTCGGGCTAAATTGCTGCCTCTCCCTGCTTGTGGCCCACAGTTCGAATTTCTGCACCTTTTTGGGAGCTCTTTCCGGGGAAGCAAAGTCCCCGTTAGCTGATCCCGTTGTTCTCGCACGCAATCCCTTCTCCCCTGCCCGGTGCGTCTGGACTAGAAATCGCCTCCTAGACACTGGTCCAGTTCATCAGGTCCCAGGGCAGGAGCGGGCAGTTCCGCGGGGTTGAATCTGGCAGTTGGAGATTCTGTGGACCTCAGCGGCTGCCTGAGCGGTCGCCTACCCCGCTAGGTCTGGGGAATCCAGCCCCGCCCGCACCAGAAGCAGGAGCCGGGGCGGGGAGCTTTCAATTTGTTCCAGTGATGGCTCTAACTTAATAAGGCGATTGATTAGCACTCAAAGTGCCGTTTTAATTAGCCGCTTGTTAATTAACATCGCAAATGAATTTCCCCTTTTCTGATTGGCATCTTCGCCCAGCGCTCTGAGGCTTTCTTTTCTCCTCTGCCTCCGCCCCGCCATTCCCTCTTAACCTCAGGAGTTGATACAAGCTTCAACTACCTTACTGAACCTTAGCGGCCTCGGAATTATTTTTATAGTGGGGCGTGGCTGTGTCACCCGGGGGCCCTTTCATTTCCCAGGAGCTGGTCTTCAATGGACAGTGATTTAGTTTAGGACGGGTGAAGTAAAATCCTCCTCCCCACTCCTCCTCCAACTGCCTCCACTTTGTCATCTTCTGTGTCTCCACCCCTGCCTCTAAGGAAGACTTCTTTCTCCCTACACATGTGGACCCGTAGAAAGAAGAAAGGAAGTGGAAGTAGAGGTGGAGAAGAGTGGTTACATTTAGTTTGTGGGGGAGATTTGACCATCTCCAGATCACATCAAACGTGCTGCAAAGTTCTGCTGCGGAGGTCTGCAGGCATGCGTAGTTAGTCAGTTTCTGTTCCCTCCACGGTGCTCTAAGAGAATTTCGTACCTTCCTGCAGCAGAGATCTCTACAGCCAACATATGCCCACAAATTGCTGCCCAGCCCCATTGTCAGGAGAGTAAAGGTTTGGACGATTTGTGGACATTATTGCACCATTAATACTCTTAGCTACCCTACAAATCCCTCTATATATCTCTCTACTTGGGATGTACCTGCTTTTTTTCCATGACCAAAGATACACTTCATTTCCTTCAGGAAACCTCTCTGTTCCCCCAACTCCTTCCAAGGCAGGACTCCGCAGTCTCTCTTTTGTATCCTCATGATAGCAGGCGTCATGGCATTTATGACAATTTCCATCATGTTCAAGCTCTCAGCAGCCCTCTGAGGTGGGCCAGTGTCTCATTCTCAAGCACCTGGCAGAGAATGCACACACAGTGTTTACTGACTGAGTGAGTGAACAAAATGAGTGAGGGAAGGAAGAAGGGGAATTAAATATGGTTGCTGTATGGTACCTGTAGCTGGAAATAACTGCCACCTTCACGTTGTCCACTTGTCAATCTCTTGCTTCACAATTTGCAAGGAGATTTTTACATAGAAGGTCTTATTTGGTCATCACAATCACTCTATTCTAGGCAAGGACTATTCTTCCCTTTAATGGACAAGAAAAGTGGTCATCAGAAAGGTTAAGTGCCTTGCTCAAGAGCATTGGAAAGTGGCAAAATGAGATTAAAACTCTCTCTTCCAGCATTCTTTCTCTACTATCTCCACTGGCCTGCCTCCTGATTGTTCTGGCACAACACATATCTAACCCCCAAAGGACTGCCAGCTTCACTAGGTCTCTGCTAATCTTTAAAGCTGTGATGAATTTATAGCTCTCACAGATTTTATTATGATACCATCACTATCTCTCAAAACTTTTATTCCTCTAGGACGATTAGTATTTGCAAAGGCTATCATTTTAACTTATTATTCTGTTAAAACAGTTTTCAGTTACCTTATTCTTTTTCATCTACTTTACTTGTCTCTCTTGGCTCCCGTCACCACTCTCCTGGTTTCTGTCTATTTAAGGGACTCAATTTCAGTATTTTCAAGTCTTTCTCTTTATTACATTATGTTTCTAAGCAAATATGCATCAAGTCCTTAAGCAGTTGGAAATATCTTTATATACTGAAAAGAAAAATAAAGAAAACTTCCCATGCTCCTCTAGCTTTCAAACGTTGAGAGGTCAGGATGTGGTCAGGGAGTCAGCCTTACTAGGGGGAGAGCTTATATGTGCATCTGGCATCTTTTATAGAAAGAAACAATAGCCGGCTTTCTCGGCTGGGGCCTCTTGGCGCCGCCCTGTGGAGGGAAGCGCCTCTGCACTTCTTTCCTGTAAATTGGCATTGTCATCATGTGGACCTTTAGAAACGTTCGAATTAAACATGATAAGAAGAAACACCAGTTCCAAGTTCAACGTAATCTAGAGATGCATTTCTTCAAAGTTCAGTTCCTTTAAAAACCGATGCTCCAGTTTAAACACAATCCCAAATCTCTCTTGTCAAAATGAATGAAGAAAGTATATATATATATTAAAGAACAAAACTTGTTAAATACATGAATGTTTGAATCATGATTTTGGCAGGGAGGGAGCATCTATAGTGGTAATCAGGACTGACATATCCTTTAAAGCAGAAGGAAAACTTTGTTCTCTATTATCCACATTAGGCAAATAACTGTTTTCTGTGCAAGAATTCCAAAATCTTCCAAAAATTAAATAATTTTCTTTCTTTCTCGTGTCTTTTTCTTTAAGGACATGAAGGCCTGGAAGTGGAAGAACATTTTCAAACTTATGTTGCTTTAGGGACTATGTTTATTTGTGTCTTAAATTCAGTGGGAAAATCTGAGATTAAATCCAGTTAATGCATTTCCTTTCCTATACTTGGGAATTGAAAATGTTATTAGTCTACACCCTATTCTATTTCTGAATTTTTATTTTTAATGAAAAGTTAATTATGTTTGCTCTGCTAGACGGTACATGATTTCCTGGGTGTTTAGATTATAAACGCTCTCAGGAAAAAAAAAAATAATGGCAAAAGAGGAGTGTGTGTGGAGAAAAAAGAACTAAGAAAAGTTAAGAAACAAAAGTCCAGCTCTGAAGAATTTGGCTTTCATTAAGTTTGCAATGTGGTCTTTGGGTCTCTTTTAGATAGATATTCAGGCCACCACTAGCATTTCCTCTCTAGTAGGGACCCAAAGATAGGAGCCTTGATAAAAGTCAAGGTCATATTTTCCCCTCACAATTGTTGTTCCTGAAAGCTGATCTCCTAACATCTCACCCAAAGAAATCTTCTATGGTCTTAACCTTTTCTTAAGAAAACATGATCTGAGACACGCACAAGGTGGGGCCTACTGGGCTTCCGGTTTCTTTGCTTTTTAGAGTTTTCACAAAAGGAACGCTATTTTTTTTCTAAAACTTCCACCTTCCTCTCTTCCTTTCTTTTTAGATTTCGTTTTTATTTTCATACGGCCACCTCTCTCTCTTCCCTGCTAATGTTGTGAATTATTCCAAGCTAAAAATCCTGTTAAACTGCCCAACACAATCTGTGCAAGAAGCCTTTTGAGCTCTTGAGTCATTTTAGGCGTCAGAGCAAAACAAAAACAGGCTTAAATGAATAATTTATCAAGGTCGAGAATACCTGATTTGTGCAGTGCCGGTTAGTTCTGGATCAAAATTTGTTTTTTCCTCCTCTCCACCTCCCCCCCAGAAGAGTCAGAGAGGGAAGTGCGGGTGGAACCCCAGGTTTGGGGGCGAACGCACTTCATTTGGGAAGTGGTAGGTGATGTCAGAATGAGAAGATCCCTGGTTGGTATTTGAGGGGAGAATAACGTGTAGCATACACCTGTAGTCTGGGCAGCCCCAACGCCCTTCCCACACAAGCCAGGGGTGCGGGATGCCGAGGCCACTAGAGTGTTCGGCTTCCTGGCCGCATGTATGTGACGCCAGGGGCTTCCCTAAGATTAGATGCCCTCGGAAGTCCGGGGCCGGTGGTTCCGAAATACCCGTCCCGCTGGCAGGCCGACGCGCGGCTGGCAGGCTCCTAGGAGCGTCTGGTCAGTGAGCAGTTGCCTCGTTGAAGGCGGCGGATTCAACCCCTCTCCGGGCATCACCCAGGCCCTCTGCGGCCTCCCAGCGCTGAGGAGCTCACCCCCACCCCGCGGGCCCGCCGCGCGCTCTCCAGGGGCTCTCCGCGCCGCCTCCGGCCCGCTACGGCCTTGGCCCGCAGCTCGCCCCGCGTCCCCGCCTCGGCTCACCAACCCCGACTCCTCTGCCAGACTCCCCTCGCCTTAGGAGAAAAGCGAGAGCTGCCAGGCTTGTACATCTCCTGGCCTTGGTCTTTTCTCTCCCTGCTGTTCTCCTCAGAGACCGACCCGTGGCGGGGGGGGGGGGGGGGGGGGGAGGACGAAAGAAAGAAAGAAAAAAAAAACGGCATAAAGATAAGAAACAGAGCAACACAGCCTTGAAATAGCGCGGGCTTTTTCTGGGTCAAACACAGCGAATTCCCTAGGAAAACCCAGGGAGGGTGAGTCTCCAACCTACTCCCTTCCTGACTGAGGGCTCACACGATGCCGTTCCGACAGAAAGGCAGCATCTCGTCCCAGGAGGTCATTTGCCTCCCCGACACCACCCCGCCCCACCCCCGTCCTCAACAGAAAAAAATCTGTCCCCCAGAAAAAGACTTTCAGAACTGCAACTAAACCCCAGATTTCGGTCCGGCCCTTGGAGACTTTAAAGGCCATTTCCTACCATCATTCTGCACCTAGTCACGGAAGCGATGCCAGCCACTCAGATTCATAGGGTTCTTAAAATGGTAATTTGGAGTAAAATGTAACTCAAAGAACTTTGAATCATTCATTAGCACCTTATAATTACTCTGCTAATTAGGTTGGCACGGCACTTAATCAGGAGTAATACGCCGTCTTGTCACTGGCACTTCCCATTACTCTGACATTCAACAAGAGACAGGTTGGAGACGTCCTAGAGAAAATAATGTAAGTTGATACCCTCCGACGAGGCGTCACAGTCAAGCCACGCTCCAGGTCCCAAGTGGATCCGCAGTGACTGTTTCCTTTCCAAATGAGCGGACGGATAGGTGGGGGGGGGGGGGGGCGGAAGGAGGGAGGGAGGGAGAGAAAGTGAGAGAGGAGAGAACTGGCTGGTGGCGAGGCGGAGTGCGCGCTGCGGACCCGGCACCAGGGTTCCTGAGCCCCGCGCCAGACTGACACTGCGGTGAACCATCGCCGCCCTCGCCGCTAGAGAACGCCTCGGGGCAGTATTTACCCCGCTCAGGAGAAAGTGTCTGGCCAGGCATTTTTTTGCAGCACGGGCCCTGACTGGTGACCACACTTGGGTCCGCGGTTTTGAGCAGCAGGCCCCTTCCCCACCCCACTCCTCCCGAGAGTGCCGGGTGGATGCGTTCAACCCCCCTCGGAGGCCGGCCGCCCAGCAGGGCCACAGCCCGGGCTCCTGGTCTCTTTGGGGGCCAAATCGGAGGTCCGAGTCCACCGGCCCACCCAGCGGTCCGGCTGCTGGAGTTACACACTTTCCCGTGGATTCCTTCAGGGATCCCCTTCCTCTGCTCTCAGTGCCCTCGGACTATTTAAGCGCGTGTCTGGGGATGCTGCGAGGGCGGACGCGCTGGAGTCCAAAGGTAAGCCAGCCAGATTCCTTTTCCCTCACGGTCCTTTCTCTCCTCCCTCCCCGGACTTCGTTAGAAAACGGACACATCGTTGCTACTCTCTTGGTGGATTTTTTTGTTTGTTTGTTTGTTTCTAATTTTACCCCCTTGGCTCCCCTCTCTAGTCTACCCCGGCTCTCCTCTCCTCTCTGCCTTTGCCCGCGCACGTGATTGTGGACACCGGCACCACCGCAGGACTAGGTGTTGGGCTTTGGGCTGCAGGCAAAGGGTTGAGCAGGTTCTCAAAAGAGCAGCGGGGCCCGAGCCGCGCTCGTTGACGGGCTCGAGAGTCGCGCGTCCATTGGCTCCCAGTACGTCGGCGTCGCTTGCTCGCGCGGGCGCGGCCAATGGGAGCGCGGGGCCCGGCGCGCGGCCTCGGTGGCGGGGGCGCGGGCCCCGCGCAGCGCGGAGAGCGGCGGCAGTGGCCGTGACGTCACGTGAGGGGGTCGGCGCCGCCCGCTCGCAGCCGGATTACAAGCGAACGCGCCCGGCAGCGGCCGGAGTCGCTCGGCGCCGCGTCTCCGCCGCCGCCTCCGCCTGCGCCTGCTCCTTCTTTTCCTTCTCTTCCTCTCCGTCCTGCGTGGCCGCGACCACTGCGGCGGTGTCTTCTCCACAACTTTCCGAGAAAGTTCAGAAACTCGGCTCCAGAGCGGCCGAGTCGCCCGCGGCAGCCACCTCGGGGAGCTGCCCGGGAGCTCCGAGGGCGCGCGCGACCGCCGGGGCTTCGAGGGCGCTGCACCTGCCAGGTCCGCCGCCGCCGCTGCCGCCTGGTGCCAGGCTGTGGGCAGACCCAGGCGGCGGCGGCAGCGGCGGCGGCGTCGGGGTCACCTCCCGCCGCCTGCGTCTTCGTCTGGGTCCCCTGCGCCGCCACCGCCTCCCGCACGTGCGCGGTGGTCCCTGGAGCGCAGGCTCCGTTCTTGCTCAACAATTTTTGTAACTTTCCCCCTCTGTCTCCCCTTCTCCCCTTCTCCTCACCCTTACTTTATGAATAAGGAAAACAAAAAGTGTCCAAAGTGTTCACTGATTGCCACCTCCCGATTATCCTTCCTTCCCTCCTCCGCCCCACTTTTTTGTTTTTTCAAAGCGGCGACAACATTGTTTAGTGTTTATTTTGTTTTACGATCGATAGCTTCCTTTGCTCGGTCGCGGCGGCTGCTGAGCGGCGAAGTGGCGCGGACCTCATGTAGAAATGACAACAATGGAAGGGGCCAGCGGGTCGAGTTTTGGAATAGACACGATTTTGTCCAGTGCCAGTTCGGGCAGCCCCGGCATGATGAATGGAGATTTCCGCCCGCTCGGCGAGGCCAGGACCGCGGATTTTAGGAGTCAGGCCACTCCGTCCCCCTGTTCGGAGATTGATACCGTAGGAACGGCGCCTTCTTCTCCCATCTCCGTCACCATGGAGCCCCCGGAGCCGCATCTGGTAGCAGAAGGGCCCCAGCATCACCACCACCTCCACCACAGCCAGCAGCCGCCGCCGCCAGCCGCGGCCCCCACGCAAAGTTTGCAGCCTTCACCCCAACAGCAGCCGCCGCCGCCGCCGCCGCAGCAGCAGCAGCCACCGGCCCAGCAGCTGGGCCCGGCCGCCTCGGCCCCCAGGACTTCCACCTCTTCTTTTTTAATCAAGGACATCTTGGGCGACAGCAAACCTCTGGCGGCGTGTGCGCCCTACAGCACCAGCGTCTCCTCTCCCCACCACACCCCGAAGCAGGAGAGCAATGCGGCGCACGAGAGCTTCAGGCCAAAGCTGGAGCAGGAGGACAGCAAAACCAAACTCGACAAGCGGGAAGATTCCCAGAGCGACATCAAATGCCACGGTGAGTCGCGCCGCCTCGGCTGGCTGGCTGAGCCGTGTAGCTTCTGGTCCTCTGGTTCTCGGTCTCCCCTTCGGACCCCCGCGAGTCTCCGATGCGGGGTTACTCCGGGAGCTTCTGGGACGATCGCGCCCGGGTCAAAAACTGCTAGCGGGAGGGAGGCCTGGGCGCGCGACGGGAGGACTCGTCCGAAGTTCGGTTTATTGTTACATTGCCACTTCTCCATCTCCCCGCAGTCCCACTCCTTTCTTTGTTTTACTTAATTTCAGTGTATTAGGAATAGGGCGGAGGCGGAGGGGATCTGACGGGCATACTTTCATTGATAAAAGGGAAGTACTTGAGATTTTTCTAGCTGAGACCTTGGGGGTGGGAATGGGGGGAGGTGGGAGAGAGGGACGCGCTTAGCTAGCGTGGTGTTTAGGGGTGTGTGCAGAAAGAGTTTATTCTTTAATGTAAATTATTTCGTTCTTTCCCCCCTCCCAGCACACCATATTTTCTAAACACCGTCACAGGAATCATCAGATTTAATGAGGGAAAATTTTCCGAGTTGAGTAACAAAGCAACTTTTTAAAATTAGATTGTGATTGATACAGGGAAGCCGATGTGGTAAAAATTTATAGTTTTTCAGTTTTTAAAATACCCTTCTGACTCCATGGCCCCAACTGAATCTTTGTATTTTAGTAAGATTTTCGTCTCCCTGCAAGTAATTGGGAAATGGCGCTTATGAAAATAAAATTGGATGGAATTTGGATTTATTTATTTTTGTAAAATCAGAAGATGGCAATTGAAACAGTCCTTCAACTCCCTTTTTCCATTTTCTACTCATACAATTTTATAAGGAAGTGTTTGTTCTGGTCTTTGCATGACAAAAGAGTTTTAATGTGCCAGGAGAGTTATTTTTTTCCCTTACTAATAAGTTTATTATTATTATTATTAACCTTTGCCATCTCTGGGAAAGATGTGTGCTGACTGTCTGGAAGGTAGGATACTGGCTCCTCGGTTTACTATTATCACATTAGCATAATAGTGCCCAAAACAGATGTACAGTCTGGTCTGGCGATTTTTTGTGCACCAACCTCCCCAGTGGGTCAATTAGAGAGATTATTGTTCTTCCTGCAGGGAAGATCAAGGAGCGCAGCAAAAACGGGTACAAACAGAGAGGGGCTGACATATCGATTTCCCAGCATTTCAGTAAAAAACCAAAGTTGACAAATAGAATCCGGAAATCTCTGGGCTGTCACCTGGATGGGCTCAGTGATTTTGAGCTCTGCTTGGTGTCTGGGTGACATATTCTCTCTGAAGCTTTACAAGACTCAATGCAAGCAACTGCAGAGAACTTATTCCAACATTTGCCAAGTGCATCTGAAAAAGGAAAACAAGTGCCTGTAACTTTCAATAAACAGAAAAAGTGAAATGAAAAAGGTGTCCCTTCCTCAAAACAAAACAAAACAGAGTGGAAAGATCTTTTGAAAACTTCCAAATCAGGCAAAAATGAGGTCATAGTGAAAACGGTTAAGGAATGGGACAGCGCCCCCCCCCGCCCCAGTGAAGGAAACAATAACGAAAGGACCCTACTGTATTGTAAAATATTGTTTTTTCTTTTTAACTTCCAAAGATGGGAAGATCAGACAACCTTTTAGAACCCTTTTAGGAGTGCCGCACAAAGTTCCAAACTCCTTGGCCTTGGTCTTCTTTCTTCATACTGGCTAGGGTCCAAGTATGTGTGTGATGAGGGTGGCAGAGTATAGTCCCCCGAGACCAGCAGCTGAGTTGGGGATGTGGAAGTGTGTGCCAGGAGGGCATTTCCCCTTTCCTATTCCACAGTACCTTACGGCTATGGGTTTCTACCATAGGAACAAAGGAGGAAGGAGACCGGGAGATTACAAGTAGCCGGGAGAGTCCCCCTGTGAGAGCCAAAAAGCCTCGAAAAGCCAGGACAGCTTTCTCTGACCATCAACTCAATCAACTGGAGCGTAGCTTTGAGCGGCAGAAGTACCTGAGTGTGCAGGACCGCATGGACCTGGCAGCTGCACTCAACCTCACAGACACCCAAGTCAAGACCTGGTACCAGAACCGCAGGTAAGGGAGGCTGTGGCAGGGAGCAAAGGCATCTGGCCATCTAGGTCATGACCATCGTGCTAATCTTCTCCCCTCCTGGCCCCGGGAGACCCCAGGAACTCAGATAGAGGCCCCAGAGTGGGCCCTGGGGGTTGGGGGGGGTGGTCTTCCAGGCTGGAACAGGGATTAGCCACATCCCCAAGGTGAGAGGGACCGATAGGCAGCTGGAGTTTGGAACATTTTGCATTGCTGAGTGTCTTAACATATGCTGCTTTCCCTCTCAAACCCCAGTGGCTGGAATCCACCCCCCCTGCCCCCAAATCGATCAAGCCACACCTTCTCAAATTGAGACATCTGTGCAGCTGACACTCAGGCCTGTAGAGCCCGTGCTGTGCACCCTTTGGGCCTGCCCCAGGCTGGTTCCGAATGTCTACAGCTGGCCACACAGCCTGGCTATTTCGGTCCGGAAGGAACTGCCCCACTGGCCTCAGCTGAAATGTCCTTGCCTTGGCTTATGAGGCAGCCGGCCAGGCATCCAGACCGAGGGTCTGTCCCCTGTATTTGTCACCTCAGAGCCTGCCAGGAATCACTGCCTCTGTTGAAAGGAAATCAGGAAAGGGCTTGCGGGCCCTTGAAGTGTAGTGCGAGCCCAGGCAATCTGAGGCTGAAGTTATGCGTGTTTCCAAGCCTGGCAGTTGTCTCCCTTGTCTCGATTTTTTTTTTTTTTTTTGGGTCTTCTCCTCTTCTCTCATTTGTCTTCTAATCGTCCATAAGTGTGGTTGGAAATGCCCATCCAGTTGTCATCTTTACCATAATTTTCTGTCTCATTACATACGGTTTCAGCCACCCTAATTCTGTCGGAAAACATTAGTGTCATTTGTAGCCAATTTAAAATGGGCGACATGTTTATTAATTTGGCTGAAGCTGCCGGGTACGGATGGCCCACCAGCCCTGAGTTCTTTCGTGGGGCATTTGAGCAAAGGCCTGATCGCCTCTTCTTCCTAGCGGGGTATGGTGGGGGAGGGAAGAGACTGAGAAGAGCTGATCACAGGTTTTAATTGTTACTCTCTCCCAGAGGAGAGAATATCTTGAAATGCATTTTTCCCCTCCTGAAATGGCCCCAAGGTACTGTCACCGTGGGAGAGTCCTCCCTCAAACCAATTCCATTTTGAAACCTTGCTGCCTCCCTTGCCCCAAGCCTCCCCCCCCTCCCCCCCCCCCCCCCTGCCCCACCTGCTGTAAGGTCCTATCAGAATGGGGAGAGAGATGTATCTCCACAGCGCTGGGGGACTGAGAGGGGCTCAGGAGTCTGTGTCCCTTTGTTTATGGTTTCTACTTACTAGTCCTGGAGGAAGGGGGGAGGGGCAGAGAGTGGACACTCTGGGATTGTTGGGGGGGGGGCACTTGGGGAAAGGAATTAGGGGAGGAGGAGAAGACCCGCCTATAGAAAGAGTGGTCCCAGTTGGCCTTCAGGAAAGTTTCAGGAAGTAGCCTAATTATAAAGGGGGCAACAGCAGAGCAGAGGGTCAGGTAAAGGCAGCAAAGCTTGTAGAATTTCATTTATGAGTGTCTCAGACATTAAGGGTGTAATTTACAAAGTTGACTTGAATTTGGGTTACTCTGTGAGCAAGATCGTCGGGGAGGGGGCTAAGAGGTGCGGTTCATTCCTGGTTCTCAGAGCTCTCGGTTTTCCTGTCCCCCGAGAAAGAGAAGGCAGGAGAGGATGAGAGAAGGGGCCTTGGTGCCTGGACGGAGCCCACAGCGGCGGGGTGCCTGCACGCCTGCTTTTTTTCAGGACCAAGTGGAAGCGGCAGACCGCGGTGGGCCTGGAGCTGCTGGCCGAGGCGGGAAACTACTCGGCCCTGCAGAGGATGTTTCCGTCGCCTTATTTCTACCACCCAAGCCTGCTGGGCAGCATGGACAGCACCACGGCCGCCGCGGCCGCCGCAGCCATGTACAGCAGCATGTACCGGACTCCTCCCGCGCCCCACCCCCAGCTGCAGCGGCCCCTGGTGCCCCGCGTGCTCATCCACGGCCTGGGGCCTGGGGGACAGCCGGCCCTCAATCCCTTGTCCAACCCCATCCCAGGCACCCCGCACCCCCGGTGAAGAACGAGCGACTGACAGCGCCGCGGTCCCTTCCCCGTCCCCTCCCCGACCGGACAGCTGCCCCTCCTCTCCCCGCTCAAGGCCGCGAGGCCTCTCTTGATAGCGACCCCGGGAAGCAGGGAAGTGAGAGAAGAAGCCGCACACCAATGGGAGGGGGGGGCCCCAAAGAGGAGCCAGCCCTCCACTCTCCATCTCCCCACCCCCAGAAACAGGGCTGGAAAGCTCCCCACAGCAGTGTGACTGGCGAAAATGCTGCCCCCACAGAAAGTGCGACCAGTAAGTGAAAACATCAACAAAAACAAAACCTCAAGTTCTTTTTAAAAATGACTTTACGGACAAGCAGGAGGGAGGGAGGGGGGAGGGGAAAGGAGGGAAGAAGGAAGGGCACGGAGAGGAAGCCGTAGGGGCAGAGAGAATTGTAGATGGACAGCCAGCCTCAGATTCCGAGGCACAGGGCGTTGCTGTGGACATTCCGTCTGCCCCAGAGAAAAGAGGAGGGTAACTGAGAACTTTGCACTGATTTCTCATGACCTTTTTTCTTTTGGAAAAGTGGCATGCTCCATAATATGAAAAAAAAAAATGTACATTTGAAAGACTGAGTGATAAGTGATATATCATATTTATTATATGTTGTCCAAAAAAGAGTCACTTATATACGTTAGTAAAACATGATTTTTCTTTTCATGTCTTTTTGATTCAGTAAAATAAATGCTTAGACAAAAATATAGATTTTTTTGTGATTGAAAATTACAAAAATAAAGTTTATCTTTTTTTAACAAGCGATGAAATTCAAGGGAGCTGATTTTACTAAAGCAGAACGTACTATGATGAAATGCCTGACTTGGTTTAGGGGGAAAAAATCCCTCCCATCATATTAGGAATTTACAAAATCTGTAACGACTTTGGGTTGAGTTATATAAAAGCAGCTCCAGTTTTCACGCTGGTCTCTTCCGAGCCGTTATTTGATGTGTGAATTCCTTTCTTTTTAAGAGGATGATTTCAGAGCAGCCCGGGAGGCGGAGGAGGAAAAGTCTCCGCTTGTAGGCCGCTGGTGCTGGCTGAGTGGGGCGGCCAACTTCCCCCGCTCCCAGACTGCCGGGCAGCCGCGGTCTGTCGGCCCCTCCTCCTCCTTCTCCTAGGCTCTTCCCGGGGCAATGAGGGTCCCCAGCGCTGGGCAGCGGGCGGGTGGACGCTCCTCGGGCCTCGCAGCTGTTCTGCAGCCCGCAGCCCGGCGCCCACGCGGCGGGACAGCCTGCGAGCGGGCGGCTGCAGGGCGCGCAATTAGGACGCCCGGGGGACTCGGAGAGGCCCGGCTAACAAACCCTCGTTGCGGCTTAGATCCTTGCGTTCTCGTTCCCCAGCGGGCATCCAGCCCCCACCTCCGCGCCGCGCGCCGAGCCTCTTGTCCTAGTGAGTTTGTTGTGCTGGGATGCCCTGGAGCAGGAATCCAAGTCTGGCCATGACAGGCTTGCCAAGCTTTTTATCCGCACCCATGGATGGGTTGGGACCACAAAATGAGGGGCCCTGCCCAGAGGATGGAGGTCTCTGGGAGCGTGTGTGAACGGATGTGTAAATACTTGTAGCATCTCTGCGAGGGCTGCAGGTGCACCCCACCAGACTGGCTCCCCACCAGGCTCAGCACTCAAGACTAAGGGAACAACAAAACAGGGGTTCAGTTCTAGGGCTGCTCCCACCTTCTGCAGCCCCAAGGGCATTTCCTGAGAGCCAGAGTTAGATCCCCCAGGTGGGTATTCTCATATCTCTAGCTTCACTCCTTGCCTTGGTCCCGTGTCAAAGGGACACACAGCCAGAACACATCCAGACCCATCCTCCAACTTTCTCTGATGTTGAACCTTAGTAGAGTTAAAAACATTTTTTAAAAAGTGGAGTGCTATGGGAGTATGGATTGGGAAGGGGTGGGAAGGAAGAAGGGAAGAAAGGGGTGAAATCCAGGAGGAAATTGCCTCAGGCGCCTTGATCAGTCTTTGGCTAATTAGGGAGTGGTTTGCAGATTTCTATCTAGCTCATCAATTTGCTTCAAAAGTGGTCTTGGTCTTGTTTGATTCTAACAAAAGGGTCTGGACTGGCCCTTCTCATTTTCTTCCTGCTGAGCTGGGGGCACACTCAAGATAGCTGGGTTGGGCTGGAAACTGGGCACCACTGTGTCCAGTGGGGAATGCCCAGTGCCTGGGCACTCTAGCAGACTCTCCTTGTTCCATCTTAGCTGCTGGTGGGTTTTACAGTCAAGTTTAAATGCCTCAAAAATAGTCTGCCTGGGCCTAAAAGGGCACGCTCCACGTCTGGGGGGGGGGGGGGGAGGTGTGTACTACAGCTTTTGTCTGCACTGGCCCCGGGGCCAGTCAGCTTCGGGCACAAGAGGGACCTGGAAGTCACTGGAGTTCACACATCACACATTCCCTATGAAGAATGACCTCAGGTCCAGTTGGGAAAAACACATAAACTTACAAATACAAGCAATGCCACAGCACCCATCTGCTACCAGCAGTCAGCCCGCAGTTCACCAGCCACTCTGCGGAGGAACCTGCCTGTTGCCCCTTCGCTCTCAAGGCTGAACTTGGACTCCATAGGTGGACAATGCAGGGGGAAGCGCTATGTTTATACAGACCAAGTTTTCTTAATTAGCCTTATATTCCACTGCTGTTAGCCATTACTCTGGATCCCCCAGAGTCCTCCTAAATTTGCTTTTCATCAGAGTCATGTTTTCTTCAATCCCCTAAACTGGGGAGCTAAAAGTGTCAGTTCCCCTCTAAATTTGTTTTAGTTATTTCCTGTCGCATAAAAGTTGGCAAACTGGATATTAGGGATGGGTGTTGTTTCAGGAAGAAAACTGAGTGCTGGATTTCTTCTTTTCATTCTTTTCTTTCTGCTGCAGCACTGCCAAGGGCACTTAATCAGGTGCCCTTCTATCTAAATGTCCCCAAACTATGGCTTAAAAGTCAAATGCAAACCCGTCCTTTTCCTCAAAAGGGGTCCTCTGTTCCTCTGTGCTTGTCCAACAAAGATGGGGATTGGCTAAGAAATGAGGAGTGCAACCCTAGGTTTTCTGAAAAGCAGGAACAAAGATAACAGGCAAAGGTCTTTTCTCATGGGAGATCTGGAGTCAGTTATGGAAGCCCAGAGGACAGCTGTCCCTGGGAGCTGTGCTCCTTTTCTTTTTCCCTAGCTTCACTTGGTGTCTGAAGGGCACTCCACGGTTGGATTTTATTTGGATTGCGCTTTGATTAAGGTGGGGACTGGGAAATCAGGGAATTGCAGTGGCAATCTTTGCTTCCTCCAGAAACCCAGGAAAACTAACTTGTTTCAGAGAGATGTTTACACACCCACAATGACCCCCTTAGATTTGCCCACTCCAATATCCGCTCTGGGACCACAGCAAACCTAGCAGAAATCTGTAGTCAGGTGAAGTAAAAAGTTAACTCCCCGGCCAGCAGCCAGCCAGTTTAGTCCAAGCCAGCAATTTTCAGTGAGTTGTAAAGTAACGATTGCAGCCTGTCTCTAGCCTCCAGCAAATATACCTACACCTTGTATCAGTTTATTTTTGCTCCACCCCTTAAAATGAAAGCCCACACATGGCAAATTAGACAGCGGATTTCCTCTGTTGCAAATAAAACCCACTTACCCTCAAACCAAGACTTCCCTCCTCCTTTCTCCCTGCCTTCTGACTCCTACCTAGGCAGCCCTTCCCCAGGAGTCTGCTGAATCCTACCTCCCCGCTTTAAACTGCAGCTTGTGAGTAGTTTGTTTTGTTACATTTTTTAACTTTCTAAAAATATTTGGAAAAGCTCTCCCCAGGGCTAGGGAAACTTTAGTTCCTGTTAAGCCATGTGGTTACAAAAATACACTGGAAGAGAGCTTCTTAGTTTTCTAAAGAGCCAGGCACGGCTTGAAGTCAACAGGCTTGGAAAGAGATTGACTTTTCTCCACTGGTGGGAATGGGCAAGGGCAGGGTGGAGCCTCCAAGGGGATTGATGTTTCCTCCGTAGCTCGGAATCCTTAGTGAGGGAAAGCTGGCTGTTGCCTTGGCTGTTGGCTAGAGAGGTGCGGGCAGAGGGATAAGTAGGGGCTTTCCCAGGGTTTACCTCATGGACCCTGGAAAGTGCTTCTGGGCTCCTTGAGTTTCCCACTAGGTCTTTGTCTTGTCCCACTTTCTTGGCTAGTTCCAGCCTTCCTCTCTACCACTTGATTGTTTCCCTGGAGCATGGCCAGGGCCCAGTGCCCCTTCCTTCTTACTTCTGGCAGGCTGAACACCCCCAGGGCCGAGTGGGGGGTTCGTGTGTAGAGTTGAGGGTGTGCGCTTTCAGAGAAAGGGAGGTGTCACTGGCCTCTTGCATTGGAAAAGCAGGTCAGCTGCCTCAGGGCGGTGCGGTGACCCAGAAGGGACTTTGTTCCTCCCCTCCTTCCGGCTGAATTTTGAAGGTCTCTATCAGTCCGAATGTTAGGGGCGGACCGTCTTGGCCAACAAGAAACTGCATTCTCAGTTTCTTTCCTCTGTCTCCTGGTCTCTTCCCCCGGGCCTCTCTTTCCTGAGTTCTCTCTCCTAGCACCACAGACAGCTCCCAGGGCGCGCGGTGGAGCGGAGAGCCGGGGGCTGATGGGTTCCCTGCAAAGCCTAGGCGACCGCAAGGGGCGCGCCGGGGAAGGGTCGACGGCACCAGCGGGGGAGGTCCGCGAGGTGATTACAAAGAGCCCTCCTGGCAGCGTTTCCTGATTAGCTCTAAGTCCAAACAGGGTCACATTCCAAAGAAGAAAATCTTCAGATCAATAAAGTAATTCAAAAACCCAAAGATCTCGGGGTAAGTAGTGCTCAGTGACAGATCAACTCTAAACCGTCCCTATTTAATAAGTTCTTAGTGGAAGCCGACTGGGGAGGAGTGGGGCCTCAGGTCTGTTGCTTCGAAGCCCTTGCGCCGCGGCCGCAGCGAGGTCGCCAGTGGAATCGCTCTAAATGGCACTTTTACTTCCTTCGCTCGCGCTGCCCTGACTTCTCCGCGAACCGCCGCCTCGGCGGACGGAAGCCCGAGAGAAGCGTTCCCGAGGCGGCTGCCCAGCCGAGAGGGTGGAGCGAAAGGCCGGATCTCCACCGCGCTCTCACCCCGGTCCTCCTCCCGGGTGAGAGTCCCCTCGTTTCCGCTACTATCCGGTCCAGGACAGCGGGTCGCCTCCGCGGGAGCTCCACCAAAAGAAGAGGACCTTCCAGAGCGCGAGGTTGAACTTGATTTACGATAAAAGGGCTTTGTTACTTTGTGGAGCTGATGGATTCTCGCCCCCACCCGCCCCTATATCTGGCCGCCAGACTCGATTCTTTACTGCAGAGGCCCTAGATGTGGCGGTCCTCCCGCCTTCTAACGATTCACACACACATTGCAGCCCGCGGTTTGAGCGGAGGTTCCCAAGGTCCGCGGCCGCGCTAGGGCTCCGCGCGGGATCTCCCAGCGTGCGCGCCCCAGCCGAGATTCTGCGCTCCTCTGCCCCAGGACAGCCCCGCGGCCACAAGTCCCCGCGCCCGGTTACCGACCGTGTTTCAGGGAGGAATGCGTGCATTAGGACAGGGACCCTATAGAGCAGGGGCAGGAGTCCAGATGCTTTCACGATCCGTGCTTGGGCTGGGCCTACAGAGCAGGGCCCTTCTCTCACATCTCGGTGGACTCGGGAGAGATTATAAAGACTTCTCCTTTTCCGGTAATCATGTAAATCTTTGCCCAGGTGGGAGCTCATTTCTGTATCCCCTTTCTTTCCCCCTCCCCTCAAAGGGCCTCGTGGCTGCAAACGACTGCCTCCTTCAGATTTTCCCTCAGTTCTTGAAGCCAACTCCTCTTTGTTGATTACCTGCCTCCTCCCCATTACAGTTAGAGGGATGGAATTGCTAAATGGAATTTAGAGCGGATAGAGACTTGCAGTGGCACGGATTACTTACATTTTGTAGGTTCCGGCACCCCTGGGGAGCCCCCAAAGAGCCTGGGGGCTGTAGGAAGAAGTGTTACAGGGTGCGCATCTTTACCTGAAATGGGAGGGAAAGTTATCTATAGAGTAATATGTATTTATAATGCCGCCTTAGGAGAGAGAAATTAGGCATTGGTGGTACCTTGATTCCCCACTCCTATGCTGCACAGTACCCACGATGGAAAACTAGTCTACATTCTGTCGACCAAAAAAAAAAAAAAAAAAAAAAAAAAAGAGGCAAGCTCAAAATCGTCAAACAGATTAGTTTGGGAGTAGCAGAGGGAATTTCAATTTGGGACATGATAACTGTAGCAAGCTACAGGCAAGCGTATTGAGGGTTTGGGGCAGGCTATATTTATGGGTAGAGAATGTAAAGAGAGGAGAGTTCAGTTAGAATCTGTTAAAATAAAAAACAAATGGAGACCAGCTTTGAAAATTCCCTGAGCAGACAAAACCAGTCCAGTCATACAAATAAAGCTCAATTCAGCTTATTTTGTAAGATCAACCAGACCTGGGTCATTCCTTGTTCATGACTCTGGAAACCATAACCCCAACTTCCCCAAGGTTGATATGAAGTAACTCCTGACCAACTCTCTATCAACTTAAGAAAATTCCAACATTATCAGCTTTTATAAATCAGGAAATTATGGGAAATCAGTCTCTCAGTCCCTAAATATTGTTTTCCTGAGGGCACACGTGTGAGATTTTACATTTTATATCCTCTGGTTCCATTTTAGTTTGAAATTCTGTTACATTTCCCCCTTTTGATCAAGATCTTTAATCGAAAGCACCATTGATCAGTTATGTCATTCAGGTGTTGCTTGTTAATTTTTGTCAAAGGTGGATTGCATTGTATGTCCTGTGAAGCCGAGGAGGACCGCCAGGTGTCATTTACCATGAAGCTGAGAAAGGCCATCCTCAGGAGTCTTGTCTCAGGGAGGAGGGAAATGATATGGAATTTCTTTGGGCTCATTTGAGCAACAAGATGATTGAAAATTAAGAATTTCAGTTATATCCCTCTAAAGTGGACCATTTAGTTTCTGTGGTCAGTTGAGTTTCAGGAAAAGCCTTTGAAAGGAAAAAAAAATTAGTATATACATTTGGGAAGAAGGCATTTGTACTAATACAAAATAGTAGAAATTTGATAAAAAAGATTAAACTGAGGACCAAAAGCCCACTGATAGCTATTGATTGAAATGCACCTCTCAACCATTTTCCCCAATTGCCTATGTTAAATAGATTGAAAATGTCCCAGGTTCTGGGAGCTTGGCCAACTTCTGCTAACAGCTTGATATTGTCTTTTGTTATTTTTAGTTCTTGCGTTATTTTCCCTGACTTATTGACATAAAAACAGCATTCTTCTCCAAGTAAGGTGCAGCTTCCCCTTGTGGGGCAGTGAGGAGGTTTAGGGCTCTGTGGTTTCATAGGATTACTTTCAAGGCTGTCTGTTTGGGTTTGTTGATATTCAAAAGCTTGAACAGAAGCATTGAAAGTGGTAGACATGACTATAGAAAAGATTGTGAATTGCTTTTTCAAGGTCTGCTACTCCCAGTCTAAGGAAAAAGAGCTCTGGCGAAAGCATGCCCCAAACCCTTTTTGTCTACCGTAGGGTTATAGGTAGGCAGCCACCCCAAATTATAACATTCCCAGTTCCAACATGTCCTTTTAGCTTGACAGGAGAAAGACCTCAGAGTAGGTATATAAGTAGTAGAGGGAAGAGTTTTTCTAATTTTGACATTAAGGGTGAGGGTAATGATCCTACAACCTCCTTTCCGATTAAGGAGAAGTATAGAATATATGTTTCTTCCGCACAAAAAGAAATACCCAGTGTATTCTAAGACTAAGGCTTAATTGGTTCTCTTTGCCCAGATTCTTATTCCTGGAATGAAAGAGGGAATCTCATGATCAGAAATATGATCATTTATATAAAGTTCTTGACAATCTGGTTTATGAGCACTATGGAAATGGTTATGTAAGCATCTTAAATATCTATAGAAGTAGAAGAAAGTAGATTTGAAGACACAAGCGAACTGATCTAGCATAAGTAAGGTTTTGCTGGAGATCTGGAAGATATCTAGGGAAAAAGTAAGTTTCCACCATTCATCAGATTCTTGGTTAACTCCCAGTGAAATACCACTGAATGAGAACACATTAGCTTCCCATTTTCTGGCATTATTATGGCTTTCATTGCCCCACCGTTGAGATATATTAATGGGGATGATATAGTCTTTTGGATGCCAAATAGGGAGTTCATGTTGATTTGGATCATATAAAATAGTATAGTCACAAATATTTAATGGGAGATATCCTAGAATTTTGCCATTTCTGTCACTGTTTGTGAAACATAAAAATTCTGTGTAAGAGTCCAGACCTGAGTGAGAGATAACCCTTTATGAGTGGGTAGCACACAATGGAAAGCCATAGTATTTGGTACCAGTCTTCTAGAAGGAATAACATGTGTGGTCTCAAAGGTACCAAAGGAAAATCTTACATTTTTTACCAGATTGGTTTCCTTTTCTTTTCTTTTCTTTTCTTTCCTTTTCTTCTTTTCTTTTCTTCTTATTTTATTATTTAAAACTTTTTAAAATGCTTATTTATTTTTTGAGACACAGAGAGACAGAGAGACAGAGACAGAGCATGAGTGGGGGAGGGGCAGAGACAGAGAGAGACAAAGAATCAGAAGCAGGCTCCAGGCTCTGAGCTCTCAGAACAGAGCCCTATGCAGGGCTCAAACTCACAACCTGCAAGATCATGACCTGAGCTGAAGTTGGACGCTTAACTGACTGAGCGTGCCCCTTTACCAGATTGGTTTTGTTATCTAAAGACAGCAAAGATAAAGACAGTGGCCAGGCCACCAATTCAGGTTCGTCATGAGTAATACTTGGCCTGGCACAAAAACTAAGGAAAGAACAATTAAAAGCCTGAATGATCTGATTTAACAAAACATAGAGTAATTAAAAACAAACAAACAAGAAAGTTATATAGGCCTGACACGGATATCTTGAGTAAGCTGTCTACTTCAGATGCCATCTGCTTCAGTTCCTACAAATTTTCAGTTTCAGATCACCAGTTGGTGTACAGCTTCATTCAGATTTGGGGTATTTCTTTAGATGTGGTGTATGAATCCCAGATATCTACTCCTTGAGGTCTGGCTGCACAGGGATTAATTAATACCCGGTAGGGACATTTTCAGCAAGGTCCAAGAGAGTCTTTTTAGCAATGTCTTTTCCAATAGACAAAATCTCCAGACTAAAGGTATGATGTTTGATGTCTTCATCTCCAGAGAGCGCTCCATGGAAAGACTGTTCTACCAGAGCATGATTATTTTCTATGGACTTCATTGGGTGTTTGCAAAATTAACGTATACACCTTTTTGTTAGTTTTGGGTTAAAAGAAGCAGGGACTAAATGCATTGGCTATCCTGTAATTATTTTAAAATGTGAAAGTTTATGCATCCAAAAGAAAGTAGGTCTAAGATTTAGAAGGATCAACAGCAATGCTTTTGCCCAAGGTATTTGGATGGTTTCCACTAATTTAGCTGAGTCAATAATTCCATTTGTATGTTAAACCAGTCCTGAGTGTTGAGGACAACAAACACAATGAAAGTGTTGCAGAATTGACCAGACAGCACAGGCTTGTTGAAGTATTTGGCCAGTAAAATGAATTTCCCCATTACTATGAAGACCAAGGGGGAAATAATCTTTTCCAATAGGATTTTAGCTGCAGAAGAGTCACCTATCTACATGGGAAATCTTCAGTCCAGTGTGAAACCATGCAAACCATTACTGGAATGCCCTTATATCCATGAGATGGGGGCAGTTGTATGATATCTGTTTGTCAAGCCTCAAATGGTCCACTGGGTAAACTAAAATGTCTAGGGGCAGTATGGATGAGTTTCCTTGGGTTAAATTTAGGACAGGTGGAACAAGAAAGATAAAAACTTTTTTTTGTGCCTTGCAGATGTTTCCCACCATTATTGATTCATGAACATTATCATTTTATCAGTTGACCAATGATTTAATTCATGTATGATAGTTAATAATGGAAATTTTAGATTTTCTGGCAGGACTGGTTGTCAGAAACCAGAATTTCTTTTCTTCATGATACCAATAGCCTTTACACCTCAATTTTTATTTTATTTTTTATTTTTGTTAGGGGCTAATTGTTGTATATCTCTTAGGTTGTCACCAGAGGAGGTAGTTTTCTGGACCGTGATAGAGGTTTGCTCTATGGATCCTGTAAGCAGCATTTTTTGCAAAGACATCTGTGAGTGGTTTCCTTTGGCTTCCAGAGAGTCAGACTTAGAATGCCCAGGGCCTTTAATAGCCAGAACTGCTGGCAGGAGTATAGTATCTAATAAATTTCGGACACAAGGACAATTTTTAATGTTCATTTATTTTTGAGAGAGACAGAGACAGAATGTGAGTGGGTTGGGGGCAGAGAGAGAGGGAGGCACAGAATTTGAAGCAGCCTCCAGGCTCTGAACTGTCAGCACAGAGCCTGACGTGGGGCTCGAACTCAAGAGCTGTGAGATCATGACCTGAGCCGAAGTTGGACGTTCAACCGACTGAGCCACCCAGGCGCCCCACAAGGACAATTTTTAATTTTGTCTTTGCTGGAAGGAAGGAAACTTTGTGGTTTCCATAACATTCCAAAATAATGGGCTAGTCTGAAAGTATATTAACCGTTAGTATCGATGTTTGTAGATTTACCCTTAGCTAGAGTACATGCTTGAGTAAGAGCATGTAATTCAGCTTGTCGGGCTGAAACAGCCAAAGGTAAGTGTGCGGCCTCAATGACCTCAAAAGGTGTTGATAATGCACATCTAGCACACTATTTACCATTTTCATTTATCAGGTAAGAGCTATCAGTAAACCATGAGAAATCAACATTGCCAAGGAGGTTTCTTATAAGTTATCAGGAGAGGTTAGTGATCTGTCAAAGTCAAATAGTCATAGGGACTTGACTCAGGAAATAAGGAAGAGGAGCGGCAGGGTTGAGATTGATACAACAAACAAGAGTGATATGAGGGGAGGTTAGCAAGAAAATTTTATAAAAGATGGCTTAATGCAAAGTGTTGGGTGTGGCTTGAGTTCTAGAGAGCTTTGATAGCATGAGGTAAAAGGCTGTCAAGGAGGATCCTATAACTATTTCTTCAGTGGCCTTTCCCAGAAGTGACAGCTCTAAGGCATGGAGTGTGGGGTTGTGGGATCTAATGTTGGCTGTAGTAACCTAGAGTTAGGTGTGGTAGCCTCCGTTTTTTTGGGTAAGTACTCTGGGGGTATTTCCCTCCTTTTCAAATACAAAAAGGAAAAAAAAGGTAGTTGATAGTTTTGATATCCAAGGACAGGTAGATTTATTAAGATTTCTTTCAAGGTTTTGAAAGCCAATTCATCTTTGTTTTCCTAGGTAATAGGGTCAGGTTTAGTAGTTTTTAATAGGACACATAGGGGCTGGGCCATTAAGAAGTTTGGAATCCGATTGCAACAATAACTAGCTCAAGAAGGCTCTGTAACTGACATTTGGTTTTAGGTTTTGGGAAACTCGAGTTGCCATGAGGTCTACCATGGCCTAGATGTAACCCTTGTTTTGAGATTAAATGTCCTAAATATCTGGCTTGAGTTTGAACAAATTGCAACTTTTTCGTTGAGACTTTGTTTCCCTTAGTGGTAAGAGTTTTAACAGGTAAATATTGTCTTCTTGGGAAGAGACCTTAGAAGGTGAGCAGAGAAGTAAATAGTCTACATATTATAGTAAGGTGGAATCTCCAGAAAATTTTATTTTGTCTAAGTCAGCTTTTAAAATTTGTGAGAAGTATAGAGGACTTTTAGTATTCAGTACTGTCCAGGTATACTCTTATCCTTCCCAAGTAAAACCAAAAAGATATTGATTGGCTAGCCTTATTGATTAGAATACTAAAGAATGCACAGCATAAGTGGATTACAGTGAAAATTTTGCTTTTGGTAGGGATGGATGCCAATAATGTATGGGGATTAGGGATTACAAGATGGCAGGGAATAACAATGTTATTACGTATTGCTCAGAGATCTTGGACAAATCTCTATTCTTGACTATTAGGTTTTCTTACAGGTAAAATAAGGATATTAAAAAGGTTGGCACAAGGAATAATAAATCCCTGTGCCTTTTAGCCTTCTATGATAGGTTTTTATGTGAAGCTTCCTTGTTCATAGGGTATTGGCTAATTAGGGGGAGAGGTTTTGAGGGGTCAATTTGGATCTTAAGGGGGAGGGGGGCACTATGAATTCTACCTATGTCTGTAGAGGACTTTGCCCATAGAGTAGGGGACACTAAATCTAATAATGGAAGTGAGTCTGAAATTTGATCTTTACTGGTTTGTAAAGTACATGTGAAAGAAAAAGGGTTTGGAATTTATTGGGGATTAGGCTCAAGGGATTTTGGTTCAGGAGATTTGAACTCAAAAGTTATTTCTCATTTTCAAGAGAAAGAAATCTTATCCTAATAAGTGGTCAGGAGCAGATTCATTGAGGAGAAATGGATGTTTATCTTGCAAAGGTCCCAAACAAAGAGGTATAGGTTTAGAAATAGGGACATATTGTGGTTTACTTGAGATCCCCACGATTTGAGTAAATGTATTACTCTGAGGGAAGACCTGTTTAATTGTAGAGGGGTTGACCACTGGTAGAATAGCTCCTGTGTTGATTAATATTGTAAGGGGTTGGTTCCCAATCTGGAGAGTAGTTCCCCCAGCCTATTGAATGGTAGAATGAACAGTCATTGTGTTTCTTCAGAGTCCCATCATTGGGATGAGTCTGGCCCCGGGCTCATGGAAGGCTGTAGTTGTCTAGAGCTTTTTTATTTGTAGCAATCCTTTCTCCAAAGGCCAGGGTTTTTGTTGTTGTTGTTGTTTGTTTGTTTGTGTGAATAATGACAGAGTTTCATAGGGAGAGTTTGTGAGATTCCATCTTTTGAAATTGGAAATTTAAAATTTTATTTGCTTTTGGTTTGGATTTGCCTTTGTTTTCGATTCATCTTCTAGGGTGCAGGCTAACTGATGAGCCAGATTGACAAGATCAGGGGTATACATTGTTTCCCAGTCTACACAGGTTCTGTTGACTAACGGATAGCTCTCTGTTTAAGCCATTTATAAACATTGAATTAAAGGCCACCCTGAGTCAACACCTCTAGGGACTCCAGAATTTAAAATAAACGTGGAGTCTGCTGTAGCAATCATGAACAGATTTGGCAGGCTTTTGGATGCATGCCTGAATTTTGCTCCAGTCTACTGGTTTAGGGAGAGCCCTTGGGATGGCAAGATGCAGCCATTTGGCTATGCCATGAGCTTAGTTGTATAAAAGAGGTGGTGGCTGAGTTACTTGGAATTCTAAAGATTGTTCAGGACTTTCCACATTAGCAGTTTTCATCCAATGCTGGGCTTGACTTTCTCCAACAAACACATGGACTAATTGACAAAGATAGAAGTGAGGTTGATAAGTTTGAATTACAATGTTGAATTTTTCTGCAAGTCTATGAGGATCCTCGGTTACCTTGGGAAAATATTTTACTATATATAGCTCTAAGTTCAGATTTGGTGCATGGGACATAAGAAATTAATGGTTTAGCTGGATCCTCAGAAGACCTAATTTTAAAAGGGAGAGTTTTAACAGGCTTGGTTGGTAACGTTTCAGCAATAGAGAAGAAGGGGAGTTCAGATAAACGAAAGGGTTAGAAGAAGACAGAGGTGAATCTAGAAGAGGTGGAACAACCTGGGGCCTAGGCCGGTGTTGCCAAGGAAGAGGCTTCAGATTTTTTCGTAAATTGTCTTCCAGTAGTTTATTTGCTTCAGTTACTTAGAAATAGTATTTTGTAAAGAGGCAATTTTCGAATCCTGAATACGTTCAGAAGCCTCCAGGTACCAATTAAAATAGCTATCCCATTCCGATTGTTTAATTCTATTCCTGCAGTCTTCTAATTTAGTCTGGAAAAAAGCAAGTTTGGGGAGATTGAAAGTTCCCCATAATAGGCACTGAAGTTCTAAATTACCTTTAGTAAGATTGGTCAATTTAGTTAAAAATGCGCATGAGGAGAGGCCATAATTTTTTCACATAAAACCATCCAGGGTCCCTGAAGGAGGGCCACCCTTAGTGCATTTAGATGACTGGGATCCTGTGTCTCAGAGGTTTCCTTGAGAGCAACAGAAAACAATACTCTTAAATAGCCTGATGGGTATGTTTTCAGGGTTGGGAGCTTCAAGGTTGGGAGTTGTGTTTTGTTTTATGATGTGCCTTTCACGGGATACCCTTTTTTTCTCCCCTGGCAGACGCCTTTGCGCTAGCTGTCTGACCCATGACCAGGTGTCCCCTTGTTGCATGGAAATTGTGTTGCATTTGGCAGACAAACTAATGTCAACCTGGCCTGTCCCTGACCACTTTATCCTTTCAGGGGAGTCTGTTGCTTCCGAGACCAAAGTCTTTGAAACGAGGTGGCAACCACTCTAGTATAATTTATTTGCTCAACCCATGCCCACAAATACCATGTTTAAAAAAAAATTGTTTTGCTCTTAAGAATTCCAAAGAAACTATACTGAAATTCTAGTGTGCTTCTAATAACACAATGAACGAGTATTTACCAAAAGGGACAAAGCTTTTAAACAGATCCTGAATAAAGTCAGAGAGCTCAACCAAAGGCAAGGAGCTTGGAATCCAAGAAAAGAGTTCACTAAATTGAAAGGAGACAATGACCCGCAGAGGCAGTAAATGTAAGGGACTCCTTGTGGGTACCTCGCTGGGTTCCAAGGGTTGTTCTTTGAGGGTTGACTCCTTTGGATCCTACTCCTGATGTCAAGGAATGTCAACTGAAAAATGAGGTAAACTGAGTCAAGCTCAAAATTGTCAAAAAGATGAGTTTATTTGGGTATAGCAGAGTAATTGGAATTTAGGACTTGCAAACTGTACCAAGCTACAGGTGAGCGTGCTGAGGGTCTGGGGCAGGCTGTATAAATGGGCAGGAAATGTAAAGGGGGGAGAGTTCAGTTAGAATCTGTTAAAGTAAAAAACAAACAGAAACCATCTTTGAAAATTCCCTGAGCAGACAAAACCAGTCCGGTCATACAAATAAAGCTCAACTCAGGTTATTCTTTAAGATCAACCCAACCTGGGTTATTTTTTGTTCATGTCTCTGGAAACCATAAGTAAATTTTTCTCTCAGGTTGATATGAGGTAGCTCCTGACCAGCTCCCTGTCTTGAAAGATAATCCCAACATTACCAGCTTTCTGTAGATCAGGCATTTACGGGAAATCAGTCTCTCAGTCCTTAAGTTTATTTTCCTGTGGGCACTTGAATGAGATTTCCCATTTTAGATCCTCTGGTTCCATTTTAGATCAAAATTATTTCATAATTTAAAAGCCAACTTGCTGATAGTGTTAGGAAAAGGCTATGGAAGTCAGAGCTACTTCCTGCTGAAGGGAGGCTAAGCTTGATGTGAAAGTGGAAGTCTTCCAGGTGAACAGATCACAGTAGGTCTTTTTTTCTGTAGAGAGGTTTCTGGTTGTGTAAACTGCTATGAAATCACTCGTTTCTTTTCTTTTTTTCAAGTAGGCTCCACACCCAGCGTGGAGCGTGAACTCATGGCATGGAGATCAAGAGCTGAGCTGAAATCAAGAGTCGGATGCTTAACCAACTGAGTCTCCCAGGTGTCCCTAAATCACTTTCTAATAATCTAATTCAAAGATTTTGATTTTCTAATAGTTCTCATTTGAGAAAATTGGCATGTCATAATTTCTGAAAGATCAAATGATGTTTGCTAATAGACTGAAGGAGCTGATTGCCCAACTTCCTCTTGCATCACCTCCTACTTCCCCAAGCTGGGCATCTGCAGGTCATTGGGCAGGAAAATCCTAGCCTAGATATCAACAAAGAGAGTTGTCCACTGAAAACAGAACAAAACCAAACCAAACAAAACAAAACCTCACATTGTTATTCACCTGTTCCATTTCCTACAAACTATTCTATTTCGTTTTATTTTTAATGTTTATTATTTTTGAAAGAGAGACAGAGCATGAGCAGGGGAGGAGTGGAGAAAGAGCGAGATACAAAATTAGAAGCAGGCTCTAGGCTCTGAGCTGTCAGCACAGAGCCTAACATGGGGCTTGAACCCACAAACTGTGATCATGACCTGAGCCGAAGTCCCAGGCTTAACTGACCGAGCCACCCAAGTACCCCCTCCCCACAAACTGTTCTAGTAATGGAAGCTTACCAAATCGTTTCAATTAAGAGGATTTCAAAGAGACTCCTACTTCCTCACGAGACTTGAGTGACCACATTGTGGGATTACATGAAATATACTCATATGTAAATAAATGTATAATTGTCACATAATCTTTCATTGCTATGCATCAATAGATTTAACCAGAAAGTCACATTAAGCCCAAATGAATAAATGCAGTCATAGGATGTTTAATTTTGTCTTTCTTCTTTTCCGGATTGCTTTAGAAATTTCTGGCAATCAGTATTTTGGAATCCTCCACGTTATTCTCTAGATCTATGTTATAGCCTATTATCAAGAACCAATTGTTTGCAGCTGGAGATAGCTCCACCCATTCCCATCACGTGTCAGTCTTCTGCTGCCCTCCCCCTCCCACCCGTGTCCACTCAGAGTTCAGGAAAGAAAGCAGCTGCCCAATCACTTGGGTTTCCGGGTTTCCTTTGACTCTGCTTACTCTTTGCTAGTCATTCAGTCCCCGGGTGTTTTCCCAGGTCGGCCCGGCTGCAGAGACCCGGCCCAAACTTGTTATTTCTTTCGTCACCTTCTCTCTTGTTACCATTTTTGGTTTAAACCTTTCGCCCCTGACGGTGCCTAAGGGTTGACATTATGCAGCTCTGCCCATGTTACCATGCGTCCTGTGGCCCAATTATCCCCAAAGAAGGTACAGTTAGTTTCACTTGTGGAAAGTCCTCCCACGAAGATATTTATTAGGGTAGGATTCAATTAGAATTTATATAAACACCAAGACTTTCCCACCCCGTTTAGTAAAGCAGTAACGACTACTTTCATTTCAGGAATTGGTAATAGACATGCTGGCTAGGAACCTGGTGAGGAGCGTCAGGTGAGTGAATTCCAGAGCGAAAAGCCCTGGCCTGCCTGGAGACTTTTAAAAAGGCGTAGGTTCGTAGAGTCTATTCTGCCCGCCATTCTCACTCAGCTTTTATCCTCTGATTTTTGCTTTGCCATTTTATATGTCTGGGATGTTTTTAAGGGGCGAAGGTGATGGACCAAGCATTGCTTTTGAAGGATGTCAATGCTGAAAAGTTGAATTAAGCTTGTAAATTTATTGCATATTACTGTTTTGGAACAGGACTTAAAAAAAAAAAAACACCAACTATTCAAAACGTTTCTTATTAACAGTGGTGTTTCATACCTCCCTGGCATTTCAGGGCGTTGCCTTTATTTGGCAACATGTTTTACAGGCTTTTTTTTTTTTTAATCCTAAAAGGGGTAAAGGGGAGCATGACTTTAACTTGGTTCTGTTCAGAAACTTGGCAAAAAGATCTTTTCCAACATCCACATTAATAGGTAATTGGATTTTAAGCAGAACTGATCTTGATGGAAACCCAAGGTTGGAAGGAATCTCAAAGGTCATCTAGTTTAATACCTATACTAAGCTTTAGTTCTTTCTATGGTTAGTTTTTTTTCTTTCCACCCCTACCCCTTCTCCCACTTTTTTTCTGTGAAGATAAAGGTTAAGGAAAGAGATACTACAAGATTACAGTGTTTTCAGATGCTTCTTGGCTTTCAATTTTAATGAGTTAAATTTATGTGGTCAAATCCTACTGCAAAAGAAACTTGGGATGTTTTGTAAAGATTATTAAAATAACTTTCCTATTGAAAAAGTAATGCATGTTCACTGTAAAAAATTATAAAATACTGAAGAGTCAAGAGAAGAGAAAAAGTTCATCTTTTATCACTCAAAGAAAGCCACTACTAATATTTGATTTGTTATTTGTAGATTTTTGCCGTGAATTTTTATATAGTTGTGATCTATTTCATCTGGGATATCATTTATGTTTTTCCCATGTAGTACAAGTGTTTCTCTGTATTATTTTAAACTTTTTGTAAGTATCATACTTGATATATGTATTCTCTTCCATAAGTATGTCATAATCCAGTCAACTCTTCTTCAATAGCTGGATGTTCAAATTGCTTTCCTTAATTTGAGATAAATAATGCTTGAATGAGCATGAAAGCAAGATCTTGGAGATCAGGTCCTATATGTTATTTGCTGTATCACATTTATTATTTATCTTGGTTAGGGTAGTGGAAGCAATGAAATAGCAAGATGATCATCTCAAAAGGGGAAATGGATTACCCCTGACCAAAGGTAGTGGTTACAGTGAATAGTGCAAATTCAGCCTTAGTGAATTGAAAGCAACTTGAGTTAGCCTGTATATGTTGTGGCAAAGTAAGCTAAGAACACCACTCACCATTTTTTTATATGTGTTTTGAGATTCCCTGACTATGGGTATGAATTTGGCAGCCTTCTTATCACGGAAGGAGACTTGCCTGGCTGAAGAGGGAGGAAGAGGTTAGGTCTCTTCTGATTTAGGCTGGTAGCATGTTGCCTGCCTATCTTGCGTTACTGTTTTCTGTGCTCCAACTATTCTGTGGGTAAATAGAAGGCTTTGCCTTCTAGGACTGTCAATCTGGCACTTTTCATCAGAACTAAATTCAGGTTAAAGAAAAAAGAAAAAAGAAACATAACCCACAAAGAAATTTGAGGGTGGGGGTGGGCCTTAAGGAAAAGAAGGAAATAGCAGTAGTCTACCCTTTCATTTACATGACACACATTAACCGTAACATAGAAGTTCCAAGAGAACTGTCTTGTTCTCTTGTCTCCAGGAGCCCATGTAGGGCGCTTTAATTGCCACATTTTCAAACCGATATAATGGTGGGGATGTCTTAGTAATTACCTTAATGAGATAACACCTTTCCTTCCCTCAACCTACTCATTATCACGCCTCTTGTTCAAATTTCAACTACAAAGAACTATACTTGTAAAAAAAAAAGTCTGAAATGTATTGTACCAGGTCTCATACCCTTAAAATAATCACATTGCACATATCTTAAAAATATGAAAGAAATAGTACACATAGGCAATTCACATATGTTAAAGGAAAGGCTTGAGATAAGTAAACTAAACATCTGGGTGCCCTTTAATTATTCTTGGTTGGATTCTTTATCTTGACCTATAGTGATGCTAAGGTGCCAAAGTGATGAATTTTAAGATGTTGGGCTGTGAAGACGTGCAGCTGCAACACTGATGGATTTAGGAAGGGATGGTAACAAGGTTAGCTGCATGTGAAGTGTGAATTGAGATTTTTGCAAAGAGACTGTGATTGCAGATGGGCATAATGTTGTACCCTTGCATGAAATCTTGCTATTATTGTATAATGGTCAGACAGAGTGTGAAATGACTTATTACTTTTCTTTTATTCTTTAATGAAGTTGGTTAGAGTAGCAGGACTACTGCTAGTCAATAGTAGTAAAGCACACACACAAAAAACTATATGACAGGTGCTGACATATTAAATATTTATTTAGTTTTGACGTTTTTTCCCCCTAATTTTCATGAATATCCGTATGCAAACACAAGCATCTCTTTATCTATATAGGCCAACTTGCACTGATTTGCGTATCTGCACTTAGCCTTATTCTCCTGTATAAATATCTATACAAGTCTGTGATGGATAGAAAAGATTTCAACGTCCACGAAAATTTTGTGGCACTTTTAAGTGTTTGAAAATGCTGAAATGCTTTGCGGTTGATTTCTACATGGAGTTCAGATTTGAAAACTCTATTTGGAGTTACATGGGTAATGTGAAATATCAGTTTATCACTCTGTTGATTCGAAATACTTTATGGAACAAAACATAATTAAAACCCATTCTGAGGCACTCTCTCTAACATGCTTAGTTATGGGGAAGATCAAATCATGGTTCTTCTGTTTTGTAGTCTAGAGTACATGTCTTTCATTGTAGCACAGAGCCCATAATGTAAATGTTTCTTTACTTCCCCATATCGGCATCACAAAAAGATAATACCTTAGGCTTTACGAGTCAAAATGCTATGATGTTAAAAACAAAACAAGACAAACAAAAACCACTCTTTCTCTGTAGTCAGTTTTCCAGTCCAAGATGCTTGTGTTAAAAATATGCATTTAAAGAAATATTGTGGGGTGGTGTTTGGCTGAATGGCTCACTCAGTCGAGCATGTGGTTCTTGATCTTGGGATCATGAATTCAAGTTCCATGTTGGGGGTAAAGCTTACTTGAAAAAAAAAATTGGTTTTGGAGATGAGGGATTGTATTCATTATAGAATGATTTCTATATGGTCTATAAGAGTCATAGTAATTCTTAATGCATTGGTGATATGAATACAGAGTGTTTAGAAAAGACACAGAAATATGTCTTTAATATATCCCCTTAAATTGAAAATTTAACATTTTAAAAGAAAGCTTAATTCAATTGGTTTGCATATTTTCTATTGTTATTTAGTTAGACCCTGATATAATCAAAATTCTTGTTCTGTGTTTGGAATATACTGAGAGTCAGATGGTGTTCTTCAAAGCAATGCGGATAGGCCTTTAAAAACAAACTTAGGGGGCGCCTGGGTGGCGGAGTCGGTTAAGCGTCTGACTTCAGCCAGGTCACGATCTCACAGTCCGTGAGTTAGAGCCCCGCGTCAGGCTCTGGGCTGATGGCTCAGAGCCTGGAGCCTGTTTCAGATTCTGTGTCTCCCTCTCTCTCTGCCCCTCCCCCGTTCATGCTCTGTCTCTCTCTGTCCCAAAAATAAATAAACGTTGAAAAAAAAATTAAAAAAAACAAAACAAACAAACAAAAAAAACAAACTTAGAACAATTGACCTAGAAAAACAATGTTTAGTCTTGTCCCTCAGTCCATATTTATTAACCTTCTTCCCATCCCCCATCCCGCCCTTTTTCTGGCTTAACTTGCTCCATGGGCAGAAAGAATTTCATGACTGTATAGTTCCTCATCACTCAAAGGATAGAATGACACTTTTATTTGGATGAAAGCTGGAAATATAACATATATCATACTTCAAAAAAATTCTTTTTTGAACAAATGTTATCTTTCACTAGGAGCCTCTTGGAGTGACTGTAGTCTAAGATAGCAGTGGAGTGAGTGTTAGAGTTTCTCAAGATTGTTCTAAGAGTATATATGGTGTGGGGCATTATGCATAGAGCAGATTTTTGAGGTATCTTAACCACATATATTTGTGATGTTAGTTTTAGGAAAGACATGCACTCCCACTGCTTACATGGCAACTTGGCCACATCTATAGAAAACTCAACTTTTGGCTTTTGGCAGCTTTATTCTATATTCCCTAGAGAGAGAAGGACTGTGATTGGCTTGCGGTCTACTAAGATTGGCCCTTCTATAATTATATGAAAGTGAATCTGTTTAAGAGAACCCATTATGTGACATGGGTGAGAATCTGTTTAACTGCCTTATCAATTTCATGTTTTTAAAAAATTGGCTGAGTTGTATCTGTTGCAACATTTTAGGAATCCCCTACAACTTAACACCAGTGTTGTAAAACTTTGCATACTTCCTCGTTAAGGAAAGGTTTCATCCTACTATAAATACACAGTATGTACATAAACACTTATCTCAACTAATTTTCCAGCTGATAGCTTTACCCTTGAAGTTTACTTTCCAGTTGCATTCTAGGATGAGAGATATTGGTCTTTACCTTTGAAAGTTCTTAATGGTAGGGGTGCCTGGGTGGCTTAGTCAGTTAAGCGTCTGACTCTTGGTTTCAGCTCAGGTCATGATCTCATAGTTTTATGGGTTCAAGCCCCACATCGGGTTCTGTGCTGACAGCATGGATCCTGCTTGGAATTCTCTCTCTCCCTCCCTCTCTGCCCCTCCCCAACTTGCACTGTCTCTGTCTCTTTCAAAATAAATAAATAAACTTAAAAAAAAAAGAAGGTTCTTAATGGTAGTTTTCCTTAGCAAGATATGAAATATTCCATGTGGATTGGTAAGGGAATAATGAAACACAACACTCAAAGTCTCTAATTAAAGAAAAGTGCCATCACATCTCTCTCTAAGCACTGGTTTCAAAATTCTGGATGGTTATCAAGAACATTAATCTGTACATACTTCCTGATCATAACTAGTGAATTAACATCTAATGTTATCCTCAGTATGTGTTATATATGTCTTTTTGTCTCCAATCCTTAGGTCAAGGCCTATGCTAAAGTAGGAACCAAAAAAAGTTTATACAATTGAATGTGAAGTCACCAACTAATTAAAAATATTCTATTCAAGAGATGTTTGCAAATTGATATATATTTCTTGAAGGGAAGGAGCATATCTGATCTTTCATTGTGTTTCAAGTACCTAGCATAACCATAGGGGCACAATGAGTATTTGTTAACACTGTTGACTGTTGGTGATATAGTGCAAAATTTAAAAAGATGTAATTTTTTTTATTAAAAATTTTTTTTAAAGTTTATTTATTTTTGAGACAGAGAGAGACAGAGCATGAACGGGGGGAGGGTCAGAGAGAGAGGGAGACACAGAATCTGAAACAGGCTCCAGGCTCTGAGCTGTCAGCACAGAGCCCGATGAAGGGCTCAAACTCACGGACCGCGAGATCATGACCTGAGCCGAAGTTGGACACTTAACCGACTGAACAACCCAGGCACCCCTAAAAAAATCTAATTTTAATTTTCAGGTGGTTTTGGCTAACAGCTTGTAGATGTCAATAAGAAGACAGCACTGATAAAATTGTACCAGCTATAGGACATCAGCTTATTCTTGAACTAAGTGTACCACTGGCCTACTTTTTATTCAACTTCCATTTTTTTCATAGCTCCAAAGTAGTTATTTGACTCACTAGACTTACTTGTTGCTGATCATGTGTAGCAAGTAGAGAAATGCACAGCATACTCCTTTCCCAACTCTTTTCTAACAGTGAGCCTCTTTAATAGGGATAGGAGTGAAGGCCCATGTCAGGAATTGACTCCACTTTCCATTGGATCCTATATTCTAAATTGTATTGGTAAGTAAATTCAGGCAGCTACATAAGCTAAGAAAAGGAATAGAGAGACCTTTAGCTTATTAACAATACTCTTAACAGGGTAATGACAACCGGGAAAATAAATTGAGTTGGCAATTTAATACATATAATTCAAGGAGTAAACAGAAGCAGCTAAATTTCATGGTTAATAGTAGTACTATTGAAACAAGGCTGTTGGAAGACACTGTTAATGAAAACAGTGACTTTCAAAATGAAGCTACGTTTAGCAACTATTTTGCACTGGAAGTATTTGGCATGATGTTTGGGCTCAAAATTACTATTCTGTATTGCTTAATGCACTGTTAACTGGAATCTGAAATGCGTGTGGCAGGAGAAGAGAGAAAAAGGATGCTTTTTCATGTAAGAAAGCCCACGTCTAGTTTCTCTTTGGATTTTACTGCACCCATATTTTAAGATGCTTGGAGAACAAAAGCATAGCAATAGAGAATAATCTGTAAAATCTTGTCAGGTATTATTTATGTATTATTATTTTGTTGGAAAAGATGTGAAAATATGAAGAATTAGAAAACAGAACAGCTAAAATAAGTTATAATGAATCACATCTCAAAAAACACACACAAGGGAATAAAAATGTAATGACAACACATTTTCATTATTCTGAAAACAAATTCTGTCTGACGGTTAAACCCTATTAATTGGGTATTTTAGCTACTTACCGAAGGAATAAGACTGGAATAAGTAGCCTTTCCTTCTGAGGTATAAAATGGAACTAGTATTATTTCATTTGGGGATCTTCTGGTTCTTACGGAAAGAGTGAAGAATATGTGGGAAGAATTCATTAATGTATTTCATATGGGGCTTCAAATTTCCTAGATGCTTTCAGTACCAAGGTATTTGAAGAAAAGATTGAAGAAACAAATAGGAACTTTAGACACATGACAACTATCCTCAGAGTACTACAATGATTCATAATTCACAAGAGACTGAGGCTCAAGTGGATCATACTTTTTATGGTACAAATGGGATTAATATTGCACATCATAGATACAACATGTCTACAACAAAGAAGACCACATTTCAACTCCCTCCTACTGTATTAAGGCTTAGGAAAAACAACATTAGAATATTTTTTAAGTTTCCAAATTAAAGAAAAACCTATTGTTATTGCTGTTCAAAGTTGGAGATTATTTTAGAATTATTTTATTTCTTAGGGTGCTCAAATCGACTCACGCTATCTAACATCGCTACGATTCATATTTACTGTTTGTGAAACATCAAAACGTGTTATCACCTTTTCAACTTAGAAATTGTCTTGCTGGAATATAAACTTCAAGACTATCTATCCCTTTTCTAAGTTATAACTCTAGGAAAGAAGTAGATCCTAATACTTATTAGTGTGCACATGGTGCATACCTCAGTGAGACTTACATACTCCTCAACCACTGTGAAAGTGTTGGTTGTGGACAGCAAGGGGCAGAGCCGGATAGATTCCTGCACGAATACACGGAATGGGGCTTGAGCCAATTTCTGGAGTCATTCTACACTTTGCCTTCTCTATGTCAGTGTCTTTTCTCTGCTTTCTTTGTTTCCTTTCTCCTCCTGCTCTTTCTACTCTTTCTTCTTTTTAAAATCCATTTTAGCCTCCATTTAGTACTTCTGCTGTTATTTTGTATATTTGATTACTTGTCTTTCTCCTTAGACTAAGCCTTTTGAGAACATACAATGCACATTAAAAAAATTCCCTTAGTGCCTGTCAGAGATGCTCAATAAAGGTTTATTGAGCTCCTGCAAACTAACATTCTTGTCTTGTAAATTATGTATGAGGCTGTCAGGATTAAACTCTAGAATCAGGATATTTTTTTTCTTTTTAGTATCTGCATATATAAATTTAAATTTCTAATTTGTTTAATTTAGGCATAATATTGAAGTGTGGTTGGGATTTCCAACACAATGTTAATGCATAAAATATTAAATGTTTGGCAGATCAGAATCTCCTGTACAGTTTCTTATTTATGAAATGGAGCCTGTGGTTTATGAGGATTTTTCTCCAAAACATATTAATCCCCTATTTCTTTTCTATAGCAGCAAAGAAAGGCTCGAATATAAGATTTTAGAAAGGGAAATTGGAGCTGTGAAATCTTATGAGCTAGCTTCTTTCTAAAAAATATTATATATATATACAATACATTTATGTATGTGTATGCATGCAATATAAGTATATGGTATGAATATATAAAATTTTATATATATGCATGTATATGTATATATGGAGAGAGAAAGAGAAAGATGTCTCCCATTCATAGACTTTGGGAAAATTAAATAAAATTTATTGGTGAAATGTCTAAGAAATGTAAGAGTTGGCATTCACCAACTATTTTGACTGTATTTTATCATGAAGTAATTTTTGGTATTTATTTAAACGCTGTCTTAGCTCCTAGTTTATTACTGGTTCATCTAATTTGAAAGGATAATTGGAGAGCACTGATAGATGAATATGAAACTGTGTCTGGTCTCCTTATATCTTCTGCTGGGGTTCTGTCCAGTGTTTCTCTGCGATGCCAAATGACCAGGGAGTCTTGGCAAAGAGAGTCTTCAGGCTTTGGCAGTCGAGGATGGGCCTACATTTTCTCAACTGCCCAGATACTCTGTGACTTTCAGTCTCAGCAGGCATCCCCTTCTCTTCCATAGCAACAGTACCTTTCAGGGATTACTGTGTGTTTTGTCTCCTACCTCCTGTGGGAGAATACCACTATTTCTAAGCTGGGATAAATCAGGTCACTGGCTAGAATTCAGTATGGCCCTGTCAGACGCTGTTTCTAGAGTTTGATATAGGCCTTCTTTGGGAGATAGAGGGAAAAACATAACCAAATTCAATATAATGTCAAGTTCCAGCTTGTATTTTCTTTTCCTGCTGTGGGGTGTGTCAAAAACGACCTCTCTCCTTTATGAAATAAACATAGATGTAAGTAGTATGTCAGGAACTAATCCTCAATCGTAAGGTCATTTCCATAGAATATTCTTTCATTAAACCAAAAATTTACAGTGCATAAAGGATCAGATACCTGAAATGAGACAAGACTACATTTTTAGAAAACTTCACTGAAAGCATTTTATGGTACATGGATCATTTTACTGTGAACATTCCTAGTGATTGGTACAAACCTTTGCCAATGAATGACAAATTTACAGACACATCATGTCAGCCAGCAGTATTTTGCGGCTTTAATTGCTTTAGCTTCAGGCATTCCACGTCAAAATAGAGTGTTTAATGTCCTGCAAGTTGTTCTGATTCTTTGCAACATTAAATTATTCTGTAATTTCCCTGTTTTCTTTCTAATGCATTGTCCATTAAGTCCTTTAATAATTTATCATTTAAGACGCATGATGCAACTTTAAATAGCCTATGCAGCTTCTTTTTTTTAGAAGATTCTGGGTGTCAGGAAGACTAGAAAACCTGAGATGAATTTGCATAAAGTGCTTACCCCTACCTTATATCTCACTTAAAGAGATCCTCACTGGGGCGCCTGCGTGGCTCAGTTGGTTGAGCGTCTGACTTCGGCTCAGGTCATGATCTCGCGGTTTGTGGGTTTGAGCCCCGCATCGGGCTCTGTGCTGACAGCTCATAGCCTGGAGCCTGCTTCAGATTCTGTATCTCTCTCTCTCTCTGCTTGCTCCCCCGCTCACACTCTGTCTCTCTCTCCTTCAAAAATAAATAAACATTAAAAAAAGAAAAAAGAGAGATCCTCATTTATGTTGGTTAAGTTTTATCTTAATGTAAAGCATGCCATTTATACTAATAGATATGTAATATTATAATACTTTTCAATTTTAAGTAAAATCATATTTTTACTTAAAGAAAAAAACTCCAGGAAGGCAATGAAGAATCCATTAAAAGGAAAAGGATAATATTCTATGCAGCCAAGTAATTTTAATGATAAAGTTGATTTTATTCAGTAGAGTCTGAGAGAATGAATGAGATGAGAAAAGGTTATTTGTACCCATTTAGTTAAGCCAAGTTCAACAAAGATGTATCAAGACAGAAACACAATCTTTTTTTTTTTTTTAAGATTAAAAGAAATGTTTACTGATTTTAGAGAAAAAGAAAGAGAGAGCAAGCAGGGGAGGGACAGAGAGAGGGGGATAGAGGATTCGAAGTAGGCTCTGTGCTGACAGCAGAGAGCCCGATGCAGGGCTCCAACTCACAAACCATGAGATCATGACCTGAGCTGAAGTCAGCTGCTTAGCTGACTGAGTCACCTAGGTGCCTCAACAATCTTTGAGATGTCTTTGGTTGTTATAGGTTTGAAGCAGATTGAAAAAATAATCTTCTGCTTATATTATATCTGAGTGTTAATTGTTTTTAATGGTTAGAATTTTACCTTGTGTTCATTTGTAAAGAATGACCCTTGTCCAAGTTCGTGTTTCTGATGTGGTACACTGCTATGTGCATATATGTTGTGTCTTAGGTATTAAGATAAAATAGCAAAACTCAGATAAATGTATAAAAGCTAAAGAACACCAAACAACTGTTCTGCTCTATTAATAATGCCATGTTCACAGATAGACTATTCTTCAGTTATATATGATCATTTAAAATAAGTTTCAAATGAATAGCAATAACACATTCCTCAATATATAGAAAATGTCTCCCTATTCAAAGTAGTGTTAGAGTCTTAAAAGACCAAAAAGAATTTATCTTCTCTGTTTTGAGTACTTATATTTGCAAAAATGGGAAGTTTTATTTAAAACATGAAAAATTAAAATGTATACATCCACGTGTTATAGTAATGGATTTAATAGTATTCCCCTCTTGTTTCTTCAATGATTATATTTACGATCAAGTTCCCACAATGTCCTTGGACAGATTTAACTGTAATTTGGTTATTGGGCCTTTGTGATCCTGAAAACAGATTCAGACAATTATATAACTGGTATCTTAAGAAGTTTGGAGCACTGTGGCAATTTCTAGTCCAAACTTACCTAATGATATATTCAAGGCTTTTTATACTTTTTGGGCTCATAGAGAAAGGTGTGTTGTCTTATTAAATAATCTCCAGAGATATTTAACCCAAGATTGATACCATCTCTTAATAGTTCCTCATATGGAACAACACTTCACACTTCAATGGTATTTGTGAATCAACCATAATACTTATTGTGGGATTTGAAAATAATGTATGATGACATTACAATTGAAATATTTTAGCACCTTGAAAAGGGTTGTTTCAAATGGCTTTAACTTTAATGTTTCATTTTGGCAGGGGAGTATCTTAAAGGAAAGATTGGTCAGAGTGTGCATTTTGAGTAGGATTTTAACTATAACCTTAACTGATCACCTATCAATAAAGTACTTTTTTTTTTTAAGATGAGAGGATTAAAAGAAAATATATGTGCACAAAACTAAAGCTGTACCATACTTGGATTTGGTGGGCTCAAATTCTATGCTAACTTAGAATATGAAGTGAGGAACCTGTATCTATGTTGACCTTTGAAGCCTGAATTAAAAGTGTTACAGGCTTGCTTTTTTCAACTTTGTGTTTCCCAAACTGAGTGGAATAAATTCAGAAGAGGTTGTTGATATTCAGAAATTCAGAAAATATTCTGAAATTCAGAAGTTGATAATTTAGAAGAGGTAAGAATATACTTTAATAAACAGTGGACTCCTTCCCTGCTTCAGAAAAGAGCATACTTGGATTATCAAGTAAATTAGAGTTATCTGAAATAACGTATATATTCGTTCATTTCTGTTTATTCAATATCTGCTGGAAACTGTGGCCAGAACATTTTATGAAGCAATGTTGAGATACATGTGGCCTAGCAATTCTAAGAGGAAACTCCCTCCCACTTCTCATTTCCAGAATGTCCATGGTAATTAGAACCGTCCTCCACCAAAAAAGGAGAAATCTAAAATAAATCACTTACTCTTCTGCTTGCTTCCCCAGGCTAGAGCCTCTTTTCCTTGCTGTCTTTTTGGAATCCTAAGGAATAACGTGATACTCCATCACATGCCTGGGGTGGGGAGGGCGCAGGAAGGGTGAGGAGAAGGGTATTGTGGCTACATTTCTGTATTGAATTTAATTTTTCATTGATAATTAGACTCTCAAAGCCACCTGATATTTTTGACCAGCAGGAAACAAAAGCCCACTGATTGACTCAGGGGATGCGGGGGAGCGGCCCCCACTGTGCTCACACAGCTTCTCCACAAAGACTAAAAACAAGAGCTGTGGCAAATTGGATCACCATGCAAGTTCCAACTGGCCCATTGTGTACAAGTAGTAAATTGGGAGCTGATATTTCTGAGAACTATTTATTAGCAAAGCTTGGTGTTTTACTCCCTCCCTCCCCCGCCCTCCTCCCCCCCTTTTCTTACTTGTTTTTTCTTTTTTTCTTTCTCTTTTATTTTTAGCAAACTGGTTTTTTACCAAGTTAGGTGAGCAAGCTGAAGCACTTAACAAAAAAAATTGGGTGATTGATTATCCAAAGAATTGTCCAGACGAGAAACGTACTGATTCTATGTGACAAATTGAATAAAATTTTATTCAGTCATTTTAATAGGTATTTATGTGTGCATAATTGTACAAAAGGGAAAAATGGACAGCATACTTGTAAGAGTTTACTGAAATGCGAAAAAACAGGAAAAATTGTAAAAATTCAATCTTATTGCTGCATATATTAAGATTTTTAAATGAAGATGTCTCAGTGACAGCTTCCGGTGGAGTGATCAGTTCTAACCATTTAGTACAAAAAAGGTGTGAAAATACTAGCCTGTGGCCAGTTAGCAGAAATTGTAGTTATACAAGCCTAGACCTGCATGTCTTACAGAAGAATTGATAACTCTGGAGTTTTTTCAATTTCAGTAATACAGAGAGGGAAAAATGGAGTCTGTTTCATTAGTTGCTTATATATGTTCTAGCTTTGAGAGTTTTAGTTTTTCTTGACTTGGGAATATGGTATTATTTCTATGACCAGTATCATAGGGAAAATGTATACAGAAGCTTTTATAACTGTAAACATAAATAAAGTTTATATTAATCTTTAACAGTAAAGTTTTTGAGATGATACCAGTTCATATTATGGGTATTTATTCATTTTATCTTTTATGACCATTACCACGTATGGTACATTTTTGTTTATGTGTGCTTCCATTTTCCACCAGTGTATAACTTAATTCTTGTTAAAAAATTTTTTTTAATGTTTATTTATTTTTGGGAGAGAGACAGAGCATGAGCAGGGGACGGGCAGAGAGAGAGGGAGACACAGAATTTGAAGCAGGCTCCAGGCTCTGAGCTGTCAGCACAGAGCCTGACTCAGTGCTCGAACTCATGAACCACGAGATCATGACCTGAGCTGAAGTCGGATGCTCAACAGACTGAGCCACCCAGGCACCCCAGTGTATAAATTAATTCTATGACTAATGAACTGATTTGGTGAGAAGAGCTCAAACTAACATGGTTAAATATTGGTGTCCCAGCCCAGAAACATCAGGAAGACTATCACAGAGAGGGTGCATGCGTGTTCTGGTCACTGTTTTGCATCTGAGTATTACTACTCAACCATCAAATATTAATAAATGCCTGTGGTGCCCAATAATTTATAAGGTATTGCAGGGAATGAGAAGAATATGATGTTTGGTTTCAGACATCCAGAAGTTGATAATTTAGTAGGTAAATGGAAGTTACCAACAAAAACAATTAGCAAACTATTTAATTGCAGAGGTTGTGAGTGTGATATTGCAGAGCTATGGGTATTTGAATGCCCATGTTGAGTTTAAGTATGCTTCTAGAAAAAAATGGAAGTGTAGCCTTTCTTAACCTGGTAGCTAGCATAAAGTGGGTGGGGTTATTTGCCTCAGAAAATTATAAGAGAATTCAAAGGTATCTTAAAAATTATTTTTATTTTTAAAAAATGTTTGTTTATTTTGAGAGAGAGGGAGGAAGAGAGAGAATCACAGAGTCTGACGTGGGTCTTGATCTCACGAACCATGAGATCATGACCTGAGTCAAAATCAAGAGTCGGATGCTTAACTGACTGAGCTACCCAGGCGCCCTTGAACAATTTTTTTAAGAAAAAAAATTTCATTTAATTCTTGGGAATCAAAGCAGACAATGGAGACTCAGGATTCAGAGATACTGAACAATCTCAAAGACTAGGGGGATGTTCTTGGAACAGGGCACATTGTAGAAAAGTATTCAGTTTTTGCCATTACGTATATATATTTTTTTTAATGGAGAGAACTTGAAGAGGAGCAAAATAATGTATATTCATAAGTTCCTGATTGAGTTCCTGTAGGATTAAATGAGAAAGGCATATCAAGTGCCTGATACATACTAGGTTTTCAAGAAATATGAGTTGTTTTTAAAATAAAGCTGTCAGTAAAGGTTGAGTGTTTTCTCAGGTCCTGGGAATAGAGAGTGAGTGGGAAGTGATGGTGCATGGTTTTGCTCTCTCAGTTCTCAGGGGCTCCAATGGGCATGTATTTGTTGGATGTGACGCCCTGAGCTATCTGGTCCCAGGTGCGATCCTTACAGTCTTAGCACTGCTCTCTAATGTCTGCTTCCCTTCCCATCACCACAGGAAACAGACCCAATTTCCAGGACCCAGTGGATTCTTCTCTATACCATTTGACATTTTTGCCCTTCATTTGGATCTTGTAAAAAAATTCCCTCTTTCCTTGGTTTCTGTGACCATCACCATCTCTTATTTTCCCCACTTTCCTCTCAGTTTCTTTGATGAGTTCTCTTTCTCCACGAGCATGCACATCCCTCACTTTCCCTGCCCCAAACCTGAGTCCTCTTCTCACCCTCCTTTTCCTTTTACTATAGAAGCCTCCCTAGGAGATTCTCATCCCCTGAGAACTGACATCAGTTCTCATGGAATGCCTGACAGTTGTCCATGTCCAGCTCCAGCCTCTCACTGGGCTCTAAAAAGGCATTTCTGTTTTTTTTTTCCTTGTGTCCTCTGCAGTTGTCTTAAATTCACTGTGTCCATACAGAATTTATTTTCCACGGCAAAAGCATTCCTTCTTCTGTATTGTGTATTTAAGTTGATGGTATTCCTATCACAGGGCATTCAAATGTACCTGTGCCTGGGACTGAGGGGTTTCCCAGGACACAACACTTTCACGGCTAAAACTGCCAAAGCCCTGGGCCATCCAGGACTAACCAGACATATCTGAGTTTTCCTCTACTTTTCCTTTCCCTCATCTCCTACTTCAAAGTGGTTGCCAAGCTCTGAGTATCCTCTCTCAGGACTCTCTTGAAACCTACCCTTCTATTTTATTTTCAATATGACTGCCTGCATTCAGGCCTTTATTATTTCATATCCGGGATATTGTCATAGGATTCCACCTGGTGTTCTTGACTATAGTCTCACTGATGTACTGACAGAGTTGTCTGCATACATACAGATCTCATCATCAGGGCACTATTAAGCAATAAGCCAAAACATTAGGAAGTGATAAATCCATGGAGGAAATTGAGTTCTGCCATAGATTAGAGGGTTTTGGCTCTTCAACCTGACCACAAGAACCCTGTGACTCTGAAAGGAACGGATTGTAACCTCAGTATAATAAATCTCTGTTAGAGATCAACACAATTTTCTCCTCAGCATCTGGATCAATTTTTCCCCTCTGCCTGGACAGCAGTGCTTGCTTTTTAAAAATTGCTATGGGAACATCAACTTGCATTATAGCTGAATCAAAATAAAACAAAAAAAAATCTGCGATTATCTATGTACAAAGAACTACGTACTAGTGATAGGGAAAAGAGATAAGAAAGAGAAAATATACATTAAAAATTTTTAATACTTATTTTTGAGCGAGGGGAAGGGGAGGGAGACCCAGAATCTGAAGCAGTCTCCAGACTCTGAGCTGTCAGCACAGAGCCCAATGCGGGGCTTAAACCCACAAACCACAAGATCATGGCCTGAACCGGTCAGATGCTTAACCGACTGAGCCACCTAGGCGCCCTGAGAAAATATACATTGTAACCAAGAAACAAATTAGAAATTTTGCCTCTCTAGAATATTATCTTAAACACACCAAAAGCAGCCCACCTACCCACACCCTACTCTGGGACCTGTCTGCTTCAACTACAGTCTTACTAGTGGCGACATCATATATTGCTTACTGATAATATGCTCCTTCATTGTGTCAAGTACATACACTTGGAGTGTGTGGTGGTTTTAAAATGTATCCATAAAGTCTTTGTTACTGTACTCTTTAAGATGTGAGCTCAATTCTCTTCCTCTTGAGTGTGAGTTGGACTTAGTGACTTGCTTCTAATGACTAGAATATCAGAACATTAGTGTCTTCTGAGACTAAATCATAAAAAGCATTGCGACTTCTTTCTTGATTTCTCTTGGATCACTCACTCTTGGGGAAGCTGGCTTGCATGTTATGATGTGCTCCTTGGGGAGGGGTAGGCGCTGAGGCTTCTTGACCACAGCCAGTGCTAACTTGCCAGGCATGTGAATGAATCATCAGTGTGGAAACAGATTGGCCAGCCCCAGTGAAGCCTTCAGGTGACTGTAGCGTTAGCCAACCTCTAGACTGCAATCTCATGACTGACTCTGAACCAGAACCAGCCAGCTAAGCTGCCCCCAGATTCCTGACCCATGAAACTGTGTGAGATAATAGGTGTTTATTATTGTGAGTCATTATGTTTTGAGGTAATTTACTACGTAGCAATAGTTAACCAATACAGAGTAGTTTTGTTGGATCCTTTCTTTCCTACTTCTTTCCTTTCAACACCCGTTCCAAAGATTCAGACCTTTAGATCATAATACATTTTTTCTGATTCTTCTGCAAAGAAGCTGTATTCTTTTCTCCTCACTTACTATATTTCCTGCTCTGTTATATTCCTTCATCTCTGACATCTTGACTTCCTATGCATGCATTTTGAGGGTCTTCCCATCTTCTACTTGTACAGAGACCACTCTCTATAGGTCTCTTGCATTTTTGAATATCTTGTGAGCAGAAAGACCAACTGCCTTTTTGTTCTGGATGATCTTTTCAAGTATGCAGGTTTGCTTACTGTCCAGTATAATAAAATGATACCTTCTATTGGAGCAAAGATCAGACAGACTTGCTTGCTGCTTATTATAGAAGATTTGGGTTTCCTCAGTTCAGTATTCCTCAGCTGTGACGCAAACCTACTGTATGTGCGGGATCCACCAGCCCTTCTGTATCACCCCTGTGGCATTTGGGGAGTAGGGGTAACCAAAACAAAACTGATGTGCAGGTGGCTGGTTGTGCCATGAAAAAGTAGGACCTTTGTCTCTGATGCAGGAGCTCATGACTTCTGCAGGCTCACTTGTAGGCTTGCAAGTAGATTAAAATCTCAGACTCTTCATAGTTCTTGACAGTTTTAACCCATTCTCTGCAATTCCCCCTGAAGCTGTAATCATGCCCCTTTTCAGGTCTCTTATTCATTCGCCAAAGGAAAACTATCTGTGCTAAATCTCTAACTGCTTCCCATTTTGATTGCATTTTGTTTTGTTTTGAATACATCTTAGTAAATGCTTCAGGAAAACCTGAAGCACACTCTTCTCATTTCTGCCTTGGAACTCTAGAAGGTGACAATATTTTTTGTCTGTTTTATCTTCCTCTTCCTCTTCTCTGTGGAACCATGACACCTATTACTTATAAGAAATGTGTGAAACTTCCCTCCTCCGGGAAATAGTTTCTCATTGTTCTTTTTTTCTGATTCTGGTCATCATCTGAATCTCTTCCATCCTTGCTTTCTTCTACTTCCCTCAAGTACTTAACTCTTACATGTTACACAGCAGTAGTTAATGGGAGACATCAGCTTTTGGTTTTTAAAAATCATCTGTTACCCCACACAGATGTCTTTTCTCCTGTATAGGGTAAGAAAGTCCTTGAAATCAAGAGACTTGGAATTTGTTTTCTTAATAAAGACATGCAGATCTGGATAGAGTGTGCTTTACATTGTGGTCACTTACCCAGTGCTGACAGACCTACGATGTCTGGTTTCCTTGGATAGTCTGAATCTCATCTGGTGACATTGCCTTGTTTTTCCGACATAGGATTAGAAACAAGCACTGATAGAGCTCTAGTACCAAGAAGCAGATGGCAACCCTTGAAACTGCCTCTGGCTGACTACCACAAGGCCATTCTTCTTTTTTAGCTCAAGACTTGCTTACCAGTCTTAGCCTTTATCCAAGACTTCTTACTCTTTCCCTCAGGCTCCTGTAGTGTAAGTCGTCCTCTGGAAAAAAATACCACCAAAGCTCTTCAATCTTTCGTCCATTGAATAACTCTTGAGTCCTCTTTCTTATGCCCTTTAATGCTCTCTCTCTCAGATAAGATTGGGCTCCCTGGTTTCATATTCTATTCTCTGTGGGAAAGCATTAAAAATAACTAAACAAAAGATTTTACTCTAAGGAGAATATCTTTTTGGTCTCTTCTTTTTGATGTTTAATCTATTCTGCAAACACAGAATTTTGCTTACTCTGTCCTTCATATATCTGTACTCCTGGAAGTTCAGTCCTTGTGGGCAGTTTTGTTTTTTGGGTTTTTTTTTTTTTTTGGAACATATATATATGGCTTTTAGAGATCCTTTCCCTTCTCCACACCCACTCTGCTGGCAGGCTTGTGAACTTGAAGCCACATGTGTGTATATGTGTGTGTACTCGTGTGCATGCGTGTGCACACATTAGAAAGAGAGAAAGATTTCTTACTAAGCAGGCTCTTTCCAATGTCCTCAGCTAGTTTTGGAATCTGTGAGTAGGGTGAGGAGGCAGAAGGTGAATTTATCGCCTGATGATTCATAGGGCCAACAGCTTTTTCACTTCCGTAAAGTTTCAAGATAGCAGTTTTCCCTACCAGTTTTTTGATTTGCCATCCTGTAATTTGAACAGTTCCAAGGACTAATATGTAAAGTAGTGAAAGGGTGAAATTATGGCTCATTTTCATGTTGTGGCCATGGAACGTGAGGATTCATAACTAAAGACATTTTTTTGATAACATGAAATAATATAAGAGTGCAATATAAACTTTTTGTCATACAATCTTTTATTATGTATGAAATTTTCTTCAACATAAGTTACAACTTGATTAAATGTGATAGACATTTTAAAATCTATTTAAAGTAAAAAAGTTCTCTGTGTACAATATCTTTTGTCTACAGTATAGCAAATATGATACCTTTCATTTCAGGATTTCTGCTTAACATAAGCAAAACCAAATAACCAAAAAATACAAACCAAAGCTACTGTGAATACCAGTATTGAACAAAGCATCAAAAAGACAAACATAGGATAATTTTGTTTTTGTTTAGAAATACAGAATTAATACTAAAGTTAGTGCATCCCCCCCTGACTCCCGGGGGAAAAAAAACACCCAAGGAAATAATCACCCACCTCCAGGGGTAAACTTTGCTTTTCAGGGGCACAATCTGACTCTAGATTCTCTCTCGGCTCCTGTGGATAGCACAGCACAGGGTCATACTGAAGACTTCCAGATATTATCACCACAGCAATCCCAAAGCCCATGCACTGATGATGTGGGATTTGTTGTCAAAGACCTCTTTGATGGCCTCAGAGCAGTGCTTCATTGGGATGTTTGAGAGTAAATCCTTTTGGGGGCAGATGTCGGAGATAAATTGTTCCACTCCTCCAGCCAAACCACAGTAGTCCAATGCAGAGTGGATGGCTTTTAGCATCCCGCTGGGGCTTGTCCTTGGTTTTCAGCTTGGTGTAGGTATCCTTGTAAAACTCCTGGACTTAATCACCTCATCTTTGTGGGAATATCCCAGCTGGCTGCAGCTATTTCAATGGCAAATGTCACCAAGAGGAAGCCAAAGAATAATCCCAGCATGCACTGGGGCTCCTGCACAGCAGCCTAGCAGCCGAGAAACTGCACTGGCACCCTGAGGGCACCAGCTGCAATCAGAATATATACTCCAGTGTAGAAGCTGGAATGATTATTTCCAGCTCCAAGATGCTCTTGGCCTCAAAGTCGATTCAGAGCTAAGTCCAATGGCAAGGAATACAATCCTGACAAGCCAGAAAAATGAAGTTAAATCCAAAAATCAGGTATTTGATGCACTTGGTGCCTTTTTTGACCAGCATGGTAAAGGCTGGACAGGCTGGCCTACTGGTGTGGCCCAAGGGGTGTACATTGCCAGGACCCGAGGTGTCAGTGGCAGCCTAAACCTCTTTTTGATACTGTCTTTCTTTCAAATTGCTATTAAAAACCTAATGAAAGGAAATTCTGTTAGAAAAGTCTATCATTTTGATCTTGTAAGAATAGAATATTTGTTTTTATTGCAGTTATTTTTCTCTCTAGACTTTAAAAATATTTTTTTACAAGTGACTTTCAGAAAAAAATTAGCTAAATACATGTAGACGATTTCACTTGACATCTCAATATTTAAAAGTTTCGCCCCACGCTTGGTCCAGATTATTAACTACATTGCATACTGTGGATTTTCTAGAAGTTACTATGTGACTGGCAGAAATAATTGGCTTAAATTACTGTGATATGTGTCACAATGTCTGCTGGAGACATACATATGTTTTTCGAAATTGTAAACTATTTCAAACATACAAAAAGTAAAATAATATAATAGATACCCAGGTTAAGCTTGTAAACTTTCTCCTATTCATGTCTCAAATTCCATCCTCTCCTCTGCCTCTCTAGAGGTAAACTGAATTTTGCTATATCACAGGTGGGATTCCCCAGAAAGCAGGCTCTGAGACTGGTATTTATATGTGGAGGTTTGTGGTGGGGTGTTTTCAGGAGACCACCTGTGAAGGGTGAGGAACGCAGAATTGGGTAAAGCTTTTAGCATTTTAATTATATGTCTTGGCGTGGTTTTCTTTAAATGTATCCTCTTTGGTTTACTGAGATTCTTGGATCTGTAAATGTATGTCTTTCACCAAATTTGGGGCATCTTCAGCCATTATTTATATATTTGTCGGTACGATTTTCTTTTCCCTCCTTCTGGGACTCCAGGAGGATGAGTAGTAGACCTTGTGATATTGTTCCAATATGAAGCTTTGTTTCTTATTGAACCTTCGCCCCTTGTTATTCTGATTGGATAATTTCTACTGATCTGTCTTCAAGTTTATTGGCTCTCTTATCTCTATACTACTACTGAGATCTGTCTATTGAGTTAAAAAAAAATCTGTTACTGTATTTTTCAGTTTTAGAATTTTCACTTAGTACTTATTGTGTAGCTTCTATTTCTTTACTGAAAATGCCTAAATTCCATTTGTTTCTAGGTAGTTGTTTGCCCTTACTCCATGTGGCCTGGCTATAATAACTGCCATAGCTTTTTTTGGTTTGATAATTCCAATATTTGTGGTCATCTTAGTGTTGGTGTGTGTTGATTGCCTCTTTCTTTCAGTTGTTTAGATTTTCCTAGTTCTTTGCATGTTGAATAATTTTGGACTGTATGTTGGCCATTTTGAATACTGTGTTTTGAGATTCGGGGCTCAGTTAAAATCTGGAGAATGGGGTCGGCTGTTGCCGCTTCTCTTTTTTTAAAAAGCAAGCAGTTAACACCATGAGACTTATATTTCAAGTCCTGACTTGGTTTCTGTGGGCTTAGATGTCAGTTTAGTTTTCAAAGACTCTGCAGCGCTATTCTGGTTTTCACAGTTTGTGCACCTTCCTTGGTGGTCTACAGAGGTTCAGTCCTCAAAGCCTTTGCTGTGCTGATTCTGGTAGATTTTGTGCATGTTCAGGTTGAGAGTGTGTTCAAGGCTTCATACAGAGGTTTAAAGAACCATTTTCAGCTTCTTTTCAGATTTATTCTGCATTTCTGTATTATATTGTATGTATGTGGGGGGGGGTATCCATATTAACTTAGCTTATTATTTTGACAAAACCAGAAGTCTACACAATTTCATTAAACAATTTATTACATTCATGTAATTTCTTTTACAACACAATGATGTAATTTTGATACTTAAAAGTTGTTTATCAAAAGTTCATGTAACAGATGATTTTAACATTCCCCTACTATTTCTTCAGATCCCTTTGCCATTTTGTGCATGTTGACCCCCAGAGGCTTTCACTCCTGACAGCCAGCACCTGCATTGTTTTGCCAGAAAGCTGCTTTTAGGCTGTGAGTGTATAGTTTGCCTGCAAATGCCTGAAAAGTCTAGGAATTTACATCCTTGGCAGATAGCCCCCAAACCAATGGCCAGTTGGGACGGGGTTATAATACTCCAGGTCCCTCACTCTGGATCTGGACAGCCCTTAGTTGTAACCTAAACGGTGCAACCCACTGGTGGAATTGAGTTAAGGTTATCCCTCATGAGACTTTGCTGAGTAATGGCATCCTGTTCGGCTCCCTTAACATTTTTGCCCACTTCCCCATTCCTTTGCTGTTTTTTCTTGGAAAGCTTCTTCATAAATAACTTTCATATCAATCCTTGTCCCAGGATGTGCTTCTGGGAACACACTGCAGCAGATAGAATTCTAAGATGGCCCTCAAGATTCCCTGGTATTCATGCTTTGCATAAAGAATCTCCTTCTCTTGAGCGTGAATGGGGTCTGTTTTTATGATGAGAAAGTCACTTCCTTAATTCGGTTGCATTATATGGCAGAGGTGATGGGATAATCACTTCCTTGATTATAATGGACTCTGTTTTAGCACTCTGGAGAGAGATTCTCCTGGGCTGGAGAGAAGTAAGCTATTATATTGTGAGGGGGCCCCATGGCAAGGAACTGCAGGGTCTCTGGGAGCTAAGACCGGCCCCCAGCTGACAGCCAGCAAGAAAGGTGTCCTCAGTCCTGCAATACAAGGAATTGACTTCTGCCAACAGCCATGTGAGCCTCAGGAAGGTCCACAGCGTGGCTCATTCTGTGGTAATAGAGCATAGTCATAAGCATGGGCTCTGGAGTCCAGACTGTTTTGCTTAGAATTCAGTTCTTCCACATTCTTTTTTTTTTTTTTTTAATTTTTTAATGTTTATTTTTGAGAGAGAGAGACAGAGTATGAGCAGGGGAGGGGCAGAGAGAGGAGACACAGAATCAGAAGCAGGCTCTAGGCTCTGAGCTGTCAGCCCAGAACCCAACGCAGGGCTCAAACTCACAGACCATGAGACCATGACTTGAGCCAAAGCTGGACGCTTAACTGACTGAATCACCCAGGCGCCCCATTTTTCCACATTCTTGTAGTGACTTTGGGCAAGTTAGTTAATCTCTCTTCCCTTTCTATTTGTAAAATGAGAATGCTAATAGTACTTATTGCACATAAATAATAAAATTATTATTAATAGTGGTGGCATGGTAGTCATACGTTATTAGAGGTGTGGAATTATGAGGCCTTCCTCCTATCCTTTCTTTCCAGCTACTCTTCATGTCTTAGAGCCTATCCATCCTCCAGGGTTCAGCAAAAAACATCTTTTCTATAAATTCTTCTGTGATGCCACTTACCCTCTGAAATTTCTTTAGTATATTTGTGTTTTTCTTATATGCTTATAACTCCTCTGTCATTGTCCCCTGGTTAAAAAGGCCTTATCTTGAACTGCATATGATAGAAGCTCAATAAATATTTGTTGAGTGAATGCATGAATTAAGAGCATTAATAAAACTTTAAGAGTTCTTAAGCTATTCACTTACCTTAATCTATTAATTTCTCCCTAGCCACACTGAGTGCTATTCTAATTCTTCACAGGAGCTCTCAAAATAAAGATTTTGAGTACACAAAACAATGCAAGCTTTCATTTGTTCTTTTTGGAAATCTGTCTTCATGGGGATTCTCTGGCTGTCTTTTCTTGGACAAAATGGTAGTGTGGAGAGTAGCCAGGGGGAGTTGGAGGGGTTTGAAAGCATGGTGATACTAAGTGGGGGCAATGCTGTCTCTACAGATGGGAGTGTTGTCAGTTCATTTAAAAATGATTTGGGGGCTCTTTTAAAGTCTGATTTAAAAATTCTATGTAACCTACCAAAGGTATCCCTTTGGATTGGAAGTAGGCATTTGCTTTGTACAAGTGGAGAATGGTTTTGAGCCTTGCATGTTGGTGCTCAGAAGATGCTAACTTCCTAGGTGGACATGGATGCTAGCATCCATTTCTAGGATGCTAATTTCCTCAGGTGGCTCACCCCACGATGAGAATGAGAAGATCATGTTTTTCTTTGACCGTGAGAGTATAAGGATGGGTAACATATTAAATAGCTCTTAGAGGATATGAGTGGTGTGCTTTTTGTTACCCAGAACACGTGCTTTTTCTCTTGTACAATGCAAGATAGATATGGCTGTAATTATCATATTACCTAGCCAGTTAGTTATTCTGTGAGACTGTGATTATGCAGGGTGTAGAGAGAACTTTATTTATGAACTCACTCTCAAGAAAAAAAGAAAAGCAAAAAGCTAAGCCAGCACATCATCTAATTCTCAATGTAAAATAATGCAGAAGTGCGGAAGATGAACATCTGATTTGTCACATCTGATACACTAATGTTTTATCCAAAAGGAAGAACACATTGTAACTTGCTCAGTCATCTGCATAAACACCACCTGGCCCTTTACAGGCACCTACTCAAATAACAGGAGTCAACGAATGGCAGCTCTGCTCATAGCCTTTTCACTGGTAGAAATAGAAAAATCTCTTTTCTTTTTTAAAAAACAAAGCATTTATGTATCAAAGCAACATCTAATATATTTTTTTCCAATGGCATAAGACCTAGGTGATTAAAGTGAAGCCACTAGAACCTTCCATATTAGGGAATATATGATCACAAATTACCCAGTTTTTGAACAGCTAAAAAATTTCATTATCCTTTAAAAAGAGGGTAGATCAAACCATTCCTTGTACAAACCAGACCTTATTATTATTGCAACATGAAGCACGTTCTCCCCTGGGTATATCACTTAGTAAGTCTTGCAATGGAATAGCTATAGATTTTAGTGTAAAATATTTTGCCAGAGATGGGAGATTTTTTCCCCTCTGAACTGACACATTCTGGTTGTATGCCTCAGTGATCATACCTTTGTGCTACATTGCACACATGGAGGTAGCATCCCTTTTCTAGTTGCACTAATATAAAAATGAGGGTCCTGGATAACTAAAGTATATCATACCAGTTTGCATGCTTTCAAAGAAAGGGTTAAAAAAACAAATCTCACTTGCCTTTACATTTTAGATTCAAGCTGGCTAACTAGAAGGTGTCAACTACCTTATTATTATTTTTTTCATTGAGGAAACCCTGGTAAAGTCTCAGTGTATTTCTGTCCACAGAGGACAATTGAGTAGCTTAGTCTTCTGGGCACACCAACTTGTTGTTTTTGTTTTATTTTAAAGAGGAGACAGTGTTCAGAAGTCATTGAACTCTGCCCTTGGCCCATTCTTTTATAAAGAGTGCATTAGGCTCCAAAATTCTTATCTTTAAATATATCTTTTAGTCATCTGTTACCCTATTCTTCCTGGGGCCACTTGAAAAGTGACAGTTGGTAGCTCTTTCATTGGGTTTCTGGATCACATGACCTGAGTTAATGCTTTTATTAATAGCCTCCTTGTGCATCTCAAATGGTGGGGGTGGTTGGACCCTTCCTGTTTTTGCTTTAATGTATCATGATATCATACAGTTTAATTGACCAGGAAAATCTACGTCAACCCAAGACAAATGTTTAATTTTGTTTACACTGTTCGCCTGCATATTTCATTTGCCTTTCATTTGACATTGAATACTATTTTAATTGTATCTCCCGATTCATGTTGGAAAAGTATGCCATGGATTAGGGAGTAAGAAGGAGTTTGCTCTTTTCCCAACTCCCAGTGCAGCCTGGAAAGTCATTTCATTTTTTATTTATCCTACTAGCAAGTTTAAAGTTCTTACTATGTGCCAGTGTTGGGGAGAAAATAATGAAAGGTAGACATGATCCCTGCCTTCATGCTTTATGCTTTATAGTCTAATAAATTTGAACAAATATTCATGAAATTTAAGATTCCAGAAATAACTCGCAAGGCCCTTTTCTTCAGGGCCAGAGAGAGGGTGTCATTCCAGCATTTAACATGAAATCACACTTTAAAAAAGTACTTAATATACACTAAGCATTATATTACATGTAATCTCATTTAGTCTTCTGCAAACTCACAAAGTAGGTAATATTAGACTAATTTCCCAGATAAAGGAATTGATACATGAAAGTTCCTATAACTTTCCAATGTTAGACAGATATCCAGATCTATCTCATTGTAAAGCCTGATTACTGAGTATCTGTATCGTTTTCAGGAGCTGAACACCCTACCTCTGCAACATGAATCTAAACTTACATTATTTAGATGGATAAATCAAAAATATCATTTCCTTTTTACGATGACCAAAAGTTGTAAACTGAAATGTCTATATAGAAACCAGGCAGATCCCCAAACATAGTGAAGCAGGTGGGTAATAGGGAGTGGTGGGGACTGGAATAAATTCAAACTTACATTCTTTGTCAGGCAGCAGGTAATTGCTACCATGTAGGAATGAAGGCCTGGAGTCAGTATCATTCCAGACTGTGTAGCACCTTTTTACAAATTAGATAAAGGCACTCCTTCATTTTGTGGATACAGACCTGGCACAACAAATATGTATGTGTTGCATGTCAGCCTCACTTACTACTTAGGTTGATTCTCTGTGCAGAGCACAGCCTATATGGTCTTTCTCAAGAAAAGCTTGATACCTGGATTTTTAAAGTGAAATTTCCTGACTTTTAAATGTTGATAATGAATTCAAATTAAAAAAATCACTGTGTAGATCAAATAAAACTTATCTGTGTGTTGAATTTGGTCTCTCCTGGTCACCATTTGAAACTTCTGATTTATAGGCTAGCCCTTAGAAGTGAGAAGTAACAGTTTTTATTAATTTGGTTACCATGTTCCTAAAAATCTAGAGTCAAAGTGTTTTCAATTTTGATCCCAGAAGTAAGAAGCATTTTAAGTATCTGAATCCTAAAGGCTAATTTGAAAAGAAATCATCTTTGTCTCTGAGAAGTCTAACTGTGTTAGTCATGAAAAATTCTCAGGTGTTTTGCTATATATATATATATATATATATATATATATATATATATATATATATATATATATTACCTATATATAACATGAGTACTTGAGAGTTAAAAATGAATCAAGGTTAATTGTAAAAAGTCAGTAGAACTTGTGTAAATCTCAAATTACCTTGATTTGTTTTTTTTAGATATACAGTATTAGTTGTGGGCTGTGATTGGTGTTACCATAATATTTGATGATGCTAATAAGATGAGCTAAGAATAAACACCAAAAATTTTTTCATTATCTCACCCATAATTTACCTTCTGGTTATGGAATTAGGTTGTCCCCAAATAATTTTTCCATAGTCTGAGGTAATTATTTCTCATTTTAAGTTTTAGCTTGATTAAGTTTTATCTTTATAATTACTCATCCTTTCTATGTTATTTTATTTAAGCAAATAAACCAAATCATGCCCTACTTTGGTCAATAAAATCATGAAAGATATGTATTGCAGTGAAAAGGGATAGGTACCAAAGGTGTACCTAACAGCACTTGTGTCTTCTAAACTGGTACTTCAGGGAAATCTTGTCCTGAGGAATAATGGGAAGTTGCACACACACAAAGAACAAACTGATATTTTTCATGGAGGTGAGAAGAAAATACCAGGTCTGTGTGAATGATTACTAATGACCTAATTTGATGAAATGCACTTCTTTCCAGGGACTAGAGTTCTTTGGACGTTATGTAGTCATTACTTTTGTGAAGTTCCATAAACAGAAGTCCCTTTTTATCTGCAGGGAAAGTAGAGCATAGGTCAGTGGGAACATTTTATTTTATTTTATTTTATTTTTCCTTCTTACCCACAGATGAAACTTATATAACTCTGTGCCTAAGCTCTTAAGGACCCAAACTGCAAACCTGCAAAAACTTAAGCCACACGTGTGAAATTGCCACAAGCATATCTAATTGTATAGATTCTAATGCATTCTGGAGAAGAGTGTCCTTTTTGTTCAGAAAGAAGCCTAGAACTAATTTCAGTTGGGTTTCTAAAACCTGACACTGAATCAAAAAGGTTTCACTAGAAAATAAGTTGGAGCTCTAAAGTAAGGACATAGTTTTTCTTGATTATTATGGCATTTAAGGGCATGTATCTTTCTTGCCAGAAAAAAAAAAAAAACAGTATCAGTGAAACAGATCTTTTAGGACATTCAGTTGTCATTTTTCCCCTAATATGTTATTTTTGGCTAGACTATTAGAACTGGAAGGAATCTTAGTGATCCATTTCATTTCTAAACTGTGATACTTGGAACCCCATGTTGCTTTGTATATGTTTCAGTATTCCTTTAAGAGTTTAATTAAAATTTTATGAAAAATATGTGGTCAATTCTAAATTAACTAGGTTATCATCATCAGTAAAGATGAGGTAATTGTTAGGGCTTCAGAGCCCCAGCCACATTTCAGCCGAACTGGCTTTGATTTTATTCATTCAATTATTAAGTAAATATTTATCTAATATCTATAATATGGCCAGACACTATTTTAGGTGCTGGGAGTAAAGTATGGAACAAGGTAGACAATGTCCCTGGTCTTATACAGAGTATGTAATGGGATAGAGTGGGATGGGGACAGGAATGGATTTCCAGTAAGTGTGCTTGAGGAATAACTAGAAGTCCTGGAGCAGTTACCCACAATATGTATCCAGTAGTCATGTTCTGTTCACTCTGCTAGAGTGCAGTGAACAAGGAGAAGAAAGCTAAGAGATGAGGTTAGGAAGGTATCAGGACAGGAACATATAGGTCCTTGAAGACATGATAAGGAGTTTGGATTTTATTATAAGTGCAGTGGGAGTGACATGATCTGATTTATGATTTAAAAGGATCATCCTGGTTTCTGTGTGGCAAATAGCTTACACTGTGGCCAGAATGGAAGCAGCAAAGACTTTTAGGAGATTTGTGTAGATTTCTCCTTTTGAGCATGATGCTATAGATTGTGGCAAGGCAGTGTTCCTGTTGAAAACAATTATGAAAAACTGGGTGAATTTTAAAACTGATGATATAAAAAGTGCCCGAGAGATATGGGAGGACAAGTTAGACTACAGTTTCAGAGAGAGAAGCTGATTATTATCCCCCTCTGAGGGCAGGTGATGATTGTAGGCATGGCCTAAGGATCAGAATTTGTCCCAGGCTGAACCTACTTCTGGGAAAATAAAGGTTTTAGTGATTGTGTGAAGCTAGAGTGACAAAATTCAAGACTGGAGAGATGTCAGATGCATGGCCAGTTTTCCCTATAAGACATTTGCTGAGTTTTGAAGCTTTGCAGGAGATTAAGGAGCTAGTTTGAAAGCTTCCAAAAAGTAGAGTGAAATATCTCATAGTCTTGTGATGCTCAGGAAACAAAGAGCATTCCAGGGGAGGAGGATTAAAAGGAAAGTAAGCAAGGGATGAATTCTCTAGAAAGAGTGGTGAATTGATCTATAGGTACTTTTTAATCTGAGATACTTACTAAATCTGAGTGCATCTAGAGTTTTAAAATCCAGAGCTGGCTTTTGGCAAGAGACCATTCCTGGGAGGCAGAGAAACCAGCAGAAATTTGGGCTTTTTTGAGGCTAAAATAACAAAAGGGGAGATTTAAGGAATCTCCGACACATTATCTCATCTTTCTTTGAAGACATTTGCCCCATTTGAAGCTGTGTGGAGTGGAAAGCTAAAGAGCTAAGTGGTAAACCTCTGAAGAGAAGAACTGAATCTATCTCAGACTTTCAGATTTGGTAAATCAAAGTCGTCCCAAGGTTATAATTAAAAGTCCTGGGAAATCATGCCTTAGGAACAGGATCGAGAGAACTAGATTGGGTTTTCCCAAAACTTCATCACAGCCCTAGTCCAGCTCAATCTTGGGTTGGCTTGAAAAGATTGATTCTCCCAATAGCTGCCCTTGCTATTGCTGAAATAAAAAAAGGTTTTCTGGAGACTCTATGGTTTTTTTGGAATTGGAAAACAAGCCAATGGAAAATACCCACACAAAAGCACAGAGAGAAAAATAATACAAAAACAGGTAAGTGCAAAAGGGACATTCTGAAAAGGACACGTAACGGAAGTCCCAGAAGGAAATGAGGAGAGATTAGAGTATAAGTGATATTCGGAGAGTTAATTTGAAGAGTTAATGACTACCAGTTTTCCAAAACTATTATAAGTATCAATCCACAGATTTAAGTAGTATAAATACAATGAAAACAGTATCTGGAATCTCATATATAAAACTGCTTAAAACCTAATGAGTAGTGGGGTGCCTGGGTGGCTCAGTCGGTTGGGCGTCTGACTTTAGCTTAGGTCATGATCTCACTGCCTGTGAATTCAAGCCCCACATCGGGCTCTGTGCTGACAGCTCAGAGCCTGGAGCCTGCTTCAGATTCTGTCTCTGCTCTCTTTTCCTCTCCTGCTCATCCTCTGTCTCTCTCTCATAAATATAAAATAAAACATAAAAAAAAATTAAAAATGAGAGAAAGTCTTAAATTAGGCCAGAGAAAGGGGTGCCTGGGTGGTTCAGTTGGTTAAGCATCTGACTCTTGATTTTGGTTCAGGTTATGATCTTATGGTTCGTGAGTTAAAGCCCCACATCAACTCTGCACTGACAGCACAGAGTGTGCTTGAGATTCTCTCTCTCCCTCTTCCCCTCTCCTGTTTACTCTCTATCTCTCTCTCAAAAATAAACAAATAAACATTTAAGACACAAAAACATTGATAAATGTTTAAAAAAAAATTAAGCCAGAGAAAGATTACTTTCAAAGGAACATCAACAAGACTTACAGCTGACTTCTTGACTTAGACCATGGAAATCAGAAGGCAATGGAATAGCATCTTTACCCTACCCCCAGTTTTATTGAGAAATAATTGACACACATCACTGTATAAATTGAAGATGTACAATATGATGGTACAATATACAATACGTATATTGTGAAATGCTTACCACAGTAGGTTCAGCTGACATTCATCTTCTCAAATTAATAGAATAAAAAGAAAAGAAAGAGGAAAAGAATAAAGGGGAAATTTTTTCTTCTTGTGGTAAGAATTCTTAGTATTTACTCTTTTAACAACTTTCCTGCATATCATACATCACTGTTAGCTATAGTCATCATGTTGTGCGTTACATCCCTAGTGCTTATTTATCTCATAACTGGAAGTTTGTACCTTTTGGCTATCTTCCTCCAATTCCCCTTCTTCCCACCCCCTGCCTCTGGTAACCACAAGTCTGATAACTTTTTCTATGAGCTTGGTTTGTGTTTGTTTTGTTTGTTTGTTTTTAGATTCTACATATTGGATCACGCAGAATTTGTCTTTGTCTGATTTATTTCACTTAGGAAAATGCCTTCAAGTTTCATCCATGTTGTCACAAATGGTAGGTTTTCCTCATTTTTTATGGTTGAATAATATTCCATATTCATTCACTGATGGACACTTAAATTGTTTTCATGTCTTGGCTATTGCAAATAATGCTGCTATAAATATAGGGGTGCAGGTATCTTTTTGAGTTAATGTTTCCTTTGGATATATTCTCAGAAGTGGAATTGCTGGCTTGTACGGTGGTTCTGTTCCTAATTTTTTGAGGATTCTCCATATTGTTTTCCATACTGGCTGTACCAATTTGTAATCCCACCAATAGTAATCCACCTTTTCTCCACATTCATGCCATTCATTTGTTATCTCTCATTTTTTTCATCATGGCCATTCTAACAGGTGTGAGGTGATATCTCATTGTGGTTTTAATTTGTATTTAATGTGTATGTTAATTTGTAGGACTAGTGATGTTGATCATCTTTTCATGTACCTAATAGCTTTTCTTGTGTCTTCTTTGCAGAACTGTCTATTCAGGTCCTTTGTCCATTTTTTAATTGGGTTATTTGTTTCTGTTTTTGTTTTTGTGGTTTTTTTTTTCTATTGAGTTGTACAACTTATTTATGTTTTAGATGTTAACCTTCATCAGATAGGTGTCATATCCAAAAAGATCACTGCCATGACTCATGTCAAGGATCTTTATTCCTATGTTTTCTTTTAGGAATTTCATGGTTTCAGATCTTACATTTAATTATTTAATCTATTTTGAGTTAATTTTTGTGTGTAATAAATGGATCCATTTTTATTCTTTTATACATGAATATCTAATTATCCCATTGTGACAATTTATTGTAGAGACTGTCTTTTCTCCATTGAGTATTCGTGTTTCTGGTAGCAAATATAAGTTTACCATACATGCTTAGGTTTATTTATGGGCTTTTGATTCTGCTCTATTGGCCTATTTGTTTTTATGCCAGTACTATACTGTTTTGAGTACTACAGCTTTATAGTATAGCTTGAAATCAGGAATTATGGTACCTTCTGTTTCTCAGAAGTGGAATTGCTGGATTTTATGGTAGTTCTATTCCTAATTTTTTGAAGATTCTCCATATTGTTTTCCATACTGGCTGTACCAATTTGTTGTGGTTTATTTTGTGGTTCCAAATTTTAGGAGTGTTTTTTTCTACTTCTGTAAAAAAAAATGCCTTTGGAATCTTGATAGGGATTACATTGACTCTATGGATGGCTTTTGATAGTAGTGACATTTTAATAATACTAATACTTCCAATTTATGAACACGGATACTTTTCCATTTACTTGTGTCTTCTTCAATTTCTTTTACCAATGTCTTATAATTTTTAGAATAGAGCTCTTTCACATCCTTAGTTACATTTATTCCTAAGTATTTTATTTTTTTGATGCTATTGTAAATGAGATTGATTTCTTTTTCAAAATTTTGTTAGTGTATAGAAATGGTACTGATTTTGTATGTTTATTCTGTATCCTACAATTTTACTGACTTTATTGATTGTATCCAACAGTTTTTTGGTTGAGTCTTTAGGATTTTCTATGTATAAAATCATGTTGTCTGCAAATCTATGTAGGATTTCCAGTACTGTGTTGAATAGGAGTGGTCAGAGGGGGTACCCTTGTCTTGTTCTTGATCGTAGAGGAAAAGCTTTCATCTTTTCACTATTTAGTATGATGTTAGCTATGGGCTTGTTACATATCCTTATTATGTTGGGATGTGTTCCTGCTATGTCTAATTTGTTAAGAGGTTTTTTTTTTTTTAAATCATGAATGGATGTTGAATTTTGTCAGGTGTTTTTTCTGCGTCTATTGAGATGATCATATGATTCTTCTTCATTCTATTAATGGGATGTATCACATTGACTGATTTCCATATGTTGAGCCATCCTTGCATCTCAGGTGTAAATCGTACTTGGTCATGGTGAATGATCCTTTTAATGTGCTACTGAATTCAATTTGCTAGCATTTTATTGAGAATTTGTTTTTGAGAATTTTTGCATCTGTATTTATTAAGGATATTGGCCTGTAGTTTTCTTTTCTAGTTTTATCCTTTCTGATTTTGGTATAAGGATGAATCTTGCCTTATAAAATGAGTTCATGAGTTTCTCTCCTCTTTGATTTTTGGAAGAATTTAAGAAGGCTTGGTGTTAACTTTTCAAATGTTTGGTAAAAATCACTGGTGAAGCCTTTTTGTTCTGGTTTTTCTGTGTTGGGAGTTTTTGATTGCTGATTCAGTCTCCTTACTAGTAATTGGTTTATTCAGATTTTCTAGTTATTCTTCATTCAGTCTTGCTAAGTTGTGTGTTTCTAGGATTTTTTCCATTTCTTTTGGGTTGTCTAATTTTTTGGCATTAAGTTGTACATAGTAGCTCTTATAATCTCTTGTATTGCTGTGGTATAAGTTGTAATGCCTCCATGTAAGAGACATATTGTAAGACTGGATGAAAATATAAAACCTAACTATATGCTGCTTACAGAGAATAAAGAATGCAAATATTTGAGGACATAGAAAGGTTAAAAGGCTAGAAAAAGATAAGCTTAAAAACACTGACCAAAGAAAGCTGTTTCAGCTTTCCTGATATCAGACAAAGTAGACCTTTAAGGTAAAAAGCACTATTGGTGATAAGAAGAATATTTCATGATTGTAAAAGGTACAATCCAACAGGGAGAAGGCTATTGCAGTAATCCATGGCAGAGACGATGGTGATCTGGAGTAGAAAGACGGCTGTGGATGTGAGATGATGTAGTCAAATTCTGGATATGTATTGTGGGTAGGTGCCAATAGGACTTGCTATTGGGTTTGGTATGGGATAGGGAAAAAAAAGAGGTGTCAAGGATGACTTTAAGGTTTTTTTCTTGAAGGACTAGGTAAACGGCAGTGCTGTTTACTGAAATGGAAAAGTTTATTCAGATGTAGGGCTAGGAAAGAGAAATAAAAGTTATTTTTTGGCCCAGTGGAACAGAGTTCAGGGAAATAGCAGTAATTCAATTTTGAACATATAGAGTGATGGTGCTGAGAAGGCATTGGATACATGAATCTATAATCTAGTGTAATTCCCTCATTTTACAGATGAAGATATTGAGGCTTCAAAATTGGCTTGTAGTTACATAGCAAATAAATGGCACAGCCAGCACTAAAATCCAGATCATTTGGAGCTAAGCCTAGTGTCTTAAACCATACTATGTGTTACTTCTAAATTTGCCTCATTGAACTTTAGAAAATATTTCATATGGAATAGAAATTGTTAAAGTGTTACTATGTACCAAGAATTGCACTAAATACTCAAGATAACTTTTCTCTTAAAGTCTTTTCTTTTTTCTTTTATAGCCCAACAAGGTAGATACTGTTATTATCCTCAATTTTACAGTTTAGAAAACTGAGCTTTTGACATTAACTTATGCAAGGTCACATAATTGGTGAAGCTATTCAAATTAGCCCAGGGGTTCAACTCTTGTCCCCATGTTCTTAACCACTATGCTTTACCTTTTCCAGCATGTTAGAGAATACACATCAGATAGTGCTGTGTCCCATTTCATTTTCTTGATTCTTTCGTGGGCTTGTGATTAGTTCACATGCAGACTATTTGACTTTTTGGCCTCCAGTTTTTCCTTTAGATTTTGAATTTGACCAAGGAGCCATTTCCATTCAGTTACATTTAGGGAACTTACTAATACTTACATAGGGCTCTTTTTCCAGGGCCCAAGAGGAATGCTTCATTAAGACATAGTGATGGCTTCTTGTTTCAATAGCTGTAACTGCTGTCTTTGGAACAAAGGAGTAATTAGAAATCATTTGTAATAAAAGCCTCCTGTCTTTTTCTGATATAAGGGCCTTTGTGTTTTTGTGCAGTTCTTTGGAAATTACAGGAAAAATAAGGGAAACTAGAAAAAAATTCCAGAAAACCCAACACCTCATCCAAATTACCTCCCCAACCAAAACTGAAATGTCCTCAGAAGAAGCGGCTTTTTTTTTTTCCTTTCTTTAATCTAAGGGCAGTATAAAAGCCTAGGTAGTCTCTGGGACTACTTTAATCAACTTAATGCAGTCTGTAGACTTCAGGCTTTGGGTCAGTACAAAGAGATACTCAGATGTAAGCCAGTGAGTGAATGCTTTCACAGGGCACTGGACTAAAAAACAGCTCTATGCGATAAAAGGAGAGGTCCAACAGAAGTCAATGATATGGTCCATTCTGGCTGGATTGATACAGTCTGGAAATGGGTTATGTTGCTAAAGGTATAGTGGCAAGAGCCAGCTGGTCCCTCCATCTAGCATAATTTCCTTCACAAGTCGCTTGTGTGAAAAAAAAAGTGCATGGTGATGGACCTTTGTTAGTTCAAAGGTTTTTACCTCTTTATTCTAAAGCCCCATTGTGAATTCACAGGGCTTAAAATATGTATTACTGTCCCTTTCATTTTATCATTCTAAAAGAAATCAAAGACAAAACTTTCTTCCTCCCAATGAGCTTATCTGTTTGAAATCATAGGGTGTTTGTACATATGGTCTTCTAAAATCTCAACTGAATCTTTGTAATTTCATTGGGAGCTGGTGAGACCTTTTTCTTCCTAAAAAGTTGCAGGGAACTCTTGCCAAAAGACTGATTTACTTTCTCTTCCTCTTCAGTTATTACAGTTTAGTTGATTGTAAAATAATAAACTACAAGCACATTTTTAAACAGAAAATGTGAAAGACTGTTAATCGCCCCCCTCCTTTTCAATGACAGTTGACTACTTTGTCTTGCTATCATCTCAGTCCTTGAGTATTTCTGTCTACAACTTTTGCTTCAGCAAAACTTCTGGCTAAATAAAATAGGTTTTGAGACTCAACGTTGTGTATTACCTCAGGTGATACTAGCAAAAACATGAACATTTTAGCTGTATGATGAACATAATACTCTCATGAACATTACTAATTGCTGTTTGCTATGCTTGGCCTGAGGAATTTTTCCTGAAGACACATATTTTATATTGCGAATTGCTTGTTCACTGGATTTTGTGTGTACTATTTTTTCTCCTCTGACACAAAATCCGCACTTTAAAGTCTATCTTTTATCCATTCGATACAGTTAAATGTGTAATTTCAGTGATTGACAGTTTATAAAATAAAAAAGGAGAAATGCTGTTTTTTTTTAAACTGGGAAAACAGAATAATCTCTTACCAGTACAAAAACATCGGTGACACTACCCAGTTTCCCAAAGAAATATTTTGCTCATCATCTCCTGAAATGTGAATCACAACACTCATGACAGGTGAATGAAGAGAGGAAAATTAAGATATGGGCACAAACAAAGCAGCATTAATAATTCAGGTAAATAAAATTTGTATACAAAAGGAAACTGTCAAGGTGATGGAGAATGTTTCTGCAACTACAGGACATTTAGGCAACAGGAAAATGAGTTGAGCTTTGAATGTTTTACATTCCACGTAAGGGCTTTATATAGTTTGAGTTTTCTTTTCCTGGTTCCATTGTTGTAGCAAACATTATTTACTATGATTTAGAATCTTTCCCAGGTGAAATGAATTGAAGTGTTTCCCTTATACACATTGCTACAAGTTTAAAGGACCAACCACAGGTAGACTGTGAACTGTTCTTTAATATTTTATAGTTTATTTATATTAGCTTTAATTGGTTGAAAGCTATTCCTTTCTTACCTGAGCCATTTATACTGATTTTATCACATCTCATTGGTAATGCCCCTCCGTGGGTTGTTTGGCTGCTTTAATTGTTAAGGCATCGTGTAAAAACATTATTCACTAAAGTTATCTTTAATATGTGAGTTAGAAGAACAAGTGGCGTGGACAACAATCAAAAGATACATTGACAAGAATCACTGTTTTCAAGAAAAGACCTTGTAGGAAGCTAGAGAAGTTGTCATCACCTGCATTAGAATGATACCTGGTTGGGGTGCCTGGGGTGGCTCAGTCAGTTAAGTATCCTGCTTCAGCTCAGGTCACGGTCTCATGGTTTGTGAGTTTGAGCCCTGCAGTGGGCTTGCTGCTGTCAGCACATAGCCCGCTTTGGATCCTCTGTCCCCAGCCCTATCTGCCCCTCCCCTGCTCATGTGCGCTGTCCCTCTCTCAATGTCTCAAAAATAAACAAACATGTTAAAAATAAAAGAATGATACCTGGGTTTTGGTTTTTGTGTGTGTGTGTTTTTTTTTTTTTTTTTTTTAGCTTTCTTCATTGATTCAGCAGGTATTGACTGAGAGCTCTTTATGTGCCTGGATTTGAAGATAGGAAAATAAAAGAGGTTCATATAAATACAGAGGGGTTCATAATCACAGTTGAGGTACTAAGCAAAACAACACTGAGGAATAATGGCAATTGGGTACAGAAGTGGGCAAAAATACTTCAGGAAGAAGGAAGAACATGAGGCCTGCATAGTGAAATTAGGAGTGTGCAAGTACTTGAAGAGGCAGGCTTGTGTGTTGAGGGGGAAGGGGTAGAGTTGGGGGGTGGGTGTAGACGAGGCAGGCATGGGCCAGATTGCAATTATGCCATAAGAAGACAAAGAACTACTGATGAATTTTCAGCAGGGGAAAGGCTGATCAAACTGGGGCTATGGAGAAATCACCTTGGCAATTGCGTGGAATATGTATTCAAGAGATACTGGCTGCAGAGTGAGTAAAAAGGACACTAGAATAATCTGGGGGAAGTATGATAACTTGTGTTCATTAAGGCAGAGGGGATGGCTGGTTGGGTGTAGACTCATGAGCAGTCGAGGGGGTAGAATTGATTGCATTTGGAGATTGGATATAGGAGTCGAGGGGAAAGGTAAAGTCTTGTACAACTTCCAGGTTTCTGATACGAGAGGCTGGATGAAGAGTGGTCAGATTAGGAAATGTAGGAACAGAAATGTGTTTCATTGTGGCAGCAGTTGTGGGTGAGGTGGCCACATCAGGAGCTTAGTTTTAGACTTGTTGGGTTTTAATTTTGTAAGTCCCACTGTCAAGAGAGAATCTAGATTAGAATATTTTATTTCTAATAGTAGCTAAGGGTTCAGATAAAGGTTCATGACTTTAAAATAACTTAAAAAAAATTTTTTTTTTCAACGTTTATTTACTTTTGGGACACAGAGAGACAGAGCATGAACGGGGGAGGGGCAGAGAGAGAGGGAGACACAGAATCAGAAACAGGCTCCAGGCTCCAAGCCATTAGCCCAGAGCCTGACGCAGGGCTCGAACTCATGGACCGCGAGATCATGACCTGGCTGAAGTCGGACGCTTAACTGACTGCACCACCCAGGCGCCCCTAAAATAACTTTTAAAATGTCCTTTCAATATTTTGTTTGCTTTTTAAATGGAAAAATACATGTACATGGTAAAAAAAATCAATCACATGGATGCAATAAAAAACAAATCTTCCTCCCATCCCAGACCCACGATTTCTGTCTTTAGATGTAGCTATTATTAAGTTTTCAGAAGTGCACACAAAATTTTCTTTCCAAGTACAAGCACAGGTATGTTTGTATAAATAGGTGTGACTGTGTGTAAATATCAATATACATATTTAATTTTATTTATTTTATTTTTTAAAGTTTATTTATTTTGAGAGAGAGAGAGGGAGAGAGAATGAATGGGGGAAGAGCAGAGAGAGAGAGGGAGAGTGGGAGAATCCCAAGCAGGCTCTGTACTGTCAGCGTGGAGCCTGATGAAGGGCTTGAACCCATGAACCACGAGATCATGACCTGAGTTGAAATCAAGAGTGACAGACTTAACTGACTGAATCACCCAGGTGCCCTATATATGTGTTCTAAATAGAAAAGGTAGTAGATTATATTTACTTTTCTGCATGTAATTTGTTTTTACTTTTCACTGTACCTTGGAAATCATGCCACATCAATACATATAGATCTACTTCATTCTTTTTAGTGTTTGTGTATATTACCGAGTGTCTTAAACCATTTTTCTTTTTTTACTGGTTTAAGGTTTTTTTTCTTTCAGTTAAAAAAAATTTTTTAACGTTTATTCATTTTTGAGAGAGACAGAGCGTGAGTGGGGGAGGGGGGGAGAGAGAGAGAGAGGGACAGACAGACAGACAGAATCCAAAGCAGGCTCCAGGCCCCGAGCTGCCAGCACGGAGCCCGACACGGGGCTCGAACTCACAAACCGCGACATCGTGACCTGAGGCGAAGTCGGACGCCCAATGCACTGAGCCACCCAGGTGCCCCTCTTTCAGTTTTTATGATAAACAATGCTTCAGTGAACATCTTTGTATATATAGCTTGGCTTATTTTTGCAAGTAAATTGCTAGTGAAATTGCTGAAGTGTAAACCACTGGCAGTTAAATTGCTGTGAAATGTACTGTCCAATCGCTTTCCACAGAGGTTATGCCAATTTACATTTTCACCACTTGTGTATGAGGGAGTCTGCTTCCCTATATCCTCGCCAGTATTGAGTACTACCACATATCCTGCGCTTTGCCAGTCTTCTAGTGAATAATTGCATATTGTTTCAAGTGGATTGGTGGCTCTAAGCCCATGAACCCAGGTTGTCACTGTGACTTCCCTATAGAGAGATCTGTTTCCTGGAGAACCTGTAGTGTCAGTGTCTTTAGGCCTTTTCTCTTGCACTAGTTAGAGTCTAATGGGCTTGTAGACACTCCTATGATCTCCTGCCTGAAGGGTGAGTGCTCCATTGCCAGTGCTCTGGGAACCAAGGAGAGAAATCTGTTTTCAGTACAGAACTCATGCCCTTCACTGTATATGGGGTCCCCAGGTCAAGGACCTTGTTACCAACCCTCCCCCCAAGTATGAAATCTCATCTTTTTTCCTAGATGAGAGAGGTGGCTGGGATGGAGGAGGAGGTATGGGGGATCCAACTGCTTCTCAAACAAAGGTTTCAGCTAATTCTCTTTATTTTTAGTGCTTTTCCCTTTCACCTCTGCTTCCAAAAGAACCTGAAATTCTTACTCCTGATCATTGTAGGGTTCTGCTTTTTTTTTTTTAATGTAAGTTTCAGTTAGTTACTATGCAGTGCAATATTGGTTACTGGAGTAGAGTTTAGTGATTCATCACTTACATACAACACCATGCTCATCATAATGAGTGCCCTCCTTAATACCCATCTAGCCCATCTCCCACCTGCCTCCCTCCATCAACCCTCAGTTTGTTCTCTATTGTTAAGAGTCTCTGGTGGTTTGTTTCCCTCTCTCCTCTTTTTCCCCTTCTTCCCATTGTTCCTCTGTTTTGTTCTTTAAATTTCACATATAAGTGAAATCGTATTGTATTTCTCTTTCTCTGATTGAGTTATTTCACTTAGCATAATACATTCTAGCTCCATACACATCATTGCAAATGGCAAGCTTTCATTCTTTTTGATGGCTGAGTAATATTCCAGTGTGTGTGTGTGTGTGTGTGTGTGTGTGTGTGTGTGTAACAGATACACATAAATATACATATACATACACACACACACACACACACACCACATCCTCTTTATCCATTCATCAGTTGATGGACATTTGGACTCTTTCCATAGTTGGGTTATTGTTGATAATATTGCTATAAGCACTGGGGTGCATGTACCCTTAGAATCTGTATTTTTGTATCCTTTGGATAAATACCTAACAGTGCAATTTCTGGATGGTAGTATAGTTCTATTTTTAGTTTCTTGAGGAACCTCCATACTTTTTTCCAGAGTGGCTGCACCAGTTTGCATTCCCACCAATAATACAAGAGGGTTCCCCTTTCTTTGCATCCTTGCCAACACCTGTTGTTTCTTGTGTTATATTTGGCCATTCTGAGAGGTGGGAGGTGGTGTCTCATTGTGGTTTTGATTTGTATTTGCAGGGGTACTGCTTTATGAAGTATTTGGTTTGCTGTTTCCCCCACCACCAGTTTAGGATTCAGTGCTCTCGGGTCTGCTAAGTCATTTGCCATTCTCAGTGTATTTACTGGTTTGCAAAGATCTTGCCCCCTCTCCTGTTTACCCTATCTCACTTAAATAAAGTGTGTGATGTATTTAAAGGGAGCAAGAGTGGGAGGTGTGCATTCAGTCTGCTGTTTCATCTGGTAGTCTATGAATCCCTCTACTCTCATTTTCCTCATCTGTGGAAACGGGGTAATAATAGTATTTTCCTCAGTTGTGAAGATGTAATTGAGGTAGTACAGGGAAAGTACAAATCATGATCTCTCAGTAAATGTTGGTTGTTAGTATAGTATTAATACCTTTTACTACCTGTAGGACTACATCCCCTCCCACACTTTTTGGAATATATTGCAAGTGAATGACATCTTTGTTTCCTGCCTGAGTGTCACAGACAGCAATTACCAATGGATTGGAGCACTTGGCATTTTTACTATAGGTGCTGGGCCAGAGATTAATCTGAGACAGAAAACAGGCTATATTTAAAAAACCACCTTCTTCTCTGACGTGGGTCAGATTTGTGTGCTTTGCTCTCTTTCTACTGTTGACATAATAAAGTGAGGAACTGGGGCGCCTGGGTGGCGCAGTCGGTTAAGCGTCCGACTTCAGCCAGGTCACGATCTCACAGTCCGTGAGTTCGAGCCCTGCGTCAGGCTCTGGGCTGATGGCTCAGAGCCTGGAGCCTGTTTCCGATTCTGTGTCTCCCTCTCTCTGCCCCTCCCCCGTTCATGCTCTGTCTCTCTCTGTCCCAAAAAAAATAAATAAATGTTGGAAAAAAAATTAAAAAAAAAAATAAAGTGAGGAACTGACTTTTCATTGGGAATCCCCAAATGTCAGTGTGGGTAGGTCTTCTCTTTGGGGGCTAGCTGGTTTCCTCTAAGGGAAAATGTGTCATGGTTTACCTGGGAATGGCAGCCTGTTGCTAGGCCTTGGAAAGCTGAACAGGGTAAAGGCTCTGTGGGCTTTGCTCTTCACGACGTAGATTTGAGCAGAAGCTCTGTTCATTGTCACTTCAGTCCTGTCTTCAGCTATGCCAGCGGCCCTGAGTGTTCAGCCTGCCAAGAAGAAAACCTCTTATCTCCTGCTGGGGTGGGAGAGAGCAGTTTCATGGCTCTGTAGGATGTGGGGGCAGTTCTGGGAATTGAACGGCTCTTTATACCAATGCCTCACAACCTTTAATGTGTTTACAGATCACCTTGGAATCTTAAGCAAATTAGTATGTCTGGAGCAGTACCTGGATTTCTTTTTTCTTTTCTTTTCTTTACTTTATTTATTGGGGTGTCTGGGTGGCTCAGCTGGTTAAGCATTTGACTTCAACTCGGGTCATGATCTCACAGTTCGTGAGTTCAAGCCCCACATTGGGCTCTGTGCTGACAGTGTGGAGCCTGCTTGGGATTCTCTCTCTCCTTCTCTCTGCCCCTCCTTTGTTTGTGCATATGCGCTCTATCTCAAAATAAATAAAACTTAAAATTTTATTTATTTATTTTGAGAGAGAGAGAGAGAGAGAGCACATGCATGAGAGTGGAGGAAGGGCAGAGAGAGAAGGAGAGAGAGAATCCTAAAGCAGGCTCCACTGTCAGCACAGAGCCCGATATGTGTGGCTGGAACCCATGACCATTATGATCATGACCTGAGTCAAAACCAAGAGCCAGGCACTTAATTGACTGAGCCACCCAGGTGCCCCTGGAATTCTGTATTTCTAACAAGCATTTTAGAGATGCCTATGGTAGCTGGTCCACAGACTGTGAACAACAAAGCTTTATACAGACTACCCATCCAACTCTCCTGGTGCCTTGTCCTTCTTTGCTTTCCTGGGGTTCTGGTGGTGTGAATAAGGTTGCTTTTTCTTAGTTTTTCCTTCTACAGGTTCGGGCTTCAGATTTTCTGGCTTTGTGAAATGAATGACCACTTGTTCACTTCAAGTGAGATAAGAAAATCTCTCTTCTGTTTTTGTTTCCTTTTCTGTCCTCTTTGTCCTTGTCGGTTTGTAGCCTTCAATTCCTCTTTTGTCATTTTAGTAGGGGGCCAGAGGGAGTAGAGATAATACAGGAGTTCAAATTGCCATGTTCTCTGAAGTCAATTTAGACAATTACAGGTGTCTGAAAAATACTTTCCAACTGTAAACTTCTATGGAAGTTAGTTAAGGGATTATTTGTTGAACATACCAGGAGATAATGTTCAGAGGTCCCCGTGCAATCTTGTTCCATCCAGTACATAACTACTTGGTATGTATGGCTAGGATCCCTCAGGTGTAGAGGTGGGATTTCTAAGAACAGGAAGAGGGAGAAAATGCAGTAAAAGTAGGAATATGGCGAATTTGGGAAATTATGGATTTAGCAATAACCAGTTTACTGTTGCATATCTTTTGGAATTTTCCCACCTTAAATATTGGAATAATAAGACTTTAGTTCTGATTGAATTTAAGACTGAAGGTTTGCTTATGCAAGGGTAGCCTCAGAGAAACAACCACCGGGTATGAGCTAAAAAAGATTCTATGTACAACTACCTATCATTTTTCTACCACATATATATGTAAAGGCAGATATATCCCCTCCAAGTATATATCCATATCCTCTAGGATCTATTTATGCATCTGGCAGCAAATACAAATTAGATTATTTTCCTCTTCTTTTAAAACAAAAGATAGCTGTTATATATATTATTCTACACATTATTTTTTTCCATAGAAGTATTTGGTATACATCTTCATGCTTTTTAGTAGTTGCATACTATCCTACTATATGAATGTACCATAGTCAGTTTTGTTCGTGGACATCTGGTATCTGGGTTGTTTCCAATCTTTTGCTTTTACAAATGTTGCTGAAATCAATGTAATTTCATGTGTGTGCTGATAGGTCTTTATGGTAAAATTTTTAAAATGGAATTTCTAGGCCACAGGGGACATTACATTTATCAATATTGCCAACTATCAATTGTTTTCCGTAAGTATTAAACAAATCTACACTTCTGCTAAGCAATGCTTAAGAGTGCATATTATCTCACAAATAATACATTAACAGTTTCATATCTTTGCCAATAGGATAGTTTTTTCTTTTTTCTTTTTTTAATGTTTATTTGATGTTTATTTATTTATTTTTTTGATAGAGAAAGAGAGAGCATAAGCAGAGGAAGGGCAGAGGTAGAGAGGGAGATGGAATCTGAAGCAAGCTCTAGGATCTGAGCTGTCAGCACAGAGCCGGACGTGGGGCTCAGACTTACTAATTGTTGAGTTCATGACCTGAGCTGAAGTCAGAGGCTTAACCAGCTGAGCCACCTAGGCATCACTGATAGGTTTTTTAAAAACGTATTTTTCTGGGGCACCTGGGTGGCTCAGTCGGTTAAGCATCCAACTTCGGCTCAGGTCATGATCTCACAGTTCAGGTCATGATCTCACAGTTCGTGAGTTTGAGCCCCATGTCGGGCTCGTGATGACTGCTCACAGCCTGGAGCCTGATTCGGATTCTTCAGAGAGAGTCTCCCTCTCTCTCTGCGCCCCCCCCCCCGCCCCCGCCCCCGCTCGTGCTTTGTCTCTCTCTTAAAATTGAATAAACATTAAAAAAAATTTTTTAAAGGCATTTTTATTGGCATGTATGAGGTTGAATTTTTGCATATGTTTAAGGGCCACTTGTATGCTTTATCTGGTATGGGTACTTTTCAGATATCCACTTTCTTTGCCAGTTTTTCTACTGGATCTTTTCCTTACAGATTTTTTGGGAACTCTTTATATATTAAGGAGATGTGGCACACATCCTAAGGTGATCCCTATTGAGTGATACCCTTATATAATTTCCTCTCCTTAGATGAGGGCAGACCCTGTGACTTCCTTCTAACAAAGAGACTATGTCAGGGATAAAGAGATTTTGTAGATCTAATTAAAGTCCCTAACCACTTACTTTCAAGTTAAGCAAAAGGGACATCCTGGGTGGACCTGACCTAATCAGGTGAGCCCTTTATTTTTTTTTTTTTTTTAATTTTTTTTTTCAACGTTTATTTATTTTTGGAACAGAGAGAGACAGAGCATGAACGGGGGAGGGGCAGAGAGAGAGGGAGACACAGAATCAGAAACAGGCTCCAGGCTCTGAGCCATCAGCCCAGAGCCTGACGCGGGGCTTGAACTCACGGACCACGAGATCGTGACCTGGCTGAAGTCGGACGCTTAACCAACTGCGCCACCCAGGCGCCCCTGGGTGAGCCCTTTAAATGGGACTTTAGAGGTTAGAGACTGAGAGCAGCAGAAGCTTGTTCTCTTTGTTGCTGGTCTTGAAGAAGTAGCTGCCATGAATTCTGACAACCACATGAGGGAGTTTGCATGTGGGTCCTTCCCTAGTCAAGCCTTGAGATGAGAACATAGCTTTTAGGTTTTGAGTCATAATTGGAAAAACTTTCCCTGTTCTAAGATTATAAAAAATTTCTGCATGTTTTCTTCTATAATTTTTAAGATTTTATTTTTATACACTTAAAGATATTTGATCCATTTTGAATTTAGTTTGGCTTAAGGTGTGAAAATGGATAAAATTTGTTTTGTCTGGATGGCCACCCAGATATCTTGATACTCCTTCTTTAGTGGTTCAACTTATACCTCTTTGGTTGGAGAGGATATTTTTTTTCATGAATTATCTTATGTATTGGGATTTTCTAAACTTTTAATGTTTTGGTAGCATAATTTCTTGAATGTAATTTGATACATTATTTCTTTGAACTTTTTTAAGGGGAACCTATTTTCTTAAAAGTCAGGAGTTTTAATTGGTCATCTTTGTATCTCCATGGCTTACCCCACTGTTTGGTATATAGTAGACCCTCAATAAAAGTTTATTGAAGGAATGAATAATGGTGTTCATACAATGCTGAATGTAATTTATAGAATGCTTTAGCTCAGTGTTAACTTTCCTTAGTCAGCAGTTGAATCTCAGTTTAAGGAATTAGGATTTTGGGCTCAAGCTCTGTCCTTAAAATGAGTCTATAGATACATATTTGGTACATGTCTATAGACTTATGGTTGTAATCTTGACCAATAAAACTGAAGAGAAGTGAAGCATATAGCCATGTGTCTACATTCCCAACCTGCATTTGAGAGAGAGCAAAATAAACTTGACTGTAATCAGTTAATAATCATTTGCATTTATGGGAATCACTGCTCAAACCTCTAGTTTCTATAGGGAAGAATCTTCCTCTTGCCCTACCCTTTAGTCCAATCCACAGAGGAATTCACAGAGGTACCGTGATTTATCTATCTAGGGGGTTTGGAAGAGGAACTGGGCATACAAAGCCTGGCCATTTTCTCCTGTGTGCATGTGTGCATGTGTGTGCGTGCATGTGTGCTTGCACTCATGTGTGTGTGTGTGTGTGTGTGTGTGTGTGTGTTCAACTGCTTATAGGAAGCACACATTCCAATCTGATTTTCTATGTAAAGGTTCTAAAGTAGAACTTGGATGAACAGATGGTAGTATTTACACAATGGGATCTTGGAGAATGCATTCCTTCAATGCTTGATGTTCCTAATGGCTGGATAGGTCTGCATTTCTGCACTGCACAGAGTTGAGTGAATGAATTTACTTCCATCCATTGATGACACACCTAAGTCATGTCCTTCCACCTTGACTGGCCTTTGCTAATAATCCTGCTGATAGTCTGATCTCTATCTCTTGTGTAGCTCTCAACTGGTTTGGAACTCTGGCTGAGTAAAGGGTTCTATTTAATGGGCTTCCTCAAACCTCATGAGCATTAATCTGAATTACTTTAATTGTAGTCTTTTCCAGATCACCTCCCTAAACTCTGTCTTCTGAAATTACCGAATTCACCCAAGTTTTCTTTTAGCAGGGCTAAGTATTTAAAATTGAGATGACTGACTAATTTTACTGATGGTGGGGTGGTGTGTTTAATGTAGCTTAATATCTCATCTCTATATACTCATTGAAGGCAGTGCATTTTATGTATATAGGTTCATTCAGTATTTTCAGAGAATGAGCAGAGCCTGTGAAATTCATTAAATATTGCCACAATAAGAAAAAAGGACAAACCACAAGAGAAAAACAATCTGTACATGAGATTTCACTGCAAACTAGACTGTTTCAGTGTTTATAAATATTCGTCTGTGGAGAGAAGTACATGTATTATAATAATTATGCATTAGTGCCTCATTAGTAGGGGGTTACATCCATGCTGTTTCTTTTTCCTCTAGTGTATTTCTGATAAGTTAGCATTTTTAAAGTCTTATTTAAAATGTAATAAAAACGGAGAAGAGAGAATGCGTGTGTATTCAGGAGTAGATCATTTGTAATTCCTTCAGCTGTGTGAAGAAACATTCCATGGACTTCTGAACCTACAGAGAAGATGTAAAATATTGCCTTCCTCATTCAGAACCAGAATCTAATTACTTGAAAAGTGACAAGCAGGTCATATCAGAATAGAACTTTTATTGTATTGATGTTTTACTTTTATTTTTGTCAAAACAATTTTTTTAATGTTTATTTATTTTTGAGAGACAGGAAGAGACAGAGCATGAGTGGGGCAGGGGCACAGAGAGAAGAAGACACAGAATCTGAAGCAGTATCCAGGCTCTGAGCTGTCAGTACAAAGCCTGACACGGGGCTTGAACCCATGAACCATGAGACCATGACCTGAGCTGACATAAGACACTTAACCTACCCCAGGTGCCCCATGTATTGATGTTTTATTTTTGATGCCATTATATACATTTAAATTCTCGGTCCCTGGGGAGCCTGAGTGGCTCAGGCGGTTAAGCATCTGACTCTTGGTCTTGGTTTTGGCTCAGGTCATGATCTCACAGTTGGTGGGATTGAGCCCCAAGTCGGGTTCTGTCCTAACTGCATGGAGCCTGCTTGGAATTCTCTCTCTTCCTCTCTCTCTGCCCGTTCCTTGCTTGTGCACACTCTCTCTTTCTCTCAAAATAAATAAATAAACTTAAAAAGAATAAATTCTAGGCATTCAGTCGATTAAGCATCTGACTCTGGATTTCGGCTCAGGTCATGATCTCATGGTTTGTGAGTTCAAGCCCCGCATTGGTTCCTGTGCTGACAGCTCAGAACCTGGAGCCTGCTTCGGATTCTGTGTCTCCCTCTCTCTCTGTCCCTCCCTTGCTCATGCTCTGTCTCTCTTTAAAAAATAAACCTTAAAAAAAATATTTGGTAGCTTTCTGAATCTTGGAAAGGGAGAACCGTGTTGAGGATGATACAGACAGGAGGTAACAAAACGCAACATCCAAAATAACATGGAGGCCATCACTGTTGTGGCCACTGTGTGGACAGTGCTGGCCCTGGTACCACCGTTGTTGCTTCTCAGGATCTCCATCCTCCTGTCCCTGCCATCACCACCGCAGACACACATCTTCCTGGTCCTTGCAAGTCTGGGCTGGGTGCTTTGTTTAGCATAGCCTAGATGCAATGAGGGTTTGGAAAACAACTATCTGGGATTTTCAGGGACAATGTCAAGAAGAAATTATGAGTAGGGACTCTGGAACCAAAGTTCTTGGGTTCTTGGGAACAAGAACCAAAGTTCTTGTTCATCTATTTATTGGTTGTAACTCTTGGCAGGTTACTTGACCTCTCTGTATCTCGGTTTCCTTTTCTGTAAAGTAGGGATAATAGTTATAACTGCTTCATGGGGTTGTAGTTAAAATTAAATAAGTTATTTGAGTCAAATTGCTTAGAAATGATAATAAATATATGAAATGTTAGTTATTATTATTACTATTACAATTTCAGATTATGTAGTGAAACTTGATTCTTCCCCTTAAGATGTATGTGGAAGAGGAGGATTACACAAATTTAGAAAAGGAGTTCATACAGTGGGCATCAAGTATTTATTTTCACAGGTGTCCTTCCAGACTTTCACAGATCCATTTGCAATGAAGACCTGTGTGTGTGTGTGTGTGTGTGTGTGTGTGTGTGTGTGTGTGTGTATGTATGTATGTATGTATCAGTTAGGATACTCAATTCAAACCTAGTTCAAAGAACCTCAGACACGAAGAGTGGGAATTTACTGGCTTTTATAATCAAACCACAAAGAGAACAGGAATGCAGCAAGGTCTTAAGGACAACTGGAAGCATAGCATTCAGTGGCACTAACACTCTTTCCATCACTTACCTCTGTTTTCTCTTGGTCTATCAGTAACATTCTCTTACGTTGAATTCTTCTACAAGATGAAAAGTACCATCTCTGGCAACATTGGGCCTTATATTTTTCTGCTTCAACATCAGTGAGGAAGTGGAAGTGTCTTCCCCCTAATGCCCAGGCAAGGAATTCTGGGAACAGGTGTGGATTGGCTTGGGTCCATCACTGTGGCTGCGTAGGTTATCATCAGGGAGCACGGAAGCTCCTACTAAGACTGCGTTTTTCAAATTTGGGAAAACCATTTTTCAGAAATAGGGAAGGAGTATTTGGCATGCAGTTTTATGTACTTTATAATTAACCTTTATGGCAAGCTAAAAATTCCTTTAAATTAAAAAATCTATTTTTAAGATAGAAATAAAAGTCACATATAACAGAAGTGCTAGGTACTGATTTTTAATACATTGGAGATCAGCAGTGTGTTAAGTTGGGCTGCCAGGTTAACTTCTACGGTTCCTTGGAATAAACCTCTATCATCTTTCAATCTTTGAATATCCTGAGTTGCAAGGGAGCTTTAAAAAACAACTGTTACTATTTGCAACCACTTATCTGTGTGAATCAATTCTCTGCAACTAAACAAAATACAACAAAACAAAACAAAAAACAGGGATACAGCTATGACTGTGGCTGTTATCTGCCACTCCCAATTGCCTTCTTTTTTTTTAAGTTATTAATTCATCAATAGGAAAAGATCTTTTATTTTTATTTATTTATTTTTAAAATATAATTTATTGTCAAGTTAGCTAACATACATTGTATACAGTGTGCTTTTGGTTTTGGGGGTAGATTCCCATGATTCATTGCTTACATACAACACCCAGTGCTCATCCCAACAAGTGCCCTCCTCAATGCCCATCACCCATTTTCCCCTCTCTCCCAGCCCCCCATCAGCCCTCAGTTTGTTCTCTGTATTTAAGAGTCTTTTATGGATTTGCCTCTCTCTCTGCTTGAAACTATGGTCTTCTGTTCAGTTTCTCAAGATCCACATCTGAGTGAAAACATATGGTATCTGTCTTTCACTGACTGACTTCTTTTACTTAGCATAATACCCTCCAGTTTCATACATGTTGCTGCAAATGGCAAGATTTCATCTTTTCTCATTGCCAAGTAATATTCCATTGCATATATAAACCACATCTTCTTTCTTTTTTATGAAATTTATTGTCAAATTGGTTTCCATACAACATCCAGTGCTCATCCCAAAAGGTTCCCTCCTCAATACCCATCACCCACCCTCCCCTCCCTCCCACCCCCCATCAACCCTCAGTTTGTTCTCAGTTTTTAAGAGTCTCTTATGCTTTGGCTCTCTCCCACTGTAACCTCTTTTCTTTTTTTTTTTTTCCTTCCCCTCCCCCATGGGTTTCTGTTAAGTTTCTCAGGATCCACATAAGAGTGAAACCATATGGTATCTGTCTTTTTCTGTATGGCTTATTTCACTTAGCATCACACTCTCCAGTTCCATCCATGTTGCTACAAAGGGCCATATTTCATTCTTTCTCATTGCCATGTAGTACTCCATTGTGTATATAAACCACAATTTCTTTATCCATTCATCAGTTGATGGACATTTAGGCTCTTTCCATAATTTGGCTATTGTTGAGAGTGCTGCTATAAACATTGGGGTACAAGTGCCCCTATGCATCAGTACTCCTGTATCCCTTGGGTAAATTCCTAGCAGTGCTATTGCTGGGTCATAGGATAGGTCTATTTTAAATTTTTTGAGGAACCTCCACACTGTTTTCCAGAGCGGCTGCACCAATTTGCATTCCCACCAACAGTGCAAGAGGGTTCCCGTTTCTCCACATCCTCTCCAGCATCTATAGTCTCCTGATTTGTTCATTTTGGCCACTCTCACTGGCATGAGGTGATATCTGAGTAAACCACATCTTCTTTATCCATTTATCCATTGATGAGCCTTTGGGCTCTTTCCATGATTTGGCTATTGTTGAAAGTGCTGCTATAAACATTGGGGTACACGTGCCCCTGTGCATCAGCACTCCTGTATCCCTTGGGTAAGTTCCTAGTATTGCTATTGCTGGGTCAAAGGGTAGTTTTATTTTTAATTTTTTGAGGAACGTCCACACTGTTTTCCAGAGCAGCTGCACGAGTTTGCATTCCCACCAACAGTGCAAGAGGGTTCCCATTTCTCCACATCCTCTCCAGCATCTGTTGTTTCCTGAGTTGTTCATTTTAGCCACTCTGACAGGTGTGAGGTGGTATCTCAGTGTGGCTTTGATTTGTATTTCCCTGATATTGACTGATATTGAGCATCTTTTCATGCCACTCCCAATTTCTAATTTTGTGTTCAACAAAACTGCTGGCTGTTCTCATTGATTGGCTTCATATTAAGTAAATATTGTACATTTTAATTTATAAAATTAATGTATACTAAAAATATTGCTTTCAGATGTTTTATTGTCTTATAAGATTTCATTGGAAAGGGTTCTACTGCTAAAGATCTGAAAACCAGTATATTAGAGCAGGGGTTAGCAAAGTTTCTGTAAAGGGCCATGTAGTAGATAATTTAGACTTTTGTGGGCCATATGGTCTCTGTTGCAATGATTCAACTCTGCCTTGTTAGTGTGAAACCAGCTATACATGATACATAAATGAACTGTGGTGACTGTTCCAATAAAACTTTATTTACAAAAACTGGAGGCAGGCTGGATTTGGCCTGGGAGTTGGGCTGTAGTCTGCCAACCCTTATATTAGAGATTTTGCCATAAATGGATAAATTGGACTATTCAGACTACTTATATAGTTACCTTTAATAAAGGAAGCACATGAGCCTTGCTCTCATTCTGTATTAGGACTTACTTTCAAGAGGACTCGTCTTAAACAATTCTGATTTTAGTTAAAATTACCTTGCTGGTAGCTTAACTGAAATTGTTTGGTCTCATTGTTTTTGAAATCCACCAACTTTAATTTTTTTTAATGTTTATTTATTTTTGAAGGGTAGAGAGACAGAGTGAGTGGGGGAGGGGCAGAGAGAGAGGGAGACACAGAATCTGAAGGAGGCTCCAGACTCTGAACTGTCAGCACCAGAGCCCGATGCGGGGCTTGAACTCAAGAACTGCGAGATCGTGACCTGAGCTGAAGTCGGATGCTTAACCAACTGAGCCACCCAGGTGCTTCTAAATCCACCAACTTTGAATTATCCCCAATATGCAGCATTTTATATGTCCTTAACATAAAATAATCTGAAAGAGTTTGTATGCCTTATATTTGATGATAATTATTTTTTACGATAGAGATTTACTCATGAACCCAGTCTTTACTTCTAATCTCATTTGCTAGAGTAAGTGAAGAGTTTAAACTAGGCATACTAATCTAATCTTCCAAATTGATGCTTCTTTTTCTTTTGCTCACAATAGCTTGTATCATCTGAAAAAGGGCCCGAATAAATGTATCATTTGTCACTGGCTAAAAACTGTCATCATTAACTTGATTAATCAAATGCTGCTCTTAAAGATGGATTGAAACATAAAATAGCCAGCCTGGTTCCATATAATGAAGAGATTAATTTGGCACACAAGACAACCAATTTAGTATTGCTCAATGATCATGCTTTATTTAGAAAGCCATCAATTAGTATTTTTTTCCTTGATATACTATTTTGTCTTTCTAAGAAGAAACAGTAATTTCCTCAAAAGTTAATCTGCTTCCTTTAAGCATAAAAGGTTATTTATCTTAGCACTCTGTCTTATGAGTAAAGAGAAAATTAATGATGGATTAAAAAGCTTACAATGGAAATCTTTAGTTTGGGATATTGCTAATTTTCTTTTTTGTAACATGATTAGGGTTATGGTAGTAGAAGGCACAGCAAGGGAGACCCAAAGTCCTCTGTTCTTACTTCCTTTGGTTGGAAATTAAAATGGCCTGTATACACGTACTAGGATATAAATTGTGCACTAACTTGCAAAGAAGTTAATTAGATTTTACTGCCTTTTTGTGTGTGTGTGTGTGTGTGTATGTGGTGGTTGAGAGGTTTTTAGCAAAGTAAAAAGAATATTAAGCCACAGTATTAGTTTTCTTTTTGTGATTGATACTTAAAGCAACTGAGAGAGCTATATTCATGAGGTTTATGGGGCATATGGGTTTTTTAATCATCCCCTGTTGAGTAGCATTTCTTATTATGATGGGAAGAAATAGCAGCAAATATTTCATTAACTAACTTAGGGCTAATGATGCTTTCTGAACATGGTGTTTACTGTGAATGAGAAGTTGGATTTGATGTTTAAAGGGTTCTGAGTTGGCTGAGATTTCAAATGCTAGACTTGAGGAATTTTTAAAAAGAGAGTGATGCTATTTCATTAATAGTTGATGGAAATTTACCATTTGAAAGACTGATGTGTTTTACAACCTATTACAAGTTATTAGATGGCATGCCATTTATGGATTTGACAGATTGTTGAAATCTGTTTTGTTTTGTTTTTTGTTTTTCGTGGGGAGGGGTGTTGACATAACGCTATGTGTGTGAAGTGTGTGTATTTCTTACATATGTGTGAATGGTTGCTGTTTCTCCCTAAGTGTGTCGGTGTCCTGGTGCTTGTGGAAGCTTTACAGAATTCCAGGGGACTTTCAACATGGATAAGGAGACTGTAGCCTAAGCTAGACTTTCCTGGTTCCTCAATTCATCTTGTAGGCTTTCTACCCACTGATGAACCAAATAAAAAGTAGTGATTAAACATTCCTTAGGTACCTAGTATTGTGGGCACACTGGTGTTTAATGATCTTAGTGTGTTTAATGATCTTAGTGTGTCTTCTTCCTCCAAAAGACAGGAGTCTTTGGAGGCTGTTTGGAATTGGGTCCATAATCGAAGTGGTCAAACTTTCCTTGTTGCTACTTGAAGAAGAGTATGTCAAGGACAAATATTTCAAAATTGTTGAATGAATTTTAGAGACTTGTTTCCCAAGAGGACAATCTTGGACTAGGTGCCAGGACTACTGTGGTCTAGGCCTATTGCCACCAGTAAGTAATTGTGTCACCTTAGGCAAGTTTCCACGCTCTTTCAGAGGTTAGAAAAGTATAGATTTATTGCTCAGATAGAAAGTGGGCAACATGAGAGGACAACATGAGAAGAATACATTAATATTTTAATAGTGTTCAGAGGCATAAGCATGAACAGTTGTAGAAAATATGTACTTGAGGGAAAAATAAGTTTATCATTGAGAATGGATTCCCACAAAGCTAAAAGAATCTGTTAAGGATTGATGGCTTGACCTTCAACCCATCCATATATTTTTCATTTCTGAAAAGCAAAAACACCTCTTCCTCCTCCTTCCTGCTGCCCATCCTCCTGATTACAAAAGAGAGGTTTTCTTTTTGTAGAAAATTTGGAAAATACAGAAGATTACAAGGAAGAAGTGAAAAAAATTTTATTCCCCAGAAATCAAGCCTTTAGGATTTTAATTATTGTTCCTTTCCTCTGTACGTGTATATGTATATACATATAATTGGAATCACACTGACTGTAGTATTTCCAGTGTATTGTTTTAATTTAATAGTATACTGTGAACACTTTCTCAGCTCGAGTATTCTTCTAAAATATAATTTTAAATTAGTATTCCAGAACATGCAACTTATTTAAAAGATTTTCTTTCCCATTACAAAATGTTTATTGGCAACAAATTTGGTAAATGTAGAAATAGAGAAAGAAGAAAAATAAAATCAATGATAATTCTATTCACAGAAATCAGTCTCTGGTCTGTTTTTCTTTTTCTTTTTTTTTAATGTTTATTTACTTTTCTTTAAAATTTTTTTTTTTTAACGTTTATTTATTTTGGAGACGGAGACAGAGCATGAACGGGGGAGGGTCAGAGAGAGGGAGACACAGAATCTGAAACAGGCTCCAGGCTCTGAGCTGTCAGCACAGAGCCCGACGCGGGGCTCAAACTCACCGACTGCGAGATCATGACCTGAGCCGAAGTTGGCCGCTTAACCGACTGAGCCACCCAGGCGCCCCTAGTGTTTATTTACTTTTGAGAGATAGGGCACGAGTGCGGGAAGGGCAGAGAGAGAGAGAGAGAGAGGAGACACAAAATCCGAAGCAGTCTCCAGGCTCCAGGCTCTGAGCTGTCAGCCCAGAGCCCAAGGTGGGGCTCGAACTCATGAACCATGAGATTATGACCTGAGCCAAAGTCGGACACTCAACTGACTGAGCCACCCAGGCATCCCAGTCTGTTTTTCTAACCATTTTCACTATGTTTATAATTTGTCTTCTGCCTTTTGTTTAACTGTATGACATAGATATTTTCATTTATTATTAAGATTTATCTTAAGTATGTTTAACATTAAACATATTGTTTAATGTACAATTGTACATTAAACAACTGTACTGTATTGTACAGTCTTTGTAATTAATGTTTCTGTGTGGCTAGTTGTGTTTATAATATATATAATTACATTTCACCAGTCATGCACTTGACATATTTAATGAGAGCCTACCGTGTACTAGACACTTGGCATATATACTTGTGAACAGAGCAGATGGTCCATATTATGAAAGATAGTATATATTCTTTCAAAATCTGTTTGTTTCTTTTACCAACATGTCTTTATTTTGATCCTGTTGTTTTGATCCTGTTGTTTCACTAATTCACCACTAGTGCACCTTAGATAGTTGTCAGTCTTTCCCTGAGAGTATTGTGATGATGAATATTCTTACAGCCAATTATATTCTCACATTCTTAATTATTTCTCTTGATTAAAAGGCATATGTATTTTTAAGACTTTTGATATCTACCATCAAAATGCCACCCAGAGAGTTTGTATCAATTTTTTCTTTTTATTGCAATAACTGAGGGCCATATTTCCTTGGTAAAAATGGCATATCATTGGTGTTTTGATGATCATGTCTTGCTTTTATGCCAGAAAGTTCCCTTTTCTCCCATCACTGCTAGACTGTACACATTTAAAATTTACATGATTTTGTTTAAAAGTTTTGATTCCCAGTCTACATGAAAATGATTTATTTTTGTGAATAACAATGTAAAGATCAACTTTTCCCCCTCTTACATAGCTAACCAGTGACCCCAGCACCATTTATTGAATCATTACTCTTTCCACACTGATGTGAGCAGCCATCTATGTATATGCTTGGGTGCATTGCTGGAAGTTCAAGAGCACTTAGTTTTGTGCCACACTCTTATTGTTCATTTTAGTGTCTGGTAGCACAGCTTCCTTCATTTCTAAAATCTTTCAGCATTTCCTTTGATTTACCTTTTTATTCTTTCAGATGCATTTTCTCCTTATTCAGATATGGTCTCTGTTTATTTTCGTTTTTGAAACGGAGGTGACTGTGTTCGCAGCTGTTCCTGTGGCAGGGAAAATAAGGTCAAAGAGCAGAGAAGAAGCCTAATGCTGTTGTCTCTGTCAGCCTTTTTCTTGTTGACTTTCTAGTCTCCAGAAATTTCTCCTTGTTTTGATTTGTAGGTGGCACCTCTCCTCTGCTTCTGGCACTGCAGTGGATTTTTAAAAAATGTATTTATTCTGTAATTTTTGCATTTTGGGGAGGGAGAAGAGGTAAACATGTCATTTATCAGCCATCTGAAATAAGAATATTCAGCCCATTTTTTTAGAAAAGTGAGCATAGCGTAAGAGCTGTTGAAAGTAGTAAACATACAGAAGTCAATGTCATGGCGGCTCAGCAGCTCTGGCCTGTCAAAGAAATATGCACGAGTATGTTCCCAGCATTTGGATCACTGAAGCTTTGCCACAAGCTTTAAACATGTAATTGTTACTGCCATACTCGAGAAGGAAGACAAGAAAGAAAATTATGACAATTGTGGCATGTTTGTTCTTTTAGCAGCTGTAACTTGGCCAAAATTTTTCTGGATGACGTATGTAGCAAATGCCTCTGGCACCCTATGTCATATCTCCTCAGCCCACCTCTGTTTACAGCTGCAACTCCAGTGGACAGTTCCATTCAAGTTCATACTCACCTTGTGCTGACGATACCATGCTCCATGTGTGCACTGTGTTTCTTTCCGTTCTCTTCCCTAGGGCTTTCTTTGATGCTGCAAGAGTCTGTTCAATTCCCCATGCAGGCCCCAAAGTGTGGGGATGTTAAGGCCCCCAAGCTCAACCCTCAACCAGTGGGGGATGAAACACAGTGGATAAAGGCTCCAGCCTCCTGTCTTTTGGGTAGACAATTTGGGGCGGGGTGATCATTGTGTGTTTCTCACGTGGTCCTGAATTGATCGAATCTTTGTTGCTTATAGTAGGGAGGCTGGTAATACAGCCTTATTTTGTGTTTTCCTTCTTTCTTCTCTTCCTCTCTTGGTTCCCTCACCTTGGAATCACCTTCCAAGAAATCATTTGTACCTATGGTCTTGTCTCAGACTGTTTTTGATGGAACCCAAACTAAGACAATATCATTAAGTATCTACTCTAGAATTTTAATGAAGCTTTGAGGTTGAGGTGCTTCACTGCTGGCCTTGACCGCATGGAGGATGTAGAAAAAGAATAGGGAACACCACTGGGGTTCTCATGTTCTATTGACCTCCAGAAACATTATCACATATAAGACTATAACTGCCGAGAAATTTTTCTAGTTTTTCAGCATCCCAGGGCCACAACAGTGTAGATAATGAGAGTAGGGATTATGAGTAGGATAATGAGAGAGGGAAGGAGCTGCTACTGTGCCTTTAAAAAATTAAAAAAAAAATTTTTTTTATTTTAGAGAGACAGAGTATGTGTGAACAGGGGAGAGGGACCAGGGGGCGGGGGGGGGGGGGGGAGAGGGAGAGAAAGAGAGAGAGAGAGAGAGAGAGAGAGAGAGAGAGAGAGAGAGAGAGAATCTCAAGCAGGATCCCTACTCAGCATAGAGCCTGACACAGGACTCGACCAAGAGATCATGACCTGAGCTGAAACCAAGAGTCGGTCGCTTGCCAACTGAGCCACCCAGGCGCCCCAGTTGTGTGCCTTCTGTAGGGCTATTTTTATGGATTACATTTAATCCACTGAATAAACCTTAATGATGCACATTAGAATACCCACTTTACAAAAGTCTGAGGATAAAACAATTAAATAACTTGCCCAAGGCCACAATATCCAGTAAATGGCAGATTATAGCTACTAGGAATTCTACTTCAAAATCCATGCTTATTTATATGATTCTGATGGTACTAATTTTAAATCGATAACTTATTTACATTTATTCACATGTTAAATATTTTAAAAAACTTTATTTTAATGATAAATATTGTTAAAACTCCCATTCAAAGTAATATGTGTACCTGCTACAAAATTTGAAGATCCAAGAAGGTATGCAGGTATGTGAAAAACACATCTACCTCCCACCTCTGCTCCTGTTTAGGAGGTATCTGCTGTTTATTGGTTTCTTGTATATTTTCCCACAGTTATGCTCTGTGTATATGTATTATTTTATTTTTAATTTTTACATTTACCACTCACATTATTCTTTTCTTGGCCTAGCTATTTTCACTTAAGATATCTCAGAGATCTTTTCAATTATTCACAGAAAGGTGAAGTTATTTCTAACTGCTGCAGAGTATTCTAGTGTATGGATGTATCCTATATTAGCTGTTAAATTTTATCATTTAAAAAGTTAATACTTTTTGATATTGGTTGAAACAATTATTTTAAAATTCTTGTAATACAAATTAGTGGCAAAAATTAACTTTTAACTTTAAAACTTAATGAGGCCCCCAGGTGGCTCAGTCAGTTGAGGGTCTGACTCTCGATTTTGGCTCAGGTCATGGTCTCACAGTTGGTGGTAAGATCAAGCCCCACACTGGGCTCTGCATGTTCTCTCTCTAAACCAAACCAAACCAAAACACCAAAACAAACAAACAAACAAACAAACAAACAAACAAAACCCCAAACCTGTATAAGGAATGTTATCTAACAATCAACAGTAAATGATCCTTTTATCTATTAATGTATAGGAAATTTTGAAATGAGTAGAATTTAAATTCCTTTCAATTAGATATCTCTGTCTATCTCTCTTTCTCCCCACCACCCTTGATAACCATCTTTTAAAATCGTGATATGCTTACTCTCAGAAGTCAAGGATTGAGTATGGAGCTTGGTCAGTGTCTGCTTTAATTTCATTTCTGTTAGTTTAGAGGTCTTTTCAGAAGCAGGCACAAATCTCAGAAACTTGGTTTTAAAAATTAACATTTATAAGGTGTTTATAAATATATATTGGTTATAGATTTTTTCAAAGACATAAAAAATTCAAAGTGCGTACATAAAATGACCCTGGTTTATTCCTACTTAGATTTATAAAGCCCTCTTAAAATCTGTGTTCGGGTCATACCACTTCTATGAGTAAAGGAAGATTCCGTGAGCCTCCAAATGAAAGTAATTAAACTAGTAAATTATAATCTGCAAAAGGTTCATATTATCTTTTACTCTATCCTGTCTTGGAATTATGCTGGAATAACCTCACTCAAGCTCAGTTTTTTAAAAGCTGTCCATTAATGTTTTCCATAGACACATACGTATTTGTCTTTTCCTTTTTTAAAAATTTTTTAAAATGTTTATTTATTTTTGAGACAGAGGGAGAGACAGAGTGTGAGCAGGGGAAGGGCAGAGAGAGAGGAAGACACAGAAAACAAAGCAGGCTCCAGGCTCTGGGCTGTCAGCACAGAGCCTGATGCAGGGCTCGAACTCACGAACCACGAGATCATCGTCTGAGCTGAAGTCTGACGCTCAGCCTACTGAGCCACCCAGGCGCCCCTGTATTTATTTTTTCTTAATTAAACTTTTAGTTTTGACATCATTGTAGATTCACACACAGCTGTGAGAAATAATACAAAGAGATCCCATGTTCCCTTAACCAGTTCCCCTCAATAGTAACATCTTGCAAAACTGTCAATTACAATATCACAACCAAGATATTGACATTGATACAGTCAAGATACCAAACATTTCCATCACCATAAGGATCCTTCATGTTGCCCTTTTATGACATCATCTACTTCCCTACCGCTGACACCCTTTCTTTAACTCCTGGCGACCACTCAACTGCTCCCCATTTCTATAATTTTGTCATTTCAAGATTATATAAATGTAATCGTATAGTGCATACATACATTTTTTTATAGGCTTCTTTAGGAATAATGACTAAAATCATAGATAATATTCCTAAATTGACTTGACACATTTTCTATGTCACATTGGGCTGATTTTTTTTTTTTTTTTTATAAACACAGCAAATCATCCCTTACGTGTTCAACATTTTCATTTATAGAAACGCATTCAGGGGCGCCTGGGTGGCTTAGTTGGTTACACGTCCGACTTTGGCTGAGGTCACGACCTCGCGGTCCAGGAGTTCGAGCCCCGCGTCAGGCTCTAGGCTGACGGCTCAGAGCCTGGAGCCTGCTTCCGATTCTGTGTCTCCCTCTCTCTCTGCCCCTCCCCCGTTCATGCTCTGTCTCTGTCTCAAAAATAAATAAACGTTAAAAAAAAAAAAAAAGAAACTCATTCAAACCTATTGAATTGGATTAGGTTCCCTGGATACTGACTGGGAGGTGGAGACTTGTTTGTGCATAGAAGGTCTACAGGGGCGTGGTCTCAGTAGACACGCCTATAAGGAAGTGAGGGAAGCGGGCTTGGGCCAAAGGAGAAACTGCTGCACAGTACACCCGCCATTGAGGTCTCAGCTCACTTTACCAGGAGCTCTGAAACCAGATGGTCCTTCACAGCTGTCCGAAATTGAGAGAGGGGGGCTGGGCTTCTATATTTCTTAATATATATTTTATTTAAGCTTTTCTTTTAATGTTTATTTGTTTTTGAGAAAGAGTAAGAGCACGTGTACACATGCCCACGTAGGGGAGGGGCAGAGAGGGAGAGGGAATCCCGAGCAGGCTCCTCGCTGTCAGTGCAGAGCCTCACAAGGGGCTCCAACTCAGAAACTGTGAGATCATGACCTGAGCTGAAATCAAAAGTTGGATGCTTAACCGACTGAGCCCCCCAGATACCCCCTCATATATATTTTAGAATCAGCTTAAAGATTTCTACAACCTGCTGGGATCTTGATTTGAACTATGTTGAATCTATAAATCTATTTGGTAGGAAATGACATATTAAGAATATTTTATCTTCCGGGCATCTGGGTGGCTCAGCCAGTTAACAGTCTGACTTTAGCTCAGGTCGTGATCTCAAGGCTGTGAGTTCCAGCCCCGTGTCAAGTTCTGTGCTGACAACTCAGAACCTGGAGCCTGCTTCAGATTCTGTGTCTCCCTCTCTTTCTGCCCTTCCTCTGCTCACACTCTGCCACTCTCTCTTTCAAAAAATAAATAAATAAATAAATAAAATAAATGTTGAAAAACAAATTTAAGAATATTGAATATTCTAATCATTAAATATGTGTATCTATTCATTTAGGTCTTGTACTTTTCAACGTCTGTACATAGTTCGTCAAATTTATACCCAAGTATTTAATGTTTTTGCTGATAATGTAAATGGTACTTTTAAAAAATTCAATTCTCAGTTGCTCGTTGTTTGTATATATTGTGATCTTGCTAAACTATTAGTCTTATTTGCTTTTTTGAAGATTCTTTAAGATTTTCTCCTTAAATTAGCGTTGATATCTGCAGAGAGACTGTGTGTGGTTTTATTTCTTCCTTTCTAAGTGGTATGGCTTTTATTTCTTTTTCTTGCTTTCTCTAACTGGCTATGTTCTACATTTCAATGTCAACCACAAATGGTAAGAGCAGACACATCTCTGCCTTGTAGCTGATTTTAGGGGGAAAACATTTAATCTTTCTTCTTGTCTTTTTTCTTCTTTACTTGGGAGGGGGTACAAAAACTTTACTGTTTCCACCTGGTCCAGGCCTGGGCGAGGGCTCCGTGGTGGTCAAAAACCTGCCTAGGGGCCGCAGGGAGAGCCTCAGCCAGAGGCCCTGACACCAGGGCCGGGGTGCCAGAGGGGCCCCTCAACGCCTGCCGGGCTCCGGAGGCTCCTCGTGGTGCCGGAGGCTGGGCGCTTGGCAGCGGTGCCCGCCCAGCCCGGCCCGGGGCCGCCGGCCTCCCAGGTGAGTCAGGTGGTCTCCATCTTCTGGATGAGCTTCACCTGCTGACCCCACGGCGGTTCTGCAGGAGGCCCCGGAGATGGGCGCCTGCGCGGTTGGAACCGGGCGCGCAGATAAAGGGCCGGGTTCAGGGTCCGCTCCAGGTCCCTGGTGGTTTGCGTGGCGTCCAGGGCTTCCCCCCGCTCTTCTTGGGACGGCTTGTGCCTCTGCTCGTCCCGGAAGAGGCCGGCCGTCGCCGTGGCTCTGCCTGTTCAGGAGAGGCCTTCTGGCTTCACCTCCACCGGCTCTCGAGAAGCGGGCCGCGCTCCGGAGCCACCTCCTGGCGGCGGAAAGAGGAGCGGGAGAGAGGTGGGTGCGCGAGCCCGCGGCTGCGTGTTGACCAGGCGGTGGGCGGCTGGGCGGCGGCCCCTCGAGGGGAGGCTTTCCGACCGGCCCGGGGGCTCGTGCTTGATCCGCTGTGAGGAGCCGAGCGCAAAACACGGGGTCTGCCGGTCCGGGAGGCACAGGGGGCCCACGATGGTTCCCAAGGTTGGGACTGGAGAGGGGGTTGTGGGGTGGTGGGACGCTGGAAGACGGGGTCCCCGGGACTGCTGTGCCCAAGCACTGTGGAAGCAAGAGACAGATGCATGGGACCTCCATCCAGGTGTACTGCTGAAAACATTTAAACATTGTGGATGACGTAAGCTACAGGTGTTTTGTAGAAGCCTTTTATGGAGTGAGGCATTTCTCTTATGTTTCTGGTTTGCCGAGGGGTTTTATGGTGAATGGATGTTGATTTTTATCGGATTTTTTTTCCTGCTGCTATTAAGACGATCATAACAATTTTTTCCCCAGTCTTTTGATAGGATGAATTACATTGATGTTTTCAAATGTTTAGTCTTACATTCCTGGGATAAACTCTATTTGGTCATGCTATATAATTTTTACAAATGTACACTGGATTTAATTAGCTGATGTTTAGTGAAGATCTTTGTATCTATATTCATGAAAGATAATGGTTTGTTGTAATGTTGTCATGTTGTATTGTGATGTTGTAACCCTTCGTTGTCCGGGTTATGGGTAGCTTATAAAATGAGACAGGAAGTGCTCATTTCTATTTTTTAAGCAGAGGGTATCTGGAATTGACATACTGTTAAAAGTTTGAGTAATTTTGCTAGTAAAGCTATCTGGGCGTGTGGATTTCTTAGTAGGAAGTTTTAACTACAAGTTTATTTTCTTTAGTAGATACGGCAAAACTCAAATTACCTTCCTCTTGAGTAAGCTTTGGTAGTGTGTGTCTTGTAAAGGTTTTGTCCATTTCATCTATTTTGTCAAATAAATGGCCCTAAGATTGTAATACTCACTTACCTATGACGGTATGATCTGTGGTGATATCTCCTCTTTTGTTTCTGATGTTGGTAATTTGCATCTTCTCTCCTTTTTTCTGAATCAGTCTGGCTGGAGTTTTACCAATTTTATCTATCTTTTCAAGGAAATAACTTTTTGTTTCACTGATTTTATTTCTATTTTTGAAATTATTGATTTCTCCTCTTGTCCCTATTACTGCTTTTCTCCTGCTCGCCTTGGGTTTAATTTGCGCTTCTTTTTGTTTCTTATAATGAAAGCTTAGATCATTGATTTGAGATACCCTTTTTCTCTAATGAAATAATTTAATACCATACCTTTCTCTTTATGCCTTGTTCTTGCTATGTTTAATTTCTAAATATTTGTTAGAATTTTTTTTTTTTAATTTTTTTTTTTCAACGTTTATTTATTTTTGGGACAGAGAGAGACAGAGCATGAACGGGGGAGGGGCAGAGAGAGAGGGAGTCACAGAATCGGAAACAGGCTCCAGGCTCTGAGCCATCAACCCAGAGCCCGACGCGGGGCTCGAACTCACGGACCGCGAGATCGTGACCTGGCTGAAGTCGGACACTTAACCGACTGCGCCACCCAGGCGCCCCTGTTAGAATTTTTTAGGTATATTTCTGGTTTTGATTTCTAGTTTAATTCTGCCATTGCCAGAGAACATAGTTCATGTCATTCCAATTATTTCAACTTTGGAGGAGGGCATGATTTATATCCTGGAATATTGTTTGGTGAATGACCCATGAGCACGTCAAAGAATGTGTATTCTGGTGGTGTTGGGTGTCAGTTATGTCAAGCTGGTTAATAGTATGGCTCATATCTCTTGTATCTTTACTGAGTTTCTGTTTTTTGTTTAATTACTGTCGAAGTCAGTGGTATTGAAGTTACAAGTGAGACTTGGTAGCTTGGTGGTGGGAGCTGGGAAAGTTCTCTAACATACTGACTTGGCCTTAGTCCTTTTTTTTTTAAAAAAAAGATGTTTATTTTTGAGAGAGAGAAAGCGCACGCACAAGCATAGAGGGGCAGAGAGAAGGAGACAGAGGATCTGAAGCAGGCTCTCAGCTGACAGCACAGAGCCTGATAACAGGACTTGAACTCTCAAACTGCAAGATCACGACCTGAGCTGAAGTTGGACCTTCAACCAACTGAGCCACCCAGGTGCCCCCAGCCTTAGTCTTAGGCAGGCCTTGCACCCTTGAGTCTTGGAGGCTGCTTTTTCCCAGCAGATTAAAGCTTTGTGCATAGAGAAGCAGGGTGGGGCAGGGCTTCAGGCTTTTATTGCTGTGGCAGCTCTTCCTGTCCTCTTATCCTGCACCACCATAGGAAACTTTCTCTGACAGTCTGCCCTGAATCTATTTTATGTACAACGGTAGGTCAGAGGAGAAGGGCCACGTGAGCTCTCTGTTTCTGCAGACATCAGTAACACTACACTCTGATACTATGGTACACTCAGTCTAACAATTTGTTAAAAATTTTAGTTGAGTAATTCTTAGATCCTTTCTTGGTACCTCGAGTCTCTTCTCCTATGCTCTACCACAAGTGAGCCAGCGTTTGTGTGTTTGTCACCTTAGAAAGGCTTTTCTTTATATTTCTGGCTTCTTGGCTGCCATGTGACTTTTAGCTCTGGTGGATGCAAGAAAAATTAAGATTTTGTGCTTTATCTGGATTTGTTGTTGTTCAGGTAGTAGTGATGCTCTTTCTAGCTTTCTACATAATATATGGAAGAGGAATCCCTTCAGTTAGTTGCATCTTTAAGAGGCCATTCCACTGCCTATAAGGTCAGAGGCTCTGGATGGTGTGGTATGTGGATGCCATGGTTATGTGTCTACAGCTACACCTTTGCTATAAAGCAGGTCCCTTGGTTTGATGGAGTATTTTGTGGGATCTCATGTTGGTGAATTAAGCACCGTCTGAGTCCTTGGATATTAGTACTGGCTTAGGCCATGATTCCGTGTTGTTTCCAGGGATGATCCCATATAAGGTAAATCTCTACTCCTTCAAGGATGCAAGACTTCGCAGCTATCTATCTTGTCAGCTATTTGGGCTCAAGGAATGGTGCCATGTTAGGGACTTAGCATGGATCTCAGTTGCTGCCAGGTTGAACATTGAGCAGGGGTGGTAACTAGGTTAACCATGGTGAGTGGAAGCCCATACTATTAGGCCCATCCATATCCTGCATCCCTGCTGCCCTGTTTACTTCATTAATGAGCTATGCTAGCACTGTTAGAGGAAATGACAGGGGTTTCAGGACATCAACTGGCTAAGTCCTACTGTCTCTGGTTATTTAGTAATTCTTCCATGGTGAATGCCTTCTGGTGATAGTGAACATGAAATACAAAGATTTTCACATTTTGTGCTCACTCTTATGTATCCTTCTGCATGCCTTGTCCTTAGACTGCCTTGTTCTTAATCTTCTAATCCATTCCCCCCCCCCACCCCCAAGCCCCTCTGAAAAGACAGCTAGGACATTATCTGCTGCCCATAGGTCTATGTATAGTTCTTACCCTGGGCTACTACTCTTTTCACAGGAGATGGATGACAAAATACACTACCTGGAGCTCTGTCCATTAGGAGGATTTTACCTCCTTGCTTTCTGTCACCATCACTCCTGAGTGGGATGTTGTACAACAGAAGTCTATTTTTGGCTTTTACCACATACTGAGAGTATATACCAAAATCCATCTATGAACCAAACTCTACATTCTTTTTCCACCATCAGCTACTCTTAAGTAACCCCTCCCCATTCCACACAGCTGTGGTTGAAAAGTGAGTGGGAGATGTCAGTGCAATAGTGGTGGACAACAGGCAGGACATGACTCACCTGTTCATGCAGCCTACTTGTGATTTCTGGTTGTATTCATTCTCAATGCTGAAAGCATGGCTTCCATCTCATTTTGGATTGTTGCTGTGCCTTCTCAACCTAATGACTTTTGTCCTTAGCTCATGATGGGAAGCTTTGGCTGCATGGTTACTTGATGCCCCTATCAGATCCCTGTTAAATGGTAGGAGTTGCTTTTGAAGTGGTGTGTGCATCTCTGCTGCAGATGGCATATCTTTGCCCCAGATTCCCCAGCTGTGTAGTATCTTGTGGGAGGGCTGTCCTGTGCATTTTAAGATGTTTAGCAGTGTCCCTTGCCTCAACCCACAAGATGCCAGTAGCCTGACTTCTTGCCTCCCTTAGCTGTGATACACAAAAATGTTTTCTTACATTACCAGATGTTTTCTTTGGAGCAAAATTTCCCATGGTCCAGAACTACTGGTCTAGACAATGGAGGTCCCTTTGGACTAGATTATTACATGGGGATGGAGAGTTAACATAGTCCTAGGGGAAGACGATAAATGTATATTGTCAGTCCCATGAGAATGTAAACTACTTCTGATCTTTTTATAGGAATGGAAAGGAATACATTCCCCGTATCAGTGGCCTCATACCAAGGGCCTGAGGCTGTGTTTTTCTGTGCTGGTAAAGATACCACATTAGGCACAGCAGCTGCAATTATGGCTACTGCTTGGTTTATAGTACTCTGCTCTCATGCACCATGATCTGTTGGATTTTTTTAGGGGCCAGATTGGTGAGTTAAACGGAGATACAGGAGGAACCATCACCCTTACATGCTTTAAATCTTTAGCATTGTATTAACCTTGCCATTCTCATCAGGATATGATGTCATTTTTTATCTACTGTCCTAGGAGTAGGCTAGGAGTAGAAGGAAATTTCTAAGGCTTTTGCATGGTTTTCTGCCTTACAATAGCTCTTACCTCACGGGTCAAGGAGTCAAATGTGGGTTCTGCCAATTACAAAGTATGTCCAGTCCAATTACATATTTGGAGACTAGGAAATGAGCACCACTGGGTTGAAGTAGTGATCAATGGTTTGAGTAGACCCAACATGAGCCAGAGCTTGGCTACAACTTCATATTATTAAAGTGCTTCCTTATGGCCTCACTCTAAAAAGAAAGCCATGATGGTGCTTTGGGTCCCCAGATAGCCATGTCTTCTCAGACCCTGTTCTGAGGTTCTGAGACCCAGTTCTCAGAAGGTCTGAATATTTCCCCTCTTCTATTGCATGGTTATTCAAGTAAACAGCCATACATTTCTTTAGGGAAGGACTGGAGAAGTACTATTGAATACATCTGAGGCAGTGTTGCAGGATTCATTCTCCTAGGGACTTGGCCTGTCTTTTGTCTAAAGGAGGTTCTGGATTTGAGAACTGGCTCGGTCAGGTGAGAAATTGTCACTTGACTTGGGTGGCTGCTCTTGGTTCCCTAATTATCTATCTTTGAGTGTATAAATTTAGGAAATCCTTTGTTGCCTGCCCACCTTTTTTTGCCCTTGTGAACACTGTGTTCCAATAACCATCTCCGTATCTCTCTGGAGGTTGTGGTTCCTGGCTGTCACTCCTGTGTTACCATTCATCACAATAATTGGGCCCACTTTGCTTTGGTTGGTTCTGTGTTACAACTTGACTTCTTTTATTCCAGGATTCTAGAATCTCTGTTCTATAGCAGTATCTTCTGCCACCAGCCTTGGCCTACAGAGTGCACCACTGAGCTGCTCAGTAATGCTGGTCTCTCTTTTCCTAGCACATTCCATATCCATAAGTTTGGTAAATGGAATGTACTCTGGTCCCTTTAATGAACATAGTTGGTTGGGGGATTTTCTTAAGTCGTATATCCATTCTAGCATACCAACTTGTATGATCTTTTAAATACCCTTTTCCCAAATTACAGTAATTCTGTAATTTCTAGTTTAGTAGGTGTGAGCCACTGATTTTCCAAGCTTCTAGGAGCTATCCTAGCAGTGTGTTAGCATTGCTTACTGGGATCATTACCATAGACTTAAATCCCCCCAAAAGCTGGGAGATGGGTAAATTAGCTCTGAAGAAGAGATTTCATGGAGCCATGAAGTTGATACCACAGTATCTACTCACTAACTCACTGAGAAACACACTATACCCACAATCATTAGTTTTGGAATGAGTTTTGTCAAAAGTAATACAATCCAACTTGGCAGCACTATTTCCAAACAAGTGACTCAGACTATATAGTACAGAGGATTTAAAGACTACGTGCTGTAGGTATCAAGGAAACACAAGATACTTGTACTGAAGGAAAGCTTTAAATGATATGACAGAGTTGTGGGGAATTGCACCTGCAGTCAACAGACTAATCAGTGAACAGGTCAGAGGGAGTCTTCCAGTCAAAGAGAAAAGTTAGCTCCTTTATATTGTAATATAAAAAACCCCAAACTGAATTCATCTACATGGACAGTTCACTGAGGTCTGTTCATTATTATTTGGCCTTTTCAATCCCGTAGAGAGGTGATAGTCACCAGTGCTACAAGTCCTTCAGTATGCAGTATAATGATAATAGCAACCATTTATTGAGTTTTTTGATGCTTGATAAAACATTATCTTCCTAAATACCCACGTATACATGAGAAGGATGATCATAAGGAAATGTGACCCTTGTCATAGTTGTAACCTGTATAATTCTGTACTTATTCCAATGAAGTTTGTTATCATTCAAACAAATTCATTGCTCTTGTTCGGGAATTGCTGTCAGAAAGTGTGGAATGTTACTATGAAATTGTTGAATGTGGTACAGTGTCATTCTGTGCAAGAGGATTTGGTGTTATGGAAACCATTGAGTCATTCATGACCAAATTGGGTGAATAATTTGGAAAGGTAGTCAAAGTAGATAAAACAATTTTAGTTCTTTAAAATAAAAGATTTGGCTTCTTGACTACTAAGCAACAGTAATCTCTGTTTTCTTGGGTGTTTGGAAGCCATCTCTAAAGCATTTCTCAAAAAGTAGTGTAAGAATATCCTCTAAGCAATGGCAGAATTGTTGGAATGAAAGTGACTTCCTAAGGTGAGTACCTGAAGAGCAACACTTACTTGTATTAATTTCATTAATTAAATTTATTTTACTTTGTACACAGGCAAAGAAATGGAGGGGAACTATTATATTGACTTAAAAATGGGTGCATTTCCTTAAATGCAAAAAAAATAACTTGATCCATTTTCTTTTTTTTTTTTAAAAGGTTTTATTTTTTTTAATTTATTTTTCTTCCCCTCCCCCTATGGACTTCTGTTAAGTTTCTCAGGATCCACATAAGAGTGAAAACATACGGTATCTGTCTTTCTCTGTATGACTTATTTCACTTAGCATCACACTCTCCAGTTCCATCCATGTTGCTACAAAAGGCCATATTTCATTCTTTCTCATTGCCACGTAGTATTCCATTGTGTATATAAACCACAGTTTCTTTATCTATTCGTCAGTTGATGGACATTTAGGCTCTTTCCATAATTTGGCTATTGTTGAAAGTGCTGCTATAAACATTGTAAAAGTTTTATTTTTAAGTAATCTCTATACTCAACGTGGGGCTTGAACTCAACAACCCTGAGACTGAGTTGCATGCTCTACTCACTGAGCCAGCCAGGCGCCCCAGTTGTATCCATTTCTTACACTTGATTCATAGTTGCTTTGCTCAGTCTATTTCATAATATAAGGTTTTGATAGACTTGCTTTCATATACCTTATCTTTAGAATCTTGAGTTATGTCACCAGAGTGTAGCAAATTGTAGCTATATTCTTAGTTTTCCTCTATATATTCACTTTATTTTTAAAATTATTGACTGTATTCTCTAGGCTGAACTTTTCATTCCTGTGTATTTTGTTTTTGTTTTTTTTTAATTTTTTTAATTTTTATTTTTTTTAAATATATGAAATTTATTGTCAAATTGGTTTCCATACAACACCCAGTGCTCATCCCAAAAGGTGCCCTCCTCAATACCCATCACCCACCCTCGCCTCCCTCCCACCCCCCATCAACCCTCAGTTTGTTCTCAGTTTTTAAGAGTCTCTTATGCTTTGGCTCTCTCCCACTCTAACCTCTCTTTTTTTTTTTTCTTCCCCTCCCCCATGGGTTTCTGTTAAGTTTCTCAGGATCCACATAAGAGTGAAAACGTATGTATCTGTTTTTTTCTGTATGGCTTATTTCACTTAGCATAACACTCTCCAGTTCCATCCATGTTGCTACAAAGGGCCATATTTCATTCTTTCTCATTGCCATGTAGTACTCCATTGTGTATATAAACCACAATTTCTTTATCCATTCATCAGTTGATGGACATTTAGGCTCTTTCCATAATTTGGCTATTGTTGAGAGTGCTGCTATAAACATTGGGGTACAAGTGCCCCATGCATCAGTACTCCTGTACCCCTTGGGTAAATTCCTAGCAGTGCTATTGCTGGGTCATAGGGTAGGTCTATTTTTAATATTCTGAGGAACCTCCACACTGTTTTCCAGAGTGGCTGCACCAATTTGCATTGTATATTTTGTTTTAAATGCATGTTTCTTGATGAAGATATTGACAATTTAAATACAAAACTTGTTTTTCTATTTGTGTTCTTAAACTTATAATACTAAATTATGTGTTTTTATAGGAGGAGCATTACATTTGATGACTTCTGACAAATCCCATAAATGTCTTTTGACATTTATTTTTATTTTATCTCTTCTACTAGTGGGTAGATCAGTTTTATTGTAGCATTGGATGACAAAAATGTGTGCAAGATATGGTCAAAAGGATTTAGGAAAATTGACAATGTACCTATGTGCTAACATAAAACGATTTAGATCATTTTATAAAAAGGTAAAAAAAGACAATTTGGAAAATAAACCACATCCACATTCTTAAAAAACAAATGCTTCTTGTATGGATGTGTCTATCACAGGTAGACTGCTGTGCATGTTAGATGCTGTATGTTAAGTTGCACTGAGAATTTACAACAATTTTCATAGGTGTGAAGGTGTGTAGGTAACTTCAAAATTGATTGTGTCAAATGTCATGCTTAATTAAAAGGTGTTCGTTGCAAATGTAGATCTAAATTTAGGCCTAAGAATTTATCCGTCCTCCCCCATCTTTCTCAGAAAACCATCCACTGTAATTTGGGGGCTTGCTGAACAACCCCAAACAGAGGATTGCTTTTTGTTTGAAGATGAGAAGAACATTTCTCCTAGCAATGTGTGCAAAGAGCTTACTATATAGCAAGTACTAGTTACAGATTTGATTTGGGCATTTATATCTTGGCTGAAATTCTCATTGAAAACTAGGATTTAAAAAAAAATTACACTTTAGTTTCCTTGCTACAAATTTGTTATATTGCGCTGCTAAAACAGATCCTATAGCCCCTGTCGTTGTCAGGCTAAGAAATCGATGTTATTATTCTAAAAATTGGTCACTGCTTTGAAACAGAGGCGCAATCAGTCCTGTAAAACAGCATAGCAAATTTGTTTAGAAACAGACCAGATTGTTATTTTGCCGATAGTTTCATCAGTGTGGTTTATTACATTGTGATTATGACAGTTTGGTAGTGATAAACTCCATTATCACTGAACATGCTGAAAAATAGATCTTGGTCTTCAGCACTCCTCTTTGACAGTCTTTTATCATTAATGATATATTTCCACGTTTCTGTATCATGCTACTGAAATTTGTTAGATGCTAAAAAACAATCATTATATAAATGGCAGATTTTTTTTGGTAAATGTGCAGATTTTCTCCACATTTTCTGGCTAAAATTAAAATTTCAACTTTGGTAGAGAAACCGTAAAAATGAATTCAACTTCCTGAAAATACTTAAAGGAAATTAAAATGCAAAGAGGTATTTTTAAATCTGGCTATTCTTTTCCAAGTCAAAAAAAAAAAAAACAACAGAAAAAGAAAAAAGAAAAAAGGCTATTCTTTTCCAAGCAAGCAATCTCTTGTAAAAATCCACTTTGTTGCCTCTACTCGAATCATAGAGCAAGATTGCCTCATTCACTAGACTTTGGAAATAAATCAAGGACCATTGTACGTGCTACTAAATAATGTCTGTGATATCACACACCCAGCAAAGATGCCTTCTTTTTTAGTTGCCTCCCTGTCTAACTTGCTCCGTATACTAATGTGGTTCTGTGATGATTGTGGGAGATGTTGATATTTGGGAATGCCGCCGATCGGCTTTCTGGTTTCAGAAATTGCACCAAAGACTTGAGGTTTTAGCGGAATTGATAAGAGGAAAGCCAACATAAGAGCTCTTGCTTTGATGCATGTTATAATAGCCAGCAAACCCCACCATGGGCAGCCTGAGAGCAGGCCACTACTCTGAGGAGCACTCAGTTCTTTGGGGCTGATTATGGCTTATTGAGGCAGAAAACTTGTTCGAGTTCAAACTCTTTGAATTCCTTGTTCACTCAATAGTGTGTCAAAAAAGAGCATTCAATGTTTCATGTCACAAAATCACCGCCGGCCTAAATTGTTCCTATTTCTCTTTTGCATATGGTGTGCAAGAAAATTTTCAGCACTCTTCCGTAGCACCAGAACGCTTTGATATGGGTAACATTGCCATAACAGCCTGCATTAAGGAACTTATATTTTATTCTTCTTTTCAGTGTACATAAAAATCCCAGCTTAGTCCTTTTTTGTCTTTTAGATCCTTTGAACTCTTTCAAGCTATGTTTCAAGACTTTCTGGGCTTTGACGGGGCTGGGCATTCACTGTAAAAGCAGTCAATGCCTCAGTGAGACCACAAGCAAAACTGTGAGTGTCTTAAGCAGGGACCACACAACTCTTGTGAGTATTTGCATATTTTAGCAACTCTGTTGAGTGTGAATCTCAAAGCCGAGAATGCTGCTCATTAATTTCCTTCATTAAATATCTTGGGCCATCTACTTTTCTGAACAGACATTACCTGTGTTGGATCCCTTGGAGCTGATTGTGTGGGTGCGGGTGTGTGCGCACGCTGGCTGGAATATAGGTGTGTATATGTGATAGCGTGCTTGTGTATCAGAGGCCTGGCTTGATGTTATCATTAGAGAATATGTTTACACTGCAGTGTGAGATTCTAGAATCAAGTGCTGATTCAGACACACAAGTATATACCCTGAAGTAGCCAACTGTGGGCTCAAAGAGAGCCAGGCTAAAGCTGGACTGCCCAGTTCATTTTCCAGTTCAGTAGCTGTAGTAATCCAACTTCGCCAGCTGCTAACAAGATTGGGTCTGAAGTTTACCTCCACAATGAGATAATCAGATTACCAGCCACAAAGATCAAATAATGACCCAGCTTTCGAGCAAGTTCAGCAGGCCCTTGATAACACTGTGTGGTCCTTGAGGCTTGATTAAAAAATTAAATGGCTAAACTTTGCCTCAATATTTTGCATTGGGATTTTGAGTGACTTGATGATTCTTTTCATGGTGCACTTTCCTATTCTTCTGTAGGTTTGAAATTAAGAGGTAGGAGAAAAGGAGGATGCTCCCGCTGTGCAGTTGTTCTTGAGCTGGGCTTTAAATGAAGCATGTAGAATTTTTAATTTGGTGGCGTAGGGAAGACCAGGCAAACTCAAAATCACTCGTGAGCAAGGAGCTGGCCTGTAACAAACTAACAACCGTTGCCTGTGCTCCATGCTGTCTCCCAGTCCTGTGCTTCTGGACCAGAATGGATTTGGTCTTTCGCTCCCAGGCCAAAAATGTTTGAAAGTTTTGGTTTTGGCTACTATATGATAGCTGTTTTCAGTAGTAAAGGGATTATTCTGAGAGGCATACAAATGTGATTGTCTCACAGCAGATGGTGCGCACTGCTTCACCTTTGAGAAAAGTTAATTAAGCCAAGCATATTGTGCCCATAGAGAGGAAAATGTAGATGAATATTGAGCAATCAAACTCAGTGTCTCCTTTTTTCATGCCTTTGCAATGGGACACAGAATCCCATTGAAAAAGAATTATGTACAGAATCAAATTAATTCACATCCAACTTTACTCTCTTCCCACGTTTTAACAGGGGTGCACACCAGGCCCTTCAGAAGTTTTGTCCACAATCAATGGGCCACACTGCGGTGTCCACTAAATTAAATGAACCAGTGCAGAAGAATCTCTTGTGAGATATTAAAAGGGTGAAAGGCTGTTTAATTCAAATCCTTCCGTAGAGTCTTTTCACAGCCCCCTTTCCATAGTACAGTATAAATTATTAACTAACTCCTTTCATCTGAGATCAATTTACAAAACAGAAACAATTACCCCTTGTTAATGAGAGTGAACGCTTCTAATAATTATGAAAGTTGCGTTTGATTTGGTTTCCTCACAGGTCCTTGTTTACAATCTAATTTAGAGTTGCATCAAAGTGAAATAAAACAGGAATTCTCAGTTTGAGAAATGGCTGGTCTTAAATAAATGGGCTTCACATGTTAATGAGTGTTGCTTGAGGAATACATTCAAATATGGTTCATTGATACCTGCTTCCATTTCATTAATTTGACTCTTGGACGGTGCTTGCAAATACCTAGGTTTCTCAGGGGGCTGCTTTTCAGTTGGGGGGTTTGGGAAGGTGTTCACGCCACTGGCTCTACAAATGGTGGGTAATTGTTGATGGACAGGCTTACTTCGAGGAGAAGAGGGAGAAAGGGCTTTACTGTGGCCTCCCGCCATGCTGAGTAGTTTGAGGCCTTAGGCAGGCTCCATGGGCTTAACTTTATCTTTCCCTTCAGAATCAGTGACGAATCCAAAAGGATAAAGGTAGACTTTAGACACCAAAGGAGCACTGCGACTCAAATAGAAAGGCAAATTTTCATCTCAATTGGATAAAGAGGGGGCAGAGGAAATGACTCAGATCAATGAAAGAAAAGGCCAAGTCTGAGGTAGGCCCAGCAGCTGGGTTTCTGCACCTGTCCAGCCCTCCTTCCCATGACTGGCCAACCCCCAGGCTCAACTATTATTTTGGTTTCTCAGGGTGTATTCAGAGAGGCAAACAGTGATTGCGGAGCTTGAAGGGGAGAGGGAGGCAGTCATTGGAAGAGAAGGGAATGGTAACACAGGCCAGCAGAGGCCAGAGTACTTACTAGGAGGTCTTCCTTGACTATGGGGGAAAATCCCAAGTAGGAAGAATTTCAGTAACCACCTCAGTCATAGAAAAGTGACTTAATAGATGAAGCCTTACAAATCGTAACTTTGTGGTAGGTTACAATAGCTCACTATGGGGAAAGGAAACAATATTATTTGAGGACCTAGAAATGATGAACATAGTAGGCAGTAGTGGCCATCTAACTGCTCTGATAAGAGAACTTTATTTTAGAAGTGTTATTGCAGAAATTAAGTCCTTAAGTAACTCATTTTTTGTAGATAGAGTTTACCAAAATCTCTTGTGAAGGAGCACCAGGGTATCATTTTAAGTATGCTGTATTTTTTTTCCTATACTTTTTTAAAAAAATAAGCTTTTGATTTTTAGGATAGTTTGAGTTGTGGAGATAGTACAGGAAGTTCCCATATACATCCTACCCAATTTCCCTCATTATTAACATCTTCCATTAGTATAGTACTTTTGTCACAATTAACCAGTATTGACACATTTTAAAAATTACTCAGTTTTTTTAAGTTTGTTCATTTTATTTATTTATTTATTTATTTATTTATTTATTTATTTATTTATAGAAAGCAAGAATGCATGTGGGAGGGACAGAGAGGGGGACAGGAAATTCAAAGCAAGCTCTGTGCTGATAGCAGTGAGCTTGATGTGTGGCTCAAACTCATGAACTGTGAAATCATGACCTGAGCTGATGTCAGACATTTAACCAACCGAGACACCCAGGTGCCCCAAGACTATCGCTTGCTCAGATTTTCTTGGATTTTCCCTGTTGTCTGTTCCAGGATCTAATCCAGGATACCACATTAGATTTATTTGTCCTCCTGGATATAAGTTTCTTGATTTGATGGCCTTGACACTTTTATTTATTTTTATTTTATTTAAAAATTTTTTTAGGGGCGCCTGGGTGGCGCAGTCGGTTAAGCGTCCGACTTCAGCCAGGTCACGATCTCGCGGTCCAGGAGTTCGAGCCCCGCGTCGGGCTCTGGGCTGACTGCTCAGAGCCTGGAGCCTGCTTCCGATTCTGTGTCTCCCTCTCTCTCTGCCCCTCCCCCGTTCATGCTCTGTCTCAAAAATAAATAAACGTTGAAAAAAAAAATTAAAAATTTTTTTAAACATTTATTTATTTTAGAGAGAGAGCATGAACGGGGGAGGGGCAGAGAGAGAGGGAGACACAGAATCGGAAGCAGGCTCCAGGCTCTGAGCAGTCAGCCCAGAGCCCGACGCGGGGCTCGAACCCACGGACAGTGAGATCGTGACCTGAGCCGAAGTCGGACGCTTAACCTACTGAGCCACCCAGGCGCCCCAGGCCTTGACACTTTTAAGTAGTGGTTGGATTTTTGAGGGAAAATCCTTTCATTTGTCTTATGTTCCTATCATTAGATGGGGGTTATGGAATTTGGGGAGAAACACAGAGGTAAAGTGCCATTCTCATCACATCCTATCAAGTGTATGTTATCAAAGTGGTGTCACTATGGTTGTTAGCCTTGATCACCTGAGTGACGGTGTGTTTGTCCTTTTTCTGTTGTAAAGTGACTCTCTCCCCCCAACCCACCCTTCCCCCCACCCCCTGCTCTTTGCATACTGTTCCTTTTGGAAGGAAGTCACTGTGCCCAGCCCACACTTAAGATGTGGGGAGTTATCTTCCACCACTAGAAGGGTGCAGATATCTATATAAATTACTTAGAATTCTTCTTTTTAAAAAAGATTTTAAGTAACCTCTACACCAATGTGGGGCTCGAAATCAACCCCTGAGAGGAAGAGTCGCATGCTGTACTGACTGAGCCAGCTGGGCACCCCACATGACTGAGAATTTTTATGCCTGGAGTATTCTTCTTTTGTCCAACTTATTCATTTATTTACTTACTTTGAGAGTGAGAGAGAGAGAGAGAGAGCGAGCACATGTGCAGGGAAGGGGCCGAGAGAGAGGGAGAGCTAGAATTCCAAGCTGGCTCAGCACTGTCAATGTGGAGCCCAACATGGGGCTCAAACCCATGAACTGGGAGATATGACCTGAGCTGAAGTCAAGAGTTAGACCCTGAAGCGACTGAGCCACCTAGGTGCCCCAAAATTTGTAATCTTTTTTTTTTTTTTTTTTAATGTTTGCTTATTTATTTTGGAAGAGAGACAGAGACAGAGAGAGTGCATGGGGGCAAAGAGAGAAAGGGAGAGAGAATCCCAAGCAGACTGCGTGGAGTATGATTTAGGGCTCAGTCTTACAAACCATGAGATCATGACATGAGCTGAAATCAAGAGTCAGATGCTTAACCAGCTGAGCCACCAAGGCACCCCTTTTTTTCTAACTTCTTTATTCAGTCATTCATATCATTATTCGTTTTATGCTTTGAGTTATAATCCAGTACTACTTTATTTGTTGGGTTGCTTAAAGTGTTTTAGCTTTTGGGAGCTTTATCATTGGCTCCTGTGTCGCTTTGGCAAACTCCATTTTTTTTTTTTTTTTTTGAGTACTTCCTTACTTTCCCACATTGTAAGATGTTCCAGACTCATCTTGCATATTCTCTGTCCCAGCCAGCCCCATACTCAACCTGGAATCATTTATCCAAGAATCTCTGGTTTGTTGTATTAAAAAGTAGTATTAGAAACCAAGATCTGGGAGCTAAGTGTCCCTTATCTTTTTAAAATGTTGCACTCCATTAAGGAGATGAATTTTGAACTCTAGTAACATCCATTCATCTATCCAAACATTCATTGCAAAAATTTTTGGAAAGCTTACAATGTACCAGGCTCCTTGCTAATACTGGGAATAAAAAATAGAGCAATATTTGTTTATATAGAAGTTCTCAGTTGACTAGTAGCAGGAGCTTAGGCCCCTACACAAATGCCATGATGAAATCTTATTTAATTTTATTTGACAAATAATTGTCATGCGCAGCAGAAATTGTGCTGAGTACTTGAGATACAAAGAGAAACATAGCCCAGTGGTTGCCTTCAAGGAATTTACATGTAGAGGTGGGGGTGGGGATCAGAGAACACATGTAAACAATCAAAATACAGTGTGGTCTGGGATGTGGAATCTACTCCCAGTAGATAGTTTGAGAGTGGGATAATGCATCCTTCCCCAAATAGCTTTCCAATGGACAATATCCAAGAGCAATACCTTAGTCCCCAAAGGTCTCTACTATCAATAAATCTAGCCCTAGTCTTTATTTTTATTTTTAAAGTTTATTTATTTTGTGAGGGCGAGTGTGCATCTGTATGTGCAAGCTGGGGAAAGGCAGAGAGAGAGGGAGATAGAGAATCCTAAGAAGGCTCCTTGCTGTCAGTGCAGAGCCCAGTGTGGGGCTCAATCCCACAAACCATGAGATCATGATCTGAGCCAAAATCCAGAGTCAGACACTTACCAGGTGAGCTGCCCAGGCACCCCTAGCTTTAGTCTTTCTTAGTGTCTGCTTTCTCATGTGTTAAAAAATCCTTCAGGATTTTACTCGTATAAAATGTTTGCCCTATCTCACCAATAGAACTGAGCTTGTATAGAATAATCCTTAACTTATCCCACAGACTGCTCTAGAAAGAGTGTCTGTGTCCAATTTTGAAGACTTTGTTCTTCTTGTCACTGCTGCCACCCCCTGGAGCTAGGACACATTACCGCCCCCTTCCATGAAGCATTTTATATTGGGGCTAAGTTCCTTGCCTTTGTCCTATTTACTCAAGTATGGAACTGTCCAGTCTCGCAGGTTTGGAGACTGGATCTGCAGCTTGGATGTAAGTATTTATATGTAATGGAAAAAATTAATAGGTACGAAAAATCCCCTAACGTAGCCTGACTTTGTGCAGGATTGCTAGACTTGGAGTCATGTCATTTGGGTGTATAAATGGATGACTTTGGCCAAAGCTGTTGATGGCAGCAGTGAGTTTTCATAGTGTCCCCTCAGTCTCCCTTTTCTAGGTATGTGATCTTGGATAAGTTGTTCAATATTTCAGACTCTCAGTTTTCACATTTGTAAGGAGTGGGAGTATGACAGCTTTGCTAACTTCTTCTTGGGGCTGTTGTGACTATCCAGTGAGTTAATGGATGGGAAATCATTTTTCCTAATGAAGAGTGTGATAATAATAGTATTACTAATAATTATTTTTGTCATCAAAATATTCATTGAGTTTATAAGCACATAACTTTGGACCTAGATAGACCTGAGTTTAGTGCTTCATTCTGTGTCCTTGAGCAAGTTATTTACTGTCTGAATCTCAATCTCCTCATCTAGTAAAGGAGTGATAGTATCAATTTTAGAAAGGGTGCCAACATATGTGATTGCATACTTGGTGTTACAGATGCTTGTTTGTGTCCTCCCAGGATTCCTATGTTGAAACCCTAATCTCCAGTAGGATGGTATTAGGAGGTGGGGGCTTTGAGAGGTAACCACCAGGTCATGAGGGTGGAGCCTCCATGATAGGCTCAGTGTCCTCAACAGAAGGGCAAGAGATCCACCTTCTTTCTTTCTTGCATGTGAAGACACAGCAAGAACATGGGTCTTTGCAACTCAGAAGAGGGTTCTTCCCAGAATCTGTACTATGTTGATGTTGCCATCTCAGATTTTTACCTTCCATTACTGTGAGAAGTGAGTTTCTGTTGTTTAAGCCACTCAGTATATGGTATTGTGTTAATAGCAGCCTGAGCTAAGACTCTTGGACTAAGGTTATTTATTGTCATTATCTAAACAACACTGATGGCAGGATTCACACCTAAGAGAGGCATTAAAAGATGTAATTTCTGTGAAGATTAAATGATATAATTGATTCACTCCTTTAAATATTTATTGCTATTTTCTAGGTGCTAAAGAATATCAGTGGGGAATAAAGCACACAAAAATTCCTATCTTTAGGGAGCTAACATTCTGGAAGTGGTGGATGATATACAATAAAAGAAAATTAACAAGTACTGTATATAGACTATTAGGTGGTAGTAGGTGTGTTATGGACAAAGATTAAGCAGAAGTGGAGATTTCTGATTTTAAGTAGGGCGGTCAAGGAAGGCCTCACTGAAGGAGGTGGTCTTGCGTAGTGACCTGAAGGAGGTGAGGGTGAGAATCAGAAGACTCCCTGGGGAAGAGCTTATGGGGCAGAGGGAAGAACAAATATAAAGGCCTGAGATGAGCATTGACAGAAGGCCTGGCTGATCTTGAGCTTTGTAATTAAGGCAGGACACTGATGGGGCAGTCTGTGTTCAAGACTGGGTTCTGATTGCTTTTTTTAAATTTTTTTTAATGTTTATTTTTGAGAGAGAGAGGGAGAGAGACCAGCACAAGTGGTGGAAGGGCACAGAGAGAGACAGAGACACAATATGAAGCAGGCTCCAGGGTCTGAGCTGCCAGCACAGAGCCTGACATGAGGCTGGAACTCACAAGCTGTGAAATCATGACCTGAGCCGAAGTTGAATGCTTAACTGACTGAACCACCCAGGCGCCTCAGTTCTGATTTCTTCTTAGAATGCTGATCCCAAGCCACTGGCTCTAAATTGATTTAGGATACTCTACCGAACTTGCACCATTAGCTGGTCACACAGACTGCCACGTATTTTACCCTAAGCCGGTTCATGATGGCACAGTCCATCTGGGCTGGCTTGGTTTTAAACTGAAAATAAGATCCTGGCCCACCTCTTTTAACTTGCAAAAGCTAAGAAACCTACCCAACCAACCAAAAATGCTCATAAGAAACCTACCCAACCAACCAAAAATGCTCATCATGCTTTAGGATGAGATTCTTGGCTTCTTTCCCTCAAATTAGAGACTGAGAATGCATGCATACCCCCGGAGGCGGAGGTGTGGGGGAAGAGCTTGCAGTGACATTCCAAGCTTGAATTTTCCTGAAACCTTGAGTTTATCTTAACAATGAGTGCAAAATTTACAATATGCCTGTTCTATTTTTGTAAAAGAGTAAACTTTGGAAACCATGAACACTCCAAAAATAAGCTATATTTATCCTGAAGCTTGATATCCCCCTTAGTACCCTGCTGTGTACCCTGTGGATACCCCATCTTGAGAAATACAGAAAATTGGGCTATACTAAGTAGAATTATCTTGGTTTTGAGGTTAAATATTCTGTTCAAACTATATTAGATCCACAAATCTTACAAGTGCAAATTTGCATGCAAATTGTCACCTGTGCCTAATTTCCTTGTAGTCATGTTGTCTCTAAGATACAGATTCCCAAAGTAGTTAAGCATTGCCTCTTTTTGCTTCATGCTTCCTTCCTTTCCTTCCTTCCTTCCTTTCCTTCCTTCCTTCCTTTCCTTCCTTCCTTCCTTTCCTTCCTTCCTTTCTTTCCTTCCTTCCTTTCCTTCCTTCCTTTCCTTCCTTCCTTTCTTTCCTTCCTTTCTTTCCTTCCTTTCCTTCCTTCCTTTCCTTCCTTCCTTCCTTCCTTTCCTTCCTTCCTTTCCTTCCTTCCTTTCCTTCCTTCCTTTCCTTCCTTCCTTCCTTTCCTTCCTTCCTTTCCTTCCTTCCTTTCCTTCCTTCCTTTCCTTCCTTCCTTTCCTTCCTTTCCTTCCTTCCTTTCCTTCCTTTCCTTCCTTCCTTTCCTTCCTTCCTTTCCTTCCTTTCCTTCCTTCCTTTCCTTCCTTTCCTTTCCTTCCTTTCCTTCCTTTCCTTTCCTTCCTTTCCTTCCTTTCCTTCCTTTCCTTTCCTTCCTTTCCTTCCTTCCTTCCTTCCTTCCCTTCCTTCCTTCCTTTCCTTCCTTCCTTTCCTTTCCTTCCTTCCTTTCCTTCCTTCCTTTCCTTCCTTTCCTTTCCTTCCTTTCCTTTCCTTCCTTTCCTTTCCTTCCTTTCCTTTCCTTCCTTTCCTTCCTTTCCTTTCCTTCCTTTCCTTCCTTCCTTCCTAAATTGAAATATATTTGACATATAATATTGGGTAAGTTTCAGGTGTACAACACGTTGATTTGATTTTTATATTGTAATATGATTAGCAACGTAGTGTTAGCTAACACCTCTACTGTATCACGTAATTACCATTTCTTTTTTGTGGCAGGAATAATTAACTCTAGTCTCTTAACAAGTTTGATGTTTATAATACAAACTGCTTTCTCCTCCTGTCTTCTCACTCCTGGCGTGCTTCTCCTTTTTGTATGTTCAGGTCTCTTTTGTCGTCTTACCTATTTTATTTAAAAACATGTTTGCTGAGGCCAGACTGCCTTTTTAAATTTTTAAATTATTTTAGCACTATGATTGAGCTATGCTGCCTGGGTTTTGAATCTCCCTTCCATGAGTTACTGGCTCTGTGACTTAGACAAGTTACTTAATCTCTCTATGCCTGCTTACTTAATTTTTTTTTTATTCTTAGTGTGCGAGTTGGGGAGAGGGGCAGAGGGAGGGAGGGAGGCAGAGAGAGAGAGAGAGAGAGAGAGAATGAATGAATGAATGAATGAATGAGAATCTTAAGCAGGTTCCACGCTCAGCACAGAGCCCAACACAGGGCTCCATCCCACTACCCTGGGATCACAGCCTGAGCTGAAATCAAGATTTGGATGCTCAATCAACTGAGCCAGCTAGGTGTCTCTATGCCTGCTTATTTTAAAATGAGGATAATGATAGAATCTACCCCCTAAGACTGTTGTGAGGAGGAAATGAGTAAATGAATCTGCAAAATGCTTACAACAGTGTGTACACATAGAAAGTGCTCAGTTAGTGCTATTTGTTGTCTGTTATTACCAGTGTTTGTTCTTTTCTGTACTTGCCCACTGGAGTGTGCTTAACACAATAGAGGCATTCATCTTCGCCTTCCTCCACTCAAAGTGCTCCCTTCCAAGTGCTCTCACAGTACTTTCTACAAAGTAACCCTTCTCATTGTATTGTGATGATTTGATTACAAAGCCTTGTCTCTTTAGGCTAGTTGGTGTGAAATCTTGCCCACCTCCCTTCAGGGCACATTTGGCAATGTCTGGACACATTTTGCTATGTCAAATCTTGCCAGTCACTCAGCCTCATTTGTGCTATCATGTAGTATGTAGAGGCCAGGGATGCTGCAGAAGTGCTAACCATCCTGCATTACACAGGATAGGGTCACAACAAAAAATTACTCTGCTCCGTATGTCAATAGTGCCATGGTTGGGAAACTCTGCCCCAGGCTTTGAATCCAAAGGGCAAGGGTCCTCCATCTTTACATACCCAACTCTGGTATAATGCCTGGTCTGGAGGAGGTGCTCAAACTATTTGTTGGATCGTTCCTGTGCGAACGGTGTTGATGCAGAGGACATGATATTCTAGAGGAAGTTCTGCCTGCATAAATACTTGCAGAAGGCTATTAACCATGGTCTCTGACTTGGGCATTTTCATAAAATGTTTGTTCATAAGTCTCAGCACTGATAGCTTTGCAAGAGAGGCTCTGTCTAATGCTGGATGTCTCAGCATTTTAATTTCTATCTTTTCTGTAGCATCTGGTCAACGGTGAAGGCCTAATCCACATGGATCCTCTGATGCAGAACCACAGAGAATGAGTTTGACTCATTTTAGATCTTGACCTAAGAAGAGTCCTAAGAAGATTTCTAATCTTGTCTCTTTTCCTCTTGTCTTTCTCTGCTTCCCTCTCCACAACCGTCTGGAAATGGCTAGAACAGATGTGACTCCTTCCTTGCCCAATCATGGCTGGAATTGCTAAGTGGATCAGCATGGAGGTGCAGCCTTTTCCCTCTGCCTCGCCAGTTGCTACCAGGCTGGGGACAGAGAGGAAATGACTAAAAATTGAACGGAGGCCTCCAGCAGGGCTGTGAGGAGATCTAGCCCATTTTTAGCACCTTTTAATGTGAAAATGTCTCTCAGCAGGATATCCCCCCTCATTGTTTGTTTAGTTATGTGATCAGGAAGTGGACACAATTTTCTTGAATTATTCCTGCCAGACACTAAATTATATCTCAGAGAGCAAAGCTTTTGATTTTTTTTTCCATCACCATTCATTTTCATTTTTGTTATCACACAAGGCTGGCTGGTAGCAGAAGCCATTTGGTCACTAAATTCCACTGGAAGTGGTGGTGGTGGGGGGGGGGGGTGCGGAGAGCCAGTTCAGAGAATAAGCAAGAGAGTCGTGCAGTTTAATGGTATCCAGAATAGAATCCAACTAAGTTTCCTTAACATTCTGAGATATCCACATGGATTCAGAGGAGGGATCCCAGGATCCTCCTAAACCATCCCAGGAGAAGGGGTCTATAAAGGATGTTGGCTCAGATTTGCCCAGTATGGGGTGGGAGTAGGAGGCTGGTTCACTCTGTCTATGAAGTCATTACTAAGCAGGGTGGGAAGTAAAGGGTTGGGATCAGAAGAGAAAGAGAAATTACGCTGTGCTATGTAAAATGAACTAAAGCTGACATTGGTTATAAGTGGAAGAACTTCTATTAAGGGAGGAAAAATGATAAAATGTGATTGAGCTACGAAAAACTGCTAACTTTTAAATGATCTGAGATAATTCTTTTGACAAGAACTGCCTGTGTGTGTCCAGTTGGAGCCATGTTTATACACAAAAATTATTACAGTCAACAGATATGCACCAGATGGCTTCAGGCATGGGTGGGTGCTGGGACAAAGAAATGAAAGACATAGTGCCTTCAGAATCGTCCTCTTACCTACTGGATAATCAAATTAATATGCTTGTGACTAAAATCCATTATCTGTAATCATGTTTCTGATAGTAATAACTCCAGTTGTTATTTTCTGTGAGAGTCAAATGAGATAATTTATATATGAAAGCCTGTCCATTGGAAACTATAAAGCACTATATATGTCTGTCACTTTGTTTTTAGGATGTAAGTATAGAAGTGGCCTATATCACTTCTACCCACATCTTCCTGGCTTAAAACACAGACAAGTTAATACAAGGGCATCTGGCAATATAAAGGAGCATGTGGATATTTGGCAAGCACTAATACATTGTTTTGGAGGGGCCGAGGGAAGGGAAGTCTTGATTATCTAAATGTTTTACAGGAAGATGATACAGGACTCCCCAGAATGAAGTAGTGATTAACCTTTATATGGTAATGAATATTTGTGCTACATGATTCCCTGTGCATGCAGAGACCAATTCTAACCTTCCAAATTATTGTTGCTTTACTTGTTATGTCCTATCAGGAATTGACTAAACCTTTCTGAGCTTCAGCTCCTTCATCAGTGAAATGGGCTTGGCAATGCTTATCTTAAAGCCCTTTGTGAAGGGGCACCTGGGTGGTTAAGCATCTGACTCTTGATTTCGGCCCAAGTCATTATCTTGTGGTCTTGTGGTTTGTGAGTTTGAGCCTGGCATTGAACTCTGCACTGACAGGGTGGAGCCTGCTTGGGATTCTCTCTGCCTCACTCTCTGCCCCTCCCTTGCTCTCATGTAATCTCTCTAAATAAATAACTAAAACAAAAAAAAAGTGCCTTTGTGAAGATTAGAGATAAATTTGTGAATTGCCTTTGCTCGGTGATGGGCACCAGTAGATCCTTAAAAAAAAAAAAGTACATATTAATGTTTTCACCTACTTCCTAGCATTATAAATGAGTAAGTAGAGACCTATCAAGTGTCTCTATGCCAAAGATCCAGAGCTGGAAGTAGATCCCGACTGTATTTCTCCTAGTCAGATGTGCTGTCCCTTCTACTACCCTTCTCATGCTATCACCATGACTTGAGTCATCTTTTGAAAATCATTTTTAAATGAGAACCACTACTTGGTTTTATGCAATATTGTAACTGGTGCCTTTCCTTCAGGTTTTCTTTTTGCCCTCATTCTCAGTTGGTCTTCTAGATTGATCTTTTTCCTGTCTTACTACATTACCTACTACATCAGCTGTGAATCTTTCTGCCTAGTTTTCAAAGTCATCTATAATCTGTCCTTTGTAAGACAACCCATAATGGGATCTATTATTTGTGTGGCTGGGCAGTATAAGGAAACCTAACTTACCTGCAGGAGTTTCGGAACCCCGTGTTTGTTTTCTTCTATCTTCCTAAATACTTACATGTGCTACACCAGAGACTGGCAGACTTGCCTGAGAAGGGCCAGAAAATCAATACTTCAAGCTTTATGAGTCTTAGAGTTACTATCACAACTATTTATCTCTACTGTTGTACGAAAGCAACTGTAGAGAGACACCTGGGTGGCTTATTCAGTTAAATGTCCAACTCTTGGTTTCAGGTCAGGTCATGATCTCCCGGTTGGTGGGTTCGAGCCCTGCATTGGGCTCTGTGCTGGCAGTGTGGAGCCTGCTTGAGTTTCTCTCTTTCTCCCTCTCTCTCTACCCCTTTCCTGCTTGTGCTCTCCCTCTCTCAAAATAAGCATTAAAAAAAAAAACCAACCATAGACTATTTGTAAACAAAGGAGTCTGGCTTTGTTCCAATAAAACCTAACTTAGAAAAATAGACTGCTGGCTGGAGTTGGACAACTCATGTTCTACACTACAGCTTTACTCTGCTTATTCTTTTCTGTTTCATTTTTTCCTAGCACATAACCTCTCTTCCATATTTGGACTTGTCTTCTTGCTATCATATCTACATGACATGAACATTCTTTTTTTTCCTTTGTCCTCGATTGTACAACTCAAGAACATGGAAAGTCCTTCTTTCTAACTATTGACACTCTCATCATTATTTCTGCTGTCTGCCTGTCTAGTCTGAATCATACCAACTATAGCATTCAATTATGTAAATGCAATTGATTGTTAATTTTTTCAAATGTTGTCTTAGCTTCCTCAAATTAAGTACTTTTTCTGTAGTCCCAGACTGTACCTAACACAATATCACTGGATACTACAAAATAAATATAAATTGGTTCATTTTCTATAGCCTTTATACTACATCGACAATTTAAGAATTTGGCAGAAGACTTCATTCAGAACGATGCTGTGGAAGATCATGATGAAAAAGTTGAAGAAATTGTTGTCTGGTAAAGCCTAACTCAATAAATGTGTCTAGGAAGTCATTTCTATACCTTTATTTTTGATATAGACATTCTTGTAAATATGGATTCACCTGAAGAATGATGTGCTTTCGATCAAATTCCTTCACATATTCCTATCCCACTGTCTTTGGTAAAATTAGGAAATAGGCCTAGAAAAAAAAAAAAAAAGAAGACTTTTTCCACCGGGCCAGTATGGGTGAAGTACAAAGGAATTCCACAATGTGAATGTTTTGGAATGTAATAGAACTTTTGTTCAGATTCCACAGTTCTTCCACCCATTTCTTTTAAAAAAGTAAATGCATATTAACAAATGCTTGATATTTAGGGATTTAAGGATGTGTGTGACTTTCACAAAGGAAGCTGTGCTCAGGTGCTGAGCAGTGTTTCTGATACACTTTGGTTTTCTTTTTTGCTTGGGTTTTTATAAGTAAACTTTCTGGTTTAGTCAGTTGATCTTGGATGTTTTGTATTAGATCCAGCTTTCTATGAACCTTTTTTTTCACCAACTTTTCTGTCTATACTTAGGTTGTTACACCTCTTTTTAATTTCTCTAATCCTTTTGTCCCTGTCAGGTTGGTCAGGTTTCCTTCATGTGAAATTTCCGTGACCAGTTCATCTTCCTGCAGCCTTACCTTTGCCTAAACTTGTAGACAATTGAATACTTGTATCACCCATTTTCCTACCCTAGAATTTTGGCCCTTACTGTTTATTTTTTTTTTTTCTTTTTCTCCATTTATTTTCTTATATCACTTGGTTGCCATGTTGTTGTTAAACTAGAAGTGTTTGATCTCTTGTGTCTCCAGTGAGACTGTAAGCTCTCCAAGGGCAAATAACTAATTATATATTTCTTTGGACTTTCCTCACTACTTGTATACTGATCTTGATTGAATGAATTGAGTGGCTCAAGATTTACAAGCATAGAAATACACCAAATGAGTGTATGTACTGAAGGAAGAGGTTTGTATGTAGTATATCAAAAAGGCTCAGATAATGTTGGCAAGCTAGAAAAGCACAGAAAGATATCTTAGGTCTTCAATACCTTATTTTTCAGTTGCCAACGTAAGTTAGACAATTGTTTTCAGTAGACTTTGCTCCACTATTATTAAGAAAATATCAAGGGGCACCTGGGTGGCTCAGTTGGCTGAGTGACTGACTTCAGCTCAGGTCATGATCTCACCCTTTTGTGAGTTTGAGCCCCACATCCGGCTCACTGCTGTCAGTCTTCAGCACAGAGCCCGCTTTGGATCCTCTGTCCCCTTCTCTCTGCCCTTCCCCAACTTACCCTCTCCCAAAAATAAACAATTAAAAAAATATCAAAAAAGAACTCCACAATTTCCCAAGAGCCTAGAATGTTTGGACTACTGAGGTCATTAATGTCACCTAGTAGTGTTAAATGTTCATCCTTTTTTTTTTTTATGTTTATTCATTTTGAAGGAGAATGCATGCATGTGTGCACGTGCAGGTGGGGGAGGGGCAGAGAGAGGAGGAGAGAGAGAATCCCAAGCAGACTCCACACTGTCAACACGAGCCATGACGTGAGCTGAAATTAAGAGTCGGATGCTTAATGGATTGAGCTACCCAGGGTCATGCTCATCCTTTAAAAGCCCTAAGAGAAGGCTTCCACATCTGCTCACTTGACATTTATTCATGAAAGGCAGGCAGTCAGATGAGGGCTATTTATTCACACATCTGAAGACTGTTTTGGGTTAGTTGAGGGAGATTGGGTTATGTACTTGCTTGAATTAAATCTCTTGTCTCAAAAATGAGGGAAAGTCCCTTATTTCAAAGGAAAATTTTATCATTATCTTACTGTCACACCTTAGTTTCTTATAAATTCCTAAATCAGTGTTCTGCAATTTTGGCAATACATCTTGCAAGTAAAAGAGACTAATGAAAACATTTCCAGAAAATACCCAAGCCCCCTCTTTGGATTTGGTAAACTCTAGCATTTTAATGGGAATTTTAATTTTGAAAAATAAGCCCTATTTTTTAAAGAGGTAGGCAATTAAAACAAACAGGTAGGATGGAAACTTAACCTGTACTTCATTAAAATGTTTTGTGGATATTGCCCTTAGCACAGCTTTGCTAGACCTTTCCAGTGCTGCTAATCTCTCTGGCTCAGTTCTCTACTGGTCTCTAAATGTGTTTGCTCCATACAGTTTGTGTGCTGGTTCATTCGTTAATTCAGCAAGTATTAAGTATCTACTTCAGCCATAGATGCACTCATACCATTAAACATGCCATCAGAAATGAGCTTGAAAACTTTTAGGGACTTGATATATTGCATAAATATCAAATTCACTTAAGTTAAATATCTGCTTAAAGAAATTGCTTTATTTTGTCAACTGCATGCCTGCCTTTTAAAAAAAGCAACAGAGTTCTTTAATTCTTTAAAGATAAAATGTGGGTCTTAGGCATCCTTGCATTTAAAATGCCTATTATGGGTAAGCACTCACTATCTGTATATTGAACAAATAAATAGATAACCAACATGCAATGTGAAAGTTTATTTTTTTACTTAAAAATTGTAAGAACATTCAACATGAGAGCTGTCTTAAAATTTTTTTTAATGTGTAATACAGTATTGCTAACCACTGCACACTGTTGTACAGAAGATTTCTAGAACTGGTGTAACTGACACTTTATACTCACTGAGCAGCCGTTTCCCCCTCCCCCAACCCCTCCCAACCACCATTGCACTCTGAGTTTGATTATTTTAGATATCTCCTATAAGTCAAATCATGCAGTATTGGGCCTGCTGTGATTGTCTTGCCTCATTTAGCATAATCACTATCAAGTTTGTCCATGGTATCACATATGGCAGGATTACCTTCTTTTTTAAGGTCAGAATAGTATTCCATTGTATGTTGATGCCACATTTTCTTGATCCGTTTATTCATCAGTGGACGTTAAAGTTGTTTCCATTCCTTGGCTTTTGTGAATAATGCTACAGTGAATGTAGAAGCACAGCTCTCTCTTTGAGATCCTGATTTCAGTTCTTTTGGATACATACCCAGAAGTGAGTTTTCTGGGTCATATGGTAGTTCTATTTTTTTATTTGTCTGAGGAGCCTCCATACTGTTGCCTTAGCAGCTGTGCCATTTTACATTTCTATCAACTGTGTAAGAGTGCTCCAATTTTGCCACATATTTGCCAACAATTGTTGTTTTTTGTTTTTGGTTTTGTTTGTAACAGCTATCCTAACAGGTGTGAAGTGATAATTCATTGTGGTTTTGATTTCCCAGTGATTAGAAATGTTGAGCATCTTTCATATGCCTGTTGACCATTTGGATGTCATCTTCGGAGAAATGTCTATTCAAGTTCTTTGGCCATTTTTGAATTGGGTTATTCAGAGACTGTCTTTGTCCCATTGTGTATTCTTGGTAGCCTGTGGAAGATCAGTTGACGGTAAATATGTGAATTATTTTTGGACTCTCTATTCTGTTCCATTGGTCTGTATGTCTGTTCTTATGCTGTTACCATATTGTTTTAACAACTGTACTTTTGTAATATATTTTAAAATCTGGAAGTGTGATGCATAGAAAACATCAGAATAGAAAGGGAAGAAGTAAATTTATCTATTTGTAGATGGCATAATATATGCAGAAAACCTTAAATGTGCCACACACAAAAAATCTATTTAAACTAATAAATGGATTCAGTAAAGTTGCAGGATACAAGATCAATATATAAAAATCAGTTGCGTTTATGTTCACTAATAAGAAACTAAAAACTAAAGAAACTAAAAACAGTCCCTGTTGCAATAGAATCAAGAAGAATAAAGTACTTAGTCATAAACTTAATGAAGGAAGTCAAACACTTGCACATGGAGAACTATGAAAGATTGATGAAGGAAATTAAAGAAGTTACAAATAAGTGGAAAAACATCCCATGTCCTAGGATAGGAAGACTTAATATTGTTAAAATGTCCATATTACCCAAAGTGATCTACAGATTTGGTACAATCCCTATCAAATCCCAATGACATTTTTTACAGAAATAGGAAAAAAAAAAGGGGTGCCTGAGTGGCTAGGAAGGTTGGACGTCTGACTTCAGATCATGATCTCATGGTTGGAGAGTTCGTGCCCCACGTTGGACTCTGTGCTGGCAGCTCAGAGCCTGGAGCTGCTTCAGATTCTGTGTCTCCCTCTCTCCCTGTAACCTCCCCCACTCATGCTCCATCTCTCTCTCTCTCTCTCTCTCTCTTTCTCAAAAATAAATAAACATTAAAAATTGTAAGAAAAAAAAGTCCTAAAATTAATATGGTACCACCCATACACACAGATCCCTACATAGTGAAAACGATCTTGAGAAAGAAAAGTCTTGCTGGAGGCATTGCAATGTGTATGTTTTTAATAGGGAAAGTACTTGAAAAAATGCATTTTAAAAACATAAGGACTGGGCAATGTAAAAACCTTGTTAGAAACTGCAGGTTTATTATACTGAAAATGAACAAAATTTCAGAAGATAGGGTTTTGAAAGATACATTGGTTTCATGGTCTAAACCAAGTGTTTCTAAAAGTGCTTAGTGTTTCGTGGAATAGTAATAACAGATCTTTTGCAAGGAGGAGTGTTCTGTGATCACCTAAGTTTGAGAAATACTGGGTAAAACAAAGTCAAGGCAGTTTCTTTGTATACAGGACTTGTCTGAGTCTTTAATAGGTATGGTGAACATCCAAGAAGAATAGAGTGTATAGCACATCTCAAACATGTATGACCATGATATCCAACTAATACAGAACATTTCTCAGTAGTGATGTTTCTGTGAAACATACTTCAGAAAGTGCCATTTTAGAGCAATGATATTCCAGTTGTATTGTGTTAAGTCCTAGAACCCTGTAGAGGTGCTTGGACACTGCCACAGAGAAGGGGAGGAAAGGTAGGAGTGTATCCTCCCATTGTAAATGATCAATTTTATGTGTAGATATTTGAATTCTACATGACATTTTATATCGACTCCCATAAGATATTGGCAAATCACTGTTATAAGGGCTGGGGAAATTTGTGTTTTTCTTTTCTTTTTAAAAAAGAAATGCTGAGGAGTGCCTGGGTGGCTCAGTCGGTTAAGAGTTTGACTTTGGCTCAGGTCATGATTTCACAGCTTGTCGGCTCAAGACCTTTGTTGGGCTGTGTGCTGACAGCTCAGAGCCTGGAGCCTGCTTCAGATTCTGTGTCTCCCTCTCTCTCTGCCACTCATATTCTCCCTCTCCCCCCCACTCCCCCTCCCCCTCTCCCACACAGACACAGATAAAATAAATAAAAACATTAAAAACATTAATAAATCATTTAAAATAAACACTGAAGGGGGCTTGGGTGGCTCAGTGGGTTAGGCATCCAGCTTTGGTTCAGGTCATGATCTCATGATTTGTGAGTTCAGCCCCACATTGGGCTCTGTGCTGACAATGCGAAGCCTGCTTGGGATTCTCTCTCTCTGACTCTGTCTATGCAATAACAGATTTCAAGAACATGTGCTCTGCCAGTGCTATTTAGAAGGTAATGCCGGCATACTAACGCAAGGTTGCATGCAGCGCAGGTGCGTCCCTACAGACATCATGAAGTGTGGACTTGATGTGCTACACTTTGAACTTCCTTTTCTTCAAGGTCTTTTCTGTGGACTCACCATATCTTGACTTTTAAGTTTCCTTGTGTCCCTTCTTACATATTAAATTGTTATGAAGATCTTTGGTCGTATAAACATATAAAGGTTATTGATGAATAGTCTTTATTAAGAAATACTGCATGCATATGAAAGGTGCGAAGATAAAAATGTATCAAGCATAGTATAGTTAACCCCTGTCTATCCACCACTGTGTTGAAACCCTCTGTGCTTTCCCTAAATTCCTGATGTCCTCCACCACCCCCTTTCCTGTAGGTGGAGTTTATCATTGGTATGTATTTTCTTGAAACTTTATTTCATAACTATGTATACCTAAACAACATGGTATGCTTCTGCACAGTTTTATACTCCCATAAAGTTATCTTTATGGATTTGTAGCAATTGTCTTTTTTCACCCAACATTGTGTTTATGAAATTTATCCATATTGAGGGGATCACCTAGTTCCTTAATCTTCACAGTTATGGAGTATTGCCTTACTTAATGATACCATACCGTATTTTTTAGTCTATTCCTGATGAACATCGAGTTGTTTTACTTTTTTTTTTTTTTGGTAATTACAGAATGAGGCTGCCATGAATGCTTTTAATTTTTCTATGTGCACATGTGCAAAAGTTTCTTTAACAAGAAGTAGAATGATGGGTCATAGGGTGGTCCTGTGTTCAGCTTTATTAAATTGCTCTCAAGTGATTGTGCCAATTTATTGGGTTACCAATAGTTTTTAACATTTCGCTTGACTCTGCATCCTTGCAAACACGGAATGGTAAGGTTTTCACCAATCAGGTGGGGAATATTTTAATATTTTAATTTGCATTTTTCTGTTCACTTGTGATTCTACATAGCTCTTTATTGGTTTTTGGCCTTTTGGATATCTTATTCTTTGAAATGCCTCTTCATTTCTTTTGCTTATCTGAAATCTTTCATGTTTTTCATAGCCTTTCTCTTTTTTTTATCACAAGTTGGCAATGGCACTTTATTTTTTCTTTTCAACTTTCTGTTCTGCGGCTTTCTTGACCTTTTTGGCCCAGATGCCAAAAAAGAGTTTTAGGACCATTCTGGAATCTGACAAGGTTATTTTGTGGTTTTCTATGAGAAAATTCAATCCTACCTTAATCACACTTAGACTAGTTGAAGAAGAAGAATGTGGTTTTGGCCTGTAGCCTTGTGTGATGTCTTGAATAACCTCTCATCTCTCAGAAGGCTGGATTGAGTTGATGGCTACACAAGGCACAGGGGAGTGGAATGTGCCCTGTCAGGAGTCAAGCCCAGGTGAGATACTTCGATCTCCAGGATGAAACTGGAGATTTAACAAGATTCTACACTTCAACTTAGCACTTTTCATCTGGAAACTCAAGGCATTCAGGAAACACTAATTAATTAAGCTTTGCAACAGCCTTGTGAAATAGGTAAGGATAGTCAGGAATGTATTTCTAGGGAAACAACATGGCAGCTGTTTAGCAACATGCAGGAATACTAAGTGGCAGGCAGTAATGAACTACAGAACTGCAATTAAAAAATGATAAGAGCACTTGGAGGTGGGCTTCTGCTTTGGAATTTGGCCTGGATCCTGGCACTAACAGCTCTAGTGCTGGGAGGAGGCTGGTCCAGGCAATGAGTGCTGCTGAAAGCCCAGGTAGTACCTCAGTGTTCTCTTAGATAAGATGATGTTTGTTTATTTAATAACATTAGCTATTGCTGCTCATGACTCAAAGCTTGCTTCTTTTTTGAGGAATGAACAGAGGTAATGTAGAAAACCATCAGCAACATATGTACCCTTTGGGTAAAAATTTCTATTTTTGATAATCAAGAGATTACTCATGGGTTTTCTTCTTTGTATCAAGACTGGGGGTAAGGGAAGCTAATTGGAAACAAAAACCACAACAACAATGCCAGCATTTGGGATTTTAGAAGAAAAAAAATTAAGTGATCAAAAGTTGAAATTTTAGGGACATCAGAGTAGCTCAGTTGGTTAAGCATCTGGCTCTTGATTTTTGGCTCAGGTCATGATCTCAGGGTTCATGAGTTTGAGCCCCACGTTTGGGCTTTGTGCTGGGTGTAGGGCCTTTTTGGGAATCTCTCTTTACCTTTGCCCCTCTCCCTGACTTGTGCCTGTTTTATGTCTCCTTTAAAAAATTGGAATTTTAAATAGCTTTTTTTAGTAAAGGAAAAATAAAGTTAGGATGATCTGTGTTGTCTCTGTCTAGAAATTTTCCACGTTAAGATCCTGAATTATTCTTCATTGATAAAAGCTATGAACTCAAATTAAAAAGAGTTGGGTGGATTCTAGAGAATTGTTAGCTCTTCGTGTTATGGGGAATAAAATGAACATTTATTGGGTATTTCTACTTTGTGCCAAGTATCTTATGTAAGTTAATCACACTTAAATTTATATATATATGTATACACACACACACACACACACACACACACACACACACACGTGTATATATAAAAATACATTTTTCCCCCATGCAACTAATCAATTGACCTTACAGAAAGGCATACAATGAAAATAAAATAGGGGTGCCTGGGTGACTGAGTCAGTTAGGTGTCTGACTCTTGATTTTGGCTCAAGTCATGACCTCAGTTTGTGGGATCAAGCCCTGTATCCAGTTCTGCACAGACAGTGAGGAGCCTGCTTGGGATTCTCTCTCTCCTTCTTTCTCTACCCCTCCCCCCCCAAAATAAATAAATGAGCTTAAAAAAAAAGAAAAGAAAATATCTCCTCTCTCCTCATTCTTTTGTAAATACAGAAAAGTTTTATGTATATACCTATATGTGTAGAAATATATATATAGGGTGTCTGTTATATGTATGTATATGGGTACATAATGTATACTTCTTAATATGTGTAATTGACACAAATGGGGTCATACTGTGCATATCACTGTCTACATAACTTTTAAAATGTAATAATATATACAGGAGCTTTTTCTGCTTAACCACTTCTAGACCAATCTCATTATTTTTATTGGCTGCATGGAATTCCATTCCATGAATGTACCAGAGTATATTAACTTGGTTCCTGTTGATGGACATTTAGATCATTTCCTCATTTTATAATGACCAGCATTTATAAAGATGTATCTGTATCTTGGCATATATTTTGAGTATACATATTCATAAAAAAAAAAAAAAAACTTCCAACAAGGCAATGGCTAGGTTAAAGTATATGGATGTTTAGAAGTTTAACAGGTATGGCCAAATTACTATCTAAAAATATTATGTAAATTTATACTTGAGTAAAGATTTAGTGGAAGTTCCAAAGGAACTTGAATACGTTTTTATTTCCACACAGTATTGCCAACTCTGGGTATTGTTTTTTTTTAATTTTTTCCAGATAAATGAAATATGACATCTCATTTTGATTTACATTTCTTTGAATTTAAGAAGTTGAACAATGTTTCATATGTTTATAAGACCTTTGTCTTAGTTTTATTATGAACTATTTATGGCCTTTGACTATTGTCTGTTGTAGTTTTTAAAAATTGATTTAATGTCTTTTAAAATTAGGAAATAAGCTTTTGGCATTCATATCACATATATTTTTCCAAGTATTTTATCTTTTGGCTTTACTTAAGCATTTTTTTGTACAGATATTTGTGTCTTTGTGGACAGTTTTTCATTTTTTGTTTCTAGTTTTTATGTCTTGTTTACCCAGATCTTTCCAATTGAAGTTTATATGTAAAGCTGCCTATGTTTATTCTAGTGATTTCACAGCTTTTATTTTTGCAATGTTTTGATTCCTCTGGGATTTTTTTTAAATAAGTGATACAGTGTTGGGTTGCACTTGGAAGCAGACTGAACAAGTAGGGGCTGTGGTAGGCAGGCTCTGTAGTAACAAGAGGATGAGGGGACCCCTGGTTCCTGCAAGGTGATATGATAGGCTTGTTTGAATAATTTTGCAGGCTGGCTGGGAAGCAAAAGCAGTGGGGTTGAGCAGGTGGAGAGCAGCTGGTCCTGCTCACAGGGAAACTAGTTGAGTGGGGAGCCTTTCCACTGTGGGAAGGATCTACTTGGTGAGGGCAGGGGAGCTTAAGCCTTTGGAGCCATCAGGCTCTAAGATACCAAGGCAGCACATGAAATTTTATGCCTTACACTACATAGTCAGCCAATTTCGGTATTTTAGTTCAGTAAAACATCTTCATTATATCTATTGATGTAAGGACATGTTAAAAAAATAAGGTTTTGCAGTATTCTTCTCTGAAAAAAAAATACTGCATTTAATTGTTAAACCCTATGCTTCTAAGTAAGATTTTTGTTTAAAAACAATTTTATACAGGCTTGGAAACCAAAGGACTTCACGCAACTATTTCTGATGTATCACTAAAACTGCTCCACTCTTGAAGATAGTTAAGAAGAGGTAAACAATGAATAATGAAACCTATGTAGAAGATACAGTCCCCTAAATTCCAGGCCCTTTAACTATAAAGTTGCTCTTTTTAGCTTTGTAATTATAGGTATTTTGGAAGAGACACACTTTGAAACTAAGTAAATACTTCATTCCTCATCAGACTTAGTTTATTCACTTCCTTTATTCATATGGACTCCTGGTTTTTACATATTTTAACAGGTTATAGTTCACTAATATTTTTATTTTCAGCCCCACATTGTCCCCAGTTTGGTCAGTGAGAATCCATCCCTTCAAGTGGATTCTATGTTGAGGATATGGTTGCGTTAAAATCTACCATCTTGCTACCTCTTCTTTGTTCCATCTCAACTCTTCTCTGCTTTTATTTAGATCAACTATTTTTTGAAGTAATTTATTCCCTTTATTGACAATTGAGCTATAATTTTTTGATGTTTTACTTCAGTGTTTATTTAGGATTTATGGTATCCACCTTTAATTTATCACAGTCTGTTTTTAAGTAATCAACTACATGTGTCTTATAAGAACCATAGAGGGGAGCCTGGGGGTGCTCAGTCAGTTAAATGTCTGACCTCGGCTCAGGTCATGACCTCACAGTTTGTGGGTTCTAGCCCTTGTCCGGTTCTCTGCTGTCAGCACAGAGCCTGCTGCAGATCATCTGCCCTCTCTCTCTCTGTCTGTCCCTCCCTTGCTCTTTATCTCTCTCAAAAACAAACAAATATTTAAAAGATAAGAACCATGGAGCAGTATACTTCTAATTCAATTCTCCTGGCATCTAGACTATCATTGTTCTACATCTTATTATTGTATTTGCTATGAATGTCATGATGCAGTGTTACTATTTTTGTTTTAAAATGTCATTTATATTTTAGGTGAGTAAAAAGATAAAATACTGTTATATTTACCCAGACTTATTTACCACTTCTTGTGTTCTTCATTGCTTTGTGTAGATTTGTCTAGATTTCTGTCCATTACCTTTTTCCTTTTGTTTGATTGACTTCCTTTAATAGTTACTGCAGTGCAGATCTGCTAATGAATTGGTTTAGTTTTTATAGATCTGAAAATGTCATTATTTCATGTTCATTTTTGAAACAGATTTTTCTTTTTTCTTTTTAAAATTTTTTAAACGTTTTTTTATTTTTGAGACAGAGAGAGACAGAGCATGAACGGGGGAGGGTCAGAGAGAGAGAGAGACACAGAATCTGAAGTAGGCCCTAGGCTCTGAGCTGTCAGCACAGAGCCTGATGTGGGGCTCGAATGCACAGACTGTGAGATCATGACCCGAGCTAAAGTCGGACGCTCAACCGACTGAGCCACCCAGGCGCCCCCAGATTTTTTCTTAGTGTAGAATTCTGGGTTTAAAGGTATTTTTACTTTCAAGACTGAAGATGTTGCTCCATTATCTTTTGGCTTCCATTGTTTCTGATGAGAAGTCTGCTGTCAATGCTATGGTTATTTCTGTAATTTGTCATTTCTTTTTGTTGGTTTTCAACAGTTTGATGTTAGCATGTCTTTGTGTAACTTTATCCAAGTTTCTTGGACTCAGTTGACCTTCTTTAATCTTTGGGTGTATAATTTTCATTAACTTACAAAATATTTAACCATTATTTCTCAAATATTTCTGTTTCGTTTTCTTTAGAGACTAATAATTCATAAATTAGGTCACTTGGACTTGTCTTTTTTTTGTCTTTTTATGCTGTTTTGGGGTAATTTCTATTGTATGTCTTCAAGATTACTCATTTTTTCCCCCGCAACTTGTAATTTATTCTTACCTTGTACACTTTTCATCTCAGACTGTAGTTTTTATTTTATTATTTATTTATTTATTTATTTTTAATGTATTTTTAAAAATATTTACTTTTGAGAGCGAGCACAAGTGGGGGAGTGGCCGAGAGTGAGGGTTACAGAATTCAAAGCAGGCTCCAGGCTCTGAGCCATCAGTACAGAGCCTGACACAGGGCTCAAACCCACAGACTGTGAGATCATGATCTGAGCTGAAGTTGGACATTTAATCACCTGAGCCACCTAGGCACCTCTGTAGTTTCTACTTGTAAAAATTTACTAGAGGTTTTTAAAAAATATTTTCCATATTTCTAGTTAACATGCTCAGTCTTTCTTCTAGCTTCCTGAACACATGAACTGCAATTATAATAACTGTTTTTAATGTTCTTGTCTACTAATTGTATTATTTGTGTCCTTTCTTGGCTGGTTTTCATTGACTTCTTCTCATCATGTGCCAGGTTTTTCTTGCTCTTTGAATGCCTAATAATTTTTGGTTTTATGCCAGATCTTGGGATTTTATCTTTTCATGTGCTGAATATTTTTATGTTCTTAGAATACATAATGTGTCTTGCCTTTAATCTTGGTTCAGCATGACCAGAGTAATGTTTATTCAGGGGTACCCTCTTTTGCCATTCTTTAAGGGTGGGACTGCTAGTGACAAATACTGTTAATTTACCTTTTATCTTACAATGTCTTCATTGCCCTTTTATTCTTGAAAGATACATCTAGTTTTGCTAGATGTAGAATTCACAATTGATGGTTCTTCGCTTTCTGCACTTAAAAATGTGCCACTTTCTTCTGGTCTTCATGGCTTCTGATGAGAAATCCGCTGTAATTTGCATTGGTATTCCCTTATAAGTAATAAGTCATTTCTGTCTAGCTGCCTTCAAGATTTTTTCTTTGGTTTTCAAAAGTTTAATTACGATGTGTGTTGCTGTGGATTTTTGTTTATTTTCACCTTCTTAGAGGTGTAGGTTTATGTGGGGTTTTTTGTTTTTTATTTTATTTTTTTTTTCTTTGCCAAATTTGGGAACTTTTCAGACATTATATCTTTGAATACAATTTTAGTACCACTCTCTTTTCCTGTCCTTTTGAGACTTTGCTGATATGCACGTTGGGTCACTTGTTAGTGTCTCATAGGTCCCTGAGGCTTTCTCCCCCAACCCCTCACACCCCCCGGTTCTATTTTCTTTTCAGATTGGGTAAAATCTATGAATATATTCTCAAGTTTACTGACTCCATATTCTGTGATAGCCACTGTACAATTAAGACCTCTAAGAGATTTAAAATTTCTGTTACATTCTTCATTCTTATAATTTCTATTTGGCTTTTATTTATAATTTCTGTTCCTTTGCTGAGATTTGGTATTTTTTGACTTGTTATAAGAGAAGTTGTACTTGCTATTGAAGTATTTTTATGATGGTGAAATCTTTGTCATTCAATTCCAATATCTGATTGGTGGTGGTATTGGTGTCAGTTAATTTTTTTTTCTTCCTTCAATTTGTGATTTTCATGGATTTTGGTGTGATGCCTTTTTAAAAATTGTATCTTAAACATACTTGATATTAAGTTAGGTAACTCTTGAACCTAACCTATATTTTAGTAGGCAGTCACCCTGTTTAAGTTTAGCAAACAGATCGTGGCTTACTTTGGTTAGACTGTGATTCCAATGATACTGTAGTTTATAGAGCATTTATGGTGCAATTTGGTAATGTTGGTTTATCTCCTGTGGTTGGGGCTTCCATGGATCCCTCCTGGTGCTTCCCAAGGAGCAGAAGGGGTTATGCAGGCCAGTGCCTGGTATTTCTAGGTTAAGGAGTGTAGTCTCAGTTCTGGTGGGAAGGAGAGCACTTGCTCTGGTTGCTTAATCTCTACCAGGCTTCTGACAGTTTCCCCTTGCCTTACCTTTACCTTGATGTTATCAGTAGGACTCACATTTGGTCTGGAAGAGGAATAAATCTACCTTGGCCACTTTGTGTTGCTAAGTTGGAGATTGGAAAATACCAAGCTTTTCCTAGAAAAAAGTAGGAATAGTTGAGTGATGTGCTTATTTCTAAATATGATCCATTCTGCCCTCCATTTATCAGAAAAGATGATCTTTTTTTTTCAAATCTTTTTTTTTTACATTAATTTTGAGAGAGACAGTGGGAGTGAGGAGAGGCAGAGAGAGAAGGAGAATCTGAAGCAGGCTTCAGGTTCTGAGCTGTCAGCACAGAGCCTGATGTGGGGCTTGAAGCAACAAACAAGTGGGATTGTGATATGAGCCAAAGTCAGATGTTTATCTGACTAAGCCACCGAGGTGCCCCAGAAAAGGTGATCTTCTTAAATACAAATCTGATTAGGTAATTTTCTTGCTAAGGTCCTTCCGTGTTTTTCCTATCATATCTGGGGGAAAAACTCCAAATTCCTTACCTTCCCCTGCATGCAAGGTCACATTGGCCTTTCCTTTGCAGGCCTTTTTAACCCACTGTCTGCTCTTCCTCTCCTTTACCGTGCTCCATTGATAGTCCTTTAGGCCTTGAAGATGCCCATTCTTTCCTACGTCAGGGCTTCTGCATACACTTTTCTAACTCCCTGCAATTCTGTGCCCCTGTTTTCTCTTGGCTAGTTCCTCAGCTGCTAGTCCGTCCCACTTTGGGGTCATCATCTCAGAAAGATCTTCCCTTTCTCTGTCATTTTCCATCTTTATATCTTCCTTTCTTTATAGTGCTTGTTAGAATTTACAGTTGTTTTACTTGCCTGTTTCTTTGTTTTTTGTCTCCCCCCCCCCCCCCCCCAGAATATAAGTTGTATGAGGGCATAAGCTTAGTCATACTAGGTCATTGTTCTATTTGTTAAATAGATGAAGGTAGAGGTTTAGTAACTTTTTGAACCACAATCAGTTAAAATGTGGCTGGGAATTTAAGTACATGCCTGCAAGTTGATCTGCACAGACACAGGTGTGTTTCTTGCCATGTAAAGTCTATCTCTGTAGTCATCCATTTTTTGATTCACTAGATAAGCATTTATTGAGCACATGCTAAGTGTCATCATGTTTTAGGGATGGGGCTTATGGGGACAGAAATGGAAAACACTGTTTGCGACTTGAAGAATCTCACATCCTGGCAGGAGACCTAATCAATAAATAACTGGTTACAGTGGAGTCTGATAAGCCCTGTAATAAAGTGCTGAAGAGGAAGGAATCCTCCTTGGCTCCTGAAGAAAAAGAGATGAAGATGGTTTCTGGAGAGGATGCTGCTGAGCCGGAGTTTGGAGGCACGTCTCATATTTATTATACTGGAGCCTAATGTGTAATGCCAGGAGTACTTGAGACACTAATGAAGTTTGGTTATTGTACTTGAGAATAGGAGAACCAGAAAACTGTGGAAATGAGGATGTGTGGAAACAAGCTCTAAATAAAGCAAAAGTAGCGTAGGAAAAGGAATCGAGATGTGCTAGAATATGGCCCATTTGAAGAAATGCAGAGACCAGTTTGGGAGAGGTAGAGGGGGTATGTTGGGGGGTGGCGGGAGATGAAACTAGCCAGGGCACAGGGGCAGATCATGAAGCACATTATATACTGAATATGAAAGGGGAGCCATTGAAGGACAGTGGTATGAATGTAGCTTACGTTATTTCGAAGCAACAACTAGAGAAAACATGCTTGTTTCTGTTCTATTTGGGCAAGAGTTTTGCCAGAAGATTTGATGCATCCTTAGATCAGACTTCTTTTGAAAAGTGTAGGCTTCTATAATGCTGATTTTACAATTACTTTGCTTTTTCCTGAGAGAAACTCACTTTAGTGCCTGGCAGTCATATGCTGTTTACATTCTTAACCACTTTAAAAATACCTCAGAAACTGCTGTTATACTCTTCTCTGTAGGCCTAGGAAGAAGAATTGACCTGTAACTTGCTTAGTGAAACCCTCCCTGTACATGATTTTCCCCAGGTAGAGGATTGGGGCATGCAGGGTAAACTGCAGGCCCTGAATGTGTCTTTGCCTTCCTCTTTGGAGCCAGAGCCAGTCTGGAAATAAATACCTTCTTAGGTTGAGTCAAGTTCAAAACAACATGCAAGGCACCCAATTTACACCTGTGGGGAAAGAGGAAGCTTCAACTAGAGCTAATTGAATAGCTTTGCCCTTATAGCAGCTTCTTGTGTTTCTGCTAGTGGAAACAAGGCCCCTGGAGAACTAAGAATCAGGTGGCCTAGTTTCCCTGGGAATCCTTGTATTCTGGAGAAGTACAGGATTTCAGAAGAAATATTTCCTGTTTTTTGAACACGTGGAGTGTGTGCAGGATAAGTAATCTATTAATTCTCTGACACCTGCAGGGGGCCCTCAGCTTGACAACAAGCTGACAATGGAGAGTAGTGTCTGGGTGTGGGCTATGGAAAGGGGACCCCAAAGCAGAGTACAGGGTCCTGCCCTGAAAGAATCCATCATTTAGGGCTTCACAGATACTTGTCTCAGGAGGACTATTCAAGTAGTAACTAGTGAGTCATGACAGATCTGAGCAGACTTGCTGAGGAAGTCTTGCAGAGAAAGAGGGGAGTGCCACGGGATGGGATAGCCAGACAAGGCTTTCCAAAGGTGATGAATTAGGAGCAGGACCTTGCATTAATCTGGAATTTGAGTTGAAGAGGAGATGTAAGGCCATTGCAGATAGGTGGAAAGCAACAGAAGGTGATAGATAACCAGAAGTATCTAAAAGTCCTATCTAATCCTATCTCTGCCCTGCTTACAACCTGTCCCTTGTTCCTCATCACCTGTAGGATAAAGTTCGAGCCCTTAGCCTGACATATCATTGGCCTCTGCTTAGCTTTCCAGCTTCCTCATGCTTCCCAAATTGTGCTGTGGTCATTATGACTTAGCAATATCTTCCTTTTATGCCTCTTTGAGTATTCTATGCTCTTTCATGCCTTTGTGATTATGCCTTGAATGTGTCCTCTGCCTAGAATGCTCTTTCTTGCCCTGTCAGCCTGGTGAAGTCTCACTCAATCACCAGAGCTCTTCTAAGACCTCACTAGCTGTCCAGGTCATTTAGTGATGGGAGTCGGGTTAAGTGTGTTGGGTCTGATTCCAGAGCCTTTGCCTTTCACCACTGTTCTGTGGCCGGATCTTAATTTATGAAGGTGACTGAGTGATGAAATGGAGAGGTCAATGCCACTGAAAGAAGAGTTTAATAAAACGCATGATTTTTCTAGAAACAAGGGGCATGGCATGGCTTGCCACGCAGGGCCACAGAGGAACACCAGGAAGCAGAAATAGGAGCAGAAACAGGTTTATTGGGATTACCAAGGGAAGGCCAGGTAGGGCAGGGTAAAGAATTCAGGATTGGCTACTTTACAATAGGGCATTAGGGGTGGTCTCTTGTTGCTTGTTACCTGACCCTGGGATGGTTGCCTTTTGAGGTATGTAGTCTAGATAGAGGACTTTTGTTTTGGACTGCTTAGTTTGCATCCAAAGGCAAGCTCCTGGCTTGGTTCTTTGCTACCTGGAACAATTGGCTAGCCCTAAAAGAGGCAGTCTTTCCCTTGTCAGAAAGGTTTTTAAAAAAATTTAAGCTTAAACATCATAATATACAGGGGAGTACAACCGCTATGCTATCTGTAAGGAAGACTCCATTATTCACAATAATTTCATGCTCTTCAGAGTTAGTCTCAGTGGGTGAGTTGAGCACTTTGGGAAGAGAAGTGAGTGCTCCATGTTCTAATTCCTTCCTGCTATGTTACTTTGAGCAAGACCTATTTTACCTGTGGGCTTAATTTCTCTCATTTGTAAAGTGACTACCTTGGTCTTAAGTTACCTACTGAGTATTTTTTTATTCTATCAATATATTCAGTTTTCTCATAGTGTAGGAATATTGGCAAAGTTTAGCTGATGGATATAGAATTGTACCCAAGCACTTAAATGAGTGATTTCTTCTTGAGTGTCAGGAATCAGGGGCGCCTGGGTGGCGCAGTCGGTTAAGCGTCCGACTTCAGCCAGGTCACAATCTCGCGGTCCGTGAGTTCGAGCCTCGCGTTGGGTTCTGGGCTGATGGCTCAGAGCCTGGAGCCCGTTTCCGATTCTGTGTCTCCCTCACTCTCTGCCCCTCCCCCGTTCATGCTCTGTCTCTCTCTGTCCCAAAAATAAACGTTGAAAAAAAATTTTTTTAAAAAGAAATCAATTTACTGATATAATACTGTCTAATATCAAGGTAGGGATTTAAAAACAAACTGAAGGGGCGCCTGGGTGGCGCAGTCGGTTAAGCCTCCGACTTCAGCCAGGTCACGATCTCGCGGTCCGGGAGTTCGAGCCCCGCGTCAGGCTCTGGGCTGATGGCTCGGAGCCTGGAGCCTGTTTCCGATTCTGTGTCTCCCTCTCTCTCTGCCCCTCCCCCGTTCATGCTCTGTCTCTCTCTGTCCCAAAAATAAATAAAAATGTTGAAAAAAATAAAAATAAAAAATAAAAACAAACTGAAAACAAAATAGGACTCGTCTTTGTAGGAAGTTGGAGGAAAGAAGGGTAAAATGAGTCAGATAGATTTTCTCTGTGTTGGCCTTGTGACCTGAGGCAGGATTACCCCCTGATTCTCAATTTCCTCTTCTGGAAATGGGGTACTAACATAATATACTCCTCAAGGTTTTTGTGAAGATTAGATGTGGTCATGTGTGTAGAGATCTTTGCATAGTATCTGGTGTATAATACATAGCCCAGTGAACACTAGCTGTGGATAGTGGGTTGGTGTCATAGGGACTGTAAGGGATATGGGTAGTTAATTGAATTTTTAGGGAGACCTCAGGCTTTGTTCACTAGCAAGTATTCCAGTTACTATTTCAGTTTCAGGTTGGTATGCCCTAGAACTCAGAGTCAGGTTTTTTGTTTTTTATTTTATTTTTTTTTTATAGTGGTGGTGATACCCCTGACATCTTGGATATAAGTATTAGTATAGCCCAAGAAAATCCTGAATACTAAAAGTACAGAATATAATTAATGGCAGTAACAACAGCTGCAACAACAATATAACAATGGTCAGATCTTTCTACAGAGCCTGTGCTCTTGACCATTTTTGTTTCCCTGAGATTCCTGACAGTCCTCCTTTAAGGGAAGGGGGAGGCCAGTATTTTTATTCCATGGCCTGAGACACTCCGATGTGTGCAGTGGATAAAGTGTCTGCTGATGACAAAGCAAGAGCTTGTGTGATGTCATCAGATGGGCAGGGAATAGTGCTTGTGAGCCAGCTGCCTGAGGTACTGAAAGTTTCAGAATGCATTACCCTTGGAGAGAGATGCATTGACATCTTCTACTAAAATACACATGTAATCCTGGAAGGCATGGTGCATCCATCCTTTACCATGTTTTCTGAAATCATAAATCAGATTAGTAAGTCTCTTGGGCAGGAGGCAAGGGAAGGTATGGACATAGGTATTCTTTCACTTCTAACAATAGTTGAATACTAAACTGTGTATCTCCTCTGTGCCCAAATCTATTTTTCTTTTCAATGGTTTTATAGTTGAGAGAAAGTAATCTATGTAGTACTCCGTATAGTATTGCATTTTGTAATACAAGAAAACAAAAATCTTTTTTCTAAATGAAAAATACCTTTGGAAAGCTTGTAGTAGGTATAGGCTAGTTCAAGCTCAAGCTTTCACTTTTTACTTAAACTTTCCTGATCTTCATCATACTCTCTCTCTCTATGTATATAAGTACATGTCCTTTCTTACTTACTGCTTTATTGACTGCATTTAACTTATATTCTCAAGTTACTGAATAAAGTACCCTATTATGAAAGGCCCCAAGGAAAATATGAAAATCAGTAAATAAAGGACCTTTATCCTCAAAAGTCTTATAATATAGTGGAGAGACAGGTTACAAAGCTGGAGAGCAGTGGGTGCCTGAGTTAATGGCTATGGAGACACAAGGGAAGACCATGGATACCACCAAGGATGAGACAAGAAAGGAGAACAAGGCAAACATTGAGGTTTTGAGTTTGGATTATTGGAAGACACATGGTGCCATTGGTTGAAAGGGGAATGTCAAGAGGAGAAACAAATTTAGGGGAATGGGGATAGGATATGTTGTGTGTGATCTAAATATGTCAGGTTTAGGTGACCTAGATTTGGATGCTGCTTAAGATGTTCAACCATGTTGTCATCTCTAGTGAAGGTGAGTGTATTGCTGAGTTCAACCTCAAACTCAGGCCACTTCATCTTCCTGATACTTATTCCACAGGACTTTGTGCTAGGCAATGAAAATGGATTAAAAAGATACAAATGGCATGATCTTTGACCTCCCAGAGTTCGGTTGAGTGGGTGGGACAATTTGTTTTCAACAGTGCAAGGCACTAAATAGTGCTATGGGCAGTGATGTATAGAAGGGCAGAAGAAGAAGCCATAGGGGGCAAACTTGAACCTGAAAGCAGCTACCTGTAGAGGATATTCTGAGAGTCCAAAGATCAGCATGACCGGGAAGACCTTCTTGATGAAGCTGTCCAAAATAAATAGACCTCCTTTCCCAGCATCAGGCTTAGGAAAAATGAATAAAGACAGGGTAGCAAGTCTACGTTTTTATAGTAGTAACCTTATTTATATATGTGGTTAAGGCAACGTCCCTAATTGATTTTTATCTTTGTGCAAGGAAAATGGTTTTTTTGATACCCAATGAAGGGGAATTAATGCTTTGGCCCCTAGGAGTAACCATCACTACTGGGGGTGGGGGAGCTGAGGGAAACCATCCTCCTTTTTGCCTGCCACTTTACTACTCCACTTTTATCAGGGTGCATTCTGGGTTCTCTATCTCCTAGAGCCTGCTGGCAGTGTGTTGAGTCCCACTCAGTGTTGACTGCCTGTTACTGCTACTGAGCTTTGTTCTTATTGGCAGTGGTGACTATGACCTTGGAGTCTAAACTTTGACAGACGGCAAATATGATGGGACAGGCACCTGCTTAATGTGATTATTGTCTGGGGATGCCTTTGTCCCATGGATATGATTTTAGAGGCCCTGTGTATTACTCGAAAATCCTCACAAGGGAAGTTTTCCAGTCTTATGGAGGAGGTATTGGAAGGAGCCAACTTCCTAATGGTTATTTATGTGGTCATGACAATGGGATTGGGGGAAAGCAAGAATATATTGGAAATAATTCTTGGGACACGGCAAACATTCGAGTACTATGGAAATTTAAGAGCAATTTCGGGGTTAGAAAATTTAACTTTGGGAGTAATAGTTGTTACTCTTTCTTTAGAGCATACACTGGTAACAGATAGTGAGGATGTCAGAATAAAGGCTCTACTACCTCATTAAAATAGTGCCATCTAGTGGTGAATATTTCAAATTGTAGCTAGGTGCCCAGAGAGTTGTCCCAAGCCCTCAGGGGGCTTGGTTTGAAGATCAAGCAGTATTTGTAATGTTCTCATTCATTTATTCATCCATTATTTCACTTAATTTATTTATCATTTACAACACGATGGGCATTTTGATGGGTGCTTTGTGGGAAGAGGTGAGGAGGACACCACCAACCCTGAACTCAAGGTATGCACACCCTAGTAGGGGAAAACATGGTAGACCCGTGATTATGGTACAGACATAAGAGCTCTGGAAGAAGTACATTGGGGACCCAGATGACTCAGATGTCACAGAGTTTTCAGTGACATTGCTGGAAAGCCCTCTCATGTATATAGAGGACTTAATTTACAGGGGGGATATCAGCAAGGAAGAGACAAGCTATTAGAAGTGTTATCAACTTGAACCTGGGTTGGATTCCTGACCCTGCCAGAACACTCTTTTGGGTTCTCATCGTATCTCTGCCCTTACCTGTAAACCATGAAACTGAAGGAACTTAAGTTTGTTGCCAAATGGAGCTCTCTTTCTATCATGGGCTTGGCTCTCGGTATCCTAGGATATAACTTGATGGACATAGGTGGTATGTTTAAAACCCTGGCCATTTTTTCAGGAACCAATTAATAAACTTGGACATGCCTTATCGGGCCTTTGCTCATTTATATTTCCCTTTTCTTTATGCCCTTGGAGTTTTATCCTAAATCTATTCTTTCTGTAACTGTCTCTGTGTGATCTACAATTCTCTTTTGGAGGAAAACTCATTGTGCGATCCTGTGGAGGTATCTTTCTAACTCCAGGGGTTGTTTTCTCTTAAAACCAGACAATAATGTTGACTACCTACTTTAATGAGTGTTGGTAAAGTGCTTTAATTATGAGTTAGTATTTTATACCATCTAAACGCAAGCAAAAGACTTGTTAAGACTTTTCTTCACTTGTTGTAAGTTTCATTGTGTGAAGATTTCCCATCATACTGTTTTGGGTAGAGTTTAACACTTAAAAAATGTCTAGTTCATTTACTTTTTAACACTATACTTCTTAAGTAAGTCTTTTCACTTTCCTTTGAACTGGATCTTACAGGTTTCCTTAGTTTTGTCCTCCTTCCTTTCCATATGTTTTTTCAAATCTCTTTACTTCCCATGGTGTGGCTCTCCTTTATGGTCATAATTCTTACCTTTATTTTTCTTCTTGCCTATCCAAACTCTTTTTAATCTGGTATTTATCTCTTCTGGTTCTGCCAATTCTACCTTTCTCTCACTCTGTTTGACTTTTCCATGTGTCTTTCGTTATGCTTCTTTTGGTGTCTTGATCTTTTAGTTTCTACCTCTCACAAGTTTGTAGGTAGTTGCTGACGGAAAGTTCCATGTTGAGTTTGTCCAAGTGACCACCATTGGAACACCACTCTACTGGTCTGAGGGAGAGAAGAGGTCTGTCAGGAAGAAATAATGAATTTATGTATTGATTCACTTATCAGACATGGATTAAGTTAATGTCTAGTAGGTATCAGGTATGGTGGTAAGGGCACAGATAGAAGAGACAAGTTGTTGCAGATACATTGACAGATATAACGAGATTGAGATCATCCCTGCTTTCAAAGATCTCATAGTCTAATGAGAAATAAATAGGTCAACAATTATTATGTTACAGTTATGATGGGGATAAAACAGAATTAGGTAGAAAGCATTATGAACATGCAGAGATCTGAAATAATAGTGTCTGAAAGATGTGGGAAAAATTCACTATGCAAGAGGCATTTGGACTGGGACATAAAGAATGATTTGGAGGCTTATTGGAAGTAGTTTGAAACCATGAAGGGTATTACTGGGTGAGAGATGAATTATGGAAACATGAAGCCTTAAATGCATGTGGTGGGTGCAGGGAAATGCAGATGGGAGATGCGGGGATATAGTGGCAAGTGATGAGACTAGAGAGATGGGAAAGAGACAGTTTGGTGGAGAGTCTTACATTCTGTATGATGGAGTAAAGGTATCCTGTAAGTACTGGGGAGCCATGGGTGGATGGCACTTAAGTATCTGGATTATGTGTAGGTTAAGGGGATGGATAACAGTGAATAGATTTGTTTGACATTACAGAAGTCAAATGGACAGAATTGGTGACTGATTGGATGTGGAAGGTGAAAGGCAGTGGACATTAGGAAACGTTTGCTTTCATTGGCATATTTACTCCCTAGGATTTCAAATTGTCTTGAGTTCCATTCTTTTTTTTTATCTCCTAGTGTTGCCTTTTGTAGTAGGATCCTTTTGTAGTAGGATCTTTCTTAAAGAATCTAAAATTTGAAGCCTCTTCTCAGCTTCTTGGAGAAGGTGTTCTAAATCGTGGTACTTCTGTTTTCTTTCTTGGATTGGGCTGACTTGTCTGTCCAGCACTGGTGGTTCTCAAGACAATCATTGGTTCTACTCTAAAGCTTCTGAAGGAGGCAGATGATGGGAAACAGTGTCCCCATAATGTGTATGTGGGTAGTGGTGGTGGTGTTGAGGGAAAGCTAAAGAGAATTTCACTTAATCATTATATAGACCAAGTCCCCTGTAATTGTTGATTGGGTGGAGGGATAAATAATGCAGAATGGTGGATAACCTGAAAAGTACATTATTTTATATTAAATTATTACATGTGGAGGGAGAGACTTGAGAAGTCTGATCAGCAGGCTTTCCCTTCTTGCTGTATTTTACTTAGGTCAACATTAAAATTGTTGTAGGTTTCTCACATTCAAATAATGGAGTAGGGAAGGATGTCAAACTGATAAATTTTATGGAGTCTTCTGACCAGGTTAGGATTCTTTTTCCTCAGGAGGATTCACTAAGAGATAATTACCCTGAATTAGGATATGACCTAACATGGTGATTTAAATGACAGACATCAAATTTGAGGTCTAGCAGCACTTCCTGTACTCTACAACTCAATCTGTTAATTCAGTTGACATTTTTTAGATTGCATGTTTTTTTTTTCTTTTTCAAGGTCACATAAAATTCATTAACTCTAGGGGTTTATGATTCTCCCTGCACTTCTCCAGTGTCTTGAGTGCATAACACATTGTTTCATCATAAGTATCTGAATATTTTTGTGGAGGCAATGATGCCCTTGTCTTGAGTCTTCATCAGGTGCATTAGATTGATTGCATTAGTAGTCTGACTTTTGCATTCTTGCTGTATCTATGCACTTTGAGCATATGGCATTGTAATTCCTCTCATTGGAGTTGATTTCTCTGCCTTTAGATTCTGAGTTGCCACTTGACTTTCTTTGGCCAGTGGAATGTAATTAGTTTGACTCTAATTTTGATGTTTGACCATTGACACATTTAGACTTCCACCCTTCACTTCTCTACCAATGTACATCTGGCTTTTACAAGAAAATACATATGCGCCTCCTGAGCTTTTCGCATCGATGTGAAGTTTGAACTCCTTAACCTGCATGACAAATCCTTCTCCATTCCCACCTGTCAGCCAGCCAATGTAAAAGCACAACCTTCTTTCTCCTCTTATGCTATTCCAGATTGTCTTGTGTCTACTCTGTTCCCCCAAGAAGTCTCTTGTATGAATGATAAGCTTTCTTTCAAATTCTCTTGGTGTGTGAAATATCATCAGTCTTGACCTCCAACCTATTAACTGGGGAAGGTGGAGAGGCAGTGTCCATCTCACCTCCACAGCATGACTACAAAACAACTGTTCATCTATGTGATACTTGCAGATGTTTGAAAAAAAATGCCTACACATTTGTGCTTCAAGTGTTGCTCCGCTGTCATGGCCATGAGAACATGCGTGGGCTAGCCTGCTGGAGGGTGAAATACATGGAGCAGAGACTGGTTGCCTTGTCACCCCAGTCAGTACTCAGTCAACAGAAGTGACCCCAGATATGTGCGCAGGCTAAGCTAACATCAACAGAGCTTTCTAGTCAACTCACAGTTAACCTGCAGATGATCAGTGAGGCCAGTCATAATCAGCTGAGATTAGCTGAACCCCAAACTTGGAAGCTAAATAATGTTTGTTGTATATCACTGAGGTTTGGTGGTTGTTATGCAACACTGTTGTGGAAATAGATAATGGATAAACCAAGTGTGGGGACTTCAAGACTGACCATGGGATAAATAATATAAAGTCTCCAAACTTCAACAGCTGTTATTGAAACCAAGTCCAAAAATGAAGCAAAGGATTATAGTGCAGCTCACGGTTAGCCCTCTTTCCTTCTGTTTTTAAGAGTTTATTTTGTTTAATTTTTGTGTGTGTGTGCTAGGACTCTTAATAAGCAATTCAAAAAAAAAGGCTTAAGTAAGATTAGCAATTTGCACCTTTTTAAAAAATTAACAGCACTCTGTTGTTTTGATATTGAGCTCCATTATCAATTTGCATCTTTAAAGAGGTGTAACCTTTCTCAGATATTTTGCTCTGTGTTCTTATATTTAACTAGCAAGACTTGATTTTTACATTGCTTATGTTGCATTTACTTCTGCACAATTAAAGTAAGAGGAAGAGAACAAAAAACCCAAGTCTTCAGGAATTAGGGGCATGATGTAGATTTCTGAAACGTGGGCTATCCAGGACTGATGGGAGATCCTGTCAAGGAGTCCTTGATATTAATAAAGGAAGAAAAGTTCTAGAATTTCAGGAGACATAGGAACCAAAGTTTTTGCATGCTTAAATGCGTACTGTGTCTTCTTATTAAACCAATGCCAGGGTACAGCCTGTCACGAAGTCTTGAACTCTTTTCATATGACAGGTGCATCTTGACCATGTCCCCTTTCCACTTCATTTTGCCTTGTCAAATGTCTAGCTCTCCGCACCCAGATCGTCCAAAAAGGAATTTCTGGTTGGTCCACATTGGGGTCATCCTTTGCTTTCTAGTGTCATCTTCTATAGAAAGAAGATTCAGGTTGGTGTCAGTGAAATCCTTCTTCGCAAGGTAAAGGTACACTAAGTATACTTTATTGCTTAGAAAAACAAAATCCTAACCATACTGTCCAGCAGAAGGAAAATCTCTTAAAAAACTAGAATGTTAGTAATAACCTGCATTTTTTTTCTGGTACCTATGTCAAACTTTTAAACACTTCTGCATCTTCTGGAATTCAGTTTGAACCTAGTCAGTGAATTTTATCAAACTATGAACCAAACTGATACATATATTTTAGTTTTTCAATAATGGCCCTGTTTAAAACTGGAGCTTAATTTATATTTCCTTAATTTCCTGAGCTGGAACCAGGCATCAAAATTTTCTTGAGCTGAATTGATACTTTGCTGACTTAAATCCCTGTTGAGATCCTAGGAGATGGCAGTAGTTCTTGGCCACTTTTCAGAGTTGTGTGTGAAATCTGAAAGTCTTGGCTCTATCCTTGATAAAAGCCAGTTTCACCTTGAATGAACTTCTAGTGGAATAAAAAAGATGATGTCATTCATTGCAGAAGAGGGAAAAGACATGACCCATTCAGGCAGATTTTATGTTTGTCTTCACCATGTAATTGAAATCATTTGTTAAATCTTACTTTTGACATCAGTCCAAGCAGTTTGCCAAAGGATATGTGAATGTGTTGTTCTCTGTGGCAGTGTTCTCTCAGTATTTATATGGAATTCCCTTCGGGGAACCTGATCCTGGAAATTTCCAAGGGATAGTTGTTAATTTCTAGTAATCATTAAAGTACAAATAGTCCCCCAATTTTTTTTTAGTTCCCATATTTCTTTAATCTAAATTATAGATTTGGAGGGGCACCTGGATGGCTCAGTTGGATGAACACTCAACTGTTGATTTCAGCTCAGGACATGATCCCAGGTCTTGGGATTGAGCCCCATGTCAGGCTCCGTGCTGAGTGTGGAGCCTGCTTGGCATTCTCTCTCTCTCTCTCTCTCTCTCTCTCTCTCTCTCTCTCTCTCTCTCTCTTTCTCTCCCCCTCTCTACCCTCTCTCCCCTGCTCACATCTCTCTCTAAAATTTTTTTTAAAAATTACATTTTTGGAAAACATATATAAAAATATATAATCTATAAACATAATGTATAAAAATAATTGCATCACTTAGAATTTGAGAACATATTAGCCACATTGGTTAATTTAACCAAGGTTAATTCTAATAATGGACTCATTTACTTTTCCAAAGATAATGTAGACAGGACTTTCTCACGCATATTGAAAAACTCAAAGAGGAATAAATAGTTAAGGTGCCAAATGTGTTTAAGAGTTGTTATATAAAATGGGCTGCATTTGAAAATAAAGAAAAAAGATGCCTAAAAAGGTAAGGCATAAAAGGAGTTAAGGTGATACTGAGTAGGTTTTCCAAAAAAGTAGCCACAGGAACCATTAACAAAATTTAGCCTCTGGCTCAACAGTGAGTAATAGGGCATTCAAAAGAAAAGATGTGGTGGTCTTCACTAATGAGGAGCTGGCAACTGCAGCTGAATTTAAATTTCAGGCGACCACTGCTCTGATTTTTTAACTTTTTCATTTTATGTTTTCTAAACTACAAAGTAATCTGTTCTTGTTATAAGTGAAATAATGTAAAGATGAATAAGGAGAACACGAATTATTACTGCCCCTTCCATTTCCAGCCCCATGCTTTTCAAGGATTCTGTGTTAGCTGACTGGTTTGGGCCTCCCACACTTTACTCCTTTTTTCTTACGTACAGATACGTAAATACATGCTCATGCATAATTCAAAAAAATCGTACTAAGTAGGACCATACTATGCACATTAATGTGCAGTTTGCTTTTTCCTTTGGAGTATATCCTGGACAATCCTGAGAGAGAATAAACACAGCCAGTTCTATTCTTTTTCATTTTTATTCCTACTTTCTTTATGTGAAAGTATGTATGCACACACAGAGTTTTACATAAATGGGATCGTTTAAAGTTGTTCTGACTTGCTTTTTATTGTCTTCACTGCCTTTTTCCTCTTCCTCTACTCCTACCCCTTCCTTTTCTCTCTCAGCCTTGTTTATACCTACATACACAATCTGGTGTACATCCTTCAAGTACTTTTCTCCATTCTCATATAAGCCTTATGCACAGGTGCGTGTGCACACACACCCATGTAGGCAGATACATTTCACTTTGTGTCTTAATCCTAAAATGTGCTTCGGGTTGAGGTTGGACAAGGTGTCTCTTTTAAATCTCTCTCCTGGATTCCTCTTTAAATCTTATCTCATGAAGTTTCTCAGTGGTTTTGGCCTTAGCCCACTGATCTTATTATTACTATTTTTAATAAAAGCCATCTAGGTTATTTCATGCATTCATACAATTTTATTACCACCCTTTTGCTGTAAATGTCTAAATCTACATTTCCAACTTTTGGTGTGGATATTCAACTTGCTGCTGTACATTTCCACCTAATTTTTCCATAGGTACCTCAAATGGAACATGCCCCAACTCCTTCCTTCCCTTCTGCCCTTTGCATTCCTATTATTTATCGCAATTGATGCTATCATCATCCATCTGGATGTCAGGCTAGAAACCTGCTACTTAAAATCAATCACCAAATTCTGAAAGCACAATAGAACTGTTAATATCAATGTTCTATTTGTTCCTTCTAGAGTAGAAAATGCAAAATATTTATCAAGATTTAAAACAAAAACCAAGAGGGGCGCCTGGGTGGCGCAGTCGGTTAAGTGTCCGACTTCAGCCAGGTCACGATCTCGCGGTCCGGGAGTTCGAGCCCCGCGTCAGGCTCTGGGCTGATGGCTCAGAGCCTGGAGCCTGTTTCCGATTCTGTGTCTCCCTCTCTCTCTGCCCCTCCCCCGTTCATGCTCTGTCTCTCTCTGTCCCAAAAATAAATAAACGTTGAAAAATAAATAAATAAATAAAACAAAAACCAAGAGAGACCATGAGCAGAAGGAGAATCTGGGAAAGAGTACTATGATCCCAGGGAAAAGAAGAGCAATCAGATTCAAGCAAGCATGGACACTCAAACTACATGGAGAGCATACCCCTGGTCTTGGCCTGCACCCATTGCCCATGCTAGGGCCTTCCATTCTAGACAAGTGACTTCTATGTTACTGCTTTTGTGTCTCTGCTTCTTCAGCCAGTGTGAGCAATATAGAACATAGATTTGACCTTTGAATGACTTAGCATTGTGGTACATGGATGAATGTGGCTTCTTTTAAGGACTAAAGTTAGTTCAGATTTAACCAGCAGAAGAATAACTGAGGAAACAAGGACCATGAATGATGGAGAAAGCTGCCATCAGAAGGCCACTGGGTTACTTGTGTGGGCATTGGACAATAGGCTGACAAGACTGCTCTCAGTTCTTCTGAGGTATCATACCAAATCAGCCATTGGAGAGAATGCTTTCCATATTGTGTGTGGCTGGTTAGTATACTTAGTCTATGTTCTTTCTTGTACTCTAAGAGCTAGAATAAATGTCCTCTGTAGCTCCCTGAGGCTTGATTACATTATTGTCCACTGGAAAGAGAGTTTAGATATTAGGAACCAGAAAAATCTGGCGTATGTAACTATGGATACAATGGAACAAAGTGTTGGGAAGAAGATATAGATGGCAGTGTTGAAATAAGACTGGTAATGGGAAGGAAGAGGAACCTACAGTTCTGATGATGGGTGTTGTTTTAGTGAAAACCCTATTTTATCATCATTGAATTTTTTTTAAGCCTTTGAGGAACACTTCACAAAAATGATGAACTGAAATCCCTGGGTCTCATTTGTCATCCATACTTAGTCTCCTTACAGACTATTTTGGTAGTTTTGGCAGTTGTTATGGATATGAATCTTAAGTCATCAGGATTTTTTTTTTTTAATTTTTTTTTTCAACGTTTATTTATTTTTGGGACAGAGAGAGACAGAGCATGAACGGGGGAGGGGCAGAGAGAGAGGGAGACACAGAATCGGAAACAGGCTCCAGGCTCTGAGCCATCAGCCCAGAGCCTGACACGGGGCTCGAACTCCTGGACCGCGAGATCGTGACCTGGCTGAGGTCGGATGCTTAACCGACTGCGCCACCCAGGCGCCCCAGGATTTTTATATTAGAGTATGGCAGTAGAGTGGCCATAGGATCAGTTGAGGTCACTATGACGTTAGGCAACATGTCTGTGATGAAGAGCATTGCAAGATTAATGAGTACTGAAGGTTCCTTTGGAATTCCTTAGTCTTCTCCTTGGCGAAGAGGTTCATGCTTCACAAGCATTTAGGAACAGACCATCATACTTCATTCCGGCTACCAACTGCTGAAAGCTCTACGTTATTTAATGAAAAGTTTGAAAAATATTTTATTGTCCTGAAGGCAGGTTCATAGCACAGGGATCATCTTTCTGGTCCGAACCTACTCCTGTAGATCATACATGTGTAGGAGACTCTTTGAATATGGGCATTTTCAGATAAAGCCTGGATTTTTAGTGATTGTGGTTGTTTTTTAGTAAGGGAAATTGGATCCAATTTTCAATGAGAAGTGGTTTGGCTCTCCATATCCTCAGGGAGGGATTAGCAGCAAGAAGTTACGGAAGAGAGCTATTGGTTCCAATATTAGTAGGATTCAGATTATTTGGAAGTTACAATGGAGTAGGAATCAAACATTTTTGCAGAAGCAGAAGGCTAGTTTTTGGTCAGTTATGTACCTATGCATCATAATTTCATAAACCTTGGTCCCAAAGATGTCTAGTAAAAGAAATGAGTTCACATCCTAAAAAAGTCTGCAATCTTCACATTTAGGGGCACCAGAAAAAATGGGAGTTAATAGGATCATCTGGTTTTCCATCTCTCCTGGGCCAGTGCCTAAATGTGGGAGCATAGAACAGCTGAAGATAAATGATGAGAGCTGGTCTAGAACTATTTTCCTAGACCTTACATTTTAAAACCAGCTAATCCTAATCATGTACTGTGTTCCCATTGACGAACAAAAATAACTACCATATATAATGATGTTCTTGTGTGAGAGGGGGAAAGACTGGAGTTTTATGCTGCGCCTTTAGAAAATTCCCCCTTTTCTGTCTCCTCTGTAGGAAGTGTCAGAGGTAAAATGAGATGACCAGCCCTAGGAGGTCACCCCAATTTAGTCAATGCTAGCGGATTAGTATTAACTAACTAGGGGGACAGATTTGCTATTTAATCTAGACTGAAGAAAGCAGAGAGGAAAAAGGGCCAAGAATGCCATGGACTTGAGAAGCCCCCCAAACAGTGATCTCAGAGAAAGGAGTAGAAGGTTGGTCGCTGAGTTCTACAGAGTTACTTTTACCCAGAGGGAATGTAGGTTTTTCTTTTTTAAATGTTTGTTTATCTTTGAAAGAGAGAGAGCACAAGCAGGGGAGGGGCAGAGAGAGAGGGAAACACAGAATCCAAAGCAGGCTCCAGGCTCTGAGCTGTCAGCACAGAGCCCGACACGGGGCTTGAACCCATGAACCATGGGATCATGACCTGAGCCGAAGTCGGATGCTTAACCAACTGAGCCACCCAGGGTGGCCTAAGTGAATGTAGGTTTTAAAAGCAGTATTAGCCATATAGGAAGCTTTGGGCTGTAGGGTAGAGAGGTCCCAGTCACATCTCTTGGGGTAGCAGAAGTTTTGCTTTTGGGAGCATTCAGTTGCTTGAAAGCCTTATTTTTTTGAACAAGGTATGAAAAAATAGGGAAAAATATATTCATCTCAAGGTCGTATGAAAGGCACAATTTAAGTAATGTCCTTTGCAATTCTCCATCTGAGGAAATTGCTTGCTACTCCCCTTCATTCTTAAGGCCTTCTTCAGGTGTTCGTTTTTCTGGCTTGCTGCACTACAAGATGGCGCCTGATGGACGATAAATACACTGCGCTGGTGATGAATTTCAAATGTGGAGTCTATGAGCAAATCTGAAATTTAGCCAAGTATCTTCTCCTGTTCCTACTTTTTATTCCTTATAATTTCCAAGAAACTTCCTGCTAGCAGACTTCTCAGACAGTGACAAACTGAATCCTCATTAAAACAAAGAAAGGTTAAGGGGAAAAAATAACCTATTTAAAATGAGGTAACTCACCAGTCTTTCAGCTGTAAATTGACAATCGGATTTATATAAATCCATAATTGTATCTCTTTTACCTGCAGTTAGGCTAGTTAATGATGAAAAAAAAAAAGTATACAGCTGATTGTGTAGCTTTAATGAGGATTCTTTTTACAGAGTTAAAAAAATCCACCAAATTAAATTCTGCCAATTTACTCCATTGCAAATTGAGCACCACCCTGTGAGCAGGGGAAAAAAAAAAGAAAAAGAAAAAAAGAAAAGAAAAAAAATCATCAAGTAGCTTAAATCAGTTACAGCTAAATGTGTAAGTCAGCATGTGCTTTAGCCTTTAGTCATGAAGAATATATTAGATTTTAAAAATAAATGGCTTTCTGCTGAGTCTTCATTGCAATGGCTTTCTGACTTTTAATTAAATTTTTAGTACTTGTGGATGCTTCCTCATGTACTCTGGCCACAGAGCTCGAATTGCCTCCATCATTAAGTGGAGTGGAAAACCAAATTGGAGATTATTAAGCTTGTTCATTTCTTTGTTATCGGTAGCTGGTGACTCTCTCCTTTTTACTTGTTAAATAAGGATGGAGCTTTCTACCAGGATATTTTCCAAGAATGAAATAAGCTCTCGTAAACAGAGCATGATTAGCCCTAATTCGGGAGCTTGTTAAATGTTCCTCATTATACATTTCTGGTCTGTTTCATCAGTGTTAAATGAACTTAATGTAAATTAATAAAAACAGGTTTGCATTATTTGTAACAGGATTGAGAGTAAAGAAGAAAACTGTAAGCAACACTAAACTCAGCAACTAATGTTGAAGTTTGCACTTTCTCTGCTGCCCTTTCTGTTCTATGGAATTGAATAAACTGTTCCAAAGTTTTAATATTTAATCTTTTGGAATGGAGCATTACAGTTTAGGTCTTATATTAGAGACTTTAATTGCTAATTTGGTGCTTTTCTGCAAGTCTTGTTTTTGTTCCTTTTGAACTCCCCAGAAATAAAGAGATTTAGGAGAATAATGTATTGTATGAACCAATCTTCAACAAAGGAATTTGAATTTTCATACCAACAGGGTTAAGAACAACATAATTTTGGCTATAGAACCTAATAGTTGGTTGGTTTTAAATTCTTGTTTTGATTTATAAAAATGAGTGCATTGCAGATGCTTCAAGGCAAATGTGTAATGTAAAATTCACATTGTTTTAAACAGTGACACTTCTCAAAATACAAGCCTGCTTCTCCTAATTAAGGAGAGAAGCCAAACTAAAAAGACTTAAACATGCATGGAAGGTCAAAAAGCTAAGGGCCAGTAATCTAAATGATAACATGATTTATCTCTAAGATGTGGAATTAGATGCCTATAAGCAAGTAAGAATAATTGGGGAGCCCAGCATTTACAATTTTGGGACCTTCATTAACTCAAATAGGATGTGCCTAAATTGCAAACTCCTTTAGATGATGATGTCAGGAAGACGAGGCTACAGTGTTTTCAAATTTATGGTTATTGTTGGGACCAGTGAGACATCTGTATTTGGGGTCATGGTCATTTGTTAACTCCAAAAATATTGTAAATGTGCAGAAGAACTGAACTAGTATTTGAAATTTTTGAAACCAAGTTAAAACTTGAAAATCATGAGAAAAGTGTATCATGGAGGAGTTCTCTGGAACTTATTACTGAAAATTTTGTTGTTTCTCCGACTAACAGTGGATGTTAACTATTTGTTTAACATTAGTGGAAACACATGTAGCAAAATCTTTATTTTCATTAGAATTCTCAGAGAACGTCTTGTTCACCGTCCAGAATAATGCAAACACAAAGTATATGCCACCAATACCACCCCTGGCAGATAGAACTAATTGTTCACAGAACGCATTTCCGCTCAACTTGGATTGGCCCCAGAATCCTTCTTAACACAATAATCCAGGCAGCTCCTACCAATATATTACAGTTGTTATGTAATGAGGGTTTTTTTTTTTGTGGTTTTTTATTTTTTTGCCATCCCTATTCTAATTGGTGAAATTTTGGATTACTTAGAGTGAGCTAGAAAATCTCTTTAACTTTGTGGCTGAAACATTTCAGAACATTTTTGGCCTTAGAGTATGGTGAACACATTTTAATCTTCATGTCGTGACTCATTTTAATCTTCGCTCCTTGAAGAACTTGTCGTAATTCATTGCCAACATTATGAAAATTAATTTTATTTTCATAATTACATATGCATAAAGTACAGTAGATTGGATGGAAATCGTACTGAACTGAGGATATTTACTAGAAAATTTCTCTTCCTCCTTCCCTCTTCTCTTCCTTTTTTCCTTCTTTTCTAACAAATCTTTGATCCCTTGGGATTTGGTCAAATAACCGAGAAATAATTTAAGTTTTCCAAAGCATGGCTTGGAGGAAAGGCAGACAGTAGGCCTTCTGAAATGACCAGTCAGTGTTAAAATGTTGTCGATCTGGCTTTGTCACAGGACTCTCCACTGTGAACCTCAGCCTCATTCTGCTTTGCTGCTCTGTTTATATTTTGCCCTAATTCAGCTCTAACTGTATCCTCTGGTATTTCCATGCTCACATTCTTGTTATGAGTGAGCTTCTGTCCTGGGTCCTTTTACTGGATTAAGATATACGTAGCCCTCTCCTGCCTTAATCCCCACCTAAAGCGTTAACAATCCATTCTGGTTAGTTGACAGCTTTTATTTGCACAACTCTATTTAATAGTTTGCTGGGTTTTTAGTCAATATATTTAGTGAATGAAAACTTACCCTTGTTGGTGTGTACTAAAGACCACCAGTATTTCCATGTGCCTGTGAGTGTGTGATGGTCCCACAGAAAAATTCAGGCATTTCTGAAAAACTTGAGAGAATCCAATTTTTACCTTATTATAAAGAAATGTAGGGGCACCTGGGTGGCTCAGTCAGTTGAGCATCTGACTTCGGCTCAGGTCATGATCTCATGGCTCGTGGGTTTGAGCCCCACATTGGGCTCTGTGCTGACAGCTCGGAGCCTGAAGCCTGCTTCAGATTCTGTGTCTCCCTCTCTCTCTGACCTCCCCTGCTCTCACTCTGTCTCTCTCTCTCAAAAATAACTAAACATTAAAAAAAAATGTAAAGGTTTGCCATGAGGCCTGCATGTGAACTTAATGTGGTAACAATAAGTGGCTCTAGATTATAAAAAAAAAAAAATTTCAGAAATACACAAAAGTGACAGTATTTTAAAATATGAGGAAGAAGAAAGGAATCATAGGTCTATAAAATAATAGTGATGATGATATTATAGAAAATATTAAATGAACACAAACTATGTGATAGGCAATATTGCAAGAGCGTTATATGCATTAACTCATTTCATAACCACAACTACCTTATGGGGTAGCTACTCTTATCCCCATTTGATGAAAAAAGACACTGTATCATAAAGACAGAAAATGAGTTGGTCAGTGTAAACAGATAGCAAATGTCACAGCTGGGAATTGAGTCCAGGGAGTCTGACTCGAGAGCCCACATTTGGTTTGGTTGCTTTTCCCAAAGCTTAGTGCTGTGTTTTCCTCTTAGTATTCTTGAACTTAATATAAGAAAGGAGCTATGTAGGTATAGGTACCACATCATAAGTCAAGCTCTTGGCAGAAATAACAATGCTAGAGAATAGAGGAAAAATAGAGGCTTCTGGAGGCAGATAGAACATGGGAATGCCAAAGGACATTCATTTTTATCAGTACAAAGGTGCTAACCTCCAGGAAGTCAGAGTGAAACCGGAATCAGAAAAGTGTTGCTGAATTTCAGACTTCAGATAAAACTGGACCTAATGTAGGATTGTTCTTTGTTACCAACTTCCCTTATTGCCTCTGGTATTGGGGGAAGAAATGAGATAATCATGTTCACAGGCATCAAAGGAGGTGAGTGACCAAAGCTTAGAGTTGGTACAAATAAAGCAGGGGCAAATCAAGGTGAGGAGCTGGGTCAAAATCTACCATCTAGTTAGGCAGGCATTGTGGAAGAAGTAGAACAAAGGAAACTAGAAAGTGCATGTAGGTATTCCAAGTAACATTGCATGGTGGGGATAATGGGGGTGGGGGGCCTGGGACAGGGGTCTGGACATTGGTTACCACCCCAGTCATCTGGCAAAACTGATGGTGGTATACTCTGGACAAGCCAGTTGTCATTGTGTTTTGGATGGATTCTAAGAAGTTACCTTTGGAAAGAAATTACTGTGCTTTTCATACTTAGCATCTAATTTGTTTGAGGTCTTACGCAGAATCCTAAAATGAACACAGTCATCCTTGTTGGTAGTTAAAAAAAATTACCAACAATCATGTTTTCCTTTGACCTGACTCATCCTTCCTAATATTAGCAATGCTGATTTATTTAGTTGAGAGTCACCTGGACAAGTGCTGTGAGCCCTCTAGTTAATTTTTGTTAAAATTCTCTCTTTTCTGCCATGTTTGAGGCAGGTACTGAAAGGGCCCAGGTAGGTGCTGCTTTACACAAGTAGAACATCATCTCTGCCAGGCATTGTTCTGCCTCTTGGTCCTTTATCAGATGAATGTACACAATGTATTAGACCCTATACATATGACACCAACACTTGAAAAAAACTCGATGGGGGAAATCTGTAATTGTGACTTCTGACAGCTCTAGTTTATTTCAGGGGGAAAAAAGAAAAGCAAAGGAGGGAACATTACTTATTCATATAATCTTGGGGAAATCTTAACAGGTGGTGAGATCTCTTTCTAGAATCCTATGTAATCTCATCGGTCAAAAGTAATTCTTGGGATATTTAGCCCAAGTAAGGATGGCCACACAGGCTGCTCCCATGGACTTCTTTGGGAAGGCTCTTAGACGACTTTTGAGTGATTTTTCATTTATGTTTGCCAACCTCATAGATTTTTCCCAGCATAAAATACAAAAAAGCAGAAGGAAACCCTGAATATATTTAAAAATGATGTCTATTTCTGCACAAACTTGGCAGAGAGGAGTTTTCTCAGAAACAGTTGAGTTCATGGCATCACTCTGACAGGGCAAAAGTCTTCATTGAACAAAACCATTTGCCTTCCCCCATCCTGCCCTTCCTTCAGTTTGCCTCTGCAAAAACAGTCCATGGATAAATAAACTGGCAAAATTGGGAAACCAGGTGATCACAGCAAAATGATATAATAGTAACAGCTACAATTTATTAAATAACCAATCTATGGCAGGTGCTTCACTGGTACCATCTCTTTGAATTTTGATGGCAGCTCTGTGAGATAGGTGTTGACCCTGTTAGTTGGGATGAGAAAACCAAGACTTAGAAAAGTCAAGTGACCTGCTAAGATCATCCAACTATTCAGAGGTGCAGCTGGGGTTCAGGAACAGGTTTGCTGGATTGTAAGGCCAGTGCTTTCAACACCATACCTGCCATGCTGCTTCCCTATGGTACCTGCTTTTTAAAATTTTGTGTCCCCTAACTCCCGCCAGAAACACAGGAACAGCTATTGCCATGTTACCAAGTTAAATACTGTGAGGGGCCAGGCAGCCTCACCTGGATATTTCTGATCACTGTGTGAGAACTAATGCTTTGGGTACAAGCTTGAAAAAAAAAAAAAAAAGAGGCTTCCCCAGGCAGGCAGGTGGGTTGGCTAGCTGGGATTAAGGCACGGGGACTCTTTGCTGAGCAAGGTGCTCCTTCCTGTCAGAACACATTTCCGTAGAGCCCCGCAAGCTGGTAGCACCTCCTCTTGCTTCTGCCTCCTAGTGGGCTGTCTGAGGGAGGCTATACATATGTATTAAGTTATTAAGCGGTGGTATGGGTTCTCACAAGTTCAAACACAAAGCATGCTGTGTCTCTGCTCCAGCATCTCCAGGAGGGCCTGGATTAATAGAAATGCAAATAGAGCATCTGCACAAGGCCATATGATTAGAGCCTCCCCCTCACACCTCAAAGTCAAGAGCAGAAAAACACTGCATGTGAAACACAACAAAAAATGGTGATATAATATGCAAAGTCTGTTACCCGTTTCAACAGCAGTCAGCAAAACATTTCTTCTCACACCACTCACAACAATTTCTGCCCCAACTTTATTATGTAAGCTCATGTTTTTCATCGGCATAAACTTGCTGTTGGTGTGTTACAGTCCCTACTGACTCCTTTATTGCCTGAGATTCTGCACACTGCTGTCTGGCCCGCTCTTAAAAAGAGGTTCTTAAATGAAGAAGGCCTTCATTTCTATCTCTGCTCTCTTCATCTCTTTAGGGTAGAAATGCAAGGGTCAAAGAAGCACTCAGCCCAGAGTTTACTTTTCAGTTTTCAGAGAGGGCCAGGAATCCACACTTTCCAGCCTTGGTCTGGTATGAGTCACGGCTTCCACAAGTTGGTTCAGGTTGTAGGGCCGAGTCATAGGTCTTGTCTCCATTTGAGCCCAGTAGCCTTCCTCTCTTCTGTGGCTGCAGTTTTAATTCTGTACACTGACAGGCACCATATACCAGCTACTAGCCCCAGTGGTGTTCCATAGGTTTATGCGATGATTTAATTGCATGAGAGAATTGCATGACTAAGAGGAAAAAAAAAAAAGTCTGCTCGCCTCTCTGTGCATGCTGTGGGCAGGAGGGGATCCATGTGAAGGAGTGTGGATGATTTAGTGCAGTCATCCCTCCTGGAGAAACTGCTCAAAGTCCACATGCAACTGGCCCTTATTATTTTTTAAAAATACTTATTTATTTTTGAGAGAGACAGAGCACGAATGGGGGAGGGGCAGAGAGAGAGAGAGGGATACAGAATCCAAAGCAGGCTCCAGGCTCCAGGCTGTGAGCACAGAGTCCAAAGCAGGGCTCAAACCCACAAACTGAGAAACCATGAGCTGAGCCAGTCTGACACTTAACTGGTTGAGCCACCCAGGCATCCTGCAACTGGCCCTTCTTGGTCTCTTCTTTCTGCTCTTTCCTGCCTCAGAGTTAGAGGGGACAGTGATGTGGCTGAAAATGAGTCATGTCTAGGGATGGACTGTGAGGTGATGCCAAGCCAAGATAGTTGGTATTTTCTGGATTCAGGCAGCTTTATGAGTTGAGTGACTGCTGAGCTGTTGGAGAGTTGATGGACTCATCAAAAGGATGCTTGTATTTTTCCTTGTATTTCTAGAGATGTTATTCATTAGGGACAATTGCCTAAAAATTGTTGCAATAGATTTTCTGAGCTTATTCATATAAAGCATTCCATCTACCTCCTTATTCACTTACTGTCCCTGCCCCAACACCGTTCCCTATCTCTTCCCTGGACCACTGCCATCATTTTAGGGCCACTGGGCTCTTTCCTGCTGCCATTCAATTCAAACATACACACTTCTTCCAGATTCATCGTTCAAAAACACAAGTCTGATTAAGTAACTTCTCAGCTAAACACCTTCAGTGATTTCCCATTGCCTAATAAATAAAATGCAGTCTTCTAATTCTGGCCTTTAAAGCTCTCTAGGCTGTGGCCCCCAGCTGCATTTTTCAACATTTTAAACTGCCTATATTCCATTCATATCATGCTATTTTCCTTTCTTTGTAAACACCTTCACACCATTCACCTCACTGAAAATGAAGCTCCTCTCCTGGTCCATACCCACTCATGGATCTATCCTTCAGGACATATTTGTTTCTATGTTTATCTTTTTTGAGAAAGACTGCAAGTGAGTACACTGGGGAGGGGCAGAGAACCTTCAGGAAGTATCTTAACTGTTACCTTCTGTTGGAAGCCTACCAAATACATCCCATGACTACATAACACACTTCGTCCCTCTTTTTGGCCAACATCCCACTTTCCCCTATACTTGAGGCAATGCTGGTCACTTGGGTAGGCATGCAGTAGATAGTTGTTGAACAAATGAATAAATGCTGAGTGAATGTGCATCTCTGTCTTATCTACCCCTAGAGTTTGTGAGATTCCTGAGGAGGCAACAATGTGAGGTAGCAGAAAGAAACAGGGTTTTAGGCTAGAGAGGACTGGTCCCGAGGCTCTTCGTGGCCATTTATTAACTGAGGGACTGTGGGCAAGCTACCTAACTTCTTTGTGCCTCACCTGTATTGATGCCTGTTGAATGTGTGAACTTTGGTTGTGCATTTTTTTGTTCATATGCATATTCTTTAATCCCTGGAAGCGTTGAAAAGCAAAGTATTGCCTGTCTCACAGATAGAAAACATTCTCCTCACATATAAATCATGGCATGAACTGACATCATAATACACACTACAGACCTAGTAAGATTTCACTTGAAAAATAATGAGGCAGGGAAGTATTACATGATCACTAGCATCTCTCTCTTTGACAACTAACTCTGAAAAATAGAAACTATATTCTTGCTTGTAAAGACTATACGTTGTGATAGTTTAACTAATTTGGGCACCCAGTAATAGAAATGACAGTGCTGCTAATCCAAGTGTCTATGATGAAGAATTTCTTGGAAAAAGAAAAAAAAAAGGAGGGAAAACTTCCCACGGTGATTTCTTGCATCTGCAATCCTAAATCTAATTTAGTATTAGTGCTCCTGACAGGAAAAGAAATTTCAGGGCAGTTACTCACACTTCTGAAGGTTTTATTTGGTTTAACCTCAGAAATAACTGTACTGATGGTGCTGAGTGCTCTCAGATGCAGGTTTTTTTCTCTGAAATAATGGACTCCTGAGTTTCTTCTCTTCCTAAAATTAGGTCTGAGATGCTGTCGGAGCTTCCTGATGAGTGGCTTTAACTACCATGTGATGTTAAAACATAAAAAAGTAATCCCTTGCCCACTTAGTAAGGTGTTTTTTTGTGAGCACGTAAGAAACCAGGAGACCTCACTGACCACACCATAGATTTTAATGTGATGGACAATGGACCTCGTTGGAGCCTCATGTCCTTGTCGTCATGCATTTCTCCTGTGAGCCAGGACTCTCTTTGTTCCACAGCCACTGAATTATGGGGAGAGTTCCATCCATGTCCTAGATACTCTGGGGGAGTCATTTTCATGTTATTTATAGTACTGTCTCCCTTTTCTTGATATTTGTCCTTTTCTTACAAAACTTCCCTCTGGCCTCTTGTTGAACTACAGTAGTAAACATAAAACTCCTTTTTCTGTTGGCCATGAGATAAATAACCGAACAAGAAATAGTTAATCTTACCATGAACACGACAGGTATAATACTGCTTTATGTCATAGCTCTGGCAGGAGGAGTTCTAGTTTTGGTATAGGATGTAATTTAACACAAGGCCAAGTTTTTATTTTTTTCCTTGTCTGATATAATCCCACAGAACTTTGAAAATCACTAACATTAATATAGTTCTTGACATATCTATAAAGTATTTCTCACAAAATTTAAAAAATTTAATAGAGTATCCTTGTGAACTTGGATGTTATTTTTATTTTTCTGATGATGAAACTGTGGGGAGGTATGCTTTTGTGATTTGTGAGAAATCCATATTTGGTCATTCAGATGACGAAAATATATTTCTCATATATATTTGTTATTTGTCCACCGTTCTTGGCTCACAGCTCCCCAAACCTTTGGAATTTCCTAAGTGTGACAAGTGATGAAGGTGTCTTTTGTTACATTAATGACGGTGACTTTTCAACACTGCCCAACACTGGGGGCTGGTTGCCAGGAGGATCAACTCTGTGATTAAAGAGTTGAAACTTGGAGGTCTAATCCCATCTCTGGGGAGGGGAGAGAGGCTGGAGGTTGAATCCACCAATGGTCAATGGCTTTGTCAGTCATGACTGTGCAATGAAGTCACCATAAAAACCCAAAAGAACTAGGTTCAAAGGGATTCTGGGTTGGTGAATACATGGAGACTGGGGAGAATTGCACACTTGGAGAGGGCATGGATGCTCCACACCCTTTCCCCATACTCTATCTCTTCATCTGGCTGTTGGTTCAAATCCTTTATTGTATCCTTTAGTAAACTGGTAAATGTGTTTCCCTGAGATCTGTGAGCTGCTTTAACAAATTAAAAGAACCTAAGGAGGAGGCTCTCAGAACTTCCCATCTGTAGCAGGTAGATTAGAAACACAGGTAATAGTTTAGGGCTTGCAACTGGCCTCTGAAGTAGGGGAGAGGAGCAGTCTTGTAGGACTGAGTCCTTAACCTGTGGAATCTGATACTATCTCTAGGATACTATCTCCAGGTAGTGTCAGAACTGAGTTGAATTCTTAGACACCCTGCTGATGTCTGAGAATTGTGTTGTATGGGACGACCTCCCTCCCCCCGACTGTGGAACTGGGTGTAGGAGGTCTTGACAAGTTGAGTAATAGAAACCATAGAGCGCCTTGTAATGATTCCAGTCCTGCCAGCAGTGGTTTTCAGAGACACCAGGACTTGGAACTCCACCCATAGACAAGTGAGAATCCAGGCCGGTAGACATGTCTGGTACCTGGCATGAAGGTTCCAGATCATAAAGTTTAGGGAGATTTGAGGCAGGAATGAAACCCAAGTGAAAGCCAAGCATGCTGTCTAGTAGAAGTGTTGTTCTGAAGGGATAAGAGGGGGAGGCATATCCAGGGAGGAGGTGACAGGACAGAACATACGCCAGCACATCAGGCCTCTAGGTGCAGATTATAGAGACAGAGTTGGACCTTAGCAGGAATCTGAGTCATTGAAAAAGAGCTGTAGATGTTTTGTATGGGACATTTGTGGCCTTGGCCATGAGCAGGGAGGAGTGGGCTAGGATGTCAGATCATGACTTTGGCACTGTTAAGTTTTAAGAATGACCACACCCAGAAGATACAGAACATCAAGTGAAGAAACATTTGAACATGTACTTAGTGTTAAAAATAGAAATAGCGGGGCGCCTGGGTGGCGCAGTCGGTTAAGCGTCCGACTTCAGCCAGGTCACGATCTCGCGGTCCATGAGTTCGAGCCCCGCGTCAGGCTCTGGGCTGATGGCTTGGAGCCTGGAGCCTGTTTCCGATTCTGTGTCTCCCTCTCTCTCTGCCCCTCCCCCGTTCATGCTCTGTCTCTCTCTGTCCCCAAAAAATAAATAAATAAAATAAATAAATAAAAAATAAAAATAGAAATAGCTTTGCATCTAAGAATTTCCTAAGCCATCCTTTTCTTCTTTCTTTCCTTTTCTCCTTGCTTGACTTCCTCATCTCTCTGTATCCTCCCTCCTTCTCTCCTCATCTTCCTTTATTTAGTTTCTCATAGTGCAACTAGTTGACTTTGCTAAAGACTGTGAGGCTCTTAGGATGCAAATGTGACTGAGAGAAACATTTACAAATTTTTTGTCGATGTGGAAAACTATGTGCCTATCTTTATTTTTGTCTGAAATGTTTTAACTTTTCAGGTAGGTGAGTTCATGGGTTGGAAATAAAAATGATTTTTAGATGTTTATATTGAATGCTTATGACTCTGAGTGTGTGTGTGTGTTGTGTGCACACACAAAGAAATATAATGCTTACTGTTTGGAGTATTTAAAAGGAGTACCCATACTTTGAAGTCATAAATTAACTTTTATTTTTTATTTTAAGTTTATTTATTTTGAGAGACTGAGAAAGCGAGCTGGGGGGGGGGCAGAGAGAGAGGAATAGAGAAAAATACCAAGTAGGTTCCGTGCTGTCAGCACAGAGCCTAATGTGGGACTCGAACTCATGAACCATGAGATCATGACCCCGACCTGAGCTGAAACCAAGAGTTGGACGCTCAACTGACTTGAGTTACCCAGGTGCCCCCAAAGTCATAACTTAACTTGTAGTATCTTTATATTTTTTATGTAGTTCATTCCATTTATGTAAATACAGCAGTCAATATTTTTGCTGAATTACTATCTTTTTTTTTTTTTTTCAACTAACTCTAAGCTTCCCATAAATCTCTGGTCCTGACAATAATTTATATTTCATTATTTTATTTTTTTAAAGTATATTTATATTGAAACAGCATGAGCGGGGGAGGGAGAGAGAAAGGGAGAATTCCAAACAGGCTCTATATGGTCAGTGTGCGAGCCCAACATTGGGCTTGAGCTCCCGAAAGCGTGAGATCATGACCTGAGCCAAAATCAAGAGTTGCATGCTTAACCACCTGAGCCACTAGGTGCCTCTATATTTCATTATTTTAAAATCTTCTTCCCATATGATTTAAAATAACCCTTTATTAGTCTTTACCTTGCCTTCACTTGTTAGGTAGGTACTTAAAGCAAGTATGAAGATAGAACAGGTGGGTTAAGGTAACTGAGTAATTTATAGAATCCTAAACCCTTTGCTATGGAAGCAAAAGTATTTAGAGCTTGAAAAATGGGGATGGTCTTTCTATGTGGATAACAGTCTGGGTAGCAACACACACTTTTCATGATCTTTTTCCTTTGTAGACACGTGACTATACAAAAACTGTGTTGTTTAGGAAGAGCATGGAGTAGTTGATCAAAATACACAAGTTTACCCTAGGGCTATAGCTATTCATGTTCCTTTCTTTTCAGAGAATCTATGCATTAAGTCCCAATGCATTAAGCTTTGAACAGGTTATAGCACTAAGTCAATGAGATGCATTATCATCATTATTACCATTTAGCATTCACATTTCATAGCATGCACTTTTCCTAGCTCAAGATAGCAATTTTCAAACCAATGGATGGATTTAAGCTTTATCTTCATGAGCTCATCACTGAGATTCTAGTACACTTTATACTCATGGAAAATACTACCTAATGTTCTAATTATGTATGTCATTTTATTTGAACTCAGAAATTTCAAAATCCCCTATGCATAGGTTTTCCAAGTGATTGCCCTCATCAAAATTACACAGCCAAAAAGGAGGAATAATTAGCAAAATGGGAAGTTATATTTGGGGCTCATATAATTTTCCATGCTAATTGCTCATCTTGGGAGCCCATTCTGGGAAGCTGTCAGGAAGTGGATTTTTAATATGTGTATACCTGGATGTAAAGCCTTGCCAGTGTTCTTAGAGAAAGTGAACAGCAGTTATCCCAGAAAATCCCCACCTCAAGTGATAGAGGGAAACAGCATTTCCTTTTACCTCCAGAGATCCTCACCTGAGATTTTCTAGGGGCTGATCCCAATTCATTGTATTTTATGAAAGAGAAAGAGGCGGCTAAGGAATATTCTCTCACTTTACAGATAGGCTCACTGAAGTTATTTGTCCCAGGTTGTAGAGTAGGACCAAAAGAAATACCTGGTTCTGAATTTATTGTGTAGATAATTCACCAACTTAAGAAAAAAATAAAGTAGGACTAGAAAATCAAATAAACAGTATATTTACAATGGCAATAGAATGCACAAAGGACCTCCTAATTTTTCCCAGCCTCTCACTCCCAAGCAATTATCTGGCTAATAATTACCTCTTGTCTTTTTTTTTTTTTTTTTTTTTTAGACGGATTTATTTTAGCTAGATATCAGGAGAAGGTCATGGAGAGACCCAAGACTAGCTATGAAAAATGGACTGGGCCAATTGGATTCTTTTGAGGAGTTGTAGAAGTTGCTCGTGAGAAGATTGGACAAAACAGCATGCATTAAAAGATAGTGTAAGGTAGGGTAAGTTCATGCTGGGCCATGTGCAGGCTAAGGTCAGCCAAGGAAACTGCCTGATGGGCAGGAGAGTGAGCTGCCACTCATCCTAAGTCAGAGACAGATCATGAAGACTCACACGTGAAATGAGTTGTTCCCTAGAGTTAATGGGATTTACCCAGTGAAGCCTGTTGCATTTCTGGGATTCCTTTCAGATCTCTTTGTTGTTACTCTACTTACACATATCCTTATGTTAACTCACTTATTACCTCCCAACATTCATTCTTCTTCCCTCCCTCGCTCCCTCTTTCTCTCTTTTTCTTTCTTTCCCCCTTCCCTCCCTTCCCCCTTTCTCTTCTCTTGTCTTCTCTTCTCTTAAGTTTATTTTTGAGAGAGAGCCAGAGAGCAAGAGCATGCACATGAGCAGGAGAGGGGCAGAGAGAGGGAGACACAGAATCTAAAGTAGGTTCCAGGCTCTGAGCTGTCAGCACAGAGCCTAATGCGGAGCTTGAACCCACAAACAGTGAGATCATGACCTGAGCAGAAGTTGGAAGCTAACCACTGAACCACCCAGGTGCCCTTCTTTTCTTTTCTTTTCTTTTCTTTTCTTTTCTTTTCTTTTCTTTTCTTTTCTTTTCTTTCCCTCCCTCCCTCCCTCCCTCCCTCCCTCTCTTCCTTCCTTTCTTCCTTCCTTCCTTCCTTCCTTCCTTCCTTCCTTCCTTCCTTGAATGCAAGCAGAGGAGGGGCAGAGAGAGAGGAGAGAGAATCCCAAGCAGGCTCTGTGCTGTCAGTGCAGAGCCTGATGTAGGGCTCAAACCCATGAACTGTGAGATGACCTGAACTGAAACCAAAAGTCGGATGCTTAACCGACTGAGCCACTGAGGCACCCCTCCCCAATGTTTTCTTGAGTGAGTTTTATGTGATGTCTGCTGCTTGTAATCAAATCAGCTAAACATAAACCCCTTTTACAACAATAAGTGACATTCCTCCTTCCCTCAAAAGACTAACCACATTTCTCAGCCTCTATTACAAAGCAGTGTTGCATTTATCTCTACAGTGAGGGAGAACATAGATGTTTGTCAGGAGCCACTTTTGTTTTTTTTTCTCTGCTGATTTATTACTCTTTAATGCTTTTGGTAATCCTGATAGAGAACAGATCACTTGAACTCATAGTCTTCAAGTAGCTTTTATTCAAATACATAATCTGCAAATAAGTAACGCAAAACCTTCAAAAGCAGAGCCTGAACTGGTGGTGTTATCTGGCATCTTCATGGTTTCTAATCCTATCAAAGTTCTTCATAGAAGTAGGAGAACCTTATTGATTTGTCCATTGCAAGAGGGCAGCAGTTGGGGGTCAGAGAGAGAGAATGAACGAATGATGAACAACTGAATTACAGTGTTACTTAGCCATAAGTCATCAGATAAAGTTCCTTGTTAATCAAACTTTGTAGTTAACAGACAGAGTCACACATAGCAATACCTTCCTTCAGTCTCTTGTGAAGCTGGTGAGCTGAATTGGGCTTCCTATAGGCTTCCATAATGTCAGTATATCAGCAATACTGTATTGCTTGCTGAGAATCCCTTAGTTCCTGTTGTGTTGCAGCTCTCCAAAGTGGTAGGGGAGAGAGTGACCTGGACCTGTTCAGATTTTTTTGAGAAAAGTTCTGAGCTCACTGTTATGAGGGAGGTATAAGATGGAGGAGGAAGTGGGTTGCTACAGGTAACCCAGATCTGAAACAGAAAACCTCTCTCTCCACCCTGAATTTGTACACAGTGGTATTTTCCTGCTGGGTTCCTGAAATCAGTGTCTGGTATTTGTGCCCTCCTTGCCAAGTGATGGATCCTGGGCATTTCAGGTAACAAGCTACCTGCTGTCTGAGCGGAAGTATTTAAATACCTGCTGTTTTTCATCATTCGAGTAGTTTCCCCCTATGTTTCTCCTGCTAGGGAGCAAGGCCACCATATGTACAGGGCCACATGGCCGGCAGAACGTGAAGATCACGTTTGGTGTTGGATTTATTTGATGGCATATCTCTGGCAGCTGGGCTTCTGTTGGGTTTACTTTGGCAATTCTGGACAGGAAGATATCATCATTATGCTCTAACTTATAGAATATCTACTGGCTTCCAGTCTAAGCTGAAGGGTTGAGCACCAGTGAGTGTGATTATCATCACCTAACAACTAAAATGGAATCATAATAAGTTCTCCAGATATTAGCTGTAAACCTTAGAGTTGTTCAGTTTTAAAGAGTGGTTAAAATAGTGGTTTCTGGAGTGGTTAGGCTTGGGTTTAGATCCCAGTTTCACTTATATTGGTTTTGGGCATGGAGCAAGTCACCTAGCTTCTTTCTCCAACTCTCCATTTACTTATGGGTAAAATGAAGATAAAAACAGTATCCACCTCACAGAGTTGTCTTGAGGATAAATGAGGTAATGCCTGTGAAGCTCTGACCTTATGTCTGTCATACAGTGAATGTTCAACAAACATTTGCTCCCTTGGCTTATGCCAGATGGTCCTTCTGATCCTTCTCTTGTATTTCCCCTAACCCAGTTAGCAATGCTCCAAAGTATTAAATAGCTTACAGAAAAGATGTAAGGTTTATTTTCTACTTTTCTCCTTAAATATTTTAGGAAACTGAGCTTTGCAAGATTTATGCCAAATACAAAGCAGTTCAGAGGAGTATAAATGCTGGCTGTTTTTGTAGTCCCGCCCTTAAAAAAAAAACAAAAAACTGTAGGAGCATGAGACATGAAGACAACGTGATAGTTCTCTTTGGGTAAGTGTCCCTTTGGGGGTTATGCTTAGTTTTCTATTGGTGTCTTTAATTGTCAGGGATTTTTTTTCCATCTTTTTTGTTCCCACTGGTTATACCCTAGTTCAAGGTCTAGGCAGAAGAATGGAATCAAAGAATCCCAGATCCTTGATTTGAAAAGGGCTTGAAAGGTCATTGATTCTTGTTGCAGGTGGCAGATTGTTCTTTTGTCATGTTTTGGATGTATTCTAGTAGTTCTGGAAAGGTCTTATGAGAGAAGTGTTAAGGAATTATATGAAGAAAAGTAGATGGCTGTAGACATATCCTCATAAGAAAGGCCATAAAAGATTTTTGAAGGAGTGGAAAAAGAAAACGATAGATTGAAAAAAAAAATTGAAGGAAGAATAACAAGTTTGAAAATTTAGACTCCATAAGAGTAAAGTTTACATTTGAATCAGGCTGCAACTGGAAGGTTTCTGAAGGTTTTAGGAAAGAGTATCATGATGTTAAGTTTCATGAAGCACATTTTGAAAATACCTCAAGCTGAGTCTGCTTTCTAGAAGGCCCAGAAAAAATATCTCTCTCTTTCCATGAAGCTGTTAAGGTTGTTAACATTATGATCAAGATTTTGTTTCTGAAATTATAATGTAGGGACTCTTAATTTTGCCTTGATTTTTTTTTTTAATTTAAATGAAGGATTTATCTGCAGGTTGTGAGAGTTGTAACAGTAAATAATCATGGGACTAATCATGCTATTATTCAGCCGTGGAAAAAACCAGGCCATGATGCTGAATGGACTGAAAATACAAAGTAAAGATCTGCCTTCGTCTTTTTTCATCTCAGGTACCAAAGTTGGGGTATAAACCTTGGACTACATGTGCCCCTGTGGATCAGCACTCCTGTATCCTTTGGATAAATTCCTAGTAGTGGAAAGTTTGGGTAGTTGAGAAATTATCCTGTTGATTTTAAATTTCTGGAAAAATGAAAAATGAACGCAGGCTCCATTTTAGTCTCTGCAGTCAAACAGAGCCAGATGAAATGCCAAATTAACAGACCACATGGGCTGTTATAAACAAGTCAATCCCTTTTACTTATTAGAGCAATAGAACACGTGTAATACACTGGCCTCTTGTTACTTACAGAGTATTGCTCGTTATAGTGAGATGGAGGTGGGGCTAGTGGAAGAATATTTGCATGACAGAAAATCTATATGTGTAGGAAAGAAGACAATTTGTTAGAAAATTAGGAATGTTATTGAATGATCTGTTGGCCTGAGCTAGTTGGATTATTCACCATTAAGTAATTACTTTAGATGCAGCAGGTGACCTTGTAACCAATTCAAATATTCTAACATAGAAATCTTCCTAATTATAAATTGTTTGGTTTATTACTTTAAGAGAAGGCCAAAGAAGAGAAATGAGGTTAAAATGAAGGGATCCTGAAGGGAACACTCTATAATAGAAGCCATTTGACAGAATAAGTTCATATCACTGGAGGTGATAATTTTGTGGAAGTGTATATTTTTAAATACGGACCATGTAAATATAGGTATATTGGTTCAGAAATAGCCATTTAAATTTAATCCTAGATGCTTCTTTCTTTTTTCAACATTTATTTGTTTATTTATGAGAGGAGGCTGGGGAGACAGAACGCTAGCACGAACCAGCATGCATGAGCAGGAGAGGGGCAGAGAGAGAAGGAGAGAAAATCCCAAGCAGGCTCCACACTGAAGCACAGAGCCTATCGTGGGGCTTGACCTCAGGAACTGTGAGATCATGACTTGAGCCAAAATCAATAGTTGGACGCTTAACAGACTGAACCACCCAGGTGCCCCATCAATGTTTCTTTCAAATGCCAGTGACAATTCAGGATTTAAATCACTTAGGTGGAAAATAACTTCACGACTTAATATCACAAGGTGGGCATGTCAATGGGTCTTGTGTCATGTAGGCACTTAGGTAACTGGTAGCAAATGCAAGTCCTTGAGAGAGGGAATGGAAGTGGGATATTAGCATTCTTGGTTCTCAATACCTTATCCTCCCCCTTTTGAATATGGTGCCATGTGGGTTTTAAGGAAATATCTCAGATCTCAGGCAACCAGCTGGATAGTGATGTGGGCAGAAGTTGAGGCCCATTATCCAGAAATTTACATATATTAAAGTTGATGAAGTCTTCCCATTGACTCTGGAAGACCTTGAATAGTTCTAACCTTTGGAGGCAAGGCACCAGATGCTGGGAGCACAGATATGGAAACAAGCAGAACTCTTCTGATTCTGCAATAACCACAAGATTATTTATTTCTCCTCTCATCCACCCTGTAGACAATCAGGATCTCTGTTTGATTGCTGAGACTCTGTCCCTACCCATGCTTGGCAAAAACGTTTTCTTATCTGTGCAATAGATAGCTGTTTCTATCATTTACTGCTTTCAGCTGACCTGTGGATATTTCACCTCTTACCCCATTCCTCCCCCACAGATGAGGAAATGGGGACTCAATTGAAACCCCACACTTAAAACAGTGTTAAATTAGGGTAACAGTGCAGATCTCTTGCCCCTAAAGCTAATGGTCTCATCTGCATCCTGATGCCACCTCCTCAGGCTTGTGTAGTGTCCCTTTCAGGAACATTTGCATTTTCTACCATAGAATGTTAAGGTTTTGACTCCTGTTAGAGGACTTTTTCACAGTGTTGAGCAGATGGTCAAGTGTTTGTGGGGTGGAGGGCCCTCCTGATCCTCCCTGAAGTCATGCAGTTTATTCTTTAGGTAACAGTCGGGCCCTATCCCCAGAATTTGAGCGTATAATTGTGGTGTCATTGTCACCACAGCCTTCTAAATTGTGTGAATAGGTGAGGTGTGGCAAAGGAAAGGAGAGAACAAAGTTCTCAGTCTCCATTTTATGAGGAGGAAGCTGAAAGGTAAACATTCTTGTGAGGCACAGGTTGTGTTACATTAACAGAGTTAAGGCAAAGTCCCAGATTTTGGCCTTTTCCATCAGTGCTTTTTTCAGCAGACCCTGTAACCACCATCTCTTTTATAGAAAACTGGAAAACTTGATTTGCTAATCTAGAAAACCCTTGAGCTAAGCCCAACTCACTGTGTGGTTAACAAGGACAATTCCTTTAAAATGTTTTTTCCCCCCTTGCTTAGTGTTGCTGGCATCAGGTATAGTTATTTATATGTTTTCCATTTGCTGCTTGATTTATTTTGGAGACTGACACTTTTACAAGCTGACATCTCAGCATACAGACACTTTTTTTTTACTCCACTGAATGCAGTTGATGCTACTTACTGGATGCCATGCCGAGCAAATCCTAGTTAAAGGCTTCTCTTTGTGCTGCAATCCATCACTCCTTTTACAGTTCTTTCTCTGGAAGAGTGTAAACTGCCTCCTAATTTTGGCATCTGCTACCTGCCTTTCTGGCTGCTTCCTGTTGCTTCCTGATATCACTCTGTCAGGTAGACACTTGAGGATTTCATCGCTACCCAGGTGTACAGCAACTTCAAAATGAGAGGTTTTGTTTAAAGCTTCTTTTGAGATCCTTGTGATGGATGAGTACTTAATAGGAAATGAGCTATTGAACAGACAACTGTTAATCAGCTACTATCAGTGGGTTGTTGCTTTATTTCCATTTGAAAAACATTTATTGTCCATCTATAATGTACCAGAAGATTTAGGAAAAAAAGTAAGGTGCTGCTTTTTCCAAGGAGCTGTCAGTGTAGTAAAAAAATTGCATGATCATCTGTTTGATAAAACTCTGGAGTAAGTCAACTTGCCTACAATTTTTCCATTCTTTCTACTTTTTTCTTTTCTTCCACGTCTTTTTTTCTGGAGCCATATAGAACACCGTACACTAGGACCTCATCCTTCTGTCTGTTGTAGAACCTTTGGACTCCCTCAGTTCATAGCTGATTAAAGTAGGGAGAAGCAATGACCCTCCATGCAATATGTCATTGCCAGTGGAAGTGGTTGAGAGCTGATGGTGTTTCAATTGGCTATTGATACATTCCTTCCCCTTTCTCCAATGTTTTCTGACAGATACATGGGAACTCAAGATATCTGTTCCAACTGAAATTGGCACATTAACTCTTTAAGGAGTGATGTTATTAAAGTGCACCCAAAACTTCTTACTGTTCCCTCAGTAGCCCCTGAACTTCTCAGTATATGCCTGGTAGGGCTTGCCAGGTCAGCCTTGGAGAAGCGGTTTTCAAGCTGATGACTGTTGAGTGCTGATCAAACCCTATTATGGACCCTATGTAGAACCAAAGTCTCTCTAGTCTAGTTTGTTTCTGGTTGGTTCAACAAAAGTGTAGTGACTGCCTACTATGTGTCTGGTACCAGATGCTGTGGGGTAAAAAGATACGTTCAGTTTTTCAGCATCTCACTAGGTAGGAGGTGAGACTGACAAATACATAAAAAGCTTTGAATACAGGGTATAGACTGTATAAGTGCTAGGCTACAAATACAATTGAAGTGCTGCATGAAGAGAAAGGAGCTCTGATGGGAGGGTCAGGACAGACTTCCTCCAAGCTGTGGGATGTAAGTTGGAAAAAGGATGGCATGCATGGGCCAAGGCTCTCTCTTGGCATGGTTGCAGGTCTTAACTAGAGGGATGTTCCTGGAACTTTGAGGGCAAAAGCAGGGGGAGAGGAGAGAGGATTATTGTTAGGACCTATGATTGGAAACCCCAATTTTTAGTCTAGTTGTTGAGGCCAAGAAAACTCGTGTAGGATCTCTTAGATGGTATGTGTGAGAGCAGAAATATGTGTGACTGTGTTGGGGGAGGAGGGACCTTGAGACGAAGGACGGAGTAAGTGGTAACATTATTGGACTAGGTGAGTACGGCTGAGAATATAAACCAGCACTGCGGTGTGTGTCTGCAGGTGGAGCAGAGATTGCAAGGGTTTGATAGCAACTGGCTTTGATGGTGAGAGAGAAGGGGAAGAGGATTGTGTTTTCAAGCCTGAAGTGCTGAGAAGGCAGTCCCACTCTTTAGATAAGAAACACATGTAAATTTGTGGGGAGAACTGGGGGTGTTAATACTCTATGCGTCCTTGGTCTCTTGTGCAGAGGATGTTGAAAGGTCCTGAAAAATAAAGTGCCAGATAAAATTCAGGATGACATTTTAACCTACGCATTTGAGTGGGCTATGTGTAATGTTCCTCCCTGATGGCAAGGGCCGTGGCTGGTGTTGCCCACCCAGGGCTCAGTGTCTGGCAGGAGGCCAAAAAATATTAGCACAAAAGGTTCCAAAAAGTCCTTTCTAAAGAAACATGTTAAGTTTTGTTTAATTCAATATTTTATTTGGCCCTGAACCCTTTCGGTGAAGCTGTCTTATAGATGTCGGTCAGAGAATTCTCCAGAATACACTTTAAGAAACACTGCCTTAGGGTACTAAATGATTTAAGGGTTAAATGAGTAACATAAACATTCTAAAGAGAGAGGGAATTGAGGTATATGTCTGTCTATCTATCTGTCTATTGCTTTCTCTATCTAACCAAACCAAAGGAGTGAGATCTTTGGAAGGAGTGCGCCTTGGCAAGGGCATAGCCACAAAAAAGGATGAATGGCTGACCTTTTCCCCCTCACCTGATCACAGGTTTTAAAAGACTTGCCATCAATTTTAAAACACGTCTTTAAAGCTCTAAATATGGCCCTAGGTCTTTGCTCTTTAGACTCAAGTTCAAGATGATGGTCACAAGCATGTCCTGGAGGCAGTTTTGAGCACTTTAAAAGCTTCATTTAGTTTTCAAATGTTTATCAGTGCTCCCAGCACTGTGGATGGCCAAGAGAGACTTTCAGAATTCAATAGAAGTATGAGAAACGAATGGAGCCCAGAATTTAATTATTTTTAAAAAATAGGATAATGGTTCTATTAAAGGGGAAATGTTGCAACACACACAACGCACGCAGTGACACACACTGAAGGATTTAGATTTTATCTTTTGTATGGAAACTCTTTCAGGGATGGGTAATATGCAGAGAAAGAATGTCAATGCAGCAAATACTAGTGATGTTTATTTCTTTGTTTGGATGGTTTTTAAGAAGGAGAGCAATGTTTATTGCAGCATAGCCGTTTAAAACTTAGGCCCCACTGGGGCGCCTGGGTGGCGCAGTCGGTTAAGCGTCTGACTTCAGCCAGGTCACGATCTCGTGGTCCGTGAGTTCGAGCCCCGCGTCAGGCTCTGGGCTGATGGCTCAGAGCCTGGAGCCTGTTTCCGATTCTATGTCTCCCTCTCTCTCTGCCCCTCCCCCGTTCATGCTCTGTCTCTCTCTGTCCCAAAAATAAATAAACGTTGAAAAAAAAATTAAAAAAAAAAAACCTAGGCCCCACTGAAAAACTGAGGCACTTTAATAATCTCTGCTTTATATATCAGTATTATAATAACTATATTCCGCAGGCACTGTATTTACATCTATCATGCCTGGAGTCAAACCTTGGATATTTCGTGGTTCTGCTACAGCACATGTTCTGTTACTGCTTACTTAATAACTAGTGGCCATGCTTGCCTCTTGTCAAAAAAGACTGTTATTTCATGAATGATTAAAGTGCTAGAAACCCAAGATTTATGGCTCTCTGGCTCAAAATGCTCGTGTGGCTCTTGTCTGATTAAAGGTACCCATCATCGACACATATTTCATTTACAGTGTAATTCTTGGGTTACCAAGGTAACATTCAGGTTAATCAGCTGCACCACACTTCGCCTAATTGAGGGAGAGCACTTCAGCTTCCACTTCAGTCCCTGAAAGATGACAATCTTTTTTTCTTTCATTTTTTTTTTCCCCCAGTATGACATTTGGAGGCTATTCCAGATGCTCTTGACTTCGGAACCATTTCCCTCTCTGGCTCTGACACATGGCATTCCACCTTCATCCTGGCTGCTCTTGAATAACTGGCTTTTACAAAGGCCATTTCCCTATTTGTTATATGTAAATAGGGTGACACTATTATGTACTGTTCTCTGCAATTACAGTGAGGTGGTTGAAGTTATTTTGTATATTAATATCAGCACGTTGGAACGTGTTTCCCTATTTAGTCTTTTGTTCTTGGTTTCCTGACTGCCTGAGCACTTGAGATATGAGTGAAGAATTTTATCTGCAGCAGGGGATTGAGACGAGCCTGGGCTTCCTAAAAACTTTGTGCGCAAAGCTGTTAGCTGAGATTTCCAAGTGTCTTTTTAATTCTCTCCTTACTTCCTCTCCCTCTGAAAAAGTACAGGGTTAACCCGTCAGCCGGCTGCTGGTGGCCGCACTAAGGAGGCAGATACTACTTGGCATCAACCAAAGTTCTAAATGGAAAGCTGAGGATAAATGGTTTTGAACCATTGAAAACAGATGTATGGACTATTTAGCCTCCAACCTCGGGAACCCCTGTTGGAGAGAGGCAGTGTAAAAAATCATGCAAAAGCAAGGCCTCTAAAAATTATTCTCGATCTGCCCAAGGTGCTGATGTTCAATTAGATGAGTTTTGACCTTGACTAGGGAGAATTCCAAGCAAAACTGGTTATGATTAGCTGAACAAAGATCTCCCTGTTCTATAGGAGTTTACAGTCCTTCGTCTCCGCGTGTGAGACATTGGGCCTTTTTATGTGATATTTGCTACAAACATTTCCCTAGTTTGCTGTTCACTTTGCAATTTTAGTTCCTTTGAATGACTTAAAATTTATATGTAGTTAAATCAGATAGTTTTTACTTGGTAATTTCTTTCACTGTTTTAAGCTTAGAGTGATCTCTCTCCAAAACTTGGGTATTTGATACTGTTTCTTCTTGCTGTTGACTGATTAATTTTAAAGCATGACAGAACTTTTAAAACTTGCTTGGAATTGATATGGGTACATGGTACGAGGTATTGACCAAACTGGCAGCTTATCCTGCTGGCCAGTAAACACTGTTCAGTGAGCCAACATTCCTCTCCTCTCCTGACTTGCGATTTCTCCTCTATCACGGATCACACATACAATTTACTCCTGAGTCCTCTGTTCCATTCTCCTGGCTTGGCAGTCCATTCTTGTGTTAGAATCATGCCTGTTTTAACTAGTATTGCTAATTGGTATTCATCAGTATGCTTATGGCTAGTATTGCAACAAGGAATGAGGATACTTTGCACTTAGTAGTTAGCAGGGAAGATTTTAATTATAACATTATTATTATTATATGGTATCCTATGAATCTGTTGGCACTTGAATGTGTATATAGGCTCAAGAAGTATGATAAAAGCATGTTCACTCAGCTTTAAACTTTGTTACATATTTAAGACTGGCATTATTGTTTGTTTGTTTTTAAGCTTCTGAAAGGGATATTCAATATGTGTGCCGCGAGATCTGGTTATAGAGAACTAAAAGCAAGCTGCCATTAAACCTAGGCGAAAACAAAGCAGAGAAGAACATGAATGACAAAAGCTACCATTTTGTATCCAAATGTTAGTAAGACCATTATGGGCATCCTTGAGCTATAGGATTATGCCTCCTTGCCCTCTCTCCTCCTCGCCTTGTTCTCCTTTAAAAAAATTTTTTTGATGTTTATTTTTGAAGGAGAGAGAGACAGAGCATGATGGGGAAGGGGCAGAGAGAGAGGGAGACACAGAACCCAAAGCAGGCTTCAGGCACCGAGCTGTCAGCATAGAGCCCAACACGGGGCTCGAACCCGTAAACCGTGAGATCATGACCTGAGCCGAAGTTGGAGGCTCAATCAACTGAGCCACCCAGGCGCCCCTCATTCCCCTTTTAAAAATACTTTCTAATGTCATCATGAATAAGGCAGCTTTGGATAGTACCTTTTAGTTATTCAAGGAAGAAGTTATATATCCTTGTAATGATCATCATGATTGTTAGGAATTATGAATTCGAGAATGTTGATCTCTTATTCACCTTCAGCCCCAAGATCTGAATCCTTGTCTGAATATATATTGATGATGTCATACATGTTACACAAGACACAATCTCTTCTAAAACACACAGTCTGCTCTGGATTGATTACTCTGTTGACCAGAATTTATCTGTTTTCAAATAAGGATTTTTAACCAGATGTCATCTCTGCAAGTTTTTCATGTTCCAGGAATTAGCTTCTAATCTCTGTTTAGCTGAAATTTAGTTAGCAATGTTGACACCTCTGCATTTTAACACTGGGATTTCTTTGTGGGACACAATTCCTTTCAATCAACTTAATATCCCATCTTGGTCTCTAAGGGACAATAATTGAGTTTAGGCTAGTTTTAAATAGCGATAAGGACAGGGAACACAGATGGGTATTTCATTGATTAACACTAACCCTGGCCTAAGGCCCCAGTGTCAGGCATTAGATTAGGACATTATGAAGAGAATGACAGAGTTTTGGTACTTTATTCCTCTCAATAACATTCTTTCACATATTAAGTTTATCCCCCCCTAGGTAGCTACTTTATCATGCAGAAGACCTTAATCCACTGATGTGACTCTCTCTGCTCTCACTTTGATGCAGCCTCTGTTTACAAGAGTAATGCGGCCTGTGTAAGACAAAGTACTCAGGACAAGGACAGCTGAATAAGGCTTTTAGATGCACAGTGATCCGACCTAAAAACAAAACCCACACTGCACACACACACACACACACACACACACACACACATACACACACACACACACTCACACACTCACACTCACAAACACAGGCATACATGCATACACAAATGCTGATAAAACTGAGGCTTTTTTGGAAATGCAATTATGATGCTTGCATCCCGAAGAATCAGACATTAGGATTTCATCAAGAAGACCCTATGTTACTGATCTCCTTGTTTGGCACTTTATCTTTTCTTCACCTTTGACCTTTCTTTCAGGCTCTCTTCAAGGCATCATGAACGTAAGCCCTTGTGGGGTTCTTTTAGAAGTAGGATTGCTGCCATCCCCTCTGGTGAATTGAAGCAGCTGCCGGAATCAGTGACAAGGTTGGGTCCAGACTTGGTATCCTGGCTGGGAAAGAGATTATGGGTCAGTCCCCAGTGCTAGGATACAAAAGATTCAAGCAGTTCAGGATTTTTTGGATATCCGAAAAAGATTTCATGAAATTTGTAAAGATCTAACCGTGCATTGCAGATTTCATGTGGTCTAAATAGCTTATACTAAGTCAGGCTCTGGGTAGTCAGTAAATGGTATTTTCACAGCTATGCAGTTTTTCCAAGATTGAGCTGCACTGCAGTAGTTTAATTCTACCAAATGGTTAGTGGATGAAGCAGGTGGCCTTTTACATTTATCTGCTTTTGCTGTTATGGGGTGTCCCAACTTTAGAGGATCTCTGTCTTACACAGTGAAGATTTACGTGCTTACTTACTGTAGTTGAGTTTAGATGATCATGCAATGACTTTTTGATCCTTTTTATTTAGAGCACTGTCAAGTTATAACCTTAGATACTAGAGAGAGTTTTGTGTGTGTGTGTGTGTGTGTGTGTGTGTGTGTGAGTGTGTGTGTGTGTGTGTGTGAGTGCATGCATATGTATATGGAAAAAGTAGAAAAATAAACTTCCATAAAAGGAACAAAGAATATATTATAAGACTTTTATTTTGTTCTTGGTCATCTCATCTTTCACCACAATCTCAAAGAGAAAAATCTTCTTTAAGGTTTACCTAAAGTTAAGAGTTTAAAAACAATTTGTAATATTCATGTCTGAACACAGTAATGAAGAAAGACGTATTATAATTACAAGTGGGATGTGTACATTTTTGATTACCCAAAATGCAATCTAACAAATATTTAGCATTTTGAAGAGAGAGAATTCAGACTATTTCTCACAGCCTTGCTCTTTATCTTCTTTCATTTATTTTTCCTTCAAAAACTTTTTTCCCTCAAAATCTTTTTTTAAAATTAAAAAAAAAATGTTTATTTTTGAGAGAGAGACAGAGTACGAGCAGGGGAGGGCCAGAGAGAGAGACAGAGGGAGACACAGAATCCGAGGCAGGCTCCAGGCACTGAGGTGTCAGCACAGAGCCTGATGCAGGGATTGAACTCATGAACCATGAGATCATAACCTGAGCCAAAGTCAGGCACTTAACCAACTGAGCCACCCAGGCACCCCTCCCTCCAAATCTTTTAAGAGGAATCTACAAGGTGACTGCACTGTTTGTTATAAATACTAACAAATTTAGAAAAGCAAGAGAGGGGCACCTGGGTGGCTCAGTCAGTTGAGCTTCTGACTTTGGCTCAGGTCATGATCTCATAGTTTGTGAGTTAGAGACCCGCATTGGGCTCCGTGCTGACAGCTCGGTGCCTGAAGCCTGCTTCATGCTTCAGATTCTGTGTCTCCCTCTCTCTCTGACCCTCCCCCGTTCATGCTCTGTCTCTATCTCAAAAATAAATAAACATTAAAAAAATTTTTTAAAAAAGCAGGAGAGACCCCCATTTTTGAAAGGCAGAACATTTGGTGTGAAATGGCTAAAGAGCAAGCCTTCTGGCATTGACCATGATGGTGGTCAGGGGCACACAGACATTTCCCTAGTCCCCACAGTGAATACCCACTGCCCTAAAGCAGCCTTCTTCACTGAGCAGGACTATTGAGGGACAGTGGCATTTTTTTTTCATTTTGTTTAGCTCTTCAGAGTGGTAGTGTGTTTGAACGGTAGTATGTTTGAGAGGTAAACAGTGCTGGTTCATACCAATTAATTGGAACCCTGCTAACTCACTTGTTTGGGTTAATTCAACAAAAATCTGTTGAGAACATAGCACTGCCAAAGAGTACATGCTACACATATGGAGCACTAACTCTGGAGCTTGCTACCAAGAGCACCACCTCAGCTAGAAAAGGACACTCATATCAGAGAAGTACAAAGCTGAAAGATCTTAAAGACCCTCTGGTTTTGTGGTTCTCACATTTTCTTCAATCAAGATCTCTTTTATTATCTTTATGGTGCCCACATTTTGGAAGATAATGAAATACTTTACGTGTGAGCTTGGTTTCCATTAGGCTAAAAAATCATTGCAAATATTTCATTTCAGGAATAGTAACATCTATTTGGGTGGGGGTGGGGATTCCTGAAGGATTTTTGGCCCCAGTTTGAGAATCTGTCATCTTGTGTGACCTTGTTAAATCAATGAAGGTTTTGAGTTAACCAGACTTCCCCACCCCCCACCCCCCCACCTCCCACCATGATCATAAAGTTAGTTTGAAGTGGAGTAAAAACTAGGCTGAGTTTGAAGCAGAATAAAAACAGTAGGCTGCGTCTAGTAAGTGTAGTCAAAGTTTTTCAGAGAAGAGGTAAAAAGTATGGCAATAGTGCTTCATCTCTAGACTCGTGGCATCCATCTGAAGGAAAATGTGTTGTTATATATATTAATCTTTCATTTTAGATGTTCTGGGGAAACTCGTAATGACTAATTTCTCACACCAACAATCACAACAAACAAAAACATCATGTGCTACAGTCTCTTTTTGACACTTTCACATGACGTTCATCATTATGATGATTGGCTTTTATGGTATTCATATGAGTTTGACCTGCACCAACCAAAGCCAGGGAAATCGATTAGAGAGGAAAATTTATCCTTAAATCTTATGTTCCCATGGGGGCTGCCTGTAGCCTCTGGGTAGCCAGGAGCTGGCATGTGGCTCATCTCTGACATAATTCTGAAACAAAATGAGGTGGATACTGAAGCACAATCCTTCAAAAATAATAACTCAATTAATAAATAATAAATAAGCTTCCCTTGGCCCATTCAAGTTCCCACCTCAGCCAGTGCTTTCATGCCATTTAAGTCCTGAATGAAAGCTACTTTATAATGAGGCACAAATCTGATACGGAAAATGAAGCAGTTGGTCTGAATTCCTAGGTTAGGTTTTGTTTTGTTTTGTTTTGTTCTAGTAATAATTTGCTCATCTCATGCTGGTGGATTTGGTCTCTTGCATTCTCTGGCAGTCAAGGAAAAGTTAGCTCAAGTTTTGCTCCCTCTGCCATTAACAGATGGCATGCAGATCTAAGCGTAAGCTGTGGCTCCCGGGCCACAGGCAAAGGGTGAGGGCCGCTCCCCTGTGGACACCCTCAAAAGGCCCTAAGCTTGAGTAGCACAAATGAAAAGGTCTAGTGCTGGTGTTAATTACGCAGAAACCACACAGAAAGTGCTCGCTGTTACTGAGTTGAGAGGTTGGGCATCTCTTCTTCCCCAGATAAAAGGCTTGATATGAAAACATTTTGCAGAGGACAATGAAGTGAAGATTAGCATAATCTTCTGCAGTATCCTCAGTAAGCTATCCATGAGTGAGTTGCTTTTTTCTCATTCCTTCGGCTCTAATGTCTGGATTTAAGGAATGGTATTGTTAAAAGTAGGCTTTGTCCTTGGAGCCTGACAGTTGTGTTTTTCCCGCCTTCATGTGATCATCCCAGTTGCTAGTCTCCTGCTCTTTGGGTAGGAAGACAATGGAGGGAAAAATGAAGTGTCAGTTCATTGACAGAACCTCTCTGTGCTATGTTATTCTTAATCCAGACTCATCAGGGTCTTTCTTTCTTTCCTTCTTTCTCTTTCTTTCCTTCTTTCTCTTTCTTTCTTTCTTTCTTTCTTTCTCTTTCTTTCTCTCTTTCTCTCTTTCTTTCCCTTTCTTTCTTTCTCTCTTTCTCTCTTTCTCTCTCTCTCTCTCTCTCTCTCTTTCCCTTTCTCCATCCGTCCCTCCCTCTCTCTGTCTGTCTCTGTCTCTCACCCATGCTCCCTGTTTGAATAGGGGAAAGTCTGTTTAATATCATTTGGAAGAACACATAGAGCAAGTAACACTGAACTTTAGCACTTCAGGCAGCTTGAAATTAAAAAAATTTAAATCATGGCGTTGTTTTCTCTTTACTTCAATCAGAACATGAAACTACCGTTGTTACATTTTATATCAAAATAGGGGTAGCTGTTAAATGGTTATTCAGATGTATGCAGTGAAAAGCCTTGAGTGTTGAGTTTTTTTTTGTTTTTTTTTTTTTTCCATGAGAAGAGTTTAACCACTTGCTCAGTGCAGCTTAATGCGGTTCTCTCGGGGGCTGGTCTGGTGGCTAATGCACTAGTTTGTTGGCCACTTTGATCCTGGCTGCCCTGTTTTAAGTCTTGCTATGACTGGTTAAGCTAGGGCTCTGTAACCCCGGGGATAACTTGAGGGTTCTGAAAGTCATGAGGCACGGTCCCCAAGATCAAAATATAAAAATAGGTCTGGGGTCAGGGAACTCGACAGGCCCCCGGAAACTCCTCACTTTTACAGCTGGAGACTGTCTCTTAAGTATTTGGAATCCGTCATTAGGATTCTGACAGAGAAGTGCAGTATGGGATTGCTGCAGGGCAGGCTCTTTGAATCTTACTCCTGATAAAAAAAACCCAACTTCTGGCTGCTGACAGGAGACAAGGCGAGTACAAGGAACGCATTAAAAAGCAGCTTATGTCTATTGATGGCTGAAGAAGGGTTAGAATGGCTGAGTTTTGAGTTGGGGTGAAAACTCCAGAGTTTATTTGCTATACTAGATGAGTTTGGGGGAGTCACTGGTGTTTTTTAGAAGCCTGGAGAGCACATGGGTAGGGATATCCTAAAAGCCCATGTCAGACAATTTGTGGACCTTTTGAGTTCCACTGAGGTCAGTTTTGACATGGATTCCATCCTGGACGTACATTGCCTACTTTTCTGTGCACATCATACAAAAACTTGGCATTTGACCCATCATTTAAGATTTTCTTTCCTTACATGAATCACTTGAATAGATTTGACTTTCTTTCATTGAGATGGCTCATTGTAGTTCAGTCTGTCATTTGAACCAAGATCAGCCACTTGACGCCGCCAAAATCCACTAGGCTTGGATCAGTGGTTGAAGTGACCCTGTTGTTGTGGAATGACATTAAAGAAGAAAGGGACTTTACATGTCACCTGATTGCTGCTGTATCATCATACCAAACTGTGTCTGGCAGTCCAAGGGCAAACTAAGTCACTCTACCATGAAATTCAGTGATTTCTGTGGTAGAATGAGAGACTTGATACAGAGCCTCTCACACCTGCAAGTTTCAGCTCTGCCTCTTAGCTGCTTGGTGACTAAACTTCCATGAGCATTATTGTATATTATCTGTTCAGTGGTCATCTCGGTGGCAACTCCGCAGTACTGTTGAGAGGATTAAAGGAGATCATGTATTTTAGAGCAATTTTATAAACTCCGTAAATCCCTTTATGTATGTAAGGTGTCATTATGATACTTCTAGAAAGTTTGCCATTGAACATGGATTCATTCAGCAAACATTTATTGAATGTTGACATGTACCAGACTGTCTGAGCATAGGAGGCTTACAAAGACCAGTAAGACACAATTCCTGCCATAGGAAGTCAAAAATCTAGCAGAAGGTAGGCACAAAAAAATAAATCTTGCATCTGGGACTGTTAAAAGTTTAAGAAACTCTAGTCCTTCTAACAAGTATTGGTTGAGAACTTGGTATGCACACAGCACTATGCTAAGTATTTTGGTTTTGGGGCTGGGGGATTACTGAGAAGGAAGATGTAGTCATAAGTACCTTATACAGGTATCCTCCCATGTTTGGAAAGTTCTCATTATGCCACTTGTGTTTTCTGAATGACCTACATTAGTATGTACCTGTGTTTGCTAACCAGAAGGAATCCAAAGTAGATTTTTGTTTTTAGGAAAAGGGGTGAAATGTGAAAATAGCATTCAGTGTTTGCTCTGCAGTGAGCCCTGATGTAGGTAGTGTGTGTTTCCCAAGCAGTGAGAGGGGCTCTGCCAGGCTCCATCCTGGGGAGCTATACTCAGCATCTCAGCATCAAGCCATTAGAAGCTTTGAACTGTTTGTGAGCATCTGTGCTTTATCTCGATTTGTTTTGTGCCTCCATTAGCAAAACATGTTCCAAGGTGTCAAGAGAGCCTAAGAGAGGTTGTTTTTTGGGTTGGGTTCAAAAAATTTCCACATAAGTTGATGGTAATTGCTTCTTCACTTGACACCATTTTGACTTACAAATGTTTTCATAGAAATGCTCTACTTTTGGAGAGTGGGGGAAACCTGTATAGTCTACTTGGAGAGATAAGACCTATATGCACGAACTTCCCTACCTACTATTATAAGATAGTAAAAGGCAAGTGTCAAGTGAACAAAATGTGGAGGAAATTCAAAGGGGATACCCATAATTCTCAGAGAAGATGGGATTTGAGTTGTCTGAGAACCCTTTGTACTTGAATTCTCATAACACTTCATCTCCTTAAGGCACTTAGCTCTGTCTCCTGACAATTTATTTTAATAAATTTTATCATTATTGCCACTTCTGGTAAGTTTCCTGAGAGCAGGTTCTTATCTGACTCCTTTATCATCCATAATATTTAGCACATACCTCGCACAGAATAGGAACTCAAATAATATTTGTTCAATGAATGAATATGGGTTAGAGGGGTGATTTAATAGTGTGTAGGGAGGAGTACTGGAGACTTTATTTCCATTTGTGTACCCTCAGATCATTATTGTGGTTCACCTCTTAATCTTTCAATATACCCTAGCAGCTTTGAAGAAGTACATGAATTTTGAATGAAGACACCTAGAACATCTTTCTCTCTACAGCCTAACTGAATTCCTTGCCCACACCATTTTTATGTCTCTTGAAGTCCCACTTTCTCAGTGAAACCTTTGTCTCTGGATCAGGAAAGTGCTCATGGTCTTCTCTCATTCCCCTGCATGCTCCCCATATGAAGCACAGAGGAATCTAGTTCTGCTGCCTTTGTTTTCCATCACTCAAAAGAAAATTTTCTTAAGCTTATTGTCTTTTACCTCAGTTCCCATAGTCTACCTTTGCAAGTTCCATCTTTAAAATACTTGGAGCAATGACTGACGTTGCCTCTGTAGATATTTGTGTAGTGGGTCAGTGTCTCCATCTTAGGGCTGTCTGTCTCTACAGTGCATTGACAGTCAAGTCTAAGTTTCTATAAGTCACTGAGGTCATGCAGTTTGCTAGTGAGAACATCAGCTCAGTGCTTGGTGCAGTTAGAAACTCTGTACTTTTTTTTTTTTTTTGATAATAAAATGAGTCAATTTCTTCCTCAACATTTTTGAGGATGTTAAATTAATGACATTGCATTTGGTAGCTCATCTGGTGCTTTTTTGCTGGAAACATGCTATGAGATGAGTTATAAGAAGAGTTGACCACACTGTGCTATTCTTTTCAAGACCTCTTTTATGAAGGGTAATGGGAAGTTGCAGGGATATACAAAGTGTGGGTGGTATGTTAATGGCATAGTATCTAGAATGATTTTGGACTGGCTTGTTGAGATGGTTTATTATTCTATATATTCACTCCTCTAGGTAACTTTAGATGACCAACCTAAAGCAGGGTGACAGGCTGGAAATGACTACTGCAAACTGTTCATGCCAGTCAGTGGCCTGTGGTTGCTGTTCATGTAGAACTCCGTAAATAATTTTCTTTGAGGGCCACTGCTTTGCTATAACAGAGTGGGCTCCATTTCAGCCTTTGTTATTTTGGTAGTGTAAAAATGTCTCTTTGTATTTCTGTTTTTATTTCTGTTGCATTTCTGTCTTGTGTCTAGAGCATTGTATTCTCTCAGATTTTATCTTTTAAAGAAGTTCTAAGTTGCCTGTAACATATGTTAATATCAATTCTAAATAATGGCCATTGAAATCTGAAACCGTGAACGTTATTTTGTGGGGAGGGGAACAAAATAGCTAGCACCACTGCCTCCCAATTCCCTGGGTGGTCTGAACTGTGCCAGGATGGAGCCGCCAGGAGAGGTTGTACCATACCAGGCCTAGCTTCAGAGAATCGGTGCAGTGTAAGTGGAAAATAGTCCTGAGGTCCAAATAGGACGACTGGGTGGTGTGTGGCTCAGAAGAAAGGCAAAGTTAAGCCCTGAGTAAAGGAAAAGGGTGAAGAAATTCTGCTGTAGGAAGTCGGCCGTAAGGGAGTGCTCAGACAATTGAGAATCTTCATGGCCTCATCGTTGGTGCAGATGGTGAAGAAAGTGCTTGTCACAAAGGGACTACTGCCCCTGGGCTGCATGCAGTGGGCCCTGGCCCACTGGTGTTTCGGATACGATCACAGAGAAGTGAAAGTAGGATCTGAATAATACCCTATTTGATAATTGATAAGCAGATACTGCATACCTAGTTTGGGTGGTGTAGAAATCTGACTTTTTGGGACTACTTAGGGCCGAGAGCTTGTAAACTCATGCACATTGTCAGCTGTGTTTTTGCTACACATGATCCCTTGGGATTAACTTTAACACTCAAAGTGTGGGTGAGCTTATGAATTTGATTGGAATAGGGAGTTTAAAGGAAATTGGTGGTGGTGATGGAGTATAGTTCTTTAATTTTTAATAAAGAACTACAAAAATATGCTAACTTTTGAAAGACTTAGAGGTTTAGACAGTGAATTAGATGAGTGATTAATTCAACACATTAATCTCTGAGGGCAGGAGCAGCCCCTTATCCATGTTTGTATTCCTAGCATGGACCATAGGGCCCTACAAAGTAGGTGCCCAATAAATGTTCAACGACTTATATTAAATTTGTCCACCTTGACTTTAACTGAAAAATGCTCAGAGGAAAAATGCTACAATTACCTATCTGACCTAAAGTGATTTGTTTTGGTGAATTTGCTAGCATTTGAGTTTATCTGGAGCTTTTGGCCAATAAAGGTGAAAGAGTCCATTGTCTTGAAAGCACGATGTCATTGGAGGCTTCCTTGTCCTATTGTTTGGACTTCTCACCCTTAACACAAGCCTTTGAGTTAATGCAGAGATTTTAGAAAGCTTTTGTTAAAATGCATGTGTGTTACTTGGAATGCAGAGTAAACATGTGCATATCCTGTACATGAAAATGCCTTAGCATTTTCCAGATGAAGTAGCTCAGAGCAGTTCCTTGATTAAGGACCCGGAATATATCTGTGTTGATCGGAGGCTGTGGGTGAGGGAAAGAGGCATGAAATGTGTGGCCCCATCCACCTTGAGAGCCACCACATTAGGCAACTAGGATACAGAGCTGCATGGTGCAGGGTGAGGCTTCAAATGCTGCATGCCTCACCTTCTGTTTTCTCTTTATGGTGCTGCACAGTTGTGATGCTGGCCTCCTAATATGAATTCTAAGAACCTAAGAGAGTTGTCCTTAAACATATGCTGCTGCATTTGATCTTGCTTATGTTAAATTCAGTAATTTTGACTTTTCCTTTGGGGTAAGGGTAAGGTATGGGTGAGTGAGACCAGTGCACGCCAACGCTATTCCATTCAGGTTGATTGTGTGTTGTTTTCAGGGACTATATGTCTTTTTGTTTTGGTGAAATACCATGGAAAAAAGCTGTTATAACACCTATTACAATATTTCCAGAGTGACCCAGCAGGAGAAAAAACATTCAGGGGAGAGAGATTGGAATGTAGAGAAAAAAAAGCTATGTCTAAGGAGGGCTGTAGAAAAATGGGGGGAACAGGAGCTAAATGTAGCAATTATGTGAAAATCAGAGTGTCTGTACTGGACTTTGGGTTTCCCACCCTTGATGGATTATCACCATTTAATGGTCCATCAACCTGTGTGAGCAGTCAGCAGGGGAGGGTACAGTTTGAACCTGACATGCAAACAGTTAAGACCACTTAACTCACTGAAGATTTAAAGAAATCTGAGTAGTCACTATAGTGCCTGGAAGCTGAAAAGTTATATTTTCTCTAAGCTCCCCGTACTTCTTTGGTCTAATGGATTTTTTAATTGAGATACAATTGACTTATAACATTATATAATTGGCTCTTGAACAGCTTGGACTTGAACTGCACGGGTCCACTTATACATGGATGTTTTTTGATGAATACAGTACTATAAATTTATTTCCCCTTAAAAATTTTTAAATATTTTCTCTAGGTTACTTTATTGTAAGAATACAGTATAAGCTACATATAATATGCAAAATAGGTATTAATTGTTTATGTTATTAGTAAGGCTTCTAGTCAACAGGAAGCTATTAGTAATTAGATATTTGGGGAGTGAAAAGTTGCACATGAATTTCTTTTTAAAATTTTAATGTTTATTTTTGAGAGTGAGAGACAGAGCCTGAGTGGGGGAGGGGCAGAGAGAGAGAGAGAGCAAGCGAGAGAGAGCGAGAGCAAACGAGAGCGAGAGAGACACATAGAATTCAAAACAGGCTCCAAGCTCTGAGATATCAGCACAGAGCCCAATGCGGGGCTTGAACTTGGGAATGGTGAGATCGTGACCTGAGCTGAAGTCGGACGCTTAACCAACCAGAGCCACCCAGGTGCCCCTGAATTTTTGAGGATGTAGGGGTTCAACACCCCAACCTCCATATTGTTCAAGGGTTCACTGTCTTTATTTCAGCTGTACAACACAACAATTCGATATGTGTATATATTCTGAAAAGATGACTACAATAAGTCTACTTAACAACCCTCACCACACATAATCACACAGTTTTCCAATGGACTGTCACAGCATAATTGAGAGGCTACACTTTGTTTACTACAGATTGCTTTACCTGTGGAGGAGTAGAGGTGAGAGTCTTACAAGCAAGTATTTATTCAACATTTTTCTAGCTCTGTAGTAATAGAAGAAATAAAAATCTCACTGCTGTCAAGTTAAGGTGGTATGAGACTAGGAAAAGAATCAAAGCTATGGAGCCTGGGCCTTGGCTTAGATTCCCAGATCTCCACCTAGTGAACACTGTTGCATAATGACTTCTTCAGTCTCAATTTTGTGAGCTGTGAAATCAAGATCGTTCTACGTGTCTACAGAGATCTACCTCAGTGGGCCCTATGCAGAGAAGATGAAGTACTGTGTATGAAAGTGCTGAAATATCCTATACCTGTAATATTTTCTTTGTGAGACCAACATTGCACGAACAAGAAATGAATACTTTGTACAGCTACAAGTGTGTTTAATTAATTACTTAAGGTGGCTGTTACAAGTGCAGTGGGAGCCAGAACAGGGAGAAGTCGGTGTGGATTGAAGCAGCCAGTGAAGTTTTTGGCTTCTTTCCATTGTGTTACCTGCACTTACTCGTTCCTCATGTTTCTGAATGTCTTCTTACCCTTGAACAAAGCAGACGTAGTTAGCACTGGCTGCCTTTGTTCACTGACAGTAGTTAAAGCTTCAATTAGGCTGGTATCCATTGAAAGTTGACATACCCATTTCTTTTACGTATTTGTACAGACACAGAAGCAAGTCTGTATTTGGGTTGTGTTTTGGCAGGGTTTGAAGTCATGTTCAAAGATCTAAAAGAATTGAGTGACTGAGGACACAGACTAGAATTCTAACCTTCAGTTTATGTGCAAAATCAAAAACATGCAAAGTTTGTGGTATCTGAGCTTCATCTGATCGTTGGTACATGAAAGTATAAAAAGAAGGCCCAGAATAGGAGTCTTGTCAGTTTGAATGTTAGTTAAATAAGTATGTAAGATAAACAGTTCATGGAAGGTTATGCAGCTGAATTTGCAATCAGAATGCACACGAGACTATCGTTGTACCATCTCCTGATAATCACAGCCTGCTGGATTTGTTGCTTATCCTATTTCTGTAGACAAGGTTGTGAGTTTCAATGCTGTGAGCTTTAATAGGCCCACATTTTCCTCTCTCTGGAACTTTGTTAGGTCTGCCAACGCAAACCCCGCTTTTCCTGCCTTAACGTTGTTTAGGAAATTGTTAACGCCACCTAAGTTCAGCCTCTGCGGCACTCCCTTGATAACATTTCTGTGACAAATTTTCCTGTTTGAGTGCTGGATTTGGTTGGACTTCTTGAACACCTCTTGCGTTCTTAGGAAGAAGAGGGATTTAATCCTGAAGTGCAGGTTCTTGGTGGTCATGGAGTAGGAAAGGAAGCTGCACACTGGGGTATTAATGGACTAAATATGGGGACTGAGAATTGTCCCAAATAGCAGTCTGTGCACCTGTCTTAGGCTCTCCACAGTAGGGGCAGGGGTCATGACTATGATGGTGTACTTAAGTTCACTGATTTAGAGATGGTAGGTACTCTTGAAATATTTGTGGAATGGGGCAGTATGTGTGCAGGGTAAAAACAATGTCTTGAGGGCCAGACAGACCTGAGTTTGAATCCTGTTTCTTCCACCTGCTTGTTGCATGACTCTGGGAAAGTTAATTCACCTGTGTGACTTTACCATTTTTATGTTACAGAAGAAGCAACTTCAGACTTACCATTAATGTTTGTTATGAGAATTAAATAGTCTGAAGCTGATAAAGTGCTTTGAAGAATCACTACTTGTCACAGAGTGAACACTCAATAAATGGCAACTTAGCACCATCATCTTTACCACGAGATTCATGAGTGAATGGGAAATACCAGCCAGCTGCATTTTCTCCATCTTATTTTGAGCTCTCTACCTTTGCCCTGCCAATGTTTCCCTAGGGATTGATGAGTTTATGCTGATTGTGGAGGAAAAGGGGTGAATCTCCACCCTGTTTCAGTGGCTCTGACAGCTGCCTTATTGCGGTTAAATTTTCTTCTACCTCTGGCCTTTCCCACTCTTTTATCTTTGTTATTTTTATTACCTGTTTCCATCTGTCCACCCTTCCCTCTTTTCTTAGATGCTCTGTTAACTCAAATAGAACATACAAAGAGAAGGCTTACAAAATTAACTAATGGGCATGTGCACACACAAACACTAACACACATGATATGTGGTGAAATAACTATATAGAACAAAACTTTCCCCCAAACCAAAATGGTTAATGAAAAGATTGCATAAGTTATCTGTTTTTTTTCTGTGTTACCTTTTTTCATGCCTTTGATACTGCAAAGTGAACATCTGCTTCAGAGATTTCTGTGTGATGTCCTAAATATCCATAATAGTTGTTATTATAGAGACGCATGTGTACACACCAGATACATTTTAAAAATGAGAGGAAAGCACAATAAAAACCTATACTTAGAAAACAAACAGAAAAAGGTGGGCTGAATGACACCTAACTGTTGGACCCTAATTGTTGAATCCACTTCTAATCATGCTCTGCCTGTGAAGGGGCTACCTATTCCATAGGCATGTGGGGAGACCCATAAATTGGTACAAGAGCTGCCTAAATGTGGCATTCTTTAGATAATAGCATTTTAAAGAGTTTCAGTAATTATCAATGATAATTGAGATTTCTCTTGCAAACATTAGACTGAAAAACTATAGAATATAGAAGTTGTAGGAGACTTTAAAGATGTTTTAGTCCAATCATCTATTCTATATCTGAATGAACCATTTTGATAATATTTTTTTCCACATGGATGGCTAGCCAATGCTAGTACATCTTTAGTGATGGGAAACTCATTACCTTATAAGGGAGCTCATTCTATTTTCAGATGGTTGTGGTGATCAGGAATCCCTTCCTTAAATACTGAGACAGTATTTATTTCTCCAGAGATTCTTCTAACCTAGGCATGGACTTTTATCTTTTCAGATTTATTGAGATATGATTTATAAACCATAAATCTGATCATTGTAGGTGTTAGTGTTTGATGATTTTAGTAAGTGCATACAGTTGTCCATCTTCGTCACGATCCAGTTTTTAGAACAACTCTTCTCCCCGCCCCCCCCCCGCCCCCCCCCCCCGAAATTGATCTCCTATTTGAGGCTAATCCCTGCACCTACCCCTCACTGTAGGCAACCACTGCTCTGCTTTTTGTCTCTGTTATTTTGCCATTACTAAACATTTTTCATAAACAGAATTGTACAACATGTAGTTGTTTGTGTTTGGCTTTTGTTACTCAGTGTAAAGTTTTTGAGTTTGATCTATGTTATGGCATTTAACAGTAGTTCATTTCTTTTCATTACTGAGCAGTATTTCATTCTGTGGATAGACCACATTTTGTTGAGCCAGTCATCAATGGCTAGCACTTACATGTTAATGGAAGACCCTTAGGTTGTTTCTAGGTTTTGCCTCTTACAGATAAGGCTGCTATGAACATTCATGAAGAAGGCTTTGTGTGCACGTTCCCTAGGAATGGAATTGCTGGTCATATGGTAGGTTTATGTTTAACCTAACAACAAGAACAACTTCCAAACCTGTTTTCCAAAGTGGTTGTACCATTTTACATTCCCAGTGGCAATGTGTGAGGTCTCTAGGTCCTTCACATCCTTGCTAATATTTAACATTGTTATGCTTTTGACCACAGTCATTCTAATGGATAGTAGTATCTTATTCTCTTAACTTGGATTTGTTTAATAGTTAATAATGTTAGGCATCTTTTAATGTGCTTATTAGCCATCTATCTTCTTCACTGAAATGTCTACTTAAATCTTTTGCTTACTTTAAAGTTGTTTATTTTTGTCTACTTATTATTGAATTGTTAGAGTTCTTTATATATTCTGGATGAAAGTCCTTGATCAGTTATACTATTTGCAAATATTAGCTGCCTGTCTGTGCCTGTCTGTTTTCATTTTATTAGTCGTCTCTTTTGGGGAGCAAATGTTTTCCGTATCGATGAGGTCTAATTTATCTGTTTTTTTTTCGTAAATGGATTTTGCTTTTGGTGTTGCACTTATGAAAGTTTGGCATACTTCAAGATTGCAAAGATTTTCTCCTGTCTTTTGTTCAAGAAGGTTTAGTTTTAACTCTTTTATTTAGGTCTACAATCTATTTTAAATTGATTTTTGTGTATGGTGTGAGGTAAAGGTCTAAGTTCTCTCTCTTCACCCTCCCCCTCCTCTTTTCCTGATTTTTCTTTGAAAAAGATAAAAGGCTTTTTTTCTTCTTGTTTTTTTTTTGTTTGTTTTTTGTTTTTGGCGTATGGCTATCCAATTGTTCCAGCACTATTTGTTGAAAAGACTATCCTTTCCCCATTGAATTTCTACAAATGTAGTCTGTTTCTGGGCTTTGTAGTCTCTTCTACAGCTCTATCCTTCTCCCAATACCACACAACTTTATAATAAGTCTGAAATCAGGTATTATCACTCCTCTAACTGTGTTCTGCTTTTTCAAAATTGTTTTGTCTGATTTTGGCTCTTTGATTTTTATCTAAATTAAACTTGTCAATTTCCACAAAACATTTCTGCTGGGATTTTGATTGGGAATGCATTGAACTTATAGAGAAATTTAGGGAGATTGCCATCTTAGTGATATTGATTCTTAGAATCCATGAAAATGATATCTCTTCGTTTATTCAGATTAAAAAAAAACTTGAGCAATATTTTATAGTTTTCAGAAATTCTACGTCAAAATATGTTAGTGAATATTTTTGATGCTAGTGTGAGTGGAATTAAGTTTATTTTAGAATTAATTGCTATTATATAAAATACAGTTTTTTTTGTATATTGTCATTGTATCCTGTGACCTTGCAAAACTTGCTTATTATTTCCAGTAGATTTTTATTTAAGTTCCTTAAGATTTTTTTCTCCAGAATCACGTCCTTTGTGAAAGAGGACAGTTTTATGTCTTCCATTCCAAACTGGGATCTTTAATTTCTTCTCCTTGCCTTATTGCACTGGCTAGAACCTACAGTACAGTGCTAAATAAAAGTGATCAGAGAAAACATCTTTGCCTTGTTCCTGTTCTCAGGGGGGAAGTGTTCAGTCTTTCACTCTTAAATATATTTTAACTGTAGGTTTGTCATAGATGTTGTTATAGGTTTGTGGAAGTACCCATCTGTTCCTAGTTTGTTGAAAGATTGTTTTTCTTTTTAATCATGAATGGGCTTGAGTATTGTGAGTGCTTTTTCTGTGTCAATATAAACAATCATGTGGGGGGTTTTTTGTTCTTTATTAGTATAGTGTATTACATCCATTGGTCTTTGGATCCTACACCCCCCACCCCCTTTTTTTTTTGGATAAGTCCTACTTGGTTATGGTGTATAATTTATTTTATGTATTGTTGGATTTAGTGTGTTAACATTTTTGCATCTATAGTCATGATGGTTATTAATCTGTACTTTATTGTGATGTCTTTGTCTGGCTTTGGTATCAGGGTAATACTGGTCTTATAAAATGAAGTTCTATCTCTGGTTTCTGAAAGGATTCTTATTTCATCCCTAAATGTTTTTAGAACTCAATCAGTAAAGCCTTGTAAAATTTTAATTTTTAAAAATTTATGGGGGGGAATCTAAATTATTTACATTTTTTATTTGATATATATTGATCCATAAATTCTATTTTTTCTCCTGAGCTTTATTGACAAGTGAAAATTGTGTATGTTAAAGGTGTATAATGTGATGATTTGAGATACACACACACACACACACACACACACATTCTATGATTATTACTACAATCAAGTTAACATATTCATCACCTCACATTGTTACCTTTTTTTTTTTTTTGGAATGGTGAGTACATTTCAGATTTACTTTCTTAGTAATTGATTTCTTCTTAATACAGTTTAGATAATTTGCATTTTTTAGGAATTTGTTTCACCTAGTTTGTCAAATTTGTTGGTATAAAGTTCTTTTTTTCTGTCATGTTTGTAATGTTGGTATAAAGTTCTTTTTTTCTGTCATGTTTGTAATGATGTCCCACAGCTCTTACCACAAATTTGTTTTTGCATCTTTAGAAACATCGATTAAGAAGAAAATTCTAATCTTTAAAGAATTGACATTTGACTCCTTTCAGTGGGGTTAGATCTTGTCATGGACAAGTTGATGAGATGGCTAAGTTGTTTTCACTAATCAGAGAGAAAAAAGGCTTTTGAGCACAATCAACTTAGGAGAAAGTCTGTTTTCTAATCCAAAACTCAGACTGAGGAATTCAAAGGCGCTGCAATAAGAGAAGGAAGAATTTGGTTGCATCTGATAGTATTGTAAATTGGAAAAGAAAACTTTTCCAATGTTTTGTTTTGAATTTAAGTCCTAAGTTGAACTGAAGAAGCCTTCTCTATCCTCAACATGAGGGTCTTTGATAGGAGAATGATGAGCACAACTCTCACTGATACAATATTTTTCTTTTATGAGCTCTGTGGCAAAACCAAGTTTTATGAAATTTGATTACAGTGTTGTACAAATATAAAATGGCATTAGAGATTTGTTTCTCCTACTTTAACTTAAATGTAAATTAAGAAAGGAAATAATGTTCCTGATCAGTCAAGGGATCCTGACTAATAGACCATTTTACGAGTTTGAGAGTTTGACTGGAACTATGAATAGAATAGACAGGAGAGAACAGAACAAATGGAAGCTCCATGGGGGAAGGATCTTTCCGTTTTATTCACTGCCGTTTTGATAGTGCCTGAGGCAGTGCCTGGCCTATGAAAGAATGAATGGGTGATGGCAAATAATAAACACAGGCCTGATCTGAGGGCTATGAACATAGAGAGAAAAGAGCAATTTATACATCCTAGAATGGTGGGATAAGGTACCAGAGGAGGTGGTAGGAACTTTTCATTCTAGACTTAAGTTGGACAAACATGCAGGGGGGAGAAACATTTAGGCAGGTCAAGTGTGTGCAAAGGCCCATTGTGTCACTGTGCCAGGCCCCCTCCAATGTGCTCCCCCCAGCATGCTGAGCATTTTTCTATCCTTACACGTATTGCTGCTATTTTCTTTACCTGTGTAGGGGGGTGGCTCAGTCATGGTACCCTGGCAACCTTACACGTTTCCACTTAGGTCAAGTAGGCAAGGCTTGACCATGACCTGACCCTGAATCTTGACACATGCCCTGTGATTCCTCCTAGAGTAATAGAGATGAGCCTGGTGAGGAGCTACCACAAGGCCCAAGGTCTTATGTCTTGTGGGAGCTGCCATGAGGAAGTTTTTCATTATCTCCTGTGTTTCAGTTGAGCAAAGGACTTTCCACCTCATTTCCTGTTCTCCTGTTCGAGTACAGCTGCAGGGTTCTGTAAGTCTATCAAACTGCATGTCTATAGTTTTGAGTTGGCTCCTCCATGATGCAAGCAACCTACCACCCGTGCCATCTGTTGTCTGGTCCCTCCAGCGTGGTATCATCCTGTGGGAACAGGGATGTGGGTAACTGACACCATGCAGTTCCTGTTTTGGCTAAGTAATAAAATGTCTGAGTCCATTGGGCTTGTTTCCTTCTTATTCTACAAATCCAGGGACATGAGCAAGCCAAGCTAGCAGCAGCATTTGTCATTGCTGCTAATGACCGCTTGCCAATTTAACAACTTCTTTGTCCCCGGCACTGGACTCTGAGCTCATCTATATTCCCAGTGCTTAGCAACAGGTTTTGCACAGTTGCTTAATAGGTTTTTTGATGGAGTGAATTGAAAGTGAGTACCCCAGAAATGTTGCTATGTCTGGACTAGAAGGGTGTGTGAGCATGGGTAGTGGAAGAAGATGGAATGACTAGGACCAGACTGTGGAGGGTCTTGCATATCATGTTATGGATTAGGGAAGGCAGTACCCTGGAGACTTTACAGTAAGAGATTAACGTGATTGTAACTGGTACTTTAGGAACTCTTGTAGTGCTGAGATTGAAGATGTGGAGACCAATTAAGCTATGGAGTCAGATGAGAAATGATGAGTGTCTAAATTAACAACATAGCAGTGAGATGGAAAGTAAGGAACTTGATCGCAGAGGATTTTACTTGTTTTTGGTTGTGTGGGTTTTTGTTGTTGTTGTTGTTTAAGCAATAGAACTGGTGCTGATTTGATATGAAAGAAAAACCTAAAATCAGTAAATGTAATTTCATAGATATTTATTTTGTCTGTTTTACTTTAAGAAGTACTTACTACTTGGGGCGCCTGGGTGGCGCAGTCGGTTAAGCGTCCGACTTCAGCTCAGGTCACGATCTCGCGGTCCGTTAGTTCGAGCCCCGCATCGGGCTCTGGGCTGATGGCTCGGAGCCTGGAGCCTGTTTCCGATTCTGTGTCTCCCTCTCTCTCTGCCCCTCCCCCGTTCATGCTCTGTCTCTCTCTGTCCCAAAAATAAAAAAAAAATTAAAAAAAAAAAAAAGAAGTACTTACTACTTAATTGCTTGGCTTTTGTCATAATATTTAAAACTTAATTTTCTGTGTAAATAATTTTGTATCCAACTTCTTGAACTGTTCTGTTTTAAAATTTGGATTATAAATTTTGGGGGCAGCTTATGTATTTAGTCATTCCATTAACTTGTATCTGATCATATCTGATAGTAGCAAAATCTGCCATTAGACCTGACTAGATTACAGGCACTTGTGGATAGGAGGCATATATTATTTATAATTTTATATTTCTTATAACACGTAGCATGGCATTGGGCTCATAGTAGATGTTTAATAAATATTTACTGAATGATCAATTCACCTCTTTAATTATGTAAAAGTCTTACCTGAAAATATCAAGATTTTTTTTTAATGAACCACAAAGAGAAAAGTAATTTAAGTACAGATGTCATACTTCACAAAGACTTTCATCTTTATTTTTATCTTCTCAAATAATAGTTACAACATACTTAATCTATTCCTGAACATATCATAGGCAATTCAGATATAAATAAAAAAGATCTCTTTCCTTTAGAAGCATGGCAGTTAGTTGGAGAGGCAAAACATATCCTTGTGTGAAGCTACTAAATGACAAAGCAGAATGAATCTTACAATCTGAAAGATCTCAAAGAGGAAAAATCATTGTATTATGGTTTCTTAGAAATAGATTTTGTAAAATGGTGGAGTCTTAAAGTATTTTTATTATACTGAGCTTGGTATTAAGTGTTACTTTATTTTATTTTTACCATGTTATTTTAGAGGAAAGTAGAAAGGCCTTTTAGGTGATGGAACATCTGAACAAACATCCATAAAAGGTAAGAAGGGGCAAAGTGGTAGAGGCCAAATTTTATATTCAAAGAAATGGAATCACCATAGTGAGAACAATTTGAGAGCTATGCATTTAAAAACTACCACTAAAAAAATGAATGTGTGTTGTATTTAATGGCACATAGTACATATACAATCATCATTCAATTTACTGAGGAGGACCCAAATGGCATCTACCCTTAACATGTCAAGAAAAGAGAATGTCCTTTAAGGAAGAATCATGGAAACATCATTTGAGGGCCTCCTAAAAAAATGTTGAACTCACCCACTGGGCTTCAAGTAAATGAAAGCCAACTCAATTAACAGTTAAAACTAATATAGTTTTCCAGTAATGCTACTATATTATTACTATTACTGGGACACTTTATCTCATAGTCTAGGGATCAAAGGTTGGTACATATGTACCCTAGCCTTGGAAAAGTGGTTTTAGTAAAGACAGCCATCTTTGATTTGAGGGTCTGTTCAAGCAGGAGCCATGAAAGTTATTTAACTTGCCAGAGCTTATTTCCTTACCTTTTTAATGAACTATTACTAATATAATCCTCTGTTGCCTGGTTTCTCCAAAGCCCAGTAAACATTTCCCCCCCTATTTTATTAACCCTATATAAAATCATTAGATTTTTTTTTTATCTGTTTGAGGTAGAAATGTGTCATATGCTTATTGCTTCCAGTACTGTTTATGTACCTGATAAATAACCCCTGACTTCCTGACTGACTGACTAAAAAGCCTATTTTTTTCTTTCTCAGTGGAGGCCACAGCTACATGCAGATGCCTGTTCTGGATGCTGTGTAAAAATGGTTTGTGCTCTGTAGAAAGTGGATAGGCAGCAAATACAGGGGGACTATTACTGCAATTGTACAGTTATGTAGGGATTCTGGTTTTATGTGTGGTGTGTTTGTTACTATTTAAAATTAATACCTATCCCAATTGCAAAAAGTGTGTCAGTCTCCTTGATATAATGTAGAAAACAATTAAAAAAAAACACCCTAAAAACTGGTTAGTGGCAACAAGGAGCTCACTGTTACTAGTTAGATGAATTCGGATACAGATGCCCAAGTTTCTTAATTTTCAATCAGGTTTGCAGAATCTGCTTATTTCCTGATCAGTACAAGTAAACAGAAATGTAGGGCATTGTAAAATTGGGCTGTGATGCATTTAAATTCTGAGATGGCTGGAGGGTCTGAGCTGCAAGAAGCAGAAATTTTCTTGTCAGCCTTTTCCTTTTGATTGTGACCACTCACCCTGGGGAAATGGAATACTGGCCTGAAGGTGGCACATGCCATGTGGTTTCCACACAAAGAGTGTTTGTTGTTTAAAATTCTTGCCAGACTAGGTTCCGAATTTTCTTATAACTAGATCAGAATTGTAAAAATGTGCTTAGCACTTGTTACGGTGGGCTAGATCAGTTATGTCTTATTGTGATTTAAAATACTCCAGAGGAACATATTGAAAAATGCTTCAAGTTGGGTTGGTTGCTCTAGCAACAAAGCCAAGCTTCTGAAGATTATCCTCCGTGATTGCAGCTTTGGCAGCAGAGCAGCAAAAAGGAAAGGTAATTAGTCCTGGAACTTTGCTTTTACAACTTGGCTTTAAGTAACTAGACCAGCAACAGATAGCAATAGTTACGTGCTTTGAAATAAAGCTTGGAAATCATTTTAATTTTCACTTGGAATGCAGGACATGTTCTTCATATGATTTCTGTTTATAAGAAGAACAGTTTCAATGATATTCAGCCCAAAGAGAAAAGTAGCCACGAACGCTAGATTCCTGGGTACTGATGAAATAGACACAAAGCTGGAGTGGATATGAACTTGGACATATCAGATATTTTTTGTCTGAAGTAGAATTTATTTTTTTTTCCCTGCCTGTTAGCAACTTCTTTATGTGCCTTTTGAACAAAGAACAGCTTAAGGCGATTGAATCATACACAGTGGTGATTTTTACTGACTGTAATCAAAATCTAGATTATGGGCAATATGAAGAGAGATCTGGCTAGTGAAAACAAATGAAGGAAAAAAAAATCTTTGCCTTGATCTACAAGTTTCATTTAGCTGGACCTTAATGGGAAAACTGGAATGTCCAGGGATTGTTAGAGTTACCTGACTTCCTTCTTTCCAAAATTGACTTAATGGCATTTAAATAATACACCAACATCTTAATTCATGGACCTAAGCACCAAGAGGCTGTATTACAATCTGGGCTTTTAAAAGTCTGAGAGAGTTTAAGAAAGTTCGATTCACACGGTAAAGAATCCTTAGTATCACGACTCACTGAAAGACATGGATGAGTTGGATGTTAACGTTCTGAAACCTGTTGGCATTAGCACTATCATCACAGTTCTCTGACTTTTGTTGTCTGTTGGTTTGTTTGGTAAACAGGAAGGTGACTTTTTTGGTCATAGCTTTAGTGAAGCTTCATTGGGTCCTCAGAAATGTTCTCTTTTGTGGTTGTGAGAACATGCTCCTAGGTGCAAAGGATAACATTTGAACTTCAGAAAGGGTTTAAAGATAATTGACTTACAGAATCTGAAAAATAACAGGGGAAACTGGACTCTGTAATGTGGAGGCCAGTTCAATAACTAAACTTTTAACCTTAGGAACTTGAAGTAGTATGAAATGGTCCCCAGGTTTTGCTTCTTGGGGCCTGGATTTTCACCACTCTTCTGTGCTGCCTTTTTCTTTACCAGCCACAGTTACCCAGTTCTTACTTCATCTTCTGGGTGAACACATCTTAGGGGAGTCACTTCTGTGCCCACCAATGTACTAGACACTGGAGGAGTATAAAAACAAAATACCCCATAAGGAGTTAGTAGTATGGCAAAGGAGAAAGAAAATGTTTGTAGCCAATTGTAATTGATACAAAACAGCAAACTTTGGAAAGGAGTTGAAATCTAAAGCATGTGTAGAAATGAAGAAAATGAAAGGACAGGATGGGGACCGTCTAGGCAGAGACAACAGTGTGTACAAAGCATCTGAGGTAAGATGAGGCGAGCATCACAGGTGGGCATGAGATCAGGCTGGCGAGAGAAAGCAGGGGCAGGATCAAGCACAGTCTTTTTAACAATTGTAGTCTTTATCCCAAAAGCCATGGGAAGCCTTTGAAGAGTTTTAGATGGGAGATTGACCAATGACATTTGCATTTAAAGATATTATTTTTACTTATGCTATAGGGAACGCGTTGGGGAAACTAGTTAGGAGGTGACTACAGAAATCCAGTGGGAGAGAGCCGGCTGTAGGAATGGTGGTAGAAGCAGTCAGCAATAGGACTACATGAAAGAGTGAAGGTATTCCTAGTCTGAGAGATTTGATTTTGGAGGGAAGGAAGACTGAGGCATCAAAGACATCTGCTGGGGTTCTTCTGCCTTGTCTAGGTGAAGGACAATGGTGCCATCCCTGGGCTAGGGAACTGAAGGCAGATCTAAGTTGGACCAGGGGTTGGGGGATTTTAGATGTGTGGAGTTGGAGGTCTTCAAGTGGCGCCATTGAACGGGAAAATGTATGTATGTGTCTAGAGCTCCCAGCAAATGGAGTTGTCATCTGTAACTGAAATAGAAGAATCAGATACAGCTAATTACTGTGAGGCAGTACTAAACAAAGGGCCAATTACTAAACCTTGGAGAAAACTCCCATATTTCATGGTTTTTAGATGAGGATAGGTTTGCCAAGGAGGTTGGGAAGGGCTGCCATAGAGGAACAAAAGAAACGTGGAACATCCCAGGACTCAAAGGAAGATAATGCTTCTAGAAGGGAGTGGTATGTCTGAATCATTGGAAGGAAATCCAGTATGTGGTGTTTTTCAGACTTAAACGTCATGGAGCCTATTTTCCACTGGATTTTAGGGCAACACAATCTCAATGCCATCCAGCCATCCATTTGCTTACATAGTTTAAGTTGGAAATTTTATGAAGTGATAGGCAACATTTATCTGAAAAAAGTTTTACACAATATTTAGTGACCAGGGTTATTGTAGTAGATAGGAGGATCTTCTATCTGTTAATAATTTCCTTGAGTGTGAGATATACATGACTTGCAGAGGGTATTAAAATTGAGTTCTGATTTGAAAGTAAATATTTTTTAAGTAAAAGTACAAGCCAGAAAACTTTGGTTATTTCTATGGTTGTCAAATGAGTATGAACAGTGGTAAGAAATACAATTGTCCAGTAAAATATTTTAGAGCACAAACCCATGGCTGTAAAAATAAATATTATAGTAATATCCCAGGTAGATGTAAGGAGTCCCCAGGAGATTTTATGATGTGCTTTCTTTGACTGTCTCTATTACTGTATGGAATTCACACTTTGTAGTTGCAGCAACATAGAAATGTGCATATGTGTGTTTTTCCCCATTTCCTTTACCATGTAAAACTTGCATCTTCTCTGCAGAAATGTACACAGAGAGATTGTTGCTCTCCTCTATCCATCTTGCCATATAATTTTTACAGCTGTTCCTCAGTTGTTAATATATTTCTGTGGAATATGTGTAAATAGACATGAGCAAACTGTCTAAAAGTTATTCAGCTAGTCAGTGAACCATGTAATCTGTTGGTTCAGAGACAACAGATAATAGAGTGAGATATTTGCTTTACCATCCACACACTCCATGCAGCATCTGGACTCCCAAAGTCAATTTGTGTTCTGTTGGGGCATGTCTCCTCACACTATATTATCACATCAGGGATAGGAAATTTGGATAATTACTATCTGATTTACAAAAAAGGAGACTATTTAGTGAATTCAATGTCTGCGAGGTGGGAGTTTTGAACTAGAAGTTGGTTCCATCTCTGGTTAATTTGATATGCCGTGCATTTCATCACTGTTTTCCTCTCTTTTAACAATGTAAGTTAGAAATAACCTTGTTAATTAGCATCTATTTTTAGGTTGATGACATGACACAGCCAAGACAGAGTGGGAACATTCTAGGACTACCATAGCACAAGCCCTAAAACTCTTTTGTAAGGGGGAGATGGGGGATGGCAGTTGTCAGTGAAAATGAAAGGTACGCTTTGTAGGCATACTTACAGAATGTACTTATTCTGAATAGACAAAATTGAACCATTAGGTAAGAGAGCCATTTGGTAGGCATTCCTCTTTTTTGGCACCTGCAAGTAAAAATTGGGTGGTAGTCTGTTACTTCCCCTCCTTAGACGGATTCCTTGGCTCCCTATGATCTCAACAATGAAGTCCAATTCCCTCTGCATGAGTGTCCAAGTTTACATTTGTACTCTCTGTCCTCCTACCAAATCAAGCTATTCCTACTCCTCTCAGTGCCCGTGTGTGTGTGTGTGTGTGTGTGTGTGTGTGTGTGTGTGTGAGAGAGAGAGAGAGAGAGAGAAGGAGAGAGAGAGAGAGAGAGAGAGAGAGAGAGAGAGAGAGAGAGAGAGAAACATATTTAACCTGCTTTGATAATGCAGTTTCCCCATGACTTCTACCTGTTGCTCTCCCATCTATCTCTTTTGGCTGCAACATATTCTTCGATATTGGTAGGGCACTTACTGACTTCTGGCTAGCAGTTCATCTACACCTCTCATAAGGCAACTAACACCTTCTTAACTTACTTGGTGTATTATGTACATAAGTTATCTCCCCTTCTAGACTGAAATAGGAGTATTTGTGGAATTGCTAGCTGGTTAGCTGAGTCAATGAAAGTAAGGGATAAAGTGAAATTCTCAAAAGGGAGGGAGGCCTGTCCAAGGTCTAAGTCATCGCACACTTGAACTTCTGGAATAACCTGGAATGCATCAGTCCTCTCTCTAGAACCACCCCTACACTCAGTAGCCTTAGGCAAGTAGGGATAAAGTGCTGTGTTCTGCTTTTTAGTAGATAATTACAGTTTTCCTTGTGCAGGAAAAGTTAGGTATATGGGCTCAATAGGTTGGTTGACTCAGTGGATTGAATTGGGGCAGAACCTGTCATGTTGGATGGGCAGGAGTCAGGGGAAGCCTGGTAGGTGGGCTTGAGGATGTGGTGTCTGGCCAGAGAGCAGATCCTATTTTATAGTTTCTTTGTATTCTAGTCTATGCTCATCTTTCTCTACTCTGAGTTTCTATTTCATTTATATCAATATGACACAATTTAGCACATACGTGGCTTATTTGCAGTAGCTTTGCCTTCCTATCAGACTGGATGTTACTTGAAAGCAGAGATACTTTACCTCTATTGCTGTTGTTAAGACCTAGCACAGTTCCTGGGAACTATGGACACTCAGAAATCCATTGTCTTTTTTTTTGTTTAATTGTTTGCCCTAGAGAGAGAGAGAGAATGAATGAATGAGTGGGGGAGGAACAGAGAGACGGGGGGGGGGGGTGGAGGACAGAGGATCCCAAGTGCGCTCTGCACTGACAGCAATGAGTGCAATGTGGGGCTTGAACTCAAGAACCCTGAGATCTTGACCTGAGCTGAAGTCGGATGTTCAACCGGCTGAGCCACCCAGGAACCCTGAAATCAGTTGATCTGATGACTGATATATCAATCCAATAGTTGGTAGATCATTTGTATTCAGCTAAAGAGTTATTTATTGAGCATGTGCAATGATCAAGGCACTGTGCTACATGCCTCAGCAAATATAAAAGACAGCTAAGTTGTAGACTCTAACGGGAAGAGTAGCTACAATGCCGAAGCTGTAGTTCAAAGAACAGTCTGATGTGTACCCTAAGAAAAGTCCAGTGAGGGGCCATCAGCCCACAATCTTCTCTATCAAGTTTGGAAAGATTAGGATTTTAATTAAGTTCCAGGCCCTGAATTCTCTCATGTGGGTGTTGTCCATGACACTGCAGTAAACCAACAGCCAGGTAGAAGTTAAGTGCTGCTAAATGTGTGCTTGAATGTGAGCATGGTCCGGGAAGTGGGGTGAGGCCGGCTATGACACTGATGGAAGAAAGATGAAGAAGCATTTATTTGTAGTGCGGCCACTTATGTATTTTGCACTTCAGTTTCTTTTTCCAGGAATTTCTTTCTGATTGTCAAAGGAGTACATGTTCACTATATAAAATTTCGAAACTAGATAAAAGTCCAAAGAATAAACTTAGTCTTCTTTTTATCTTATTCTTCATAAATAGCCATTGTTAAGATTTTGTATATAATATTCTAGTTCTTTTCCTATACATGTCTATTCATATATATTATAAATTAGGGTCATACTGGTACCTAGATTTCGATAACCCCCTCATTTACCAATATCTTGTATGAACTTGTCTTCGTATCATTAAATATTCTACAGCATGGTTTTAAATGGCGGCTTTATAGTCATCATATGAATCTATCATAATTAATGTAACCAATACCTTACTCTTGGACCTTTAATTTATTTCCTTTAAAAAATTGTTTCCAAAATATGACAACTAATTTTTAGAATAGATATATATGCTTAATATTTTCTATTCCCATAACTTTGATACGGGGAGAGGAGAGGTATGGCAAGAAAGAAGGTTGTAAAGGTAAGCAGGGCCCACGTTTAGAAGCTGAACTTCTCCCAACCATGGTCAGGAGCCATTGAAGGATTGTAAGCAGTGGATTGACAAGATTAAATTTGAATTTGAAAACGTGGCAGTTTTCAAAAACAGTCTCATTGCCTGTAGGCATCATGTGAAAATGTGTATTTTGGTTGGTTAATAAGCACATCAGATGAAATGAGGCAAGAGTCTCAGGGCCTCCAGCCAGTTGGCAATATAATAGCATGAAAATAACCCATTGTGGTTTTTTGGGTTTTTGTTTGTTTGTTTTTTTTTTTTAATGTTTGCAGTTGAATCTTCTCCATGCATAGTCTGGCCATCCCAGGACTTAGCAACTGTCATTCTCTTAACCAGGGATGGGACAATTTTCCAGGTCCATAGAGGAAGCAAAACTTTTTGCCAATGTTATGGAAGGAGTAGCATCTGAAGGAAGAATGTGTCACCTCAAAATACACTAGTTCCCATGGAGATGTTTCACTGACCTATATGAATGTGTCTAAATAATGTTTGGCTTGGGGAACAATTAGGGGCTCAGCCTTCATTATGTCACTGTAGCAAACAGTGTTGGCTGCCTACCCAAACTGCATCAACTTTCCACACATCCTGGCTGAAGTGGCCCTTGCCTGTAGTTCTAGTTGGGTTAGTCTTGACTGGTCCAAGACAGTCTTGAGAAATCCATTCCCAAGCAGGTGATTTATTTAGGGTTGCCTATTTAACCTGGTTCCACATGATGGAAATGAATATGAAAGGAAATCTGCTGGAAACTTCTGGATATTGGTGCATGAAGATGTGATACTTGCAAACATGTGGCCTTGTGGACATGTTAAGGATGGCAGAGTGGAAGGAGAAACCTGGATCCTTGATAACAAAATCGAGCCTCTGAATTAACCAACCTTGGAGCCTCCCTACCTCAGGACTTGCTGTGACATTTGAGCGTCCTTTGGTGGAGCTGTTACTTACAGGCAAAACCACCCTATCTGATACCATCACCGTACTTGTTTATAAATATTGTGAAAGCTTGGCATCCCACAGCAGTGACAGGACATATATATCTAATGCGCCTAGTACTTTGCAACATTGCTGTGGCAGTGATAAATCTAACATTTGTATACCAATCATCAGTGCACAGTGCTTTTCAATGCATTTGGTTCTTAAAGTAACCTGGTCAGGTGGGGTGTTAATGTATTACTAAGTATCAAGGTCCCAGAACAGGCACTAACCTCAAGCTTATGTTGGGGAATCTGAGGTGGAGAGTGTGCTATTTATTGAAATTCTGAAAGATTCCCCTGAGAGTCCAGGTAAAGTTTGATTGGAACTAATGGTTGGTCCCTCATACCAAGCCATGGAACAAAGGAAATGGTGAGGAAGGGCCATGTTCCGTTACTCAAGGAGGGTCTTGAGTGGATGAGGCATGAAACCCTGACTCAGGACAGTGAAATGCCAGAGCTCTGTCTTGGGACACTGACAGCTTTTCTGTGGGCTGGGGTCCTTTGGACACAGTATGTGTAGTATTATTTCATTGTTCTCTTGCCAGCCCGTTGGTCTTTACCCCAAATTTAAGAGTGGAGATAAGAAACTGAGTTTGTTTGGTAAGAGTCTTAACAAAAAAGTACTATAAAATATAAAACATACTATGCTCCTTTTGGGGGATCCTGATAAACAAGTTGCAACATTGGTAGAAAGGGAGATGTTAACTACTTCGGGGAGAATGATGAGGGCTGCTGAACAGGCGCTAGGCAATATTGGCTAAAAATTGGATGACATCATAACCAATGAATCCAACAAATATTGAATGGTGGTGAGCAAACAGATAAACTTCTTGTGTTACAAATGAAAGGGGCATACATTCTGGTAGTGAAGACATAATAATGAAGTAGACGAAATAGGAAATATGTAATTATAAATTGCAATAACTGCTGTCAAGGAAGGAAGAATATGACATGTGAGAGAAGAGTGGAGTGAGGAGGCTGCTTTATATTGGGTGGTCAGCTCTGTGAATAGATTGCACTCAAGACCAGAAGGATAGGAAAAGGACAGAGTGATGGTGGCAGGGGTGGGGATGCAGAGAGCAGGTGCCAGGCATAAGGAACAGCATGTACAATGATCCTGAGGCAGGAAATAGCTGGTGTATTTCAGGAACTGATTTTCTAGGCCACATTCTTTCACATCATGGCAGGAGAGTCCATTGGACTTCGCCACTGTGTCCAGTGTTGTCCCAGGAATTGTGTGGGATAGAAATGTATATATGTAGGTACACACTGGAATGTTATGGAATACTTGATGGGGGAGGTAGGTAAAATGTAAGTTGGAATACAAAACTGAGTAAAGGGGAGAAGGTGAGAATCAGTATGGAAAGATAAGGAGTGTAACTGAGCATTTGTGGGGCAGTAGAGTGTGTTTCTGGGAGGAAGAGTAGTAGATAATCTTGAATTAATTCTTTCTAACTGAGGGTTAATAAGCACCCATCCGAGAGTCACAAGACCCCACAACTTCATCCACTCCCTTTTAAACTTTACTACTCCTGTCCAAACAATCGCTTAACTTAATTAGATAAGCCCAGTGATTCCCAAAGAGCAAATAAACTCAATATCCTGTCACTGAGACTCACTTTCAAAGCACACAGCTACTAAATTTCCAGTGGCAAATGCTCCTGACCTCCATGTTTCCGTAACTTCTACTCTGTCCGTATTTTCATTGTGTGTGTTACCGCGCGGCAGGCCTATTACAATGTTTTACGCTGTCTGAGCCTCGCACCGACGCATGGCGTTTTCAAACGCTTCGCTGACATAGGTCACTCCCTCTCATGGCTCCACGGAGGTGGGGAGGGGCAGGTAGCATTGTGTCTGTGGAATGAATGAGGAAACAGAAGGGCAGAGAGGTTAAGTGACTTGTATAAATCACACAAGGGTCAGAGGCTGTGTGTGAATAGGACTCAGCCTCCAAACTTTGAGTCCAGGGCTCTGCCCACTAAGCCCCCTTTCTCCTGCCGGCAGCTCTGAACGTTAGGGGAGAAGAGGAGTGCCTCAGCATTCCAAAAGGAGAAATTAACAAGTGAGATGGTGTATGAAAAATACTCCCTTCATTTTGGGTCCGAGTTGTGGAATAGTTCAACTTTTTACTTAATAATTTTAGAGCATCCTATGTCTAGAAGTGTCCAAATTGCGTTCCGTTCCGGGCAGTGTGTGTAGGTAGAGCTTGTGGAAAGATACCGGTCTTCCTGGTCGTCATCTTCCAGAGAGCAGGTCCCATCCCCTTCAGGTGCATCGCATTGCTCGGTGCCTCAGCACACATGTCACCTGCCACGTTACCCTGCTCTTTTTTGCTGCTTCCAGATCAATATTGTTGACGCAACGCTAGCACTTTACAAGGACCAAAAACTATAGAAAATGCCCGGTTTGGTGTTTCAGCCGTGCCTGGGCGTGTGCTGTTGCTCACTCTGTGTCTTTGCACGTGGAATCAGAAGCACCGTGCACAGGTCCTGCTTGCTGTCTGCTCCTTCTCTTCCACCCCGGTGCGTGAAGCCCGGCGACACCTGTGTTCACAAAACCCTTTCCAGCAACTTGGTCTTGGAATCAAGTCTCAGGTCCATGTTTCCTTGAAATAATAACTTTCCCGGCAAGCTGTAAGAGTCTGAAAGGTGGTTAAGAATGAAAAGTGTGTCGTTTCAGCCTGAGCCATTATCCTCCAGTTGTGCCTCTCTACAGTTGGACTTTTTGTTTTATCTTGACCCTGCGTTTTCTTTAAATCTTGACCCTGTGGAGGAGTTCTAATGAAATGGTGAATTGGTTTCTGCCCCACTAGAGAGAGACAATTGAATATAAGTTGTATTAAATTCAGAGAAACCAAGACCTATCCTGTGTGGGGTTTTTGAGATAAATCTGCCTCTGCCCTATACATTTTTAATGACAATGTGGTTTCAAACTCAGTGTAATTCGATCCTAAATCAAAGCTGACTCATGGAGAAAAATAGCGTTTGATTCTATTTAGTCCACATTTCCCTCCCCACTTTAGGGTGTCTGCCTGTGTGATTGGGGGTGGGGTTGTGTATAATGCCGTCTGAATACATTCTTATAAGTATTAGAAGTATGGAAACACAGAGCCCTCCGTGACCCGCAGGGCCCTCTGTTGATCACTGGTGTTTGTTGTAGGAGGAAGGCAAACATAAGCATAGAAGTGTTATTGAACAGAAACCCCTTCAAAAATGTCTCTGGGCTTTTGTTCTCGGGGTTGCATAGCAGTAGGGGGCCCCCCTCCTCAGAAAGCATACTTATGCAAGTATTAAGAACTGGCTGAGATAAGAAGTAAAGCTTAAGAGACCTTCATCATTAGCTGCTAGTGGTAGAGATTAGTGATCCTACTACAGGATTACAGACGGAAAGAGTGCCAGTGTTGGTTAATTGTTCATTAATGCTTGTAAAATAAGCCAGCTGGAGGAAAACTGACCATTGTCTGCACTCTCCGAGTGAAACTAAATTGGATCTGCTCATCAATGGCAGTATTGATGTCAGGGGGAAAAATACACATGTAAACTTCTTCCTTATGACTCTCTCTCAGTTTTAAATATTTAATTAAAAAACTGTTAGCCTAATAAGCAATGATTAAGCTGTCAGTGCAACTTTCTGTTTATGGCTGACCTTTATCCCAGCCAAGGATGCCTTCCTTCACATGCGTTTGCTCCATTAGCTTTGCTCTGAAACAAACTGAAGCTGATTTCCTAAAATGGCTTGCAGATACAAAGAAGCCTTAGGATTTGTGGTTATAACTTTGAGATCCAGTAGACATGCTACTTAAAAGTCCCGGGGAACTTTAGGCCCTTCTTTCTCCCTGACTCCCTCTTTATATTCCATTCTGTCCCCTACTTCAAACCCGTCCTGTGGTGGTGAGGCTCTCCTGCCCTGCTCTCACTCCCAGACACAGGCAAGGCTAAATTATTTGCTTGAAGTCACACGCTGTCCGAGTCAGGAAAAGAGCCGAGTACATTTGCCTTCTTTTGCCTTCTTCCAGAACATGTAGTTGTAAGGTTGGAGTCTATGGTTAACTGTTTCTCAGTTCAAAACTAGGAAAAATTTAAATATGTTTTCTCCAGTCCTTTTAAGTCAAGGTTGGAGTTATTCATATGAGCATATTCACTGAGTAGCAGTGATGAGCAAGTTGACACAGCTCCTGCCCTGAATGTGCAGGATCCATCTAGTGGGCACAGACGATATCTTACAAGGTAAAAATGGAGGATGAGTGTGATGAAGGGGAGGCAGTGGGTTCAAGGGGGAGGTTATCACAGAGGGAGGTTTGGGGAGGAGACATGGCCTCTCCGAGAGGAGCTGAGGGTTTAGTGAGAGGTGGTACAGGTAGGAGCTAGAGCTTGCGTGAAGACAGGATGTGCACAGGATCTCACTGTGTCACAGGCACTGCACAAAGGACAGGATGCTCGCTCAGAATTGGGAAAACAGGTGTGGGTTTGCCATCTGCAGTGGTAACTGTCTTGACCGGTGGTTTGCAAATACGGGTTGCTGATGAGCCTGGGGTGTCAATGTCTAACGAGAAACACGGTCTGGCCCTGCTTCCCTCTCTTCCATCCCCTCCTACCACTTCTTTCCTAGCTTGTGCTGAGGCCACATTTCCTTGTCTTTCTCTTGTACCCAATCAGCATTCCTGCATTTGTTCACCTCTCTCCTTTCGCGCACATTCAAACATCTGTGAGCCCTTCTCTGTATTCATTCTTTCACTCACTCATTCAACAAACTCTTGATGATTTACTAGTTACCAGTTCTTGGTGCCATGGGTTTATCAGGAGACAGGAGAGGCAAGCCCCCTCAATGTTGGTTCTGATGTCACCTGCTCAGAGGCATATTTCCTCCCTGTCTATTACAGTGATCTTTTCTGCAGGTTTCACACTCTGAGGTGGTCATATTTATTTTTTATATGTTGTATATTTCTTCCCTAAAATGCAAGCACAAGAGGGCAGAGACAGTGCCCCTCGTGCTCATTGCTAGACTTCCAGGGCCTGGAACAGAGTCCTGCACACAGTAGATGCTCAGTAAACACTAAATGACCAAAATATACAGGAAAGATTTAAAAACCAGATTAAAGATGAGAGGGCAGCTGATGTAAAGTGCAGGAAGGGAAGTAACATGTACAGAGCACTGACTGCGCTTTAAGAACTGTCAGTAGTTACTTGAATGTGCCAGGCTGGTGCCACATTCTACAGCCACACTGCTGTTCTAGCTTTCAACACCCCACCCTTATTTGTTTGGATACACTGAAAAGGTTTATTGATTTGGTTGAGTTTGTTGTATGATTTGCTTTATAACCATGATGTCATCAGTGATCGAGACACTATCAAAACCTAAATTTTCCTCTAAGTCCCTGGTTAAATAGGTAGCATGCAGAATTTAAGATCACTACCACAGCAAACAATGCTGGTATGTGGTGGTTGTATTTCACCTAATGCTTGAATGAAATGAACACAGTCCTCCGTTTTATAACTTGTGCTGTTTCATAGGTATTAATTTACTTACCTTCAAAGTAGACAATAGAGGAGATTAGAGGCAGAGTTTCATAATGATTCCCTTTTTTATTAATTGGAAAATCATGATGTAGAAATTGTAACTGACCCATTACTATTAGGCCATTTCAGGATAGATTGAACATGACAAGTTGAGGTTCGGCATCAGATCTGTGTCAGGGGTTACCAGGTGAGATGGTTTGTTCCATGTCAGCCTGGCAATCATTGGTTATTCCAGCTGGAGGTGTATGTGAAGCTTAAGGAGATGGTTGATTTAGTATCTAGGACTCCTCCTTACCTTGTAGCTATTCTCTTGATCTCTGGTCTGGTGCCCACTGATTCCTGGTTTTTGCCTGCCTTGCTTCTGACCTGAAAAGCCTGATGCATTCAGTTGCCATGGGTTTAGAAGCAAGACAGCAAACAAAAGACCAAGCAGGTATTCACACAGAAATGAAGACCAGTTCTTACCATGTTCTTTTTCCATGTTATAGTGTTTGTTTATTGATATAAAAAAGATTCAGGGGGCACCTGGGTGGCTCAGTCAGTTGAGCATCCAACTCCAGCTCAGGCCATGATCTCATGGTTTGTGGGTTTGAGCCCCATGTCAGGCTCTGTGCTGACAGCTCAGAGCCTGGAGCCTACTTCAGATTCTGTGTCTCCCCCTCTCTCTTTCTGCCTCTCCCCCACTTGTGTTCTCTCTCTCTCTCTCTCTCTCTCAAAAGTAAATAAACTTAAAAAAAATGACAATAATGGAATAAAACCCAGAATCCTAATTCCAGGTTGGTCTGTTTTGAGTCATTTGAACTATAACTTGTAGTTGAACTGTCTGTTGGTAGTAGTGAATCGCAGCATGATGTCCAGAGACCCAGAACAGTAAGACCTGGTGCCCATACCATTACAGGTGATTGCTTTGTCTAAAATGTACTATTTAGGATTCTATTATAGTTTAATGATACTATTCAGAAAATCTATCTCTTGGCATTGGAATTGCCAGATGAAAAGGAGAGATTCTATATTTCAGACCAAAGAGGACTGATAGGAGGAAAAAGAGAGAGCAAGAGACCACCAGGTGTGGGTGGTAACCACCAGGCTGACATGGCTCTAATTTGGAGGAAGAGGTCTGGTGGTGATATGCCCTGCAGGGCTTGTGTAGGCCTTGGAAATAGAGGTTTGGGGAGAAAGGTAATCGGTCCTGACCCAGCTCTCATTGCCAGTGATGATGGGTTGCATAAGCATCCAACAGATGGAAAGTGGCACTGTGTATTGTTAGAATCAGTTTTAGCAAGTTATAGGGATGATCTTAACTCCCTACACCTTGCATCTTAAAAACAGTTTTTTAAAAAGCTTTTCCTCACCTCTTTATAGCAGTGACGAGCAAAATTCAGCTTGTGACCAGCTAAATATATCAAATTCCTGATTGCATTGTCTAAGTCTTATTTTTATATCTTCATAACACTGATGAATAGGACTGAGGCATCTACTTAGTATCTGCATTAGTTTTTTGTGCACATTCATCTCCTGCAGCAGAGAACAGAGGCCCAGGGTTGGAGGCAGTAGTTTCAGAGGTATATCTGTGGATTCACTTGGTCTTTGCCAAGGTGTGTCCGTTAAACCATTTTCTCAAGAGAGAATTTCAAGCACAAAGCATTTTCATGATGCACAAACAAAAAAGAGTCTACAGGCTGAAAGGTAGGATTTCCACATATTAAACTACTCATGAGTCCGTTAAGGTCCAGTGGGCAGATGAAATGTTTTAAAATATTTCCTACTGGGCACTTTTGATGGTTTATTAAGGACTTTGTATGCTACTCTGTTTGGGGAATTAGTATGAAGGGGAAGAAATACCTTCCTTTTTCACAGATTCATTCCACTCTTGCCATGTGGGGAAATTGAATAGTACAATTGAAGTTTATGAAGCTCTGACACAGAGGCAAGCATCCATTCTCTCAATAATCTATACAGTCATAAAGGGGATCTCTAGAGCACAAATCAGTTTGTAGCATTTCTTTCTTTAAAAAGAATGTTGACCTTCCATCATAAGCAGAAAAAGTTCAACGCAGCTTATTAGATGGATTGAAACCATCCGGAAATGGCTTTATCTTTTTCTACCATTGCCATCACCCTTGATGGTATTTTGGGCAGAATCTATTAATTTCTGTCGCTTTCGGGTATTAGAAGTCATCTTTTTTGGTATGTATTCCACTCCAATATACATCAAAACTTCTGTTTCCTATTTGATTCTAAGCATCTTCCCTCTGTTTACCTAAGGTCTAGAACCAATGGGGGAATAGGAGGCCCTTGCCACTTGTTTTTCTGAATCCAAATTCTCTTTTCCCATTTAGATCCTCCAAATTACAGATGGAGAGGAAGGGAGAGAGAATGGGGGTACCATTTGCAGCTCTCTGGGAATGTTAATGCTCTGGAATGGCAGCATCCCAATGTTAATGCCCTCTGCTGGGGCACATTTATGTCTTCCTTGGGAGACCCTGTGTGGCCCTCTGCATTGTGCTGTTCCCTGACTTGGGAGAGTCTTACTGACCTCAGTTCCTGCCTTCCCATGGTAGATCCCCTGTCCTTTTCCCCTGTGATCTCCTTTTACTAGCAGAGTTCATTGGAGATGACTGGAATCAGGCATCCATGTGGCTGGCCTGTGGGAAATCTTAGACATCCTTGCTTCATCAAATGGCAGCATTTGATAGCCACCTGTCTCTTGTTGCTTGCCTTGCCTTCCCTGGCAGCTCTAGCCAGCCTCAAGCAGGCAGCAGCCACTCTACTCATCACATGGCCTCCTGGCCTGGATACATGCCTAAGTCTTGCCCAAGAACATTTTTGAGTTCTGCTGTGACAGAAGCATGGGGAGGCCTACTAGTTTTTAGCTATAAAAAAGCATCTGACTTGAATTTGAGAATGAAATCTCTTCTTCTGCAGGTACTTTCAGGACTTAGAAGTGTTCTTCAGAGTCTCCTTCCCTTGGCTTGAGGTTGGTGTTGGTGGGAAGAGAAAATGTCACAGCCCTCCCAACTGATCACAATTGTTCCTTCAGAAGATCTTCTCAATAAACATGTCGCTGTTAAATACAGAATTGATAGTGACAGAGTTTGGTTAACTTTGAATAAGTGTTACATCAAAATATCTTGGACTACACTTCAAAAATGTGGTATGTTTATTACCCATTGTTCTCAGATGAAACTCAAAGGCAATGGGAAAAGTTCTGTTCCACTTTGAATCCAGTGGCATTTAAAGTCCTTAATAACCTGGGGCACGTTGGTGGCTTACTCGGTTAATCATCTGACTCTTGGTCTCTGCTCAGGTCATGATCTGACAGTTCATGAGTTTGAGCCCCACATCAGGCTCTGCACTGTCAGTGCAGATTCTCTTGGGATTCTCTTTGTCCCTCCTCCCCTTGCACTCACTCTCTCTCTCAAATAAAAGTAAACTTTAAAAACTTTTAAAAAGAGTCCTTGGTAGTCTTACCAGAACACTGATTTCTTACCACATCTCTCAGTGCATCTCTCCTGCCTCTTTTCAAAGTTGGCTCTAGTGTGATTTAGCCATAACTCCCCTTTTACCTTTCGCCTCTTCTTCCAAATGCAAGTGCTCTTTTTATTTTTTTCTTAGTGCTTTTGCCCCATCTTTGCTTGTTGAAGTTTTATTCATCCTTGAAGGTCTTGGTCAAAGACTTCTCTATGAAGTCTTTGCAGATCTGACCAATCTTTTTTGTTTTTAATTTTGTAAAATTTATTATTTATTATTGAGAGACAGAGAGCATGAGCATAGGAGGGGCAGAGAGAGGGGAGACACAGAATCCAAAGCAGGCTCCAGGCTCCAAGCTGTCAGCACAGAGCCCAACATGGGGGTCAAACCCACAAACCGTGAGATCATGACCTGAGCTGAAGTCAGATGCTTAACCAACTGAGCCACCCAGGAACCCCCTGACCAATCTTACTAAATCTCATCTATCCCAATACTTGCTTAGTGCATTTTGTTTCCATCACTGTAATGATACTGTTACGCTCATCTTTGTATTAGATTTACTTGTCTGCCTAGCGTACTAGCTTGTAAATTTTACTCCATTTATTCCTTTATTCATTTATAACTGTCATTCACCTTCTAATCATCAAGGAATGTATTAAATGATTGGGATAAAAAGATGAGTAAAATACCATCATTGACCTCAAGAAAGTTATTCTAGGAGGGCAGATAGAACACAGACCCAAGAAATTTTAAATGTCAATTCAGTGAAAATATCCACTGGGGGTTGATGAAATGATAAAATAGGAAAAAAATATCTCCTTTGAAGGGGCCCATAGTTTAACACAAGAGACAGGCAACAGTTGACACTTAGAAAATATTAATTCATTCCACAAAGATTAATTTTACATTTCCTGTGTCAGACACAGGGGCGAACAATGAGAAAGAAAAATCCATGTTCTCAGACAGCCTAAATACCAGCAAAGAAAAGAGGGAACAACAATTATGAGTGGTAAGTCTTATGGGGAGTATAGGGTTTAATAAAGGGGGTCAGAAAGATACTTGAAAATGCTGTTGAATTTGCATTTATTGAAATCATATTAGGAATTTATTTAGGACACATTTTTTTTAATACATTTATTGTGATCTTATTAGGAATGTCAGGAAATTGTTGTAGGGTTGGAAAATGAGTTTGACTTAAGGCAATTAGGTAACATATATGTAATTATCTCCTAACTCATCAACTTGCCCCATTGTCTTCAGATGGTCTTTGAGACGGTCTGTACTGAATCAAAAAGAGTTGTGTAAACAATGCCCATAAAGCTTTGAATCCCTTCTTTCTAGTTCAGGAAAGTGAATATGTTGTTTAGAACAGCTATCGTTCAGTTTCTATACTGAGCAACCTCATCTGAGCCAACACATTTTAAAATGTATACATAGAATGACTTGTCTATATGCATTGTTGGTAACCAAAAAAAGTAGTCTTGTAGTCCTCATAGTGACATGCAGAATTTGGCCAATAATAGACCCTTAGTAAATATGTTAACTTTGATTCATTTTTGATTCAGATATCCTTCCAGTGTTAGAAAATTGGAAACCTATCTTTTCCTCTGATGAGGTGCTGTCACAGAAAGTGCTGGAATAGCCTCAAGAATGACAGAAAATGCTAATTTTAGGTAAAAAAATAAATAAATGCTTGGGTGCACCGAATTAAACACCTGTAGGTGCTTGCTTTAATTTTCACCACCAATTTATAGACAAGTAAAGGCATGTATATGTCTGCATACCTGTACAGGTACGTCTGTGAAGCCTGGATCAGTATCATGCAGAACACTTCTTGACAGAAAATACGGATGTGTTTTAGTGGTTACACCTGACAGTATGCCAGATGGACCAACTGTTAGCAAAATAAATGTTTCCAGCTATCTCACCACGACTGGTAAAAGTGAGGAGATGGTACTAAGAATAAAATAATCTTCCATGGGCTCTCAGAGCACTTGAATAATGCCTGGGATGTAGTCATAAGAAAAATTCACTACAGGGGCGCCTGGGTGGCTCAGTCGGTAAGCGTCCGACTTCTGCTCAGGTCATGATCTCGCGGTTCGTGAGTTCGAGCCCCGTGTCGGGCTCTGGGCTGACGGCTCAGAGCCTGGAGCCTGCTTCCGATTCTGTGTCTCCCTCTCTCTCTGCCCCTCCCCCACTTGTGCTCTGTCTCTCTCTGTCTCTCCAAAATAAATAAAAGGTAAAAATAAAAAAAAAAGAAAAGAAAAATTCACTACAAAAATGTGTCCTTTTCACAAAATTATCTTTTAGAGTAACCAATCTTTCATATGCCCATAATCAAATCCACATGTCTATTTCTTTCTTTCTTTTTTAAAATATTTATTTATTTTTGAGAGACAGAGACAGAGTGTGAGTGGGGGAGGGGCAGAGAGACAGGGAGACACAGAATCTGAAGCGGGATCTAGGCTCTGAGTTAGCAGCACAGAGCCTGATGCGGGGCTCAAACTCGTGAGCTGTGAGATCATGACATGAGCTGAAGTCGGCTGTCAACCGACTGATCCACCCAGGTGCCCCTCCACATGTCTATTTCTGAAATAATCTTTATGAACAAGAGCTAAAGAAATGTTAGAGGAGCTCAGATGGTCTCTCAAGAAGAATCTACCTCTGACTTGCAGCATGTATATGAAATGACTGCTAGAATGACTGCTTAATAATGCAGTGTTTCTCAAAGTATTTTCTGAGGAATACGAAGTCTGTGGGATATTAATGAGTGATAGGTCCCTCCCCTCCCCCCATAAGGATTTTGTCAAATAAATGATTTTGGAAACATAGGGTTAAAACAGATTTGACTTCTTAGACCTGTTTAAATCTAATGTGCTTTGTGAATTTCCAAGTGTTTGGATAGTATGAAAGCATTTCCTAAATGCATGGGAACAAGGATGGGGCCCTGTGGCTTATCAGCATCAGTGTTCTGAAAAGCAAATTTTGGGAAAGACTAATGAAGTTTCTTCTATCCAGGATAAGTGGTAGTTCATCTGAATTTATTCTAGTTGGAGACTTAAACCAAGGAAGTACTAGCCAATGGAGGGAATGCCAGACATCTGTTACTGCAAGTAGATGGGTGTGGCATCCTGTTTGTCAGCAGAGTTGTCCCTGAAGCACCTCCAGTTCACTGTGCTAAGTACTGGGGATAAAACTAAATAAGACACATTGCTTTGTATGTAATGAGATTATGGTCTAGTTTGGGGAAAGGCATAAAAATTAGTCATTTCGATATGATGATGTCATTGCCAGGACTGAGGCATGTGCAAAATAGAATGCCAGCCCAGAGAGGGGGTGCTTGACTCAGCCTAGGCATTCAGGGAGGGCTTTCTTGAGGAGGTGATGCCCTAACTGACTCTTAAAGGAAGAGGAGGAGTTAACCACATGTGTGGTGGGGAGAGGTAGCTTCCAGCTAGAACACCGTGACCATAAACATAGGTGAGGGAAATGGGGGAAGTACGGTATTTCATTTTTGATATTACAGAGAGAAGAATATAAAAAGGTATCTCTTTGGAAGAAGAGACTGTAACGTTTGGGAGAGGGGAGGGCTGACAAAGTGCTCAGATAGAGCACAGCCACTTTGTGTAACATACAGATAACTCTTGGGCTACGACCAACATCAACCTGGGGGGTTGACCTTTAGATGGAGGAGAGATTTTTTTTTTTAATCACATCAAAGCAAAAACACATCTAAAAGGGCCTCAACTAACCAAATTTGGGTCCGTGACAAAAGAGAAAAAGAACAGTGATGGTCTTCTGAGCAAAGAGGGGCTTCTGAGAGGAAGATCACGCCTTTCTCTCCACCTCATTATACTGTAGCTGGCGGACTGGGAGGAGAAGCACTTCTCTGTGTAGCAGCTCATTAGCAAAAGAAGAACTCTGACATTAGTTAAAATGTTGATAGATGTGACAGGTGGTGTGAAGGCAAGATGGTGTTGTCAAATTGGAGTGGGAGCCCTCCAGCCTCGTGCCTTGCTTTATATAACCGGTTTATGCAACATATATTAAACTGCTAAAAAGAGAGTCTTTGTTGAGTAAAACACACTGAGAAAGTACAGATGACTATTTTGTGGACTGACCCAAGCTAGCATATTCTATGTAAAAAATTTCCTTACGCTTAGTAATTATAAATATCCAAATTTATTACTTGCCTTTATCTTAGTTAGGCCTTTTTAGCTATGGGTAGTTGAGCTGAGCTATCCTCATTCTATCTGATCTCCAAATGCTCTTTCTGATCTCTGGTCTAAAAATGTACCCAGGGGATAGATGGGTGATGGGCATTAAGAAGGGCCCTTTTTGTGATAAGCACTGGGTGTTACATGTAAGTAACTTACAAGCTCATCACTTAAAAGCCACCCTCTTGTTCTTTAAACACTTGCGATCTAGTTTTCGTTTCTGGCACTGGAAGGAAGATCTAGTTTTCGTTTCTGGCACTGGAAGGAAGCAACTCAGTGACTTCCTTGTAAGCAAATCTCACAGCCATTTAGTTAGTTTTCTCAGTGTTTATTCTCCGTACTGTCTATGTGCATGTAATGATGCTGATACCAAAGCATTCTTGAAACGCTCTACTTCTTTGTCTTTAGTGATATGTGCCCACCTGGTTTTCCTTCTAAGGACTGGGGTGGGGATCCCAGGTCTGCCGCTTACTTTGTTACTGGGTCACATTATTTCACTTTCTGAGCTTCTGTTTTCTCACCTCTAAAAGGAGGAACAGATAATACCGGATAGAGTTGACTTAAAGATTAAAAGTAGGTGACCTACGTGTGTGTTATCCCTAGCACAGTCGTTAGGTATTAACTAAATATGAGTCCCTCCCTGCTCCCACCGTTCTGAACCATATCTCGAACTCCTTCTCTGGATCTTCTTCTTTCTACTTCTTAATGTCATTATTCTTCAAGGTTCAATTCCTGGCCTTCTCTATGTTCCTTGGAAATCTCGCCATATTCATTACTCTTTAGTATTATTTTATGAATGACCACCCCCCTCCCACAGTGTATATACTCTTCTCTCCTTGCTACCCATGATACACCTTCACGTACTGTTACCTCACAGTTAGCGTGATCAAATGAACTCACATCTTTTCACCTAAACTTGCCTTTCTCCCTAACCACCAGGTTAAAAATCTTAATATTGTTTTGAATTTGTCTCTTCTTTTGTCTTCACAACCAGTGGTTAAATCCCATATATTTCAGCTCTACCACATGTCTCAAACCCCCTAGCTTCTCTTGAACTCGGCTGTTCTTATCCTGTCAGAGGGCTTATTATCATTGCTATTGCAGTAGCCACTTCGCTAGTCTCCCTGCTTTAACTATTTTCTGTACTCCAGTGGACACACATAGAAACAAATTGTGTTAGTATGTATTGTTGGTCTTGCCATCCATCAGTCTGTACAAAAACCTTTCTTTGTTCTTCATTGCCTAAGGAGTTGAAGTTCTTTATTTAATGACTTTTTTGATGTAACCTCAAATAAAATTTCCAGTCTTACTTCTGACTTCCTGTATTGCTCTTAAATTGAACACTTTATTTTCCCTTTTGGGCTGACCTTTTGGTCTGTGTTGGACTTCTTTCTCCATCTGTGTATATCTAAATACTATCGGTGCAAAAGCTTACCTATCTGAGACAGACCTTCTACTTGTTGACAAAAGTCAACACTAGCTTTGCTGATCTCCACAGCTAGATGCATCTTTTCCTCCTCTAAACTCCCATGGTACTTGATCTGTGTCTATTTTATGGCATTTCATGTGTCATTTATAGAGAATCATTGAAAGAATTTGTATGTATTGAGTTGCTGGACTATCAGTTGAGATATTTGGGATTCACTTGCTACCTGTGCACATATTAGACCGGGATTTGGCAAACTAACTTGGCCCACCACTTGTTTTTATATAACCGTGAACTAAGAATGGGTGTTATATATAAAAATTTTTTGGCAGCAGGGGGCGCACCTGGATGGCTCAGTCGATTGAGCATCCAGCTCTTGATTTCGACTCAGATCACAATGTCCTAGTTGTTGGGATGGAGCTCCAAGTTGGGATCCATGTTTACAGTGGACAGGCTGCTGGGGATCCTCTCTCTCCCTCTCTTTCTGCCCCTGCTCTGCTAATGCAGAGTGATTTTTTCTAAAATAAAAAAAAAAAAAAAAGAAAAATTGTTCAGGGGCACCTGGGTGGCTCAGTCAGTTGAACGTCTGAGTCTTGATTTTGGTTCAGGTTGTGATCTCATGGTCATGGGGTCAAGCCCCAAATCAGGCTCTGAGCTGATAGCCCCTCTTTCTGCCCTTCCCCAACTTATGCGTACACGCGTGTGCACACACCCTCTCACAAAATAAATAAACATTAAAATTTTTTTAATTGTGGTAAACTACACATTAAACCAACCATCCTAACAATTTTTACATGTACACTTTAGAAGCATTAAGAATACTCACGTTGTTGGGGTGCCTGGGTGGCTCAGTCGGTTAAGCATCCAGCTTCAGCTCAGGTCATGATCTCATAGTTGGTGAGTTCGAGCCCCGCATTGGGTTCTGTGCTGACAGCCCAGAGCCTGGAGCCTGCTTCAGATTCTGTGTCCCCCTCTCTCTCTGTACCACCCCTGCTTGCGCTCTGTCTCTCTGTGTCTTTCAAAAATGAATAAACATTAAAAAACATTAAAAAGAAAAAGAATATTCATGTTGTTGTGCAATCTCCAGGATTCTTTTCATTTAGCAAAACTGAAACTCCACCCCGTTTCTCCTTCCTCCCAGCCCCTTGCTACCACCATGCTGCTTTCTGTCTGTATGAATTTATTACTTAGGTACCTTATATAAGTGAAATCATACAGCATTTGTTTTCCTATGACCAGTTTATTACATGGCACAGTTTACTCTAGGTTTATCCATGTTATCAAAAGTGACAGAATTTTTTCTTTTCAAAGATGGATAATCATTTTATGCAAATATATATTTAGTTTGTGCATCCCATCAATGGACACTTGTTTTGCTTCCAGCCTTTGCCTATTAAAAATAATGCTGCTTTGAATATATGAATATATGCCATATATGAACATATGATTACAGAACCTATATTAGCTATATGATTTATTTTGGATTCTGCAAAGCATAATTTTATTTTAAAAGAGACTCAACCGAAAATATTCTTCAGGGATATAGGATAAAAACCAAAGGATTTAAAAGAAAGTTTATTTATTTTGAGAGACAAAGAGAGCGCAAGCATTAGTGAGCAGGGGAGGGACAGAGAGAGAGGAAGAGAGAATCCTAAGCAGGCTCTGCGCTGTCAGCAGAGAGCCCAATGCAGGGCTTAAACTCATGAACCATGAGGTCATGACCTGAGCAGAAATCAAGAGTCGGATGCCCAACTGACTAAGCCACCCAGGCAGCCCAAAACCAAAGGATTCTTTACGTATTAAGTCAAATGCAATCTGTTGAGGTCAGGGACTCTTTTTATTTTTTCTTCCATTTTTGCACAGCCCCCATAACCTCTCACAGAGGTACATGCATACAGTAGATACTCACTAAGAGCTTGTTGAATGGAATCCTCTTTTTCAAACTAAACTTTGTGTGTGTCTTGTTTTAAAAAATTTAAACTATGAAAGTTTCCACTCTAGTAATTGAAGAATGTTGGTGAGTATGCAGTGACTTGAATCCTGAGCAACACTTTCCCATCCAGTGGCCGCAGAGGCTTGAGAAGTCTTATGTTTTTTGCAGAAGGTGTCCTTGGTCACATCACCCCCTCAGTGTAAGGGAGACTTTTCCATCAGGAAACTTCAGAGTTTTCGCTAACATTTAACTTCTGAGCAGGAATCACAGTGCCTTTAACCCCATGTTGTATACTTTTCTCAGTGTTTTTTGCTTTTTGTTGTTGTTGTTTTTTTTTTTTTTTTTAATTTAAAGTCAACATGCTTGAGAGTCTGGAAATTCTTTATAAAGAATTCCCAAACTCTAACAGAATGGGAGGAAAAAAAAAAAACTTAGCCAAAGTAAAATAATCAATTGTAAGTTGGTGAACCTTTAAAGAGTATTAATTCAATTGGATAAACTGCAGTTAAATAACTTTTATCAAGCAAACTGGGTTAGGTGGTTAAAAGCAAGAAAAAAATTCTAAAACATACAGTGAGTAGCAGTTTATGTGTCAAGAAAAACTGAGAGAATTTTTGAAGCTCTGATGTCTAGCAGATAGCACTTAAATCATTTTTCTCCAAACTTCAGTCATAATACTTCAAAGAGTTATAGCCATAATACAAATTTTTAGACTAAGAAGTGGTGTTTGAAGTTATTTTATAGGATTTTGCTGTAAGGGCTCCAATTGATTTGTAGTAAGATAAAAGAAGAAAACTTTATTTTCGAAGCTTTGTCGGAAAAAGCTTACCTTCCATTGGTCGTTCTGCCAATATGCCTGCAGGGCATGATGATGTAGACACTGATATTATATGCCTATATGAACTGAGCTGGGTTGATACCTCCTGCTGTTTGTATTATGGCTAAAATCTGTCACAAAACTGGTGGTGATTTATTAAATGTTTAATGAAGTAAGACAAAAACTTCAATATCTACAAACAGAAAAGTAGAACATCACATTAAAATATAATAATACATATTACATTTCTGTTTTTCTTCCCAATTTTCACTTGCTAAAAATGATAAGGGCACATTTGGAAATCCAGACAGCATAAAAGGAATATGGAGAAGTACTTACTCAAGTGAACAAAGGAGATGCTTTAGTTTTATGCTTTGCTTTCTTTTTCTTCTCCATTACAAAAAAAAAAAAAAAAAACTCTTCCAGAAAAACAGAGAATATGCAAACCTTGCTTACTAATAGCTTCTCTTAGATTTTCTATTAATAATATACAAAATAATTCACTATCCATGTAGAACTAGATGATAAATTTGAAGTGTGGAATTAAATGTGCTGTATCTATTTCATGGAATTCTATTTAAATACTGCCCTAATGAACTTTCTCCAGTTCATAAATATTAAATACTAAGTCAGTCAACAGTCATAGACATGTCTGAAATTTATCTTTATAAAATATATTCTATTTTCCCCTCGATTCCAAAATTGAAGATACTATTTTAGTGGAAACGAGGATGTTTTTATATTGCTGTAGCTGCCTGTATGTCTCAAGGTAACGTCCACTGTGTGTGTGTGTGTGTGTGTGTGTGTGTGTGTGTGTGCACGTGCGCTTGTGTGTGTGTATGCATGGGGCAGTTGCTACTTTATTAGTATATTTATAATTCTCTTCTCATGATATATATTACTCCCCTCCCTCCCTCCCTCTTTCTCTCCTAAACTACTTAAATGCTTTGCATCAAGTGATTCCTTATGTTTATTGATTCTGATTTATTGAATCCTTGCAGTGGAGATTTATAGACTAAATGAAGATGGAATTTTGAAAATGCAGAAATATTGATTTTGTTATAAGCATAAAATTCCAATATGAATATATGAACATCTTGTTTGCATTAAAGTTTCTGAAAGGTCTTGCCATTTATGTTATCAGATATAGCCTGGCTTACTAGAGGGTCATTTCTCCATGGATTTGGATGATATGAACTCAAAGGATATATCATGCAATAAAATAATTAAGTGATTAATTTGAGTGAGGCATGACCTAACAATTGGTTGATTGGCTGAATTTTTCACCTTTTAACTGTCCTATCCCATATTTAATACAGACTACATAGTGATGTGATATAGTTTTAGCTTCTAAAATTTTGCTTCATTCACTCATTCTTTGATTCGTATTCATTCATAAAACATTAACTGAATACCTACTCTTTATGTCCTATAGAAAGCGCTAGAAAAAGAGCAATGAGAAAAAGTTATGTTCCCTGCCTTGATGAAATTTACAGTCTAGTTAAGGAAACAACAAAAAAAAACAATAAAAAGTTGAAGTAAGTTCAATGAAGGAAACAAGTGTTCTCATTATAAAAACTTTCATGATAAAGAAGCCCAATTATCATAAGGGCTGATAATTGAACAAAAAGTGAATCATCACACAATTATATTGGACCAAATAACTCAAGTAATTTTTATGGATCTGATTATTTTTTCAGTTATCTTGGTATATCAAATAAAATGGGGCAATCTGACCAATTCATCATCTATTTGATATAAAAATTATTGGTCTGGTTTAAATTTTTTTTTAAAGAAATGTGACTTTTTATTTGCTGGTGTCTCTTAATATTTTTAACTTTCACCATTTTAAATGATTTGATTTTAACTAAAATTATTGTTACTTGACAATTAGAATTGTAATTATTTGCCATTTAAAAAATGAACCTTGAGGGGCACCTGGGTGCCTCAGTCAGTTGAGCCTCTGACTTTGGCTCAGGTCATGTTCTCGCAGTTCATGCGTTCAAGGCTCGCGGTGGGCTCTGTGCTGACAGCTCAGAGCCTGGAGTGTGCTTTGAATTCTGTGTCTCCCTCTCTATCTGTCCTTCCCCTGATCCTGCTCCGTCTTTCTCTCTCAAAGATAAACATGAAAATAATAAAAGATCCTTAGAAATCATTTTATTATTTTTTAAATTTTTTATTACATTTATTTATTTTTGATAGAGACAGAGCAAAAGTGGGGGAGGGGCAGAGAGAGAAGGAGACACAGAATCTGAAGCAGGCTCCAGGCTCTGAGCTGTCAGCACAGAGCCTGACGCGGGGCTTGAACTCACAAACTGCGAGATCATGACCTGAGCTGAAGTCGGACGCTCAACCAACTGAGCCACCCAGGCGCCCCTAGAAATCACTTTAAGATAATAATGAGTTAGCTTTTCTCTTCTCCTAAGACCGAACTCCTTACTATCTATGGGCAGTTTGGATTTAACCTAGTATATTTAGATACATATAAACTTCACATTTGGAAATGTGATCATCCCATTTGGTTATCGTGTTAAAGACTTAATTAGCATATCAACCTAGGAACAGCGGAGAGTAGGCCAGCCCTCAATAGCAACAGCATGTTTGTAGGCCTGATTTCTAGCATTGACTTTGCTACAAGTCTGTAATACCATAAAAAGGTAAACTTACTCAGCTTAACAAATACTCAACAAGAGTTTATTTGGTATAAGTCATTCAAATCTTTACAAAAATGGACCTGTCCCTAAGAACAATACCATTTATTTATGAGGAAAACCAATTTCATTAATAATACATGATGGAATAAGACCAGAGTCTTAAAGAAGTGTCAACTTGGAATCATCATTGTTCAAATGATACATAAATTGTAGACAGGTGAGTAAATTTGAAAAAGCTCTATGTAGGAACTGGTGTGCAAAATGGGCCTTGAAAGTTGGTAAAATTTTAGTAAGCAAAGATGGATACATGGAAGTTTGCAGGGAGAGCGCTCCCCATGAACAAAGGAGTGGAGGCAAGAAAGTATATTGTCAGCTTCAGTGACTTGGAACTGTACACACTGCGCAACACAACATTTTTAACCTTCTTGCCTAGTACCTCAACATTCCCTTTTCCTCATTGTGTGATCAGATTTAAAAATTGCTTTTTGGATTTTTCTCTGAGTCTCATTGTCCTGCATGAATGCAAAGCAGTACAGAATCAACTTTGATAAAACATGCCACAAATAGGTGCTCGATAAATATTTGTCCGGTAAAATTACAAAGGAATGAATTTCCCTTTCCCACTCTGTCCTCCCCTGCCTTCCAGTCTCTTCTCTTTGGCCCTGAGAAATCAGCTCAAAGGTCTTAGAAACCGGAAAGTGATTCAGAAAAGTCCTTTTTAAATGCTTAGCTCGGAGTCCCAATGGAAGGCACCTAATTTGTGGCAGCTGCAGGTTATGCTAAAGAAGGATTGCCCACCCCCCTCCCGCAACCTTGTTCGTGAGGTGCATCTCAGCAAAGCTGAGAAAGTTTGCAGTTCATCACATCTCTTCCCTTTGTCACGGCCTGTGGCTGCTGGGGAGATAGTTAAGGGTGCCACAGCCAAAGCAAGCTAGCCAAGGGGGAAAACAAAGGCAATTGTCTTGGGAGAGTTCTAACCCACTCATTTAAGAAAAAAGACACCTCTTGCTTCACAGGGTTGCAGGGTTACTTGCACCTGGAATCTCATGCATCAGCTTGGTTTCATGTTCTCCGCATGTCTAATAGGGCACTTGTGCACTGTTGCAATATGGCACACACGTATGTTTGGGGAGGCCAAGGATACTTCACAAAAATTTTTTTTTTTTGGTAATATGCAGTGTAATGTTTCTAAAACTGTAAAGTAATTTTCATTGGCTCTTAATTTTTCCACTCAAAAATGGTTTTCACTGCATTTAATCCAATTCCAAAAAAGACTGGATTTGGGAATTACAGACCTTGGTGATGATGATCCCTAAGCCTTGGCATCCGTGCTGAGGTTCCCGTCCTGCCAGCAGGTCATGGTGCTGCCAGGGAAGGCATTTGCTGTTGGCCCTCATATCTGTGGGGTTCTCACTAGGCACCACTGAGAACGGTTTATTCCTCCAGCTCCTTTTCTGACAACGTCGGGGATTCGAGTGGATGCACTGCCAGTTTTCCCCACACTGAGTGCCGTACCGAAACAATTGTAGCTAAACACGTCCCTTCACATCACACGTTGGCACACATCAGTGGTATCTGCAGGTACTTTTATGCCTTGTTAGGAGGTGGAATTTTAGAAAGGCATCACACTGCTTTTAAATACCTTCTGTACTTCACAGATTCACCATAATAATCACCCAAATTGACAGACAGTAAAATTTCAACTTTAATTTGCTTAGCAGTCATGGAAGATAACACAGTGTGAACGGTTCCCCTGAATAAACTATAATTGTTTTGCTATACCCATGTATTACCCTTCACAAAAAAGGAAGGAAATCTATAACAAGACAGCCTGTTGAGCCTGCTAAATGAGAAAAATGAAGCTTAATTAAAAGATCTATCTTTGCGATAAGGGGAGTTCTAATTGTGTGTGTGCATATGTGTATTCCTTCCTCGTTATGAAAGGTTCTGAGATAAATATTTCAATCATAATTCTATAATTATTTGCAAGCACGACAAATGGCATGCTGGGCTTCATTACATAACCTCCATCGCTGTATTTCATTTTGCCGCTGTCAATAGGAAATGTAGCAGAAAATGGTAGACCAGGCTACTTTGGAAACCGAGAGCTAAATTATTAGAACCAGAAACATCCATTGCTAGGATAAGAATGCAAATATATGCACCAGTGTTCTTGCTTAGTCCACAGGACATCTAGTGGTAAACGGTGCAGTAGCAGCAGCTCATGGAGGACCCTGCCAGCATTTTCCACCGCCAATACCTTTCCTAAGGGACACCAGTCTTTTTTTTTATTGCCCTTGTGAGGAAACGGAAGACTGGCCGTCTGCAGTTTTGCATGGAAAACAAGTAGAAACTTCTCAGTCAGATCCAAGCAGTCACAGGGCAGCTGTGCAATTGAGGTGGAAAGAGGACTTAGAAACCAATGTATTCATAATGCATAGATTATCATTCAAGCAACAAAACAAGAAACGTATTTTATGTTGTTAGCACCAGTTATTTAGCTTTGGCTCTCAAATATCTGGGAATATTGCCTCACTATTTTTTTCCAGTATACACTTTGAGTGTTTAATATATAGATTAAAATGGGGACTCTAAGAAATGACTTATAGGCTGTAACAGACAATATCCAATGGGCAGGGCATTTTCCTATGTATACATTGCAACAATCTGGTTTCTCAGATTTTGGAAATCAATACGATCACATTCCTTTTAATAGCCCTTAAAACCTATCTAAAATAATTATAGATACAAACTCCTATGATGTGGCTATTAGTAGGTTAATTAGGTAATAATGAATGAGATGCCGTAGTTTAGCATAGAGTTAGCACAATAGGATTTGTTTCAGCATGAAATGAAGTTGAGTGTTAAAAATTTAATCTTCATGTGCTAATATGCATGGGCATACCTTGTTAATTATTGCCAAAAGAGTCTTTCTACTTCTGAACACTAACAAATGGGTAATTCAGAAATAGATTGTTTTGTCCATGCAGATTGGTCTGACAGAGTCTCAAGACATGTGAAAATTATGTAGCATGTTAGTATGAATACTTCCCACATGTAACAGGTCAGTTGTAAACATCATAGCATGGGGCGCTGATGTCTTAAATAAACTAAGAGGAGGTTATTTTCAGTTGTTAAACTTATTTTAAAGCAAAAAGCATTCATATCCACATAAAGTATAGGTGTTCACTGTGTATAAAAATATATATCTATTACTATTGTTGCCTTCTCATTTTCTGTGTAATCACCATTGAAGGAAAGGCTCATCTCGTGTTGCTACCAGTAGTCCTCACTGAGCTAGTGATGTGGTTTTTCAGAAATAGTGCTGCACATAGGAAGTATTAAAATAGATGTACAACTTGTTGGGATGAGCACAGGGTGTTGTATGCAAGTGATGAATCACTGAATTCTACTCCTGAAACCAGTGTTGCACTATATGTTAACTAACTAAAATTTAAATATAAAAACAAATAGATGTGCAAATACAGTTACTGAAGTAGCATCTAAACATGACATTTTTGTGTCATCCATACCTATAAAGCACAAATTATAGTAAAAATGAGTTTATCTGCCTCTTTATTTGTGACTCTAATTTGAAATTAATAGCCAAATATGGGGTGCCTGGGTGGCTCAGTTGGTTAAGTGGCCTTCTTTGGCTCAGGTCATGATCTCATGGTCTGTGAGTTTAAGCCCCGCATCAGTCTCTGTGCTGACAGCTCAGAGCCTGGAGACTGCTTCAGATTCTGTGTCTCCCTTTCTCTGCCCTTCGTCTGCTCACATTCTGTCTCTCTCAAAAACAAATAAACATCAAAAAATTAAAAAAAAATTAATAGCCAAATGTGAAACAAGTTGGTTCACTGGAAATTAAATGATTATGTAATTATCTTTTTTGTGAAAACAAAACAATATGACCATCATTTTGGTTTTTTTTTTAATTTTAATGTTCTTTAATTCAAGTATAGTTGACATACAACATTGTATTAATTTTATTATTTTTTTTAATGTTTGTTTTTGTTTTTTGGGTTTTTTTTTTGACAGAGAGAGAGTACAAGCAGGGGAAGGGTAGAGAAAGAGGGAAACACAGAACTCAAAGCAGACTCCAGACTCTGCACTGTCAGGACACAGCCCGATGCAGGTCTCAATCTCATGAACTGTGAGATGATGATCTGAGCCAAAGTTGGAAGCTAACTGACTAAGCCACCCAGGCGCCCCCAACATTGTATTAATTGTAGGTACACAACATAATGATTTGATAAGTGTACATATTGTGAAATGATCACACGGTAAGTTAACATCCATCACCACACATAGTAATAGAGTTTTGTGATGGCAGCTTTTAAGATCTACTTTCTAAGCACTTTTAGATACACAGTATTGTTAACTGTGGTCACCATGCTATACATTACCATTACATCCCCAGGACTTATTTACCTTAAAACCACAAGTTTGCATCTATTGCCTACTGTCACCCATTTTGCCCTGCTTGCCTCTGGCAACCTCCAATCTGTTGTCTGTATCTGATGAGTCCTTTTTTTTTTTTATTCCATATATAAGTGATATCATATACTATTTGTCTTTCTTCTGAATTAGTTCCCTCATCCTAATACCCTCAAGTTCTATCCATGGTGTTGTAAATGGTAGGATTTCCTTCTTTTTATAATTGAATAATATTCTATCTTTGTCCATTTTCTTAATTCATTCCTCTGTCGATGGACACTTAGGTTGTTTCCATGTCTTGACTATTACAAATAGTACTGTGGCCAACATGGGGGTGCAGATCTCTCTTGGAGTTAATTATTTTGTTTAATTTGGATAAATATGTAGAAGGGGGTAGCTAGATCATAGGGTAGTTTAATTTTCAAGCTTTTGAGAAATCTATGACAGTACATATATGTTGGCTGCACCAAATTACATCCCCACCAACAGTGCATGAAGATTCCCTTTTCTCCACATCCTCACTGACTCTTGTGATGGTCTTTTATTTCTTGTCTTGTTTTTTGTTTCATTTTCTGATGGTTCCCATTAGTGTATAAAAATGCAAGTGATTTTTACAAATTGATTTTGTTTCCTGAAACTTTACTGAATGTGTTTATTAGTTCTAACAGTTTGTGTGTGTGTGTGTGTGTGTGTGTGTGTGTGTGTGTGTGTGTGGAGTTTTGAGGATTTTCTATGTATAATATCATGTCATCTGCACATAGAGACATTTACACTTCTTCTGCTCTGATTGGGGTGGCTTTAATTTTTCTTTCCTTGCCTAATTGATCTGGGTAGGACTTCCAGGACTATGTTGAATAAAAGTGGTAAGAGTGGGCATTCTTGTTCATAAAGTCATTTTTTATGAAACGGTGTTAAAGTGTTTTGTACCAGAAAGATATCTGAGAACTATTTAGTCATACTGTCTAGTATATTTTATATCCTGTAACAGGTGAGATACGTAAATATGATATTATGGTACAAGGAAGCCCCACAAATAGTACTTTTTGACTCAATTCAGAACCAGCTAAGAGGCACAGGGATCAGGCAAATTGAGATAAAAATCCTACCTTTTCCTAAGATTAACTGATAAAGCTTTATTTAGGAGAAGTTTTGGCGCAGCAGGTTTGGTAATATTTTACCCTGACTTAATCAAGCTTGCTTAACCTGGTCACAGAGATTCTACCTCCCCATACATGCACCTGTATCTAGAGGAGCAGAGACTGTCTTGCTAAGTTTACCTCCTGGGCAACAGAGCAGTTGGGAACACACATTTCTCACAGTCAGGCAGAATTGAAGAACAGAAGGGCAGAGGGGTGCCTGGGTGGCTCAATAGGTTAAGTGTCTGACTTGGGCTCAGGTCATGATCTCGCGGTTCGTGGGTTTGAGCCCCGCATCGGGCTCTGTGCTGACAGCTCAGAGCCTGGACCCTGCTTCGGATTCATGTCTCCCTCTCTGTCTGCCCCTCCCCTGCTCGCTCGTGCGCGCTCTCTCTCTCTCTCTCTCTCTCTCTCAAAAATAAATAAACATTAAAAAATAAATTAATTAAAAATTTAAAAAATTTTTTAAAAGGCTGCACTTGCTCAGTACTTCTTGGTAGTCTATACCAGTCAGTCTTCTTTCAGGGTGGCTTTTATGGACTGAATTGTGTCTCCTCTTTGCTCTAATTCACATGTTGAGCCCTAACTAACCCCCATTGTGACTGTATTTGGAGATAGGACCTTTCAGGAGATAATTAAGGTTAAATGAGGTCAATCCAATAGGACTGGTTTCCTTATAAGAAGAGAGACACCAGGGATGCAGATCATGTGAAAAAAGGTCATGTGAGATCACAGTGAAAAGTCAGCTTTCTGAAAGCCAAGAAAAGAGGCCTTAGGAGAAACCAGCCCTCTTGACATCTTGATCTTGGACTTCCAGCTTCCAGAACTGTGAGAAAATGCATTTCTGTTGTCCAAGCCACTCCACCTCTTGTTTTTTTTTTTGTTTTTTTTTGTTTTTGTTTGTTTGTTTTTATGACAGCCCAGGATGACTAATACAGTGGTCAAGAGTGTTACTCTAGTGAAAATGCCTTCGTGTGAAATGCCAGGAGTAGGAAATAAGAATCACTCTAACATGAGCTGTTGCTTCACTTCACATATTCATCCTGTTTCCTGAACCAGATTATAAAGGTCTCTGGTTCAAAGACTGTGTATTCTACTTCTTTGTCTTGGTAAAGTAATTAGCACATAGATACTCAATAAATCCTTGTAAATTAATAATGCTTTTGCATTCATAGGCTTCTTTTGCCTTTTAAGATTTGTTATTTTCTCCTTCGCTCTAAATCCTACGTATTGTATTAACTGTGACCAGCTTTCTTAGCAGTACAAGAGAGCTAAATCTCCAGCTAGAAAGGTCTGCTGCTTTGTGAGGATGTTACTTACATGTGTATTTCTATTGCTTTGATGTATATAAAAGTTTCAGCTAAAGAGTTGCAAAGCAAAAGTTAATCTCACTGCAGTTGTTACAAAAATATAGTTGTTGGAGATGTTCATCTATAACAAGAGCCCATTTATGGTTTTAAATAACTTTTTAGCTTGTAACATTTTTAGATAAAAAGTTACAAAAATAGTACAGATGATTGCCACATTGCCTTCACCCAGATTCCTCTAATGTTAGCATATATAGCCATAGTTCAATTATAGAAATAAAGTTAACATTTGATACAATCTGGTTAATGGATCTACAGACTGTGTTGCAATTTTGCCAATTTCCCACTAGTGTCCTTCTGGACAATTGCCACATTGCACTTAGCTGTTCTTAATTTCCCCCATTCATAATGGTGGTTTGGTCTGTCTTTCATTATCTTGATGCTTTTGAAGAGAATTTGTCATTTTAGAATATTCCTCAATTTCTGCTTGAGGTTTTGTCATGATTAGATGGTGGTTACACGTTTTGGGCTAGAATACCACAGGTAACATGACAGTCTCGGTGCATCTTACCAGGAGGTGTGATGTTGCTGTAACTTATTACTGGTGATTGTAACTTGGATCCCTTGGTAAAGGTGCTATCTGCCAGGTTTACCCACTATAAAGTTAGTATTCTCTTTTTAATTAATAAGTGGGGCAATACTCTGAGACTATACAAATCTTTTATTACTCATCATACTTTTGCATACTAATTTTAGCATCCATTGATGATTCTTGCCTGCAACAAGTATGTCTGTGATGTTGGCCTAATGGTAACTCTCGCTTTTCTCATTCCTTTTAATTTATGAATTGGAATTCACTAGTAAGAATGAGCTGACCCTTCTTTATTTCTCTCCCCTTCCTTTCTTCTTCCCTCCCTCCCTTCCAGTCATGGATATAAATATAGATTCATGGATATTTCCTTTATTCTCTTTGTTGTAATTCAGCACTGTCATTTATTTTGTTGCAAGAGCCCATTTGAAAAGTATCAGATGGTTTTAAAGATACTCATTTTATAAGTCAATGAAGTCACTCTTCCTGAACCAATTAATGTCAGACATAGACTGGAAATGATGAGGCTGGTATGTTCTAAAGTAAGTGTATTAGCTGTTTAAAAAAATTAAAATTGTACAAGGAAGTCTAGGCCCTCAAAGAGTTAGCATAATAACTGGGGAGACAGAAAGACACTCCAAAAGATTCAGTGATGTTACATTTTATTTAATGGCTCAAGAAAACAATAGAAGACAGCAAGAAACAGAGTGTTTGATTACCAAATAAGGTAGTAAATGTTAAAGCTCACCATAAAGGGCCTTTTATGCATGGGCCTGTTTCATGATTCTCTGACTCGGAAGAAATTGTAAGGCAAATACCATATTTTCTGGAAAAATATATGTATATGTGTGTGTATATGTGTTTATATGCATATGAATACACACACAAACACACACCTCCCTATACCTGCTCCTTTCTCACCATTTTCCTCATAAGTGAATGCATAAGTAAAAGTGAACATTTACTTGTGCATGTAAATTAACTTGATGTATAAAATCTCATAATCATACTTGAGCTACCTTTTGGCCCATTTTTTTTTTCTTCCTTAAAGTCGACAACCTCTTCTTGTTCTAGGCACATGGAACTTAATTTTTCAGGCTTAATAAATTTTCGTTCCTGTGTACATGCTGTTCTTATAGTCTGGAATGCCTTTCACTAAGTCCTTGGAAAATGTATTCTCATCCTTTAAAATCCATCTCAAAAATCACCACCTGTCAGAAAGAGTTGTCAACTCCTTGATGCGCACTTGTTTCCTGTCCCAGTGCTCCCATGGTTCTTCATTCATGTCCCTGTTTCAGACCTTATGATGCAGTTGCAATTTACTTGTCTCTGCCAGTCTGTCTTCTCCAGTGCACTGAGGCCTGACTGGGGTAGTGGCTCTGTCTTCTGCAGTCTTATGCCTCAACATCCAGCTGCAACAGTGTCTGGATTGGTGCTTGGTAAACGCCTGTTAAATGAAGGAATTAATGCACACTTGAATAACAAAACATTTTACAGACCTACTAAGTTTCTGTCTAAGACCGTATTTCAGCATACTTCCATGAATTGCCAATATCATCCATTACCTTATTGTTGTGAGGTGTCTTGGGCCTTTGTCTTAGGCCATGTTGTCATATTGTTCAGGTTTATCCCTGCTTATGAATGTTCTGGAAATGGCTGAATTGAATATCTAGTTAGCCGCCACTGCTCACTTACAAGAACTGGCATAGCACACAGGCTCTCAGCATATGGAGAATGTCAAAAATGCATTACTTCCTCTCCCAAGCCTTTCTGGGTTGTATCAAATCTGCTGGTGTACTCAATACTGAAACCTCAGAGTATGGGAAGAAGTAAGTCAATAGGTAAGGGCACCTTATTTTGTAAAACACTTGTATCCTGAAAATGTCTACCATAAGTGTAACTTCAGTTCTATCTAACAGAAGTTGTGTAACTGCAGATTTAAATCCTTTCAGAACCAACTCTAAGGGGGTGTTATTTTGCCAACTGAAAATTCTTTACTAATTCAAATATCCTTTAATGTATGTGAGTTTCATAGATGAGACTTAATATTCCAGGTTTTCTTAAAATAAGCTTGCCGGAGTTGAAAATGTTGATATATTTCTAGAAGCAAAAATCATAACGTAGAAGAATTCTCATGACAATAGTCAATGAAATTTGTAAAACATTGGGATAATTGGGAAACTTAAATTTCAGATGGTTTCACTGGAGACCATTTAGGATCTAAGACTCATCCTTAAAATCCAGAACCCACATGCTTTACCCATAGGAAAATATTTTGTTCTTGATTAATCCATTTTTTTCTTTAAAATTAATGACTGCTTCATTCCTTGATCTTCATGAAGAAATAAAAACATAACATGCAAGATATTAAATGGCTCTCCACATCTCAGGTACATAAAATAATTAAATAAATTTATCTGAAAATAAAATATTTTCCACTAATTGCCCAGCAGTTGCTTCAAGTACATGGATTCTTTTGTTATTATATGTACTGTACTGTTGAAGCTATGTCTCCCCAGTTTGTTAACTATCTTTGTTGGGTTATACTGTTTCATAGCTGAGGCTTTCAGCAGATGATCATGCTTAATACATTCATTAAAGTTAATTTGTAAAGCTTCCTTGTGGGTTACCACAAGGTAAGTGGGTTACCTAACCAGGCTTTTAGAAAAAATCAAACTATCCTCTTCAAATATTGTACACGGGTCTGTTTCCACATCCAGAAAGATCTGACAGTTTCTCTCCAGCATCTTCCCTTTGTGCACTTGCTCTTTTGAATCTAATGAATACCAATGGTGAGCTCACACAAGGGAGAAATCTGTTTAATACACCTCATCATAGAGGAATAGGTCTGTTTTGTTTAGGGACTAGATGTCTGTGCTTGATACTTGAAGTTGAATTTTTTACCAGACATTCACAAAAATTGCACTTTCTTCAAGATAGAAGACATTCATCGAAGCTGTGTTTAGTTATCTCTGAGAGGCCTGGACAGTCGTGAGGTCTGTGGTCTCCACTTGTCTATTTGCATCTCAGGTCACGTGGTGACACTGTTCGCAAAAGGGTAAGTGGAATATGAGAATGTGTCTCTGAGTAAGCCAAACTAAATACAGACGACTTGCCAGTTTTCATCATCTGGTACTCTTTGCACCCCTTCTTTCCTGAAGATGTGACTAGTTAACTAGTTTCCACAGTTAACTTAGGATGAGGTATGAATGAAATGAATGCTCTGATCAAGAGTTGTAAGACTGGGTGGCTCAGTTGGTTAAGCATCAGACATGGGCTCAGGTCATGATCTTGCGATGTGTGAGTTTGAGCCCCTCATTGGGCTGTCTGCTGTCAGCACAGAGCCCGCTTGGGATTCTCTGTCCCCCTGTCTTTCTCTGGCCCTCCTTCACATGCTCTCACTCTCTTTCTCTCTTGCTTTCTCTCTCAAAAATAACATTAAAAAAATAATTGTAAGAATTAAAAGACAGAGCTAAGGTATATGTAATCTCATAGATTTTCTATTCGTGTATGTGTATGTATTATGCATTATATGTTAAGATGCAAAAGGTATATATATAGGCCATATTTATATAAACATATATAAATAGACACACACATGTGCCTTCACAGGTATAAATATGTATACACAAATATATAAGTATATCTGTGTCTCCTGTGTGGTGGAGGTGGTAGTGATGAAGTGAGTGTGTAGGTGAGGCCAACTAAATCTGGAATTGTGGAAAGGGCATAGGGCATGACAGCAAAAGATCTGGATTCCGTTGTTAATTCTGCCACTTATAAACCAAGTCACTGTGGGTAAATGATTTCAAGTTCTGAGCCCGTTTAGTGATATAAAAAAACTAGTATTGTTAGGTCTGTCCCAGCTACATTCTTTGACAGAATTATAATCAAATAGGATTTTACATGTGGAAGAATTCTGTAAAGTGTAGACCTCTTACGTCAGCGTAAGTTAACATTCACTGATTGTTTTTTTTTAAAACATTTTTTATGTGCCACATTAAAAAAATGTAGAAGATACAGCCCTCACAGACTCTCCTTCAGGCAACTTAGTCTAAATGGCAGTGGATCAGAACCCAGAAACTTAAATGCAGTATAATAGAGCTAATGTTAAACTCATATTGGTTCAAGCTGTTTTGGAAATACATCTCAGCATGTGGGGGGAAGGAAGACCCACAGCAGAAGGTTTCTTGAAGGAAATGCTGTGTGGGCTCAGTCTTAAAGAGGGAAAGGAGTTAGAAAGATAAGGGAGAATTAGAAAAAAAAAAAACACACCGCAGTTCAAAGAGAGAAACTGCATGAATACAGATAAGAAAGCCACAAACTAGGTGGGAAATGAAAAGTATTTTATTGTTGGATAGTAAAGAGGCCTGGAGAGTCAGGAATGGGGGGGGGGGGGGAATGTAAGTGAAGAGTGGCACAAGGTGACCTTATCCTAGAGGACAGTGTAAACTATTAGAGTTGTAAGCAGGATAGTTGAGTGGACAGATTTCCATTTTAGATAAATCACTCTAGGGCTCTGTGTGATAGATTTAAGGGGCATAAAACTGAAGGAAGAGAGACCTACTAAGAGGCTGTTACCATAGGCTGTGTAAAGGTTTCTAGGCATTGGCACCATTGACGTTTGGGGACACAAAATTCTGTGTTGTGTGTGTGTTTGTGAGGGGTTCTCTTGCATTGTGGGATGTTTGTAGTACCTAATACTCACTAGCTATTAGAAATAGCCTCACCCCATGCCCCGCTGTGACAACTAAAAATGTCTTTAGAGCTTTTCCAAGTGTCCCCTGGGAGGCACAGTTGCCTTGGAGAACCACTGCTCTGGGTAAAAGTTGTGAAGAGTCACTCTAGCCCTTTGGTAATTGGTAATAGGACTAGAGAATACGTGACAGACTCTAAAAGAATTTAGGAGGTAATGCTGACAGCTCTCAGTGATTGATTTGTTGGAGAGGAAAGAAAGGAGAAGATGACTCCAGATTGAGTCAGAATTTTTGGTTTTATTGCCTGAGTGGATGGTTATGTCTCCAGTCATGATGTATGATAAAAGAGTATGGCATCCAAGTGAACATGACCTCTTTGAATATGGTGGCAGCAACGATGTCACTGGCATCCTTCCTTATATTCTGCATTAGTAGATTTGATAAGTATTAAGTATATACTTGATAAATACTAAAATGTATAAATCTTATATATCAACTATGGTACAAGTGAGGGAAAATTACAGGGATATGGGGAGAAGGAGAGAATGAATGGATAGCCCTGTTTACTAGATAGGTTAATCTTGGGATTATAGAAGGCTGTAAAGTTGCCTGATCCTAGAGGAGAAAAGAAGGATATTTGCATAAGCCTTCCCACTTATGTGGGAACTCAGTGTAGTTCAAACTGGACCTCTTCCCTTGAACAGAGAGTTATATACAGGCAGAAAATCAGTAAGCTGAGAATAGCCCTGCTGATATATTTGGTTGCTCTAGGGAAAGAGTTTGCAGTGATGAAGTTGGGGAAAAACAATGAAATTGCAGTGAGCTGAGTGTAAATTCAAGATATGATAACAGTAACCTAGATTTTTGTTTTGTTGTCTTTTATGGGTTTGGGTGGCAAGAGGGAAAGGGGGTGGGAGGGTTCTGGTAAGAGAAGTCTTGAGGCTAAAGAGGAGTATGTTTTTCTGAAAATGTGAGAGATTTGAGCTTGTTAGGGTGCATGGTGGGATAAAATCAGGAAGCCCAAGAATTGTGATAATAAGAACAAATGAACAAATAGGTCAAAAGAACAAGTGAATTTATTGTAGAGTAAGAAGAGGGCTGTCTCTTCTGAAACTGGAAGGAAGAAAGAAGGGGAGAAGCAGCTGTGGTTCTGTTTAAATTTGTAGTTAGGCATTCTGGAAGCTGAGGAAGACCACGAATAATGGCTAGATTTTTGGGTGGCAGAGGGACTCTGATCATGTGTTGAGTGAAAGCAAAGTGAGGCACGAAGAGGAAATAGCTGTGGGAAAAACAAAGGAGGAGCTGACCAAGAATAAATAAATAAACAAAGGAGGAGCTGACCAAGGCAGGGGAGATGTGTGTTTAGAGAACATGAATTTGGGTTGTATGTTTCTCTCAAGCAACAAACTGATGCCTGGATATGGAAACAGAGAAAGTAAATTACAACAGTGAAACGAATTGGGCTTGGCTAAGGAGGTAAGGTGGAAATACTGAAGTGTAAGGAGAATCAAAGGTGTTGATGAGATAGTTGTTCAGATGATCAGCCATGAGGTTCAGGATGGGGGAAGAAGGAAGAGAGGTCAGTTCTATATTGACTGGCCATTGGAAACTGGGCAAGTTGCCAAAGATCTTATTTATAAAACACTTGTAACATGGTGCCTAACATGTAATGGATGGTCACCAAATGCCAGTTTCTTTTTTCCCCTCTAGGAGAAGTAGAAAAACTAGAGAGGCCAATACCACCAAGCAAGTGACAGAGTCTCAGTCTTTTTAACTGTTAAATAGGCATGATGATAGTAATTGCTTTCCCTCCTCTATCTCAAGGAATCATTGTAACTTGTAAAATAAGGTGAAATTGTAATCAGTGTGAATTGTAAAGCCCTAAAATATTGAGTTATTATGATTACAAATGTACATTATATAGTAGTCTTATAAATTTCATGCTCTTAATTATAAGATACAGTTAAATAATACCTATGAGTGAAGACATATTCTCCAATGTCATATTGTCAGAAATTATCATCATGGTGGAAAGAATAGATGTAACATGTATTTATTCCAGAATGATGGAAAAGGTGTGATGATCATGTCATAAAACTGTTAATATAATCATTATAATATATGCTAGAAAGTACAAGATGTGATTTGGGAAACAGATGAGAAGTTAATGAATATTGGTGGATGACTGACTTATGATCACTTAGCTTAGTTGGTGTGGAGGCAGTAAGAGAAAACCTGCCAAAAAGACCCAAGTCAAGGGAAGACTGAATTCATATCTAGGAGGTGCTTGTAACAATAGGCCATAATTTCTTCTGTCTCAGTCCATTCTTGGGAATGGTCACCAGACCCTGTTTTATCCTTCCAAGGGAGGAAGTTGGCATCTAAAGGGCCAGGAGTAGGGAAAGGATAGATGATTCTTCTGACAGGTCCTTACTTACTGGCTACATATTACTAAATCAACTTTAGATTCCTCACTGGCCATATGTATGATTTTAGGAAGTCCAAAAGCATTTTTCCACTTGCTTGATGGTATAAGAATAATCAAAGTCTCACTTAAGATGGAAAAGTCTGGGGGTGCCTGGGTGGTTCAGTAGATTAGGTGTCTGACTTCTGATTATGACTCAGGTCATGATCTCACAGTTAGTGAGATTCAGCCCCACGTTGGGCTCTTCACCGGCAGCACGAAGCCTGCTTGGGGTTCTGTCTCTCCCTCTCTCTGCCGTTCCCCTGCTCACATGTGCATGCTCACACTCTCTCAAAATAAATAACTTTTTAAATAAGATGGAAAAGTCTGATTAAAATAACAGGTTGAAATTTGCACTAAGTAACTGAATGCTTAATTCCTTGTTTGATAGAGGGAGATTGGGCATAGAACATCTGAAAAGGTGGGTAAGGAGAGGAGAAGCCACCAGGGAGAGGGGAAGGACCACAGAAAGGGCCGTTGGGGATGCTGAAGACAAACTAATGTGATTTCAAGGTTGGTCCTTTCTTAGCAGGATGGGAACCCTGCAGCCATCACAGGGCTCTGCTACCCCCACCAATCACACTTTTGAAAGCTTGTCTTTGTTATTAAGGAGTTTGCTTATCTGTGGGTTTAAATTATTTCTATTGTTATTTCTATCTTATTTCTGTATTTTACCCAGAGTGCAATTCTACCAGAGAATAATCCTAAAAACATATTTAAAGTTTATTGCCTATCAGGCTAATTGTTAAAAGAACTTATGCTATAATAAAAATAATTACTTTATGGATTGTTGTCAGTAAAAATGTATGGCTCTGGGTAAGTTATCTTTCTTGGTTTCCATATCTCCCTGTAAAAGAACTGGATGAGTTGATTTCTAAAATCTATTCTTCCATGATACAGAGTGAAAGATGTGTTAGACAATGATAAGACGCAATGTATTCAATAGTTGCCAACCAAAACATGGTGCAGCATATCAACCAAATCAGCCTCAGTCCAAATGATCAGTCTGTTGATAAAAGATATGGAGATACCAGAAAAATATACTCAAAAGCTTTCCCTCATTCTCAGGATAAAAAAGAGCCAGATATTGCCAATGGAAGAAAACAACTGAAAGATGGTATTTCTGAATTAAAGTCTTACCTATAAAGGTTTGATTAGTTGTTGAGGTGCAAGATGTTACTATAATGAGGAAGGCCATGAAAATATGTTGCCTCATCTCAACAGAATGTTCAAACCCAGTAAAATAAATGCACTACATATTGAGAATTTCAGGATTGTGACTTTGGGTTTTCCCTAGTTTTGGTAACCAGTCTAATATTCAAGCCGTATCTGTATTTATAATTGGTTTGAAAACCTCAATGAAAAACAAACATCCAAATCTGTAGAGTGAACATTGATTTTAGTTTTCTTGGCCTAATAGCCATTAACAAGGCAAACCTTTTTAACTATTTTAACAGATGTTAGACACAGACTTGTTCATACAATCATAAGTACTTCAAATTATTTTTCTTTTGAGGGTTCTAAAAGTATTTTCTCAGTTGATCTCATGGGTCTCAGAAAACTTACTTTCTTTTCTTGGGTCACCAGAGAAGCAAGGAAGTCATTTTCATTTCCACGTACAATAAATCAATCAACATTTATAGAACACCTATTTTGTTCTGGGCCCTAGGCTAAGCAATGTGGTGGATACAATGATGAATAAGAGATGATCTCTGCCCTCGAGGCAAGCCAGGCTCTTAGATAAAAGATACCAAACAGACAATACACAGCAACATATGATAAGTGGTAAATGAGTGGCTTGGGAAATAGGAGCTCCAGTGTTTAAGAGGTGGGAGAGATCACTTTTGGCCTGAGGTGGTTCAGGAGGCTTTAGGGGGTGTGTGGGAGATGGCCTGGGTCTCAGAGGACTGATGGCTTAAGACAGCAGGTGGAGAAGGGGAGGGGACCGCCAGCAGAGGAGATGGAGCAGGACTCTAGCAGCATGTTGGTAGTCAGAGCAGGGACACTAGTAAGCAGCCTCCCTAAGCTGTCGTCCATATCAGGCCAGGCACAAGGCCCAGAACTGGCCAAGGCCCTGATGGAAGACAGGCATGTGGGTGATAGCAGAAGCAACACTGCCAGGGCAGAAATGCAAGGTTTCATCTGCAAGTGAGATACAGAGTAGCAGGCTCTGGTGCTCTGGCCCAGAGAGAGCCACAGGGGCCCAGAGATGCCTCACTGCCTGGGTGGTTCCTGGGTTGCCGCTTCCCCTCAACACGGAGGCAAGATCTTGGAGTGGAAGGAGGGCTGGAGTCCATGCTCTGCTGTGAACTAATTCTGTAAACTTCATCAGGTCACTTACAGAACTGTGCCTCAGGGTCCTCCCTTTTCAAATAAGTCATCCAGGCTACATAATCTCTGAAAAGTCTCCTCGAGGGTTTATGCTTCACGTCTCTGTAAAGTAACCATGTTAAAATTCTCTATCATGAGCCTGAAGTACTCTTTGTAAAGAGTAACCTAATTATCAAGGCATTTTCATTGTTGAAAACAACGAGATGAGCTATTTTTTATTACTCAAAATCGTAAACAAAACTAAAGGCTCTTTATGTGGTCCTTATTAAATATAGGCAAAAACCATGTAGGTTAATGATTAAGTTCACAACTTGGGTTCAAATTACTAGCTCTGATTTTGAGGAAGCTACTTAATTTTTCTAAATCTCAGATCTCTTTGTCTACAAAAGAAGATGACAATAGCATCTACAGATTATGATTTACTGTAAGAGTATTCATGAAAGCACTTAGCATGGTGCCTGGCATGTGAAAAGTGTTCAGTAAATGCTAGCTCTTTTATCATTACTAATATAAAACTGTTAGCTGTTATTGGCATTTATTAAGTTCCAAAAGTGATTTTGAAGAATTAAGTAACATAGGAGTTGTATTACCAAGTAATTATAAGCCTTGAAGTGTTACCTGCATTATAGATTGACAAGCAATGAGAGATGTAACCCAGTAAGACTAAAAATGGGGCACAGAAAATAACTAAAGTTGAAAATAGGAAGGAGCTAAGTGCCTGGAGATAAATGATGGGAAACAGACATATCTAGTGAAAGGCAGAAATGCCTCAAAAGCCCTAGAGTCACAGTAAACAGCACCTGGAAACTGAACCTGCAAAGTGATAAGACTTTGGACACCTGATTATTAGAAAGGTGTTAACCAATAAGAAAGAATGGAAAGCCAAAAAAAAAAAAAAAAAGGCTTGAGGGAGTAAAATTTGATTGAAGATTTTTGAAAAGCAGCCATCTCTATCACAGAGTAACAGATCTGTCTTACAATATGCTCGTCAGTCTTGCAGATGGGAAAGGTAGAAACATCAGGAAGGTAGAAGAGATGAAAGAGTGGTGAGCAAATGTTCTCTCTGCCTGTAGTGGGATCAATTCAAATAAAGGAAAACATTTCTAATGGCCAGGCTCCCTGGGGAGGAGAGAGAAGCCATTTACATCTCGTCAGGACAAAGCCCCTGAGAACACACTGTGGGGAATCGTCAGCAGCTGGAGGGTGGTTGGGGATGGGGGGACAGACTAGACAAGGCGATGTTTATAGCTAGTGCAGAGCCATTGAAAATTACTCTGTGCGGGGATGCCCCCATGACTCCACAGAAAGAGGGCCTCTCAGATTAAGAGTTAATATTTACATCGTGTTTAGAGTAGTGCTTGGCACTGATTGAGATATGTTTGTTAAGTAAATATATTTAGAATTTCTGAGAATATTTGGCAACCAAATCAGAAATTATTAGTCTTCCTTCAGGGATGAGCAGATCCACTTGCCAACAGAGGATGCAATCAGTTTTAAAATCAAGCCAAGAAAATTCTTTTGGAAGCAGTATGGTTGCCGTGCCGTGACTTACTAATATTACTGAAACTGGCGGTCAGTTTGCACAAGAACCCCTTCCCTTCAGCTAGCAGGCAGAGCAAAAAGTTTGAGAAAGAAAGCTTTTAACAATTGCACAAAATTTAGGTTCTGAAACATTATTATTAGTAGAAGCTTCTAGGTTGCTTAGCTCCTCTCACCACTGTTAAACTTTCTCTCAACATTTGTTAAAAGTTTACCATTGGGGCACCTGGGTGGCTCAGTGGGTTAAATGCCTGACTCTTAGTTTCGACTCAACTCCTGATTTCATGATTTGCGGGCTCAAGCCCAACTTTCGGCACTGTGCTAATGGTGCGAAGCCTGCTTGGGATTCTCTCCCCCTCTCTCTCTGCCCCTCCCCTGCTTGCTTGCTCTCTCTTTATCTCTCAAAATAAATAAACTTTTTTTTTTTTTTTTTAAAAAGAGAGTTTACCAGTGACCACAAACCTTTGGTTGCTTTGCCTCTGCTTAGCTGCTAACATATGCTGTCTGCACCATTGATCTGGCAATTCAAGGAGACTGGTCTCCATTGCATCACCAAGAAGGAACACTCTTTTCCATAGGAAGCTTTGTTGGTCTCTACCTCTTGATGGCTGCCAGATAGGTATCCACCTTGAAGGGAAATTTGGTTATCAGTATTACGAATTGTTCTTTTTTCTTCCTCCCTCCTTTCCTCCGTCTCTCCCTTCCTAAGTTTTAGGCCCAGCATGGTGCTCAAACTCATGACCAGGAGATCAGGAGTCGCATGCCGTACCAACTGAGCCAGCCAGGTGCCCCTAGTTCTGTGTGTTCTGAAGAAGATCTCTCTGTTGCCTTTTTTCTTCATCTTTTTCCTCAAAGAAAATTGAGAAAGTTCTGTTCAGGCCTTCTTTTTTCTTATCCTAGATGATCATTTATGGAAATCACAATTGTTATAGGTGGTTGGACCAATTTGAAGTTATGCTGACAGTGGATCAGTCTCTCTAGACATTCTTCTAAGGCCACAGAATATCTAATGTGATACTTCCTCACAATGTCGACCTCCTGAGGAGGTTAGTGTGGTAGAAACTTAGTCCAAGCTATGAATGGTGAAAAATGCCCATAACCAATATTTGGTTTACAAAAGACTTTCTTTTGCGTTATCTCCTATAATTCTTAAAACTATACCAAGTGATGAGTCAGGGGGGCATTACCATCATCCTCCTTGTGCACACAGGTAAACATATCTTTACGTGATTTGCCTGATGCTATACGTATATTAAATGGTAAAGCCAGAACTCCATTCTAGGACTTTTAAATGAAACTTAGGAGCTCTTTCTCCTCCTTAAGCTTAACTCTGATGTCCAGAAATCTATCATGTTTTTAAAAATTTCCACCAAATTAATCAGTTTTGATGCTCTCATGGTCACGTCACAACCACTTTTCCTCATAACGAGATGGATGGTTTCTTCTGTAGTTTTTAACTGTTAGTGATTTGTTTACTCCTTTATTGTAACCTTTGATAACCCAGAAGATTACATACTCCTATTTAGTTTATTATAAAAAATAAAATATTACAAAAGTCTTAGGAAAAAGAAGAAGATATTCGTAAGGCTTTTACCTAACTTAATTTAGCATTTTCTTTATCTCCTTCCAGTCTTTGTTCAAAAGCACAAGTTTTTAACCACTACTGCAATTACAGTGTGATTTAATTTATTCTACATATCACATTTCACGATAGCATAACAGTATTTTTATACTACTGTACATTCTAGCCCATTTCATACTATGATTTAATCATTTCCACATCGTTGAACTTCAAGTAGTTTCTAATTTTTCGATATTATAAAAAATGTTATAGTGAAAATCTTTCATCATTAAGTTCTGTCATCTAAACATATCCTTGGGATAAGCATCTAGAAATAAGCTGCTTGATAAAAAAAGGTAGGGGTCTTATTTCACATTGCCAAATTTCTTTCTAAAAATGTTATGTAAATTTTCACTGCAACTAGCAAGTTTAGGCCATATCATTCACTGTGTCCTTGATTGTATTTGGAATTATCTCTTATTTTTTGTTAATGGTTTAAGGGGGAAAAAGCCTCCTCAATGTTTTTCATTAATGCTTTTCTGATTACCATTAATGGTGAACACTTTCTCTTAGCTGTTTACTAGTTGTATTTTCACCTGTATAAATTTTGCATCTTGTTGTTTCTGATTCAAGAGATATGTTTAATCCTGAATTTTGTATAGCCAGACTCCCTGGAAGAATCAGGACTTCTAGGGTATGGGTTATTTTTATTTTTTTAAATGAATTCTCTTCTTCCCATTAGAAGTATCTCCAAATCTTCTCTAAGGTTACAGAAATTCCTATGGGGATACTTGCATGCACTAGGGGTGTCTAATGCATGTTTTTCTAAGCTTAATGTGAACCTTTGCTGCTATGGAATGACCTGTTGATGTATTCTCTGTATCCAAATACTGATGTGGCATTGGTAGTGGTCAGGTGGGGTGGGTAGAGTGGGGGGCGGGGGGAGAGGAGGGTTTGATAACAGTTTGTTTTTCAACCTAAATTTGGTTAAAAAAATAATAATAATAAATAAAATAAAATACACATTCTAGAATGCCTGTGCTGCAGCCAGAGAAACCATATGACATTATAAATACTTTATGGCTCTCAGAAGATTCCATTTTTAATTCTGTTATAATTGAACTTCTCATTTTGGGGAGCAGTGGCATCATGTCTAACGTTGAATGAATCTACACACTGAGCCTGCCACGAAGGATTTACTCTGCTTCCATGACTTTGGCATTTATCCATCTAACAAGTTAGGACTTGGAACACACCCCCACACATTGAAGAAGCAAACACTAACCCCTCTAGTATTCTAACTCAGCATTAGGACAAAGCAAAAATAATGGCACAGCTTCCTTTTGCTGCTATCAAGGCTTACGAGTCTGTTGAAACCTTCCTAAAAGAGGAAGGCCTATTGGGCATTGACTTAAAGTATTGCTGTTTTTGTTTGGTCGTTTTATTTTCCCTTCATTTGATGTTAATAATTAAACGTGTTTTTTTTTCTTCTATGTACTTAAAAATTAAAATGAAATCACATTCTACAAAGTAACTTTTATTTTTTCCACTTGATTTTGGCTCAGCATAGTTTTCTTCGTGTTCAAGTGGAGAGAACTTTTGGAAAATGTTGCCTTTTCTCTATGGTATTAGAAAATGGAGACACACTTTAAGAACATTTTTATGTAGAAATGTCCGTTTTCTGTGATTGATAGAATCTGTAACACTGACTAACAAGGCCTGTCACGTGTGTCGCACTTTCTCCTCCTACAGTAACTTTGTGCGTACTGTCCTTTCTCCTGGAAAGCACTTCCCTACTGGTTTGCCAGGCAGCCTCCTGTTCTTTCTCAGTTAACGTCCTACTGTAATACTAGAAACCATGCAAGCTAGTGTAAGCAGAAAGGAAGTTAGCAAATTTACACACCTGTATAATCACCACACAAGCAAGATGTATATTTCCATCACTTCATGAACTTCGCTTGTGTCCTTTCCCACTCACTCCCACTCACTCCAACACCACCTGCCCAAGACAACTGATCTACTTTCTGTCACTGTAATTAGGTTTGTCTTTTCTGAAGTTTCACATGTGTAATAATACAGCATAAACTCATTCGAATCTTCTTTTGCTCAGACTAATGTTTTTGAGATGTGTCCATGTTGTGCAGTGTATCCACAGTTAATTTTTATATATGGTGGTGGAGTAGCACCCGTCATAGGCAGATACTATGTGTTTATCCATCCCAAGCATCCATTTAGGATGTTTCCTGTTGGAACTATTAAAAATAAGGGTGCACAAGGCTAATATACAAAAGTCAATTGCTTTCCTATATACCAAGAATGAACAAGTGGAATTTGAAATTAAAACACAGTATCATTTATATTAGCAGCCCACAAAATGTAATACTTAGGTATAAATCTAAGAAAACGTGTACAAATTCTACAAGAGGAAAACTATAACACTCTTATGAAATACCTCAAAGGAGACCTAAACAAATGGAGAGATACTCCACATTCATGAATAGATGGGAAGATGTCAGTTCATCTCACATTGGTCTATAGATTTGATGCAATTCCAATCAAAATTCCAGCAAGTTGTTTTATGGATATTGACAAACTGATTCTAAATTTATATGGAGAAAACCCAAAAAATATTGACTAAAAATGGAGAATAGACAGGTAAATGAAGACTTACTATAAAGCTATAGTAATCAGTAATCGAGACACTGTGGTTTTGGTGAAAAAAAAGTGCTAGTTTTTATCACAATTCGTTGAAAAAACCATCCTTTCTCCATTTAATTATCTTGCTGCCTTTGTTGGAAAAATCAGTTGACTGTAAATGTTAGGTTTAATTCTGGACATCCTTTTCTGCTTCCTTTATTTTTTTTGTCTATCCTTTTGCCAATAGTAGAGTGTCATAACTGTTATAACTTTATAACAAGTCTTGAACTCAGGTAATTTATGTTATTTACTTTTGTTCTCATTTTCAAAAAATTTTGGTTATTTGTAGTTCACTTTGCATTTCTGTATAAATTTTTAATATGTGCTTATTAGTTTCTATAAAAGCTTGCTGCCATTATGACTGGGATTGTATTAAATCTATAGATAAATTTAGGGAGAATTTATATCTTAAGAACATTGGACTCTTCCAATCCATGAATACAGTATATTTCTCCATTTACTTATCTATACTTTAGTAGCTTTTAATACTGTATTGTAGTTTTCAGTATATAGGAGGTATATATTTAAATGTATCCCTATATATTTCATAGCTCTGATACTATTATGAAAGGTATTTTAAAAATTTATGGTCTAATCTCTCATATATACAAATAATTCTTTGGTTAAACAAAATTTGCTTTTTACAAAAAGCAATTGAATTCCTACCTGTGACCTTGTTAAACTCACTCCTTAGTTGAAGTAGCTTGCTTGCTTATTTATTTACTTATTTATTTATGATTCTTTAGAATTTTCTTTACACCTGACCATGTCATTTATGAATAAAAAGTTTTACCTTTTTTCCAGTATGAGTGCCTTGTATTTCATTTTCTTGACTTATTGAACTTGACTACTACCTCCTGTTTGATGTTGAATATAAGTGGTAAGAGTGGGCATTCTTACTTCTAATCCTAGTAAGACCAGGATCAATAGGATTTAAAAAATGTTGATTGTTAGTTTTTCTTAGATGCTTGCCAGAAGTTCATCAGTTTTCTTGATTTTGTTTTCAACGAAACTGTTGTTCGTTTTACTGGTTTTCTATAGTTGGTCTCTATTTTTATTTCATTAATTTCTGCGGTTGTTATTTCTTTTTTCTTACTGTGAGTTCAACTTATTCTTCGTTTCCTAGCTTCTTAGGATAGACTGTGTGCCGGTCCATAAAATAAATACCAATACCTTTAAATAATACAGAATATGTTTTATGACCACAAGAAAAACAGAATTTCAGTACCCTCAATTTTGTGGAGCCATTGGGCTCTAGTTGAGGGAAGTGGGCTCTCACTTCCCTAATTGCATTGTGATATTGTGATAGGACCAGAATAGATATCTCACATATAATTGGTCTTCATCCAGGGTTCTCGACTCACAGTTCTCCAAAGCCTTCGGATTTCCTAAGTGTTGAGAGTGACAAAGTTGTCTCTTGTTGTGTTAATGAGGTGACTTCTAGACCTCACCTGCAGATAGGGGCTGGTTGCCAGGAGAACCAACCATGTAACTAGAGAGTTGGAACTTTGTGTCCCATCCCTGACCTCTGGAAGGAGGTGAGGGCCTGGGGGTTGAATCAGCAGCCACTAATTTAATGAATCATGACAAGATAATAAAGCCTCCATGAAAACCCAAGAGGACAGGGATTGGAGAGCTTCTGGGTTGGTGGACACATGGAGATTGGGAGAATGGTGCACCAGAAGAGGACATGGAAGTTCTGTGCTGTTTCCCTATACCTTGCCCTATGTAGCTCCTTTATCTGACTGTTCCTGGGTTATCCTCTTTTATAATAAACTGGTGATCTAGTAAGTAAAATGTTTCTCTGAGTTCTGTGAGCTACAGTAGCAAATTAATCGAGCCCAAGGGGAAGATCATGGGAACCTCTGATTTATAGCTAGTTGGACAGAAGCACAGGTATTAACCTGGGTTTGCAACTAGCATCCAAATCAGGGGGATTGGAGCAGTCTTAAGAACTGAATCTTTAACCTGTGGCATCTGATGCTATCTCTGGGTAGATAGTGCCTGAATTGAGTTGAATTCTTGGGCATCCTGCTGATGTGTGACAATCGCTTGGTGTTGTGTGGGAAGGCCACCCACTCTTCTCACGTTGGAGTTGGCACCACAACCAATTTACCCATATAACTTGAAAATTGGCTTCAAGCAGTCTACCAGAGTGATTATGCAGCTTGCCTTGTTCGCTTCTCTTTTGGGGATTACCGTCTTGAACTATCTGCTACCCAGTGTCTGACAACAGTTCCGTACAGCTATCTAATTGTTAATAGTATGGGGTTAAGTCAGGGCTTTTCTTCCTCTACCATAGAAAGAAGTAGAAGCCTACATTTGAGCTTTTAACACTCCCAGTTAGGTATGTTTTGGAAAGAAGAGGAAAAGAGGCTCATGACTGGTTAATGTTGCAGAGGAAAGCAGCTTCCGAAAATATAATTAATTACTCTAAGAAAGGTCTTGTCTGAGCACCTGGGCCCATATGCTTTTCCTTAAAATAGTGCCAAAGTACTCATATTGAATGTAAGTGGTGTCTGGATTTTTGTTCTTATTTGAAAGACTCTTTCCCATCTTGATACATTTCGTTCTATTATCACTCAGAGCTGTTACATTTATGAATGTAACTGATTCAACCAGAGCATTTGTCCATTCTACTAATTTGAGTGTTTACTGTGGAAAGGTGTTTGTCATGTGTTTTTCTCACTAAATTAAGATGGGAGGCATTCAGCAAAATAGGTGCTATGATGATGATATGACTTTTAACATTAAATAAGAACAGCTCAGAGTATCTAATAGTTGAAATAAAAGTATTATTTTCTTAGCTGTCATGCTGTCCTCTTGAGAATTCAACAATCCTAGCTGATGCTGAGATGTTCTCTATTTATGGGAACTGTTCAGAGCATTTATCCTTTCTCTGGAAATTAAGTTATTTTCTGACTCTCCACTTCAAAAAAATTTGGTATTGAAAATAATAATAGAGGGGTGCCTGGGTGGCTCAGTTGGTTAAGTGTATGACTTCAGCTCAGGTCATGATTTCATGGTCCGTGAGTTCAAGCCCCACATCAGGCTCTTTGCTGATAGCTCAGAGCCTGGAGCCTGCTTCAGATTCTGTGTCTCCTTCTCTCTCTGCCCCTTCCTGCTCATGCTTTGTCTCTCTCTCAAAAATAAATAAACATTAAAAAATTAAAAAAAAAAGAAACCATGTTATTCAGGAGACTGTTCTCTAGATAAGAAAACTTATCTAAAGCATGTAGAGGTTTCAAACATTGTGGATAATTTTGCAAAATTTTTCTTAATATGAATTCTGTTAATCAGTACTCATAAGCTGATGATTATTTACACATTCCACTTAATCTATCTTGCAGTTGATTGTAAGATGTAAACAAAAATATTGTCAACTAAACAAATGTCTTTTTGATGTATAGAATCTTTATCTTTGCTTCCTGAAAGAGCTTTTAAAACCTTACTTGGACATACTGTGTGTGTGTGTGTGTGTGTGTGTGTGTGTGTGTGTGTGTGTGTGTATTTTTTTAATCACATATTACATTTATGAATACCCAAAGCAGAAAACCTAGGTAAAATAAGGTGGCTAAGGTATTCTTAAAGTTCTCCATGTATCTCTCTATATGTGCGTTAGATTCATCTAAGTCCCTTCTTAACTTTAAAACAAATCAGTGTTAGTGTTTATCCACATAATATTTTATCAAGATCATTGGCAATACAGCATTTCTTAAAATAATTTTCCATGTAGTTTCTGGGAATTTCTTCCAAGCTACTGATACAGGTTCTGCACATTTTGATGGTGAACCTTTTAAAAATGTACCAGAATATGACAACAAAGTTTTAAGACAACTATGACTTGTATTCCTTCATAAAGTGGGCTCCAAGTGGGTTTGCAATTATTTAGACATGCTAACCAAAATGACCAAGTTCATGCACATGGAGGCAGTAACAGCTACATCATGATTGTCACTTAGATTTTGACTGTAAGAGACAAAGGACTGTAAGAATAGCCCTATTTCAGAGACATTAAAATGTGAAGAAAGGGTTTATTTGTCATTGAACAAAATATGGTATTCTTCCTTTCTTCATGTTTTCTGCCCTTTTCATTCTCTGCTCTTTTCGTTGTCTGTTCTTTTCCCACTCTGCAGTAAATGCTAGAAGTGTGTTCATAGATTGGGGGGAAATAGGACACAAAGGGATGAATCTAATATTAATGATAAGAGTTTCGATAGAAGTAAGAACACAGTGCTATGGGAGCATGGAAGAAGGAATAACAAATTACTTAACACTCTCCATGAATGGCCTAACATGGACAATAATATAAGGGTGGGTCTTAAAAATGCTTAGAGGCTATCCAATTATAGAAAAGGAAAAAAAGCCTGGCTAGGTGGGGAAAACACCATAAGAAAATATAAAGTGTGACATACACGAGTAGGAGTAAGTCTTATTTATTTATTATTCTGTAATGGATGTAGCAAACTGATCTATCCAGACTGAGTAATATAATCTTTCATGCATTAATAATTGAAACCATTTGATTTAAGTGTTTCATTTTAACATACTTGAGAAGATTCTTTTAACTTGAGACTTTAAACAAAAGTATACATTAAAGATACCACAACCCACACTATGGAAAAAATTATACACAATTTAATATGTGGTTATGTTAATATATATGGATGTAAATATCAATAGAGACACCAGTCTACAATAGGAAATGCTATAACCACAATTTGCTTCTTAACCTTTTCACTAGAGAGTTGATGGAGATCATACTCAGAAGTAGCTGTGACAAATGGCTCTGTCTTGGTCATGTCTAGATGATCTTTTCTTTAGCTTCATCCTGGGAAATCCTCTTTTTCTATGTCTTCTGTTGATCCACATGAATGCACCCTGGATTGGCCACTTCCTTTTATTATAGCTAGTATACTAACCACCGAGAGATTCAGATTCTCTTTATGTTCAAAATTTATACTGGAGAGTATAAAGCCTTAATCAGCTCAATCTCAAAAGCCTCAACTAGCTATTTCTGCTTTTATTTATTATTAAACCAATCCCTGAAATACCAGGTAAGTTTTTTCTTTATGGATATTTTACAAAATAAATGGTGCTGCAGTAGAGCAAGAATACCTCCCCACTGACATTAAGGAATAAACAAGGTGAGGCGAGAAGAGGCTACAGTGTTGAAAATCGAGAAGAGGCTACAATGTTGAAAATCATAACTCCGCATTTGCTTCCTTTGTTATGTTATTGGATGCAGTTGGCCAGCCACAGTGACTAGCTTTTTACTTTTAGTAATTTCATTTGAGTTTATGAGTATATTGTAGTACCTAGAAGGCATGACATCACCATAGAAGGTTATAAGATGGTATAGTAAGTTTAAAGTGGACAAAGCATAGGACAGAAAGAGGATTGAGCACTGCTGATAGAGCATGAGGCTCAGAAGACAGTTCATGACAGATTATTGAAAGGTCCTAAATCTTGTGTCCATCAATGTGTACTCTAAAAATGCAAATCAGTATCTTAAAATGGAATACTAAAATATATTTGATCAAAAAAAGTAGGAAAGGGAGAAGAAGAACAGGTAAGACATACAGAAAACAATATAATAGTTGAACTAAATCCAATTATATCAACAACTATTATAAGCGTAAATGATCTAAACGTTCCAAATAAAAGAGAAACATTGTCAAAGTAGATTTAAAAAGGACTGAATAGATGCTGTCTACAAGAGACACACTTTAAATAAAAACAAACAGAAAGTTAAAGGACAGAAACATATCAAGTAAATAAAAATACTAGACAAATAGACATCAAGAAAAGGAGTGCCATTAAAGATGAATATACTATATGAATAAAAGAATATATTAAGACAGAAAAATTACAAATATGCTAATAACAGAGTTCCAAAACACATAAAAGCCAAAAATGAAAGAATTAAAGAGATTAATAGACAAATCTTGTACCCCAGTTGAAGATTGCCTACTCCTCTTCCATAATTGATAGGAGAAATAAGCAACAACAAATCTGTAAAGATACAGAAAAGTATGAACAGTGTTATGAGTCAATATGACCTAATTGGCATTTCTAGAACATTATACCCCAAAACATTGGAGTACATTTTCTTTACAAGCGCATATTAAATGTTTACCAAGAGAGACCACATATTGGGCCATGAAAAGATGATCAATAAAATTTAAAACACTGCAGTATTACAGAGTATGATCTCTCACTGCAACCGAATTAAACTAAAAATCAATATAAAAAGCTATTTAGAGCACTTGTGGTTCTGGGTAGAATGATATAAGCACACCCCACTATATCTGTCCCTCAGTGGACAACTGTGCAGCCTGGACAGAATGCCTGGAGTAATTGCTGTAGGACTTAGAAAAATAAATAGTAGCAGGTAGATTGGGGAAGAAGACCAGAATTTGAAATACCACCCAACTTGGGATTTTTCTTTCCTTTGGTATCTCCCTACTTGAACTCAACACAGCCTGAATCCCAAAAGGTGGTTATCCGCAGAACAAAAGAGACCTTCAGGAGAAGCCCTCTCATTTGGGCTCAAGGAGCAGGAATTCCTAATGATGAGATAGAGTGCAGACATTTCCTTTTCTTTCTGTCTGTCTGTCCTCTCACTCTCCAGCCCTCAAGCAGTCTCATGGCAGTGGTGGCAGAGATGGAGAGAGCCCACAGGGGCCAAAACTCTGTGAGGGGAGAAACTTTCTAAGAAAGATAGCTGCAATCCTAGTGAAGTGGAAGAAAACATACTTGCTTTTTCCTCTCTGTCTTCATGCTACTTGGCCCCAGATGTTGGCACAGTCTCAGAAGTGTGTGAGCCTAGTGGCATAACTAAAACAGCTGGGGGATTGAAAAGGGGAGCTCCTGGTAATCAGAAAGAAGGGATATTGACTCTTCAAAGAATATATTTCCCCTTCCCTCCTTTAAATAGAATGTTCTATATTTGGTTTTTGTCTAATACTTTGTCATGAACAGATTCACCTTCTCTGTTCTCTGCCAGAATACTATGGAGGTGATGTTATTTCTTTCTGTAAGTATCATATCAAGTCCTCATTGGTGATTAAAATTTTGATCATCTAGTCAAGGTATTTCTGATTCTGCCACTGTACTATTACTTTCCTTCTTGCAAATAATAAGCAGTCTGTAGGGAGACACATTAAGGGAAGGGAATGAAAATATCCTGCTTCTCATCAAAATTTTCCTCTAGATTTAATATCAATTAAAGACCATTTCCTGTGATAGTTGCAGAATGTTGGTTTCTCCAACTCCATCACTGCCTCCACTCTTGGTTGTTGGCATGTAGCCTTCGACTGCAAGCAAGAGCCATTCATCCCTCCAATTTGTGTATTAATTTACTATGTATATAGGAATCCCTATTCTCTCACATTTTATGTGTAGTTCATTACTGCCTTAAATTATATTGATATTCATGTTGTCCCAGTTGGCACCCCTTCAAGCTGACTCCTGTGTTCCTGTGACATGACTTCCTCTCCCCCCACCCCCACCCTAGTACTTCATTACTCTCTGGCATAAGAAGCTGTTCCAGAACGCTTGATGTACCCTCCCCAATCTTGGAATCAGCCATTTATCTGAAGAGCTCTCATTCCAAGATCTGGATGCTAGGTATACTTGTAGCTACTGAGCTGTGTTTGATTCTTGGCTCTTGATTCCATGGGCAAAGTCTGAAAATAATCTACATCTACATACATAAAATATACATACAGACACATAGGTGCATATATGTTGCACATATACATACATATTTACACATGTATTTTAGAAATCATGACACCAATTTCAGACCATTCCCGCAGGGTTCATTCTTGCCTTCCCTCATTCCATGTTTGTATGTTCCTTCTTCTACAGTGAGAACACTAATTCCCAAGAATACATTTATTCATTTTCTCGATCCTATAATATACCTAAAATAATTTCAGAATTGGTCCACTATACTACTATAATAAACCTATCAGAAAGAGTTCATGATGTGTTCGCAATTCTTCCGCCTCCACACACATACAGCTATATCTACCTACTTACTTCTCCAACACTAAAAGTACATGGTAAAAATCTGTGTCCATAAGTTACTTAGATGAGTTCCTTCCTTCCTTCCCTCCTTTCCCTTTCAGTGTGATTATGGCATTCCTTTGAAACACAATTGAATTCGTTTGCTACAGCCGTTTTTCAGTGCTGGAAAAGTACCCCCATTCTTATTAATTGCATTTTGCTTTGTTGAATGTGTATAATAGTAACATGCTTCTGAAAGGCAGACTTTGTAAAAAGTGCACTCAGAGAAGTGTTACTCCCTCCTGCATCCTTTTACACCATTTCACCCATCTCTTACCCCGTGTTGGTAAAGAATTTAACTGCTCTCTAGTTTACCCTTCTTTCTTTCCCCCAAAGATAAGCAGAGAATGAATTTTTTTTCTTTTTTTACACAAAGGTGGAATATATATATATGTATATATGCATATGTATGTATATATATATATGTATGTATATGTATATATATAAAAGCTTTTTCCTTTAAAAATGTCTTTTGCAAATCCCTCCCTATCAGTGCCTAGAGATCTTCCTCATTCTTTTTTACTGCTGGGTAGTCACCCACCATTTATATGTAGTATAGTTCATTCACCCAATATCTTATGTGTGGACATTAAGAAATGTCCAATATTTTGCAATTACAAATGTTGCAATGAATAAGCTTGCATCTATTTATTTTCATATTGTTGGAGGTATATCTTAAGGGTACATTCCTAGAAGTGGGATTGTTGGAACAAAGGGTAAATGCATTTATATGACTGTTGGATTTTTCAAATTCCCTCCATAGAGGTTGTATTTTCACAGAGATGTATGGGAGGGTGTGTTCTCCCTCATCCCACTAAGAGCTGCATTTCAATTTTAGATATTTACTTTTATTTCATCTATGATCTTTTTAAAGAAAGAACAATGTTTTAGGATTCACCACCTCTTGGGGGAATGAATTTAACAGCAGAATTTCAATCTCAAATTTATGATTTTAAAATTTTATGAGGAAAACTCCAAAATTATGTAAAACAACATCCATGATAGGATCAAGAATATAAAGTATATGAAGAAAAGGGGAAAACATTAGAGAAAAAAGATCACTAAAACAAATTTTTCTCATTAATTACACCTCAAAACAATGGGCTTTATAAAATGTATTTACTATAATTTTAAATTGAATTTCTTAAAAATTTAAATCTGTGGAGTCTAAAATTTAAATAAAAATCTTTCTGTAATTGTTACTTCTGACTGCCAAACATATTCTATAATTGAAAAGGAAAGATTTTTAAAATTTTTCCCAAGTTATGAAACATAGGTACAGTTTCTTCTAGAAAATGCTACTTGGAAAAAAAAATGCTACTTGAAAGTGTTCTTAAAGATAATTTGTTTTGTGCAAAACAGTTAATCAAATATTAAATATGCCACTTGAAAGCGAGACTCTACTTAGTATCACAATATCCAGGGTAAAGGCTATAAAAGCAATTCAGCAATGAGCAAATGAAGCACTTATCATTCCTACACTATAGTGTCAAACTTGTAAGATTTGATGATTAAAAATGTTAATAAACTTCTTATTTGAATTAATTTTTGAGTATGAATAGTCAGACTTATTATCACATTCCAAAATTTAACCACAGCTTTGGCAGAATATTAATTTTAGTTAATATTGACTGTTAAGCGCTTAGCCAAAATTGTCATTTGATATAATTCTAATTACTAATTCTAATTATCAAATTCTAATTATTTCATGATTTTGTAAAAAGTTTTAAATTCCAGTTAACGTACAGTGTAATATTAGTTTCAGGTGTACAGGGTAGTGATTCAACACCTCCATATGACACTGGGTGCTCATCACAAGTGCCCTCCTTAATCTCCATCACCTATTGAATTCACCACCCCCCCAGCCCCCTCCCTTCTGGTAACCGTGAGTTTCTTCTCTACAGTTAAGAGTTTGTTTTTTGTTTTGTCTTTTTTTTCCATGATTTTTTTTTTTTAAATTAAAGAGTGGTCTACTACAATAGTCCATCCATACGGTTTATAATCGTGAGTTCTACCAGGAGGGTCCTTTTGGCACGCAACAAGGAGAAATTAAAAGGCTGGTAAGTGAGGAGAAGGAATGAGAAGGAGGGGGCAGAGAGGGAGAACTGAGGGTGGAGAAGAGGCAGAGTGGCAGAGAGACTGGTAAAGGAAGAGGAGAAGGAAAAGGGAAGCAAGAAAAAGAAAATTCATCTCCGTGGCAGGGAGGGCTCAATTACTCAATACCCTGCTGTTGTAACTGGCTCTGTCTCCTGGGTCTTCCCTTTGTCTTTAGAAGAGATCGTACTCAGAGCATCCCATACTGGGGAGCACTTCTTTGGCTCTTAAGGGATACACACACCCACACACACACCAGACAAGCAAAAAAAATTCTACAACTTCCTTTTTTAGCAATATCTGTAATAACAGTAACACCGCGACGTTTTGTCTTTCTAAGTCTAGACTAAGAGGAAACTTTTAGATGTTAGAGCAGAAAGGGCCTGCCACATTATCCTGTCCATTCCCTTTTTCCACAAGGACTCGCCCAAGGTCACACTGCAGAGAGAAGTAGACTGCAAGCTAGGACCCGAGTCCTTAGATGTCCATACCAGTGATCCTTCTTGCAAAACCCATGAGGCCTTTCCTGCATCTCTTGGAGAAATAAAAATTCCTTCTGTCAGGAAAAAGAAAACAACTCAGCTCAAGTGCATCGTTTCTAAAAGGATACTGTAGTAGCCAGTATTATAGTTTCTTTTAAAGGATAAAAAAATTCAAAATTTTATTTGCTGCACTTTTTGAAAAGTTCCACACTGAATGGAAAGGATTTTGAAAACATCTGTTTACCAATTTCCTACTGGTAACAGAACCTCAGCAGCAATAACTAAATCACCTTCATACTCTTGTCTGTGAAGCCATTAAGCCTAGAAACATGCTGTTTTTGGCAATACAGAAATCAAAGTGGTAGCACAGCAGAGCAGATCTGTGTTAAAGAACAAAAATCCACAGGCTGCTTCAAATATCAACAAGGAACCCTGAAATTTTCTATCAATTTCTTTCCATGGCCTTGTGACATTTTCAACTTAAAACTATAATATTGCTTAACATCAAGGCACTTTGAGAGAGCCTCAGTTGGAAAAGGTAATTTTTGAGTGAGATTCAGCAGAAAAAGGTAATTTTTCAGAGAGGTTCACTGGAAAAAGGTAATTTTCAGAACCAATTGCTGCATTCTTTTTGCTGTTATTTTGTCTCTTTTCTAAGTAGCCCTAATGTCATTCATGGGCACTCTGTGTCAATACATCCATACTGGCTAAGTCGTTTGTGCAAAGTAAGTTTATAGAAACTGTAGCTTTAGGCTATGTTATTCCAGGGCTGTGAAGATCAAACAATGCAATTTCACTTGGAAGTTTCATCAATTTTGCATCAATGTTGATGCTCGAGCTGGAGGCCTGCACCCAGAATCATAATTTCAGCCACACAAAAAAATTTTTTGTTTTTGATGGTGAATCTAATTTCATATGATGATCATTGTTTGGTAATGTCGTGGCTCAGTAATACAGCTCTGTAAACCTCTGGTGCTGACCTGCTATTCTGATGGGCAAGCAATGGAGGGGCTTAAGAGCTGGTCTGGGCTATATCAATTCATACTGTTTTGAGATACTAAAGGAAAAATAACTAGTCTTAGAATGCATGTTATTATATGTTATTTGTATAAGTGGAGGAACAAGTATTTTAGAAAGCTGCGACCTTTCATCTATTCATTTTTGGAGAGCTTCAATCCTTAGAAAGGAAATGATGCAATTCAGCTTTAATGGTTCGAAATGAAGACTCTGAAATTATCAGCCTTCTCATACATTTCTCCTTTGATTATATCATCATAGAGAAAATAAAAAAATAAAAAAAAAACAAGTCCTTCAATGTAAGATGTGAAAGTTGAGGGGCTTTTATGAAAAGAAAAAATTTAAAGCCTCTATTTTTTTTTTATTGAAGTAAAACAGCAATCATTAACAGGATAGCATTTTATTCCCTCCTTTATATGTATTTGATTTCAAGTGAATATCAATGGATTTCCTTTCATTAGTCTCTTTGTTTTGTAATTCAGCCTTTGTATAGGAAACTGAACCATACAGAAGTTCATGTTCACCGGTTCTGTCAACATGGAGGTAACACAGTTGGGACACTTTCAACTCTTCATGTGTGCTCAGTAGTGAACAGGACTGTTTCTTCTCTTTAAAGAACTTGACTCCCCAGCCCCCAACCTCCAAAAGCACTTTGGGTTGAATACGATCAAATAATGATGACATTTCAACTTAAAAGAACTTTTTATCATGAGGAAAAAAAATGGGTTTTCATCAAAGCTTAACTATCTTTAAGATGGTTTGTTATTTACACCCACTGAGAGAGAAATTAAGTGCATCACCTGTGATCAGTTTGTTGCTTCTCATCTAATTGAGACAGTTTTTTCTCTATAGTTGTCAATTAACAGTTTCATATCTATATGTATATAGAGATACATGTAAGATTTTTTATTTTTTTAGAATAGTTTGAGGTTCATAGCAAAATTGAGATTTACCATATACTCCCTGACCTCACTCCCCCATTATCAACATTCTCTACCAGAGTGGTACATTTGTTATAATAGGTGAATCTACATTGACACATCATTAGCACCCAGAGTGCGTAGTTTACAGTAGGGTTCACTCGTGGTGTTGTATGTGCTGTGGGTTTTGACAAATGTATGACTTTTACCACCATTATAGTATCATATAGAATATTTAAACTGTCCTAAAAATCCTCTGTGTTCCACCAATTTATCCCCCCACCCAGTCGCTGATCTTTTTACTGTCTCTATAGTTTTATCTTTTCCAGAGTGTCATATAGTTGGAATTATACAATATGTAGCCTTTTCACATTGGCTTCTTTCACTTGGTAACATGCACTTAAGATTTCTCCATGTCTTTTCAAAGTTTGATAGCTCATTTCTTTTTAATGCTGAGTAGTTTTCCATTATTTGGATGTACTACAGTGTATCCATTCACCTACTAGAAAACATCTTGGTTGCATCCAAATTTTGGCAGTGATGAATAAAGCTGTAAACATCTGTGTGCAGGTTTTTATGTGGACGTAAGTTTTTAACTCCTTTAGGTAAATACCAAGGAGCACAAAAAAAGCCCAACTGTTTCCTATAGTAGCTGTACCACTTTGCATTCCCACCTACAATGTATGACAGTTCCTGTGGCTCCACATTTTTATTAGCATTTGGTGTTGTCAGTGTTCAAGATGTGGGCCATTCTAATAGGTGGATGGATAGTAGCATCTCATTAAAAATTTCACACACACACCCCGCCCCCGAACCTGGGTTCTTCTGTCTCTGTTTCACAAATTCCTGTAATAAATCTGATAACCCAGCAGATATTCTGTAAGAATTGGATTGGGGAAGTGAGATGACCCTTGACAGGTATCAGATGATTGGGTAGGGGCAGAGGCCCTTAACAAGTATCAGAGGTGAGGTAGACAGGACCCAGAATGGTGGAGGGTAAACTTTACATAAGGAAATCTACAGGTGATAAACGGCAGGAAAATCCTATGTCCTTGAATGGTTAAAAGTACACCTTATCTTGGGCTCTTATCAGAAGTCTTTGGGTTAATAGCTGAATGCACTAAACAGTTATGTCACAGAGGTACCCAGTTATGTTTTTTTAAATTAAAACTGATAACCAGTTGTATTAATAATAATGAACTGAATGTGCACCACAGTGACCTATTAGAGAATTCAAAATCAATCACTTAAAAAAATCCCGGCTAGTCAAGATGTATGTAGTATGCTCCCCAAACAATTTACCTTTTCTCTCTTCAATTATCCATCTTACTGATGGAGACTTTCTGTCAGCTAGCACATAAATATTTTAAGTGGAGAGTCTATTTATTATGTTTTTGTTAGGGTCTAACATAAGTATAAAGATCTCTTGGAAGTTCAGGCTCAGAGCCAGTGAAAAAGTCACACGGCACTTAGTTTGTTGCTTTTTACTCCCTACAAATGTGAATGAACTTTATTGAGAATCTGCATTTCCAACACATTAAGTATCTTTCTCTCATTAACCCTTGTAACTAGTTTTGTTGGCCAGTATGTCTATTTGTATAGTCTCTGGATCAGCCTGAGAATAGTGGCATGGGTGGGGATGGCCAGTGTCAGGGAAAGACCATCTGAAATGACCTAGAGGGAAGTGATGACCGGGATTGGCAGAAATGGGTACCAGCCCCTCAGCTATGCCTATCTTTTGGAAAGACTCAGTTAAGAGGAGACACGCAACTACAGCATAGAGTGGAAGGGCCAGAGTTTTGGAATCACTTAGAATGGTGTTTGAGTCCCAGGCTCTGCTCCTCACTGGCCTTGCGACCTTTGCCACATGACTGTCCTCTTATGGCCTCCATGTGGCTTTTTCTTAATGCAGATGTTTAAGATTGTACTTAGCATAAGTGGTTCTTGTGAGATTAAATGAGACAGTGTGTTTGTGTGTCCAGTTGAGAGCCCTGTAGGTGGCCAAAAATGGTAGTTATCACGAAGGTGTGTGTCAAAATGTAAAAACATAGCACAAGTGGATTAAAATGGAAAAAATTGTCTAAATGGATCCTGCACATAGGATGTCAGAGTAGGCACGGTGGATTCTAATAGTATTTTGTTCTGTATTGGTGATAGCACTTGCTACTCCAAACTTCTTATTTATTTAAAATGACTTTTGGTGGGGGGCCTGGGTGGCTCAGTTGGTTAAGTGTCCGACTCTTGATTTCAGCTCAAGTCATGATTTCACAGTTTTGTGAGTTCAAACCCCACACTGGGCTCTGCAGTGGCAGCACAGAGCTCACCTGGGATTCTCTCTCTCCCTCTCTGTCTGCCCCTCCTTGACTCATGCTGTGTCACTCTCAAATAAATAAAACTTACAAAAAAACAACTTTTGGTAAAGATAAGGTGTGTTTGGTTTTGACCTTCTACATCTTACCAGTAGACATGCCCTGATGATGAGCTTTGGAGGTTAGACAAGGAAGGGCTTGCTTCACTCTCTGGGAGAAAAGACTGCACACTCAGTGAGCTAAGGGTGACCTGTCATGACAAAGCAGAGCAGCACGCATCCCCATCTTTACATTCCAGTGAATACTCTTTGGCATAGTAAGGATTCTGTTAATGCTCCATGACAAGTAATGGGGTAGGATTATCAGATGCATGCAACCATCTCATTAACTTCTTTCCTCCCCCAAAATATTGTATGAGACATCCTTCTGTGAGATCACCAAATCACAAATGCCTTCTAATGACTGTTTACGCTCTATGCTCAAAAATGCCCTGTAACTCGCCTTGGGTGGCTCAGTCGGTTAAGCATCCAACTTCGGCTCAGGTCAGGATCTCACAGCTCATGAGTTCAAGCCCTGCATTGAGCTCTATGCTGACAAACTCAGAGCCTGGAGCCTGCTTCAGATTCTGTGTCTCCCTCTCCCCCCATCTCTCTCTCTCTCTCTCTCTCTCTCTCTCTCTCTCTGCCCCTCCCCTGCTCATGCTCTGTGTCTCTCTCTCTCAAAAATAAACATTAAAAAATATATATAAAAATGCCCTAAATGTGCTATCATTATTAAGAAATTTGAGGGTGGTTTATTTTTGTTTCAAATTTTAGGATTTTAAAATCTCTTTATGATTGGTTTTGTTGAAGCTATGTCTTTAAATTCATGCTCATTTTTAAATAGAAAATTACAGGAAAGATTTCTATTTCCTATTGCCCCATCCACATGAGAGCCTCTTAGGACTGTTTCACGTGTACAACTATAAATCTCACAATGTAGATATAGTGGGTATAAGTAAATATAAAATTTCCATAGAAAATATGAAAGTATGTGAATATATTTAACTGTAATATATAAATACATGGATGTAAATGAAGAGGTTTGTTTTCTTCTCTTTTCAAAGCTCTGCTTCCAGCCTATAGGTCAGTCATATCATAAAATCCTGAATAAAATCCTTGCAGGCCCACATCTTAGGTGGGCTTTCCCACCCCCTCCCATATTTTCTCTCAAAGACACATCCACTTAAGTCTACCTTTAGCAGCCCAAAGAAGTGATGTCATTACTGATCCTGGCCAGATGACTCAAAGCCTAAAGGGGCTGTTTAAAAAGCATGGCATATTTTATAGAGAAATTTGAGGTTTATCCAGGCTTCGTTATTTCCAGGTTCACGATTGAGAAAAATCAAGACCTTTCCTGAGACGATTTGTTAGGTAATGAGATCTTTATAATTTCATCAGCCATTTACCTTCCTGAATCTCTAAGTTTCTCTACCAATGCTGCATTTCTTTGTGTTCATAGACAGCATGCCATTTTGGTTTTGGTTTTGTTTGTTAAGTGAGATTTGGAGATTTTTTTTGTCCAAAATGTACAGTGAAATATTAAACTTGGTGGCTGGCCCCAGGTTACTATTTGTAACCAAGTTCAGGCTCAGAAGAGGCAGAATTGGGGATAATTCTGTTAAAACAAAGCAAAAAGAAAAAAAAAGAAAAAGCCTGTCCTTTTTCTTGGACTTGTACTTTGGGGGTATGTGAGGGATGGGGTTTTATCAATTACACCTGAGTTAGCAGGAAAAAGACTCTTTCCAACTATAGAATTCACCTCCTTCTTGCTTCTGCTATTCAGTTTAGAGCCACAGGGACACCATCCATCAAAAGAACCTTTCCTGAAGAGGAGAATCTTGTTAAGGCTGGCTGTCAACTTGAGAAAACTAATCATGGTATTGCACAACAAAATGATTTTATACTGCTTTTCTCCTTCTTGTCTACTGAGCAGTCTATTAAGGAGAGAGGCCGACAGATGTTCAGCAACCAACTAAAAATAGATAACCTGCTTTAAATATCAAGTGTGCCTGCTCGGTGCTGGAGTGACACAATGTGTCTCGTGTGTGCACAGAATGGAATTCGGATTGGAGACAAGAAGCTGGCTCAGATTGGACAGCAGAGATGTGGACTGGTGGGCAGTTCCTGTAGCCAAATGATTTAATGACTTCTTGAAAATGACTTTCTTTTCCATGGCCAGATTATGTCAAAATGTGTGTGCTCCTCCTGAGCTGGGTGTATATTATGTACTATGGTAGCTCAACTTGGAGTCAGATCGATTAGTGGGTTTGAGTCTGCAAAATAGACTGAAGGCATTTTATTTTCTGCTTGCTGTGTTCTTTTTATCTTCTCTTCAATGTAGCTTTCCTTTCCCCCTTTATGCTATGCTACTAGCTGAATGCTGATGACCCAACAGGACAATAACAGCCAAGTTGCATTTAATGGTAATCTGGTGGCCACTGCTGCCTGGTTACCCACTGATACTGAACTTGGCCCCAGGAGCAAAGAGTTTCATTCTTGTTTACACCTGAGAGCAAATCATGGAAGCATGCATCCTTCAACTTTCAGTTCTTGAGTTGCCTTTTCTTTAAAGTCTTCCCTAAGGACGCTACGATGTTCTTCCTCTCCCCTCAACAACTATAGAACCCAATCTCTCTCTCACTGTCTCCCCCCTCTCTTTCTCTCTCACTCTCTCCCTCTTTCCCCCTAACCCCCTTTCTCCTTCCCTCCCTCCCTCCTGCATGCATTTACCACTCAGCATTTTCTATTGCTTCCTTAGTAATAAGTGTTGGCCATGGCTTTCCCTTTTTGTGTTTAGTAAGTAAATACCTGTTGATTAGATTGCATGTTCCAGACAGAGGGCCTAAGGGTAGATAGTCTTTGTCAGTAGAGCAGTGGTTTGTAACAGTTTGGGAAAGGAGAGGACCCCTTTAGGAAACAGATGCAAATGGCAAATTTTCTACCAAAAAAAGGTACATATAAACAGAAACAAAACCTATGTATATACTTGCAGAGGGCTCCCTGATTCCCCCTGAAGGCGATCTAAAGAATCTTGATTAAGAATCTTGCTGTAGTGGTGCCTGCGTGGCTCAGTTGGTTAAGAGTCTGACTTCGGCCTAGGTCATGATCTAGCTGTTCATGAGTTTGAGCTCCACATCAGGCTCTGTGCTGACAGCTCAGAGCCTAGAGCCTGTTTCAGATTCTGTGTCTCCCTCTCTCTTTCTGCCCCTCCCCTGCTCATGCTCTGTCTTTCTCTCTCTCAAAAATAAATAAACATTTTAAAAAAATATTAAAAAGAATCTTGCTGTAAAAGGACCTGTTCTGTGTGAGAGTCCTTCTAGGAGTTCTAGGGGCAAGGTCAAGGCACCTACTGATTTCTCTCACAGCAGGCAGAAAACAGCCAGTTAATTCATGAATATACATTTTCTGTATGGCTCTCTCAGGTTATGCACCTATATCTGAACATACGTATCTATGAGGTCGGGAGGCAACAATATATAGTGGAAAGATCAATTTAACTTAACCTAATTGGATCTGCATTTGAATCTAGGCTCTGCCTCTTACTACCTGTGAGACTGTGGCCAAGCCACTTACCATCTCTGGGCCTTAGCTTTCTTATCTGTCACCTAGGGATGAAGTTAAGTTCTACTTCAGATGGAGAACTGTCCCCCTCTCTTCTTGAGTAAAAGGAGATCTTGAATAGTCCCTGGGCTGGAGTTGTTAGGGCTGGCAGGGTCCATAGTGGTGGAACACAGTGAATTGTGGAGGAAAGTAATACTGGATAATGATACCTGGAGGATGTTCTTCTGTGGCTGATAGGCCATGTTTCTGATCACATGTAGGATACTTCCTGAGGGCTCCCAGAACACAAGAGGGCCAGAGTCCTTCATCAGCAGGTAGAGGGAAAGGAATTGGAGTGATATCTATAAAGGTAACCCTTTAAACTCCAAGACAGCAAAGAATTTATGTCCCTGTGTAGTATTGTATCCCAAGCACCTAGAAGGAGAGAGCCTGGTAAGCACTTAAAACTTCCATTGAATGAGCAAATGAATGAATGAGTGGATGAATTTGCATATGCACGTTGTGCAAGTTAGGTTTGAGAACTCTTGAATACATATAAGCAGTATTCTTTGGGAGGTTTTTTAATATGTGGATTGGAAGACTCATTGCTGAGATGGCAGTTCTACCAGGATTGATCTACAGATGCAATACAACTCCAATTGAAATTTTAACAGGTTTTTTGGTAGAAACTGGCAAGCTGATTTTAAAAGGCATATGGAAATATAAAGGGCTTAGAAAGACTAAAATAATTAAAAGAAAACAAAGAGAAGTTACCATTTCTGATTTCAAGACTTACTATAAATCTACATTTATTAAGATAAATTGATATTGGCAAAAAGATCATTGGAACAGAGGAAGAGTTTAGAAACAGACCCACACATAAATGGTGAATTGATTTTTTTTTGACAAAACAATTTAATGGGGAAAGGAAAGCTTTTTGACAAATGTTAATGGATCAAATGGATACCCATGTGGGAAAAAAAAAATGAACATTGACCCTTAACTCACACCACACACAAAAATTACCTTAAAATAGATCATAGAACTGAATCTAAAACCTGAAACTATAATATTTCCCATCCCCCCAAAAACAGAGGGGAGCATCTTTGCAAACTTGGGGCAGGCAAAGTTTTATTAACACATAAAAGATAAACTGTGTAAGAAAAAAAACTGATAAATTGAGCTTCATCAAAATTTAAAACATCTGCTTTTGAAAAGGTATACCTTTTAGAGAACAAAGCAAGCCACAGAATGGGAGGAAATATCTGTATATGTTTATCTAACACATGAATCAGGCAAATAATTTGCATCTAGAGTATGTAAAGAACTCTTAGAGCTCAATAACAAGATAAACAGCTCAGTAAAAACTGGGCAAGATATTTAAACATACATTTCACAGAAGATAGGAAAATGGACAGGAAACACATAAAAAGATGTTCCATATTATCAGTTACTGGAGAAATCCAAACCCATGATGAAATACCACTTGACATTTATTAGACTTGAGTTAACATTAAAAAAATTGACCATACAAGTATTTATGGACTGGAATTATTTGTGGGAATTTAAAATGGTACAAGTGCTTTGGAAATACATTTGGCACTTTTGTAAAAAATTAAGCATACACACACCATATGACCCAGAAATTCTACTAGGTTTTTACACAAAGAGAAATAAAAGCATATATCCTCACGAAAACTTGTATATAAACACACAACAGATTTATCTGTAATAACTGAAATCTGGAAATCCAATGTCCATCAATAGGTGAATAGCAAATTGTGGTACATCCATTTAATAGAATGTTTCTCAGTAACAAAATGGAATAAGTTTTTGGTACATGCAACAACATAGATGAATCTCAAATAACATGCCAAGTGAGATAAGGCAGATAAAAACAGTATATACATAGAATCCTAGAAAATGCAGTATAGTTTTAGAAAGTAAAGGAGGCAGGGCTAGGGACGGATGAGCTACAGAGGGGCATGGGAAACGTTTGGGGATGATGAAAATACTCGTATATTGATTGTGATGGTTGTTTCATGGTGCATATATATGCCAAAACTCATTAACTTACATACTTAAAATCTATGCAACTTATTGTACATCAATTATACTTCAATACAATCGAAAACATGCAAAAGCTATTAAGTATATAAACTTTAAAAGTAAAAGATTTGAAAGAAACACTAAAAATGTTGTTACTCATAGGCAGTGGGATTACAAGTAATTTTTTGCATACATTTACACATTTTTTGTATATTTTCTAGGCTGTACATATATTTGCTGTGTCTACTCTAACAAAACACCACAATTTGGGTGGATTAAAAACAACAGAAATCTATTATCTCACAGTTTTGGAGGCCAGGAGTCTCAAGTTAGTATCGCTGGGCCAAACAAACATCAAGGTGTCGGTGGACTGGGCTCCCCGGGGGCTGTAGGGGATTGTAGGTTTCTTGCCTCTTCCAGCTTCTGGTGGCTCTAGCGTTCCTTGACTTGTGGTTGCATCACTCCATCCTTCAAGACCAGCATCTTCAAATCTCCCTCTGTTCTATCTTATATCACCTTCCCCTTGTGTGCAGTTAAATCTCTGTGTCCTTCTTATAAGAAGGCGTGTGATTTCATTTAGGGCCCACCAAGATGATCTTGGATAATCGTCTCATGCCCAAATCCTTAATCCCATCTACAAAGACCCTTTTTCCAAATAAATAAAAAATTACAGGTTCCAGGGATTAGGACCTGACATTTTTGGTGGACATTTTTTTTTATCCACCAGAGCACATTTCTCGCCCCCCCCCCAATATTTTTGTTTTTTATTTTCCTTGCGTTTGATTTTTTAAAAATATTGGAGTTGTATAAGTAATAAATGAATATATGTTTATTATAAAAAATTCAGACAATATAAAATGTTATGGAGTAAAAATCAAAGTTCAATGTGATACCAGCCAGCACTATACTTAAAGTGGAGTTCCTTTATGGACAAGGAATTCACTAAATGCACATCTATGTGCTATTCCTGTGAGACACACACAGCATAATTTATTTTGTAATAACTGCTGTCAACAGTTCAGTGTGCATCCTTTTGGCCCCATCATTGTAAATTTATATAAGGTGTATTTGTAATATAAGGGATATTATAATTTCATATGGTGTGTGTGTGCGTGTGTGCGTGCCCAGTTTTGTTTTTTATAAACAGGAATTACATTATTCATTTTACTTCACAAAAACCACTTTTTTCCTTAACAACATTCTTGGAGATATCTCCATGTCCGTGCCTAAGGTTCCATTTCCTTTGTATTACTTGAATGCAGAGATGTGTCTTTATTTTGCCAGTCCCTTTTGTTGAATTTTGGTTTTCATTTTTTTACCATCAACAGTAACATTACAGTGAACATCTTGTACATATGTGCTTTGGACACATGCACAATATTCCTGTTAGGTTAGATTCCTAGGAGTAGATTGCTAAATCAAAGAGTATATAAATTTTATTTTTCTTTTTAAGTTTTTATTTAAATTCCAGCTAGCATACAGTGTAATATTCGTTTCAGGTGTAGAATTTGGTGACTCATCACTTATATACAACACCTGGTGCTTGTCACAACAAGTGCATTCCTTAATCCCTATCCCCCTTCCCTGCCACCTCCCCTCCAGTAACCCTCAGTTTGTTCTCTATAGTTAAGAATCTGTTTCCTGGTTTGCCTCTTTTTTCCCCCACTATATTCATTTTTTTTTAATTTCTTAAATTCCACATATGAGTGAAATCATACGGCATTTGTTTTTCTCGTGGACTACTAGGTATTTGCCAAAGGGTACAAAAAATACTGATTCGAAGGGATACATGCCCCTCAATGTTTATTGCAGCATCATCAATAATAGCCAAATTATAGAGAGAGCCCAAATATTCATCTACAAATGAATGGATAAGGAAGATATGATGTACACACACACACACACACACACACACACACACACACACACACAGATATACATGATGGAATATTACTCAGCCATAAAAAGAATGAAATTTTGTCATTTGCCATGACATGGACAGAGCTAGAGAGTATTATGCTAAGTGAAATCAGTCAGAGAAAGAGTACATGTATTTTAAATTTTGATAAGTACTGCCAATTTTCCAAAAAGGCTACTCCAACGTACACTTCTACAATATCATATGGAAATATTCTTTTGCCCACGTATTTGCTACTACAGATACTATTTTTTCTCCTTTTTGGCAATCCAATGGGCAAAAAGTGGTACTGTTTTAATTATGACTTCTTAATTAACAAGATTGAGCATGTTTTCATAAGTACTGGTCATTTATTTCTCTTTTTTTGGGGCTTGCCTCTTTTTTTTAATTTTTTTTTCAACGTTTTTATTTATTTTTGGGACAGAGAGAGACAGAGCATGAACGGGGGAGGGGCAGAGAGAGAGGGAGACACAGAATCGGAAACAGGCTCCAGGCTCCGAGCCATCAGCCCAGAGCCTGACGCGGGGCTCGAACTCACGGACCGCGAGATCGTGACCTGGCTGAAGTTGGACGCTTAGCTTGCCTCTTTTTATATTCACTAATTTTTCCATTGAATTGTCTTTATTTTTCATTCATTTAATGGAAGTATTTATATGTTACAGATTTTTAACTATTACACGTGATGCAAGCATTATCTCCCAGTTTGTCATTTGTCTTATAACTTTGTTAAGGAAATCTTAGAAGTTAAAATTTTTTATGTAGTTAGTGTATCTTTTGCTTTGTGGGTTAGAGCTTCTTCATTTTGCTTAGGAAGGACACCCTACCCTAAGATTACTAAAACATTGTCTGTGTTTTTGTCTAGTAATGTGCACTTGTTATAAGGAGAATAAAAAGTCATCTGAAAATGAAGGACCACATGTCCAACAATCCAAATGCTTTATCAGAGTAGAGTAGATGCTTCAGCCAGACTCTGTGGGTTTTTTTTCTGAGTGTGTAACCTTGGGCAGGTTCCTTAACCTTCTGTGCTTCAGTTTCTCCATCTGTAAAATGAGGTAAATAATTGTGCCTACTTCAAGGGATTGTTGTGAGATTCAAATGAGTGAATAGATGTCGAGTACTTTGCTTAGTGTTGGGCATATAAAAATGTCTGAGTGTTAGCTAAAATGTGCACTGCTTGTGTTACTATCTTAATCTAAGAAGAAGGACGAAGAAAGGCGACTCTGTTTTAAATACCTGCAAGTTCTGACATTGACACGGGTGCTTGTATTCCGTGTCTTATGTGGTAACTGTTACCACTGAGGCTCAGTGAAGCTAAGTGTCCCTTCATAGTCACACAGGTAGGAAGTGATTAAGCCAGGGCAGCTCATGTTCTTTCATGACGACCCTGAGGTAGCCTAAGTAGAGGCTTATATTCAGAAGTCACTCTTTGTCACCTTCCTGTTGGAAGAGTGTCCTACAAGCTTTGTGACTTTGAAAGACTATGGAGCCTTAAGATTACTGCTGCACTTAATTAATGTAGCTGAGAAACTGAAAAAAAAAAAGTGCAGGACGTTGTTTGAATGTATTGGCCTATATCTACTATCTGTTTCATTGTGTGGCCTGCCTACCTCTGTTAAAAAAGAAATGAGGGGCGCCTGGGTGGCGCAGTCGGTTAAGTGTCCGACTTCAGCCAGGTCACGATCTTGTGGTCCGTGAGTTCGAGCCCCGCGTCAGGCTCAGGGCTGATGGCTCAGAGCCTGGAGCCTGTTTCAGATTCTGTGTCTCCCTCTCTCTCTGCCCCTCCCCCGTTCATGCTCTGTCTCTCTCTGTCCCAAAAATAAATAAACATTGAAAAAAAAATTAAAAAAAAAAAAAAAGAAATGAGACAACCCATGTTAAGTCCTGTGGGTCACTATGTTCTAGTATTGTTTTAACATTTTGTTAAAGATCGATGACAAGCTGATAAATGGCAAACTAAACAAAATTTCCTTTTTTGTACCTTAAATATGTTTCCTTAAAATTTTTAAAGTTTATTTAATTTTGAGAAAGAGAGACAGACAGAGAATCCCAAGTAGGCTCCGTACTGTCAGTGTAGAGCCTAACACAGGGCTGGAACTCACCAACCATGAGATCATGACCTGAGCCAAAACCAAGAGTTGGCTGCTTAACTGACTGAGCCATCCAGGCACCCCAGTACCTTAAATATGTTTGTTTGATGGTCTGTGTATGCTTTTGTTTCCGGGAAATGTAAGGAACCAATTATTTCTTCTTTATCATGATAAACACTGAAGCTGCAATACATTCATGCTAACTATAAGAGGCAGTAGTGCATTATGATCAAGGATCAGACTCCAGGAGCCAAGCTACAAGGCTGAAATCCCATTTCCACCATTTAGTTTTGTGACCTTGGTTAGTGTATTTAACCTCCCTTATTGGTAAACTGAGAACCAGTAGTGGCTTTTCCATCCATTTCTATTACGTATTGGCTCTTTCCTCATTCTATTAGCACCTGGAGTATTTGGATGGCTATTCACTCCAGCAAAGGATATCACAGTAGAAATAAAAGGGAATCAAAACACAGAGCTTTTGGGGCGCCTGGGTGGTGCAGTCGGTTAAGCGTCCGACTTCAGCCAGGTCACTATCTCGCGGTCCGTGAGTTCGAGCCCCGCGTCAGGGTCTGGGCTGATGGCTCAGAGCCTGGAGCCTGCTTCCGATTCTGTGTCTCCCTATCTCTCTGCCCCTCCCCCATTCATGCTGTCTCTCTCTGTCTTAAAAATAAATAAACGTTGAAAAAAAAAAAACACAGAGCTTTTGTGTTTCAAAACAGTTCCTATAGCAAATAAGAGATATAATATTATTAAAGAAAAAGCCTTTGAGTTAGGATAGCCCTGCTCATTTGGTTTCATTTCAGAAGTCTAAGCTCTAAAGGTTTCAGGCCATAAGCAGATCTGGTCCCCCACCCCACCATAAAATAGGTTCAGAAGAATAGAAAAGAGCCAAGGGTGTCACACTCCCAGACTTGATGGTGTCCACGGATGGTTTTGAGGAGGGATAGAAAAGAGAAAGAAGCTGGTCTGAGAGGAGGAGACCTGTATCCTGTGCACCAACCACTTCCACCCTGCAGTGAGTGCTGGTGGAGGTGGAATCTCCAGGAAGGTTTGAGTTCTTGAGAACAGCTGGCCCTTTGCTTCACTTAGGAAAAAGGTCTTGTTATCGCTGACATCCAGCATGGCGTGTGGCAAAAAAAAAAAAAATAGGGTGTCTGCACACAGGGCTGGCTTCTTAAGTTACCTGTGTAGTCACACAAAGGGCCTTGCCCATGGTTTAATGCTCTTCTATTGCTGTCTTAAAATTCTTAATAATTTTTGGGGCGCCTGGGTGGCGCAGTCGGTTAAGCGTCCGACTTCAGCCAGGTCACGATCTTGCGGCCCGTGAGTTCGAGCCCCGCGTCAGGCTCTGGGCTGATGGCTCAGAGCCTGGAGCCTGTTTCCGATTCTGTGTCTCCCTCTCTCTCTGCCCCTCCCCCGTTCATGCTCTGTCTCTCTCTGTCCCAAAAATAAATAAATGTTGAAAAAAAAAAATTAAAAAAAAATTCTTAATAATTTTTGAACAAGGGCCCGAGAATTTTCATTTTGCACCGGGCCCCACAAATTATGTAGCTGGTCCTGTCTGCACAAAGAGACCAGAAACAATTCTGAGTCCCTGGCCTAAATGGGACCAGTGTAATAATGTTTCCCACCCACTGAGTGGGAGAGAAATAGTTGGGAGAGACAGCTGACAACTGACATTTTGTAGCGGGGACAAGGAAAATGCATTAGTGACGTGCATAGACTGGTGACAAAAGACCAGATGGGACAGTAGACATGTTGGTGGATGCTAGCCCAGGTACTGGATGCCACTGTGGACCAGAGGCTCCCAGCTAATGCTTTGATATCCCACAAGTATCTGTGAACTCCTCATCTCCCAAGAGGATACGGGGGAGACCTGGAACAGCCTGAGATTTTGTTTCTCACACCCTGCCCAACTGGGCCTCAAAATAAAGTTCATCAATAAAATAAAAATAGTGACGTTTCTTGCATGCACAAACCGAAGATTTGTACCTACCACAAAAGTAAAAGCGTGACTTTTTTATGAATTGGTTTATTTGTTTGTACATGCACTGCTTTCCATGTAGGTACTCTGCATTTTGCATGTGGGTGGTGTTAGTTACATTTAGAGCTGATAGTTTTGTCCTCCTTAAATTAGTGGAGTTTCTCCCTGCTGGCAGTTAAGATACTGAATTATTTTTCAAATGACTTTAACTGAGTAATTCTCAGGTGACCTAAACTAATTTCTTGGCCTTGTAAATCTCAGACTTAATTTTCAACCTTCCCTTGTTAGGGCATATCTTGGAAAGCTAACGTGCATTTGTTAAACTCTGAATTACAGAAGACAGGCAACCATCTGGAACCGGAAAAGTGCAGGGTTTCAGAAGAGCCCTTCACGTTGTGAAGCATCATTCACGTGCTCTCAAGTCTGCCTTGCACTGTAGAGGACTATGACAGCCACCCGGGTCTCCTCCAGCACAAGCCACTCAAAATGGTACTATAAGTAAATGGGGTGTGTGACTTGAAAGGATCACCAAGTCTGAGGAAAATCAAACCATATGTGTTAGGACAGAAGGTCTCCCCCATGTAAGCAAAATATTTTGGTGTCTTGAGATTTAAGTCACTGTAAAAAGAATTGTTAAAATCAGGCTTGCTTTGTTAGAGATTATGTTTCCAAGTGCAGGGAGCCTACAGTGCCTTTGTACAGTGTACTAAGAAACCATCTTTTCTGTGTCCTTGCAAATGTCCCATCCATCTTTGGTAGTGTCTGTAGGCCTTATAGCATGCCACAACAGTGAGCACAATATCCAAAGAACAAGTGTCAAGTAGGCATCAGCAAAGCAAGGTATAAACAGAGAAAATAAGATTAGACAGGGCTAAGGGGGGGTGGGGAGAAGAAATGATATAGCTTCTAGTTTACCAGATAAGGCTTATCTGAAAAAGCGTTGTAGTCCAGTTTTAAAATGATAAACACATAGGGCTGAAAGGGCCCCTGAGAAGTCATCTGATCCATCCTCCAACCTCCAGGGAGGTTTTATCTAAACCATTTTTACCAAGAGGTGTCTGTCGTGTTCTTAAAATTCTGTGGGGAAGTGGATTTGACAGCCTCTCTAGTATCCCATTACAATGCTTTATAACCACACATGTCAAGAAGCCCCTCTTTATACATATATATCCTTTCTCTTTCTAGCTAAAGCCCATTGTTTCCTATTCTATCCTCAGTAGAGAAATGTTCATACATCTGGATACAGCTTCTGAATAATAATCCTTTCTATATTTAAAGAGACATTAAGTGACCCATTTCTTTCTCTTCTTGAGACTAAATAATCCCGGGGGCTTTATCCTTTTTGCATTTGCCCATTTCCCGTATCCCTCTGAAGTTTTTGAAGTCTCAAGCTGGGCTTTTTTTCCTTGGCAGGGGTTGTGACTTGTAGGGGTTTCTAATGCCAAAATCACTTTGTAAGTGACTACCTCTAGGTGGTTGATTTTCAAGACTTGTCCACATAAACACTGAACAATGGAGTAGGAGTGTGTCATTGGATTCTGTGCATACGTAACCGGGCATTTCCCACGCCATCCCCAGTTTCCTACTACATTGGAGGGTCGCTGGCAGAGTGGGAGCAAACAGGGGCATGAGAGAGGCCAGGAGGATTTTGGAAGCTGACTTCAGCTCACAGGAGAGGAAGGGAAAATTGACTCTTGGAGTTACATCTTTAAGAGTCTCTCTCATTCCAGTCTAAGTGCCGCTGCGAGATGGTAACTTACAAGCCCTGCAACCATGTTGGGCTCCTTGCCAATCATTCAGGGATCAAGAATCACGACCTAATTCTTCTCTTACCCCAAAAAGCTAGATGTTTCAGCTCTGAGACAATCTGGGTGTTTCCTCTGTGGGTTCTGGCTGGGTCCATGGCTTTTCAGAAGGAGGAGGAGCAATGACTTGAGGTGAGTCCTGCCCCTGACCTTCTTCCCCACCAAACAAACCCAACACTCAGAATTCCTGTCTGCCAAAGGTCTTGCCCCGTGAAAATCTGTCTTGTTGCCTAAGTTCTCCCTTCAGGATTGGATACCAGTGATTAATCGAAATAGGGAGGTAGGCATTGCTTCCAGCTACAATGTAGAAATCACTATTTTGAGGAGAAAACACCAAATTTTAGCAACAGAAGCCTTAACTGCATTAGGAGCAGATGGGCCTCTTTTACAACAGTTGAAAAATTGCAGAATCATTTGTATTACCAGGTAAATAAAAACCTAATCTATGTGACCATATTTTGTAAAATATAAAGGATAACACAGGTGTTCATTCCTGTTATTGTTAAAAGCCTGCCTGAAAAATGGTTTCCTCTGGACAGTGCTTCATGTGAAGTGTATATTCTATTAACATCTATGTTTATAATTATCTTGCAGTTTTATTTAGACTTGGATGGATGGAGGCAAAACATGGCAGCTTTCTCACAGATCCTAGCAGCTGATGGGCAGAGGTTAATTTGTCTGTACATGGACACATTAGCTTGTCACATCTGCTATTAATTGCAAACAGATATATTAGTCTAATTAAACATTGCAAGGAACTGACCTAAATTGTTTAATGCCTGTTGCTATATCGACTCCACGATTAGCACACTTCAGGCTGCATGTTTATCCTTGCTATACTGATATGAAGTAGCAGTCTTAAGTCTACAGCTAGTAACGGTTCTTGCGGTCATCACTGCTGGTATGTTAACTATGCTTGAAATGGAAAAATAAAACTCGTGTGACATAATCATGTGAATTTACTGTTGAACTACAGCCATTTCTACCCCATTGCCTTGACCAAGAGCATTTTCAAATGCTTATTTTCTGTGGCAGCTGTCTAAGTGGGTTGCAGCCGTTCTAATTTTGGAGCTCATTATTAGGACAAACAGTTGTGGTACATCAATAGCCCATCAGAATTAATTAAATGGGGAACAGCAAGTGAATGTTCATCAGCTCATTCGCAAGCAATCGGGGCAGAGGGTGTATGTCCTTAATCTGACTTGAGGCTGGTTTGCAACTTGCACTTGGGACATGTTTAGTGAGGACCAGATAGAAAATGTTTATGTGTGGCAAGTATATAAATAGCAGAAGCCCAGTAATTGGGTGCATCTTGGAAGTAATGACGAAATGATCTGCGTTTCTTTCTTTCATTTTTGTCACTAATAGGTTGTCCATGACAGGGGTATTGGCAGACCTTTACTTCCCAGCATTAGAATGTCTCTCTCACTGAAAAAAAGCCCCATGTTGTGCTTAAAGTGGTGCCCAGGACTGGGTGGTCAGTAAATACTGACGGCATGAAAAAAACTGAGGAAACTGGTTTCATCATATGTGAGACAGAAGCTATCTGTTTAAATGGAAACCTTTTATTTAAGAGCGTAAAGGCCTTTTTCAAGATACTAAAAGCCACATTTTCATAAAAAGGAAAGAAAACCCTGGTTTTTTAAATAAGATTTGATAAAGCCAGATTTCAAACAGTCTAAGTAGATTTTCCTCAACCCTTCTGAGTTTTGACAGAGAAGGTTTTGAATCGATACTCAGGAAGTTGGAAAGTGAGGGTGTGGTGTGTCATCTTTGCCCAAACTTGTCACCATGGGGAAAGCAGCCTTCTTGGACCTGACAGAGTCTGAAGTAAGAACAAGCCTGACAGCCTTGGCTGCAAGGGTAAGGAACATGGCAGGCAGAGAGCATCTATTCTCTGTTTTCCTTGCTCTTTCTTTTCTTTGTTATTTAGTACAGTAGCTCAGGCCCTTGGAAATAAATGTACTTTGCATGCTTCTCCAGGCATATTGAGCAGATCTGCTGAAAGATTGATGCACTTGGCCCCTTACACTGGAGACTCAGAGGCTGTCAAAATGCTTTGGAAACCATTCTTCTGGCTTCCCTATGATTCTGGACTTGGCTGTCCCCTCGGCAGTTCCAGGTCTCCTCTGCCCTGCTCAAGGCTTACTGGCATCATACTTCATGATGAAGGCAATGGGCTTTCATTTTGATCTTGATAGAGAGCTGTGATACAGGATTGGGAATGCAGGAATGGAAGCCAACAGGTTTGTTAAGAAGATCTGTTTTGTTCTGTTTGGTTTTCCCCCACTTCTTCCTCAGCTACAACTCTGGAATCAGAAAGACCATTTTGTTGAATATCTGTATGAGCTCTTCCTTCATGGTAGAAGAGCTCAGTCATTTTTCATCCAACAAACACTATGACCAGTGGCACAAAGATGATTTAGAAACGACTCCTTTAGGGATGCCTGGCTGGCTCAGGCAGTACAGTATGCGACTCTTGGTCTCGGAGTCATGAGTTCAAGTCCCATGTCGAAGGTAGAGATTACTTAAAATGGTTAAAAAAAGGAAAGAAATGACCCCTGCTTTTGAAGAGCTTATGGTCTGTAGAAAAATTGAGAAAGATATACTGACTGATAATAGGAGGAAAGAATATACGAAAGACAAAGGAGAGGGTCATTAGTTCTCTCTGTAGCAGGAGAAGTCTGCCAGGAAGATTTCACACAGAAGACGATATGGGTGGGGTATTAAAAAGACTACTTGGCTTTTAATCAGGAATACTTAAAGAGTCAAGGGATATTAGCATCAAATTGTATTTATTAACTCAATCACCTCACAAGTATTTATTGATGCCAACTGAATGCTTGCTTGGCACTGTTCTAGCAATGGGAATATAATGGTGAAGAGAAAGACAAAGTCTCTTTCTTGTGGATCTTAAAATTTAGTTGGAGGAGACAGACAGTTATTAAATATCTGAAATGTCAGACAAGGATAAATGTTATGAAGAATTAAAAGAGGGGTAAAAGGATAAAAAGTGGTGGTGATGATGGTGGCAAGTCATGCTATTTTACACGAGGAATTTGGAAAGCCTAACCAGGATGAGACGATGTTTGAACAGAGAGCTGAAGGAGTACCACAGTGAGTCATGTGGGTATCTGTAGGAAGAACATTCCAGGTGAAAGCCAACAGCCAAATCCAGTTTATCAACATTAGCAAGAATTACAGAGGGTGTGTGTTTAGTAACTTCATGGAATACTTTAATATCCCCACTTTACAGAGAAAAATATTTTGCAAATCCTACAAAGAGCACCCCCCAGAGCTTCAGGGAACTTGGATGACTTCTGAAGGTCCCCATAATTATTTGGGGCTTAACATAATATTTCCCCCCACAATTGCTACAGTTTGGTGCTAGTTGCTACTAGATATCTAGGTATCTGCACTACAGTGAGATTTTCTCCTAAAGCAATGGTTGTGAAACCTGATTGATTATCACATTTGCTCCTATGTTTGAAATGACACATTTAAGAACTGTAGCTACCAAGAACCCATCTTAGACATTCCGATTCATTAGGCCTGAAAAAAGGACCTAGGTGTCAGCTCTCCCAGGTAGAATCTCTCTCACCTCTCCCAGATTTGAAAACCATTGTTGTTTAATAGTGCTTTCCACACTTCTGTGTGCATACAACTCATCCAGAGCTTTTGTAAAATGCAGATTATGATTCAAGTAGGATTTAAGCTAGAGATGCTCCATTTCTAACAAGCCAAAGTGGCTGGTCCCTGAATGACATTGAGTAGCAGGGCTCTACGCAGCATTGTCAGTAATGGAACCACAGTAGCTCATTGGGTTAAGGGGAATGAGGAACAATCTAAACCCCAGTAGGGAGAAGGGCAAATTCATCCCTACCTCTGCTGTCTATCAAACATCCACAGATATTCCTCAAAGCCCAGGCCTCTGTCTGCTGAGGGCTGCAGGATGGAGGGTTGCAGGGCTTATAGTCTATAGAAAAGTTGAGAAAGATACATTGACTGATAATACAAGGAAAGAATATATAAAAGACAAAGAAGAGGATCATTACGGAAGACAATATGGGTAGGGTACTGAAAAGACTCATTAGCTTTTAATCAACATGAACAGCAGTGTCGGGGAGAAGGGAACATGTGAAGGTCTGACTGGGTTGGGGAGGTTGGGGGCCATGACATAGGCATTCCTCAGTCACCTTCCTCCTTCCTCTCTACCCAACCAGTGTATCTCTGTGTTTTGAATTGAGGAAAATCCTACCTGGTCCATGAGATCTTCCTGTCTGCTTCCTTCATTGAACCATTCACTCTCAGTGCCTCTCATCAGGATCACCTTCTCCTTAATTTTTATCTGTTTTAGGTGAGTCATTTTAGTCTCTCTAGTGAAATTATAAACTCTATAAGGCTGTAGAACCCACAGGAATCAGTCTTGACAGTAGATGAGAACTCAGGAAATTCAATTCCCCTCGTAGGCTGTGCTTCTTTCTGCAGTGCTCTGCAAAGATAACCATGCGGTCCTGCCTGAATACTGCCAATTGTGGAAAGCCCATGTCTTTGTGAATGGAGCAGTTAAAAAGAATTTCACAGAATTGAAATCTCGCCTTTTCAGCCATCACTTGATAGATAAGAAGATGAAAATAATGATAAATAACCAATATATTTAAGTATTTAATTGTGCTGGACCCTGTTTTAAATTTGCATGTAGTTTATATCATTCAATCTTTATGATGATCCTATGAGGCATATATTATCATTAAAGTCCCTGAAGAGTCAAGTAAATTGTCTGAGATCATACAAGTAGACAGTGGAGGAGCCAGGATACTAAGTGGTCTGATTGTAGAGAATATACTGTCTGAACATGGTATAGATTCAACCTGCAAAATCAATATGTTCTTTCCTTTGTTGACATGAACAAAGTAAAGGCCTCTTAGAAGAAAATTGTGCCCAGGAAAATCTCCTCTTTACTAAAAAAAAAAAAAAAAAAAAAAAAAAAGGCTCTGTTGCACTTAAGTTGTGCCTCATGTGTTGGATACCAGACACTCCCTGAACGTGGTGGTACAGCCCGAGATGGTTCTGCAATCCCTATGACACCTACACCAGTTCTGGTGCTTCTAGTGAAGAGCAGTAGGGGGTTGGAAAATTCCTTCATTTGTTACTTTGGTCTCCAAAAAAATAAATCCATGTTGAATTGGTTCTACACATTAGGGATGAGCTTCCAGTTGGCTACCTTCCAGTTCAGAAGTATCTAGGGGGTGACAGGGGGCTTCCCATCAAACTTGGAATCAAATCCCAACTTCTTACCACAGCTTACTCAGTCCCATGTAATCCAGCCAGGGTCCCAGTTCATTGGCCTAGACTGTCCCCTAACATTTGTGGGTAAATATTAAAATATACGCCAAATATTAAAAACTATAAACCAAGCTTGAAGATATTGCCAATGTTTTCGAAGACTAGTTTTTTTCTAAAATATCTAATTATTAAGATTAAAAGGCAAATAGAAATTACAATGACTATCACAATTTTAAACAAAATTAGCAAAGCTGACATTTATTTAATTTTTGAACATTTAAATATTCTAAAGTATTTTTGTAATATAAAATATACACACTTCTAGGATTCAGTGTCTCAGTATCATGCGTCACACCTGTTACATCTGGACCTGCATATATACAAACTTAGGAGAAATACGTATTGTTTAATATTGTGAAATGTTCCTCAGTTTCCATGTGTAACTGGCAAATATCACCTAAATTTCTGGGTACCTTAAGAACCAGGAAATAGAATGGGGAGAGAAGAAAATGGATGATTGGTACTACTGAGAAACAACCTTTATTATGCGAGAATCAATTGTATTCATGTTTACTGAGAAAAAGGATTTGACAAGTTAATTAACTTGTCTTTTTTGTAAGCCAAAGTGGTTCCATGTTTCAGGCCCTCACTCACTGCATTCTGAATTTGTGTGTCAGCTCAGATCTCAAGCCTTTGTGGGAAGACAGTTGCCTTTTGTTTGAAGGATAGAGAGCAAGGGATATGGAGAAAACAGTACTCTGGAACCTGGACAGAGTGAGTCATGAAAGTCACTGTTTAAAATTACAGGTTGTGCACCAGAGCCAGAGTGGATCACCAGCTTCTGTGTGATGGAGACATCCATGTGTTGGTCGTGTGTGTGTGTGTGCGCGCGCGCGTGCGTGTGACAGAGAGAGGGAGGGAGGGAGAAGGGGAGAGTGGGAGAGAAAGAGAGAGAGAGACAGAGAGAAGAAGGGAGGGAGTTGGGTCTTTGTGAAGCAGAAGTTGAGGGCCGGGCTTCTGTTGCCTGATGTAAGGGGATAGTGCACAGGCCTTGACAATATTCAAACACACCCAGCAACATCCTGCCTCCAGGCCTTGGTACTTCCTCATGAAATCTCTGCCCTTAGAACTTAGTATTACTTGCTCCCCACTTCATTCAGGTCTCTGCTGAAATGCCATCCCTTCAAGATGGCTACTGTATCTAAGATAGCACTCCTACTCCATCATTATCACCTCTCCTGCATTGCATTTCTTTGTACTTCTTATTAATAACCGAAAATACATCATATCTTTGTCTTCCTCACCGGTGTGTAAGTTATCTGAAGACAGGAGCTCTGCCTTTCTTGTTCATGGATATGTCCCCAGTACCTAGAGTAGTGGTGTCACATCTTGGATGTTCAGTAATATTCTGTGTGAGTGTAGAAATTTGGAAGGATTGTACTTTATGGTGATGGTTTTTGGTAAGGACTGTCCTTTCCCCTCTGGGCAACAACTGGGACTGGGAACACTTCTTTCCCCCTGCAGGCTTCCTGGAAGCTTTGACTTTCCCCTTTGGTCTAATGAAGAACAAAGCAGGTGTGACACTGAGCAAATTAGCAGTACTTGTCTCATCCCTACCTGTGAAGCTGTGGACCTGCCTTTCAATTATAACAGTGCTTTCTCTATGGCAAAAAAGAACAGGGACACAATATTAACGAAGGCCAAGATGATCTTACTTCAACCAATTAACACTTTCCAAATGACAGGACTAGCCGTGAAGCAATGGTTTTTACATTCTAAGGAATAGATATATGAGGGTTTCATTTTCTTTCTCTGGAAGACAAGAGTCAAACTGGATGCTACATGCAAGGCCTCTGTAGAGGGTCTTTGCTCAGGAATCCAAACCATTGGTCTCTGATCACTTCACTGAATGACACACAGAAAATGTTAAAGAAGGCTAGAACTCTGCCTTTAAGAAGAATTGAAGAGTGAAATGCTATTGTAGAAATACTTATAAAAATGAGCTAAAGTCTATGGACTTATTTCCATATTGCAGCAATTGTCCCCAAATTACCCTACTCTTTTCTAGACAACATTTTTTTACATTTTTGTGCCTCTTGGGACCCTGGGGATATTGCCTGGAAGTTGAGCAGAGGCAGGTACCCTATCAAACCTATCTGCCTGAGTGGCTAGTTGATTGCCAGGTGTCTGTAGACAATTTGTGTTTCTTTCTCCTTTTATTGTTTTCATTGTGATTTTTCAGCCTGAGTATGGATGGAAGATATTGTGTAAAGCTCAGCTGGGTAAAGCTTTACTGAAAATTTTTTTCCAAATGATTGCTTCATTGCATGTTTTTTAATTAAAAAAAATGTTAAGTACAGTTGACACTCAATGTTAACATTAGGTTCAGGTTTACAACTTAGTGATTGGACAAGTTTATACATTATGCTGGTTCACTGCAAATGTAGCTACTGTCTGTCCCCATACATAATTATTACAATATCATTGACTACACTCCTTATGCTGTGCCTTTTATTCCTGTGACTTACTTCCTAACTGAATGCTCATATCTCTAACTCCCCTTCACCCATTTTGCTCAACTCCCCACCCACCTCTCCTCTGCAGCTATTAGTTTGTTCTCTGTATTTATAGGTCTGACTCTGCTTTTTGTCTGTTTATTCATTTGTGGGGTTTTTTTAGATTCTACTTATGAGTGAAATCATATGGTATTTTGTCTCTCCCTGTCTGACTTCTTTCACTTAGCATAAACACTCTGGGTCTATCCATGTTTCAAATGGCACAGTCTCCTTTTTTATGACTGGATGATACACACACACACACACACACACACACACACACACACACACACCTCACATCTTCCCACAGATAATGTCCTTACCCATTTATCTATTGATGGACACTCAGTTTACTTCCATATCTTGGCTATTGTAAATAATGCTGCAGTAAACATATGGGGCATATATCTTTTTGAATTAGTGTTTTTATTTTCCTTGGGTAAAAAGCCAGTAGTGGAGTTATTGAATCATATGGTATTTCTATTTTTAATTTTTTGAGAAACCTTCATACTATTTTCCACAGTGGTTGTAGCAGTTTACATTACCACCAACAGTGCACAAAGGTTCCTTTTCCTCCACATCCTCTCTGACACTTGTTATTTGTTATCTTTGTGAATTTAGCTATTCTTACAGGTATAAGGTGATATCTCATTGTGGTTTTGATTTGCATTTCCCTGATGATTAGTGATGCCGAGCATCTTTTCATGCTTTTCATACAAAGTTTGGAAAAATGTCTATTCATGTCTTCTGCCCATTTTTAAAATAATACTTTATTTTTTTGGTGTTTTATGAGTTCTTTATATATTTTGGATATTAATCACTTACTGGATATATCACTTGCAGGTATCTTCTCTCATTCATTTTTATTTTGTTGTTGTCCCAATAATTTATTTTTGCTTTTGTTTTCCTTGCCCCAGAATACCCATCTAGAAAAGTGTTGTTACATCTGATGTAAGAGAAATTATTGCCTATATTATCTTCTAGGAGTTTTATGGTTTCACATCTCACATTAGGTCTTTAATTTATTTTTGTGTATGGTGTTAGAGAGTCATCCACTTTATTTGCATGTAGCTGTCCAGGTTTCTTAGCACCATTTATTGAGGAGACTGTCTTCTGCCCTGTTATGTTCTTGCCTTCTTAATTGACCATATAATTAATTGACCATATAATTGTTGGTTTATTTCCAGGTTGTCTATTTTGTTCCATTGATCTATGTGTCTGTTTTTGTGCCAATACCTCATTGTCTTGATTATTGTGGTTTTGGATTATATCTTGAAATCTGAGATTGTGATGGCTCTAGCTTTTTCTTTTGGGAAAGAAAGCAATCTTTCCCAAGATGGCTTAGTCTATTCAAGTATTTTGTGGTTCCATACAAAATTTAGGATGGTTTGTTCTAATTCTGTGAAAAATGCTGTTGGTATTTTGATAGGGATTGCACTAAATCTGTACTTCGCTTTAGGTAGTATAGAAAATATTCATGTATCAAAAAGGAAAGCAGGAAAAAGAAAACAAAGAACAACAGAAGAAAACAAAAAATGAATGACGGACTTACATCCTAACCTATCAATAATTATATTAAATGTAAGTGGTATAAATGAACCAATTAAAACACAAAGTTTGGCAGAATGTATTTAAAAACTACCTAAAAATACACTATTACGACAATCTCACTTCAACCATAGTGATATAGGTAGGTTGAAAGTAGGAAAAACGACATAACATATACAATTAATAAAATGAAAGCAGGAGTAGCTACTTTAATATCAGATAAAACAGACTTCAGACATCAGAGAGAGATATTATATAATGATAAAAGGGTTAATACATCAATAAGACCTAGAATTCTAAATATGTATACACAAAAAATCCCTGCAAAATATGTGAAATAAAACAGATACAGACTGTAAGAATTAAATATTATAGTTGAGAGTTCAACACTGCTTTCCCATCAATTGATAGAACAACTAGACAGAAAATCAGTGATATGGAAGAAATCAATACCATTAAACAATGGGACCTAATCAATGTTTGAACACTCCATCCCCAAACAGAAGAATACACATTCTATTTAAGTGCTCACAGAACATAGACCAAGAGAAACTATATAGTAGGCCATAAAACAAACTTTAAAATCATTTTTAAAATATTTATTTATTTGAGAGAGAGTGTGTGAGTGAGTACAGGAGAAGGGCAGAGAAAGGGGGAGAGAGAGAATCCTAAGCAGACTGTGTACTCTCAGCAGATGGCCTGATGCAGGGCTCTATCCACGAACTGCAGATCATGACCTGAGCCAAAATCAAGAGTCAAACCCTTAATTGACTGATCCACCCAGGAGCCCCCAAACTTGATCAATTATTAAAGAATTGTAATCATGCAGATTATGTTCTCTAACTACAGTGGTATCCAGTTAGAGATCAGTAACAGAATGATAATAAGAAAATCTCCAAATTCTTGGAAAATAAACAACATACCTCTACATAATCCATGGGTCAATAGAAAACCTAAAAGGAATAAAAATATATTGAATTAATGAAAATGAAAATACAACATAAAAAATTTGAGGGACACAGCTAAAGTAGTGCTGAAAGAGAACTATATAGCACTGAGTGCTTATATCAGAAAAGAAGGGAAGTCTCAAATCAATAATCTAAGCTTTTGCCTCAAAACACTAGAAAGAGAAGAACAAAATAAGTGGAAAATGAGGAAAAGAAGAAAATAATAAAGATATGAACAAAAATCAGTGAAATTGAAAACAGGAAAGCAATAGGAAAAAAACACAGTGAAACAAAAAAAATTGGTTTTTGAAAAAGAATCAATCAAATTGAAAAACAACTAGCAAAACTGACACCAAAAGTAAAGGGAGAGAAGATACAAATTTCTGAAATCAAGAATGAGACAGGGGACATCTATAGTGAAGCCTGTGGACACCAAAACGATGACAAGGAGATACTATGAATAACTACACACAACCTAGATGAAATCAACCAACATCTTGAAAAACACAAATTATCAGAGTTCACTCAATATTAAAGAAATTGAATCCACAATTAAAAATTGCCAAAAAAAGACCTCCAGGCCCAAATGTTTAGAAGAGAAATAACACAATTCTATACAATCTCTTCAAAAAAAAACAAAAAACAGAAAAGGAGAGAATACTTACCAATTCATTTTATGAAGCTAATATTTACCTCCATGAAAGAAACAGAGACACTACAAAAAATGGAAACTACAGACCGGTATCTCTCATGAATATAGACTTAAAATCTTGAACAAAAATAAGCAGAGTTCAACATTGTGTAAAATGAAGTATACATCATGACCAAGTAGAGTTTATTCCAGAGATACAAGGCTGGCTCAATATTTGAAAAATCAACCAATTTTCAACCAATGTTGAAAAAATTCAAGAAGCCAATTTACAGAAAACCCTACAGCTAACATTATACTTAGTGGTAAAATACTGAATGGTTTCCCTTTAAAACTGGGGAGAATGTCCACTCTTATTATTCTCATCCATAGTATTAGAAGTTCTAGCCATGACAGTAAAGCAAGATAAATAAAAGATACATAGCATAGAGTAAGAAATAAAACCGTTTCTAAGAAATAAAACCTCAGGGTTCACACTCACAGCATAGAGCCTGCCTGAGATTCTCTTTCTTCCTCTCTCTGTCCCTCCCCTGTGTGTGTGTGTGTGTGTGTGTGTGCGCGCGTGCGCGCGCGCTTCAAAAATACACATTTAAAAAATGAAAACCCTACAGAACCACAAAGTAAATTCAGCAAAGTTCAAGAAAGTAGTTAAAAATACACAAAGTCAACCATATTTCAGTATACTAGCAATGAACACATGGATACAAATTGAAAATCTATCATTTAGAGTTGCTCAGAAACTTTAAACACTTAGATATGAACCTAATAAAAAATGTACAGAACTTGTGTGATGAAGACTATGAAATACTGATGAAAGACATCAGAGAAGATCCAAATAGATAGAGATTTTCATGGATTGGAAAATCCAACACTGTAAAGATGTCAGTTCTCCCCCAAACTGATTAAAAAAAATTTACTAGTTTTCTAGAGATAAGCAGTACTATTCTAAAATATATGTGGAAAAGAAAAGAAATTAGAATAGGTAGAATAATTTTGAAAATAAAAAGTGGGGAAGATCAATTTCCAGGATTTCAAGAACATTATATAACTATAGTTATCAAGGCTGTGTGATATTGGCAGAGGGCTAGACACAGCGATCAATGGACATAGAGTAAAGGAACCAGAAATATCCTTACACTAATATGCCTAATTGATTTTTGACAGAAGTGCAAAAGCAATTCAATACAGGAAAATAGATTTTTTCAACGGTGGTGCTGGAGCAGTTGGATATCCACAGGCAAAAAAAAAAAAAAAAAAAAAGAACCTGATTCTAAGTCTCACATTTTATACAAAAATTAACTCAAGGTGGATCACAGACTTAAATGTAAAATGCAAAAATAAAATTTTTAAGAAGAAAATAAAAGAAAAACTTCAGGATCTAAGGCTAGGCAGAGACTTGGTATATTTGATACCAAAAGCATCAATGAATTTTACTTATTCAAAATTTAAAAAAACTTCTGGGAGCAACCCTTTTAAGAGGATGAAAAAACAAGCTTCACACTGGGATAAAATATTTGCAAACCACATATCTGGCAAAGAAACAGTATCTTCAATATATAAAGACTTCTCAAAATTTAACAGTAAAAAACAAAAATCCAGTTAGAAAATGGGCAAAAGATATGCATAGAGATTTCATTAAAAAGGATATACAGTTGGAAAATAAACATACAAAAAGATGGTAAATATCATTAGCCATTAGGGAAATGCAAATTAAAACCATAATGAGATAGCACCACACACGTATCCAAATGGTTATAATAACAAATAGTGACAACATCAAATGCGGGTTAGCATAGGAGAAACAGGACCACTAAGGCATTGCTGGTGGGATGTCAAATGGTAGTCACTTTTGAGAACAGTTTGGCCATTTCTCATAAAGCTAAACATGTAAGTAGCATATAACCTCAACTTAGCAATTAAACTCTTAGTCATTTATTCTAGAAAAGTGAAAACTTATATTCACACAGAAACCTGGATGTGAACGTCCAAACCAACTTAATTTGTAACTGGAAGTGATACATGTTCTTCAGTGAGTGAATGGTTAAACAAATTGTGGTATGTTGCCATGGAATATTACTCAGCAACAACAGGAAATGAACCACTGATGCAGGCAACAACTTGGATGAATCCCAAGGGAATTATGCCAAGTGGAAAAGTCAATCCCCAAAAGTTTTATACTGCCATGATTCCATTTATATAACATTCTTGAAATTACAAAATTATAGAAATGGCGAACAGATCAGTGGTTGCTAGATATGAAGGAGTAGGGGGGAACAGAAGTGGGTGTGGCTATAAAAGGGCAGCACATAACATTAACAACTCAGGCAACAACAGATGTTGGCGCGGATACGGAGAAAGAGGCTCTCTTTTGCACTGCTGGTGGGAATGCAAACTGGTGCAGCTACTCTGGAAAATGGTATGGAGGTTCCTCAAAAAATTAAAAATAGGCCTACCCTACAACCCAGCAATTACACTACTGATATTTATCCAAGGGATACAGGAGTGCTGTTTCAAAGGGCACATGCACCCCAATGTCTGTAGCAGCACTATCAACAATAGCCAAAGTATGGAAAGAGCCCAAATGTCCATCAATGGATGAATGGATAAAGAAGATGTGGTATATATATGCAACGGAGTATTACTCAGCAATCAGAAAGAATGAAATCTTGCCTTTTGCAACTACGTGGATGGAACTAGAGGGTATTATTCTAAGCGAAATTAGAGAAAGACAAATATATTACTTCACTCATGAGGACTTTAAGATACAAAACAGATGAAGATAAGAGAAGGGAATCAAAAATAATATAAAAACAGACAGGGACAAAAACATAAGAGACTCTTAAATATGGAGAAAAAACAGAGAGTTACTGGAGTGGTTGTAGGAGGGGGATGGGCTAAATGGGTAAGGGGCATTAAGGAATCTACTCCTGAAATCATTATTGCACTATATGCTAACTAACTTGGATGTAAATTTAAAAAATAAATTAAATAAAAATTTAAAAGGGCAGCACAAAGGATCCTTGTGGCAGTGGACATGTTCCATATCTTGACTCTATTGATGTCAGCACCATGATTGTGATACAGTATTATAGTTTATCAGTATGCTGGTATTGGGAGAATCATAGGATTTCTCTATAAATTGCGTGTGAATCTATAATTACTTCAAAATACAAAGAGTAATTTTTTAAAAATTTTTTTTTTTTTCAACGTTTATTTATTTTTGGGACAGAGAGAGACAGAGCATGAACGGGGGAGGGGCAGAGAGAGAGGGAGACACAGAATCGGAAACAGGCTCCAGGCTCTGAGCCATCAGCCCAGAGCCTGACGCGGGGCTCGAACTCACGGACCGCGAGATCGTGACCTGGCTGAAGTCGGACGCTTAACCGACTGCGCCACCCAGGCGCCCCCAAAGAGTAATTTTTTAAAAACCCATGAAAGATTAAATGTCTGAAGTAATCAACAAAATTATTAAAAATAAAAGCAGTGATGTTTTACTAGAGACGAAATCATGCTGTGGCGCCACTGTAATTAAAGCAATATGATATTGACTTAAAAGACCAATGGAATCGAACAGAGAATCGAAAAATAAATTCTAGTGACTATGGGAAGTTAACATATGCCAAAGGTGATATTTTCAATTTCAGGTTAGAAAAATAATTGACTTAATAAACAATGTTGACATAACTTGCTTTCCATCTGGAAGAAAATTAAAATTATACTCATCTCTCATTACATGTAAAAATAAATCCCAAAGATACTACAAATTTAAATATAAAACAAAAGGCAGTAAAAATTTTAGAAGAAAAATTAGGAGAGGATGGGGTAAACAGTATCTTTTGAAGCAAGACAGAACACTAGAAGCCTTAAGGGAAAAACATATGACTATGTAAACTTGGATTTTTAAACTTGGCCCAAAATACTATAACAAGTCAAAAGATGTGAAAGAAGTTGAAAAAAATATTTCAAGCAAATAGAACAGAAAATGATTAGTGTCCCTAATGTTAAAAGAATGCCCTTTTCCCTTTTTGCCTGATGTAAATCATCAGTGTATTTTAGTATCAGTATTCTTTTTCTTTTCTTTTTTGCCAATTCGATGAGTTGGATATGATCTTACGTTTCTTTAATTTGCATTTTTCTAATGATCAGTGAGGTACTATATTTATTAGCTATTTGGAATTACCCTTCAGTGAATTGTTACTCTGTCCATTTTTCTACTATGTTGTATTTTTCAGTTTTAATCAGAGTAGTGTTAATATTATACATTGAAATTGAAGCATTATAATCTTAGAGTCTTATAATGTGGCAGCATCTTTTATAACTTAAAAATACATGTATACTTTAGTATCACTTCACCTAGAGGAAATTTTTTCTTTAGAAATAAATATGTCAGTTTGAAAAAGAACATTATAATATCATGTGTAATGACTAAATCAGAGATACCCTGAAAGTTCATTAATAGCAAATTGGTTGAATGAATTGTGGTGCATCCATATCATTATGCAGCTATTGAAAAAAATGAGTTATATCCAAACTAGGTAACTTAGAAGGGTTTTCTTATGAGATGTAAATAAGGAAATACTATAGAATCTAAGGGTTTTTCTTTTTACTATAAATTACCCCAAAGTTCAATACATGTACTTAAATATTCACTCATGATTTATAAGCATGGAAAGAAGTATATAAGACTATACACCAAAATGTGACCTTTGATTCTTGATCAAGAGTGAGATAAGGTATAGGGGTCTGTTTCTGCTTTTTGTTTGTTTATTCATTTGTTTTGTTTTTAGACTCCAAATATAAGTGAAATCATTTGGTATTTTTCTTTCTTGGACTTATGTCACTTAGCATAATACTCCTAGGTCCATCCATGCTGTTGAAAATGGCAAGATCTCATCTTTTTTATGGCTGAATAATATTCCATTGTGTATCTTTATCCACACAATGAGTCTATCTGTTCATCTTTTGATGAACGCTTAGGTTGCTTTCATACCTTGGTTATTATAAATAACACTGCAGTAAACCTAAGGGAGCACATATCTTTTCAAATTAATGTTTTAATTTTCTTGAAGTATATACCTAGTAGTGGCATTATTGAATCATATGGTATTTCTATTTCTAATTTTTTTAGAAACCTCCACTCTTTTCCCCAGTGGCTGTACCAGTTTACATCCCTACCAGCAGTGCATGAGGGTTCCTTTTTCTCCACATCGTGGTCAACACTTCTTATCTGTTGTCTTTTTTATTTTAGCCTTTCTGACAGGTGTGAGGTGATATCTCATTGTGGTTCTGATTTGCATTTCCCTGATGATTGATGACATTAAGCATCTTTTCATGTGTCTGTTGGCCCGTATGTCTTCTTTGGGAAAAATGTCTATTCAGATCCTTTGTCCATTTTAAATCAGATTATTTGGGCTGTTTTGGTTTAGAGTTGTGTAAGTTCTTTTATATGTTTTAGTCAATAGCCCCTTATCATATATATCATTGCAAATTTTCTTCCATTCAGTAAGTTGACTTTTAGTTTTATTCCTGGCTTGCTGTGCAGAAGCTTTTTATTTTGATGTAGTCTCAATAGTTTTTTTCTTTTTTCTTTTTTTGATTTTGTTTCCCTTACTGAAGGAGACATATCTTGAAAAATGTTACTAAGGCCAATGTCAGTGAAATTACTGCCTATATTTTCTTCTAGGAATTTTATGGCTTCATGTCCCATATTTAAGTCTTTAATCCATTTCAGTATATTTTTGTGTATAGTGTAAGAAAGTGGTCCAGTTTCATTCTTTTGCGTGTAGCTCTCCAGTTTTCCAGCACCATTTATTAAGGAAACTGTTTTTTCCCCTACTGTATGTTCTTGCCTCCTTTGTCATAGATTAATTGACCATATAAGAGTGGGTTTATTTCTGGGTTCCCTATTCTGTTCTTTTGAACTCTGTTTTGTGTCAGTACCTTACTGTTTTGATTACTGTAGCTTTGTAATGTATCTTGAAATATGGGATTGTGATACCTTCATCTTTGTTCTTCATTCTCAAGATTGTCTTGGCTAGTCAGGGTCTTTTGTGGTTCCATACAAATTATAGGATTGTTTGTTCTAGTTCTGTAAAAAATGATGTTGGTATTTTGACAGGGATTGCATTGACTCTATAGATTGATTTGGGTTGTAGGGACATTTTAACAATATTAATTCTTCTAATCTTTAAGCGTGAAGTACTTTCCATTTGTGTTGTCTTCAGTTTCTTTCATCAGTGTTTTATAGTTTTCAGAATATGGGTCTCTCATCTCCTTGGTTAACTTTACAACTGGGTATTTTATTCCTTTTGTGCAACAGTAAATGGAATTGTTTTTTTTTAATTTATCTTTCTGCTATTGTGTAGCAATCTACTATCTGCTATCTACGTATGTAGATATGTAACTGATTTCTGTATATTACTTTGTATCCTGCACTTTTACTGAATTTATTTATTACTTCTAATTGTTTTTGATGGAATCTTTAGGGTTTTCTGTGTCACCTATTACATCATCTGCAAGTAGTGACAGTTGTACTCTCCTTACCAATTTGGATGCCTTTATTTATTTTTCTTGTCTGATAGCCCTGGCCAGAGCCTACAGTACTGTGTTGAATAAAAGTGGTGAAAGTGGATATCCTTGTCTTGTTTCTGATGTTAGAGGAAAGGCTCTGTTTTTTACCATTGAGTTTAGTGTTAGCTGTGAGTTTTTGATATATATGGCCTTGAGGTATATTCCCTCTAAACCAACCTTATTGAGTTTTTATCATAAATAGATGTTGCATTTCATCAAATGCTTTCTCTGCATTTATTTGAGTGATTGTATGTTTTATGCTTGATTTTGTTAATGTGTTATATCACTTTTATTGATTTGTAAACGTTGAACAATCCTTGCATCCCTGGAATAAATCCCACTTGATTGTGGTGTCTGATCCTTTTTTTTATGTATTGTTGAATGTGGTTTGCTGATACTTTGTTGATATTTGCAACTGTGTTCATCAGGGATACTGGACAATGGTTTTCCTTTTTGTAGTGTTTTCTCTGGTTTGAGTATCAGGGTAATGCTGGCCTCATAGAATGTATTTGGAAGCTTCCCTTCATCTAAATAGAAGGAGTTTTAATACAGGTTTCATTATAGCCAAGCAAATTATTCTAATTGTACAGGATAACTGTATGAGTTAGTAGAAAAGAGGGAGGAACCAGGAGAAAGAGAGGGACTGAGGATATATGAGTGAGACAGAGTGTGGCAACTCTGGTTTAGGCACATATCCATCAAAGAGCAAAACTATTATCAATACAAGGGAGAGAAACTGACTTTTGCAAGAATGAGCCTTACCTCCATTGAGACTGGAGGGAGCGTGAGTAAATGTGTGTAAGGCAGTAAAGCCAAGAGGAAATGGGGTGGGGGACTCTGTTTTTTAATATCTTTTGTTTTGCTGCGAAGTGAAATCACAGCTGTGAAGAAAAAGTGCTTTTATGTTCATGATTGGTTGGTTTCTCATACTAATTTCTGGGAGATTCTAAATAACAAATGTTTTACTATCATGTGTTGAATCTGCCTAGCGTCACTATCCATATATCATGCAAATATGTTATCAGTGACTCCACACACAGGTATTAGTACAATTCTTATTCATTATGTCACAATAAATGTTGAAAATATACCCCAGTTGCTTGTAGATGTCATTTACAGTTCTTGTCTTATTTGTTAAGGTACATACAAATTTGTGGCCATTTTAAATATAGATGAACAGGGACTTTTGGTTTACCCTATATACTAATTTGGAAAAGTAATCTAGGAAAAGATTTTCAAGCTAAAATAGTGCCCTTTAATTTAGCTTCTACAATGGAACTGTTAGGATGTATTATGTTAGTTAATTCAAAAGCAGTACTATATGATAAAATTGATGTGCTAAATACACATGGCTTTGAATACATTTTCACCCTTGAAGGAAACTTAGAGATGGTCTGGACCAATTCACCTCATTTTACAGCTGAAACCACTGAGGACTTGAGAACTAAGTGATGTACCTAAAGTCCTACAACTAGCTAGTGGACTAGAACCTAGGACTCCTGACTCCACAGGCAAGGCTTTGTGCTCTGTACTGAACTGTCTCACTCTAAAGTCAAAACAATCATATTTTAAGCATTTGATTGTATACCAAGTTTGGCCTACCATGACAGAAGATTTTTTTTTCAAGTGCTCCACAGAATAACTTTGAAATGAGAGTAAAGCCCGGAAGGAGTGTAATCATGATGCCCAGAACTCATGATTGGTCATGTGATGACTTTATGTTCTCAGCCCCTTGGCCATGTTAAGGCTCAGCACAATTGTCCTGGAGACACAGGGATAGCAGAACTTGCTCAGAATAGAGAGGCATCTGTCTTCTGGAATGCTTACCAGGAGTTCTACAAATTATGCTCTAAAAATGCTCAGTAATGGTTGTTTTTGTTTTGTTACTAAGGATTTCTTTTTCTTGATGAGGGGGTTGGGGGTAGAGAGAATTTTTTTATTATGAAGTTAGTTCTGGAGCCTCTGTTTGTTTATAGTTTTTTGTTGTTTATTTTTTTGTTTTTTTAAGAGAAAGAGGCAAACTTTATCTCTTGGGGCCAGACAATGAATGCTCTAGAAGAATAGGGGGGAGTCCTCACTTGAGCAATGTGTAGCTCACACATGTCAAATATTCCCTCCTGTGCATGACCTATTTGATAGGCAGCGGTGAACAAGTAATTTCTAGGAATTGTAGGTGAGCATAGCCGTGGCCTTTGGCTGTAACCAAATAACTCTGGTCACTGAGCTAAGAAGAGATCATTTATTCATTCAATAACTGAGTAAATATTTATTAGGCATTGGTATATAGCAGGGGCCCAGTCCCATTGGCCAGTGTGGGATAGGGAGTAAAGGTCTGTATAGGAATCATGGTCAGATATGTGGCTCACTTACTGTATGGGAAAGGCCCAGAAAGGATCAAAGACAGATACCAGAACAGGCTTTAAATAGCCAGTTCTCTTCCACATGACATTTCTTGTTACAAGATTGTACTTGCCAGGATCTCACTTTCAGGGAATTAGAAAATTATCAGAAAGGATTTATTTTACACAAATTCCTCATCTCCAAAACATACCTGGAGAATTCTCTTTAATAACCATTTCCTTTCCTATTAACATTATACCAATATTCACTTTTAACAACTTTCTTCTGTAAGATTTTTGGGTGTTTTGATTAGTTAGAATGGTTCTGCATTAATGCTGAGAAAAAAAAGTTTTTTTTAACTTAAAAAATGTTTTTTAATGGTTAGTTTTTTTCAGAGAGGGAGAGAGACACAGAGCACAAGCAGGGGTAGGGCAGAGAGAGGAGACACAGAATCCAAGCAGGCTCCAGGCTCTGAGCTGTCAGCACAGAGCCAGATGCGGGGCTTGAACCCACGAACTGTGAAATCATGACCTGAGCCGAAGTTGGATGCTCAACCTAGTGAGCCACCCACCTGCCCCTTTTTTAACTTTAGTAGACACTATTTACTACATGCCAGCACAAGGCCAGTTGCTTTATACATTTCATTGCAAAGTAGGTATGATTTTCCATTTTACAGAGGAAACAGAGAAATTAAGGAATTGTGTGGAGTATAATGGGTTTTATGGTGGCAGACTCTGGACTTCTTGCTCCGAAGTGCACACACTTCCTCCTGCCCCAAGCCACCCAGGGTCCTCAGAACTGGCCTCTGAGTGCATCCCTCAGGGGGCTGCCCTGGTGGGGCAGTGGGGGCAGTGAGGTCTAACTGCTTGCAAATATCTGTTACCCAGTGGTAAGCAATGAAATCAGGCTCAAGTTGGGGGCATTGTCTTTTTATCTTAAAACCTACTTATGTTGCTGACTTTTTACTAGGTACTATTTGAGGTCCCAATTCATAATAGGACAGGGATAATAATAATAATAGCAATAGCAATAATAATAGCCTCCCTTTATTTATCTTATTATGTACCAGGAATGGTTCCAAGTAATTCATTTAATTCTCAAAATGTTCTTATGAGGTAAGACTTTTCATTGCCCTTATAGATAAGAAAAATGAAGGTACAGAGGTGAGGCAACTTGCCATAAGTCACATAGCTAGGAAGTGCTAGGAGCCAGGATTCAAACCTGGCACAATGACGTCCATGTTCTTCTTAACCATACCAAATAGACTTCTCACCAAGGGAATGATGAGGTAGAGGAGATATCCAAGTGAACAGACAAGTGCAATATAGCATGGTGAGGGCCATGATGAGGCATACACAAGGCCCTGCTGAGTTCAGAGAAAAGCTGGGCCTCAAGACAAGCACAGTGAACTGCCTGGTAAGGAAGGCAGAGAATGAATCATGAGGCCTGAGAGTGACTTGTGCAAAGGCCAGACACAAGAGTGCATGCTGTATTGGGCATCCACCCATGGTTAGTTCCTTGTGGCTGGAGACGGGGAGGGGAAGGAGACCAGGGAGGTGGAGACTGCTGTTAGAGGCATAGAGTAGTATGTCGAGGAAGGTATTTTTCCACAGGGAAGCGACACAGTGGTTTCTACTGAGGGGGCAAGACTGGAGGAGCCAAGATAGTTTAGAAGTCAACCGCATTCATCCAGGTAAGAAAAAAAAAGAAAGTTTGAGTCAAAACATTTTCCCTGGAGGTGGAGACAAGGAGGCAGAGTCAGGAGGTTTTTAGGAATATAAAGTGAGCTAGGCTTGGGAGACTAATGATGGGTGAAGTGATGGATTGGGAAGAGCCAGGCTGACTTTTACTTCCTGAAGGCTTGGAAGATACCGACGCTGTTCACCAACCGAGATGGGGGAGGAGGGAGTTAACAGTGAGAGCAACAACACAAGCCAGTCGTTGCTGAACATGCTGTGCTGTTCCACATTCTAAACACTTGATCTCTAGTAACAGCCCTGTGTTGTAGGCATTGTTATTATCCACGTAGATGAAGAAACAGAGGCACGGAGGGGTTAAATCATTTGTGTATGTGCAGCTGCCAAATGGTAGAGCCAGGATTTGAACTCAGGAACACTAGCACCAGATTCTATCCTCTTGGCCACTGTACTATGTTGGGAGCAAGATGAGGTGAATTTGGGGCATCTCAAATGCGAGAAGCCTGCAGAGCCATCAGATGACCATTTCTGGCAGGGAGTTGGGCCCAAGGGCCTGGAGTTCAGGGTGAAGATCAGAATTCCTCTGCCAGCTCAAAGTAGTTACAGGGCACAGGGATTGTCTACAACTAGACAGCCTGGGGCAGGGACTCCATGTATGGTCATCTTTTGGGCTTCTGTCCTCAATAACGGAAACACATTGGAATCATGAACATTATGAACTGATTTTTAACCATACGCTTAATGGTGAGGGTTTGGAATTTTAGTAAGCACTGCTTGTAACCAGTGGGCATCCAATTTAGGGAAGAGATTGTGCTTATAAAAAATGACTCATCACCTTAGATTCTTTGGGGACTAAGGTGGTGGGATGATTAAATAGATAAAATACAGACAGGACTCTCACTTGTCACATGATTCTGGATACAGCGAAGAGATCGGCCCTGATATGGAAACAGGCCGGCAGAATTAGTGGGAAAAAGCTAGGCTCAAGGCGTAGGAAATAACCAAATTAAATGGACTGCTTGCAGGCACAAGTCTACTGTGGGCTAATTTGTTTCCTGCAAAAAGGAAAAAATAAACCCTCAACTCATTTTTGTCTTCTTAAATTTTAAACAGGCACCGCGTAATTGCACTTTCCTTCTCTAAGATTGTTGCTTGGGAAAGGGGGAAGGGAAGAGAAAGAGAGAAAAGGAGGAGAGAGAGAAAGGGGGAGAGAAGAGGGGAAGTGCCTTGGGCTCCATCTCCTTGCTTATCAGGGATGCTAATAACCTCCCACCTGCCAGTACAACCACGAGATGGGTATGTTTCATCTAAGCATCTTCTCTTTGAAATATTAGTGCTTGCTCTTTTTCTGAGGAGAATTTCAACTTCAGTTTTCTTTCATCTCTGACTCTGCATGAGAAGCTATAGTTTAACGGCACTTAGTGGACCAATTGATTAAACACTGACCTCATTTGCAGGCTCAACCTAGACAGGATACAGAGAAAGCATGAAGCCTGTTTTGCCAGGTAACATGCTCATATTTCCTCTCTTTCTGCAGGACATTTGTCCATCCATCAGATATTTTGTGGAACGCTTATTACGTGCCAGGCACTGTGTTAGATGCTGGGAAGAACAACAGAGAATAAGAGTTCGCAACCCACTGAGAAGGAAAGGTCCACAGGCTGTAGCAGTGCAGTGTGATAAGTACTGCCAGGAGAGTGAGCATAGAGTGCCACGGATAGACCTATCAGGAGCATGAAACCAAGACTTGGAGTATCAGGGAAAGCGTTCCATATGCTAGAAGGGATGGGTATGGAAACTAAGCAGAGACCTGTAGGCTAACAGGAATTAGGTTGAGGAGCAAGAAAAAAGTTATAGGGCTCTAGGCTGTGGGAACAGCATGTGCGAAAGTCCTGAGGCTATAGAAGAAAAAGCATATGGAGGACAGAAAGAGTTTAGTGTGACTAGAGAGCATGAGTATGGGAGGAGGAAGGAGGCAGGATTATAAGAGACGTAAGGCTGGAGACGTAAACAGAGAAAGGTTTTGGACAGCCAGTCCTATTACAAGTTTGTACCACAATTATAATATGAACCATTAAAATGTTTTGAACAGGGATTGACATGATCAGATTTACAATATATAAATCTTGTACTGGCTGAAGCATGGGTAATGCCTTAGACTATGTTGCTGTAGTAAAACAATGTGAGAAGACGTTGGCCTGAACTAATACAGTGGCTTGGTAATAGATTGGTTTGAGAGGAGTTAGAAAGAGGGAGAAGCAAAGGGTCAAGGATGGAGCGGTGACACAGCCAGGCTGTGAAGGGTTCACTCTTTCCGCGACTGTGAGGGTGTCTGTAGGCCACACTTGTTTTGTTTGCTACTTATGGAGCTACACCTCTTAGAAAAACAGACTATATAATCGCTTCATGTTTCCCATGCCCTCTTTCCATGCAATCATTAATTCACTGAGCAAATTCATTATATTTCGTGTATCCCCTTGAGGAGTTTGCAGACAATTAAATAATTTAGAAAACCATATCAAGTTACATCACCATGTTAGGATAGGAGCATGGAAAATCTAAAGGGTTTGCATCCTCAAAACCCAATCTGGCTTCCTCTCTCAGAAAGGGGAAAAAACCCTCACTGCTAACTCAAATTCACATATGTATGACAAAATCACAACCAACACATTGCTGATCTCTCTCATGAGTTCTACACCTGCATTCCCAATTGCTTTCTTTTTTTTTTTAAGGTTATTTATTTACTTTGAGAGATAAAAAGTGCACATATGCATGTGCTCATAGGGGGAGGGGCAGAGAGAGAGAGGAAGAAAGAGAGAATCCCAAGCAGGGTCAGCACTCTCAGCACAGAGCCCGACGCAGTGCTCAGTCGCACAAACCATGAGATCATGACCTGAGCCGAAGTCGGACGCTTAACCAGCTGAGCCACCCAGGTGCCCTCCAATCAACATAACATCCTTCAGAAACATCAAACTTAGCATTTCCAAAAACAGCTTAAGAATCTTCCTTCTGTATTCCCTGGCATGGTGAGTAGTATCACCATCTCCTGATCATTCAAGCTAAAAACTTCAAAGACAACTGTGACCTCTCCTACTTCCTCATTGCACATTTGCAATCCAGCTGGTTACGAAGACTTGTCAAACAAAATGTACCCATATCCTTGTCGCACTAGTACATACTGGCATAACTTCTTCCTTGACTAATCCACAGTCTCATAATGGTTTCTTGGACACTACTCCATTTTTCACATTCTCATCAGAGTACTTCCTCTGTAAGCAAATCAGACTGTCATGATTTGACTGAAAAACTTCTGAAGACTCTCCATACCCAAAGGATAAAATCAAAACTCCTTAACAAGGTCCTTCCCAGTAAAGCCCCAAATTATATTTTTAGCCTCTCTCCTGGGCTAGACTATTAGCTCCACCATGGCAGAGACTAGGCCTTATTCATCTTTGTAGACTTAAGGTCTAGTGTAGCACATGACACATCATATTTGTTCAATAAATGTTTGCCAAAAGATTAAGGATATAAATGTGACACCTTCCCACTGTATTCACCTACTTCCTTTCAAGTTAAAATAGCGCATGCTGTGTTTGGCTATAGGCAGCATGACTGTGGCAGAATGAACTATGGCTTTCCTGGCTTCTAGCATCATCATCATCATCATCATCATCATCATCATCATCCCCAGAATTGCAGTGAACATCCAGTCATTGAGCTCTTACTGCCAGTGATGGATGATGTATAGAACAGGGAAAAAACATAGCTCACTTCCAGAGAGAAGGTGATCCTGGGCAGTGATAAATAAGGCTTGAAAAACAGTAATGAGCTTATAAGAATGATCATTTTTAGTCCACAAAAACTGAAGGTTTTGGTGCTAACGATCTCTGATGGAGCTTTGTTAACTGGCAACTAGGCAAGAGAAGGAAAATTGACATGGCCTCAAAGGCAAGCGGTAGAACTCCCCTACATTTAGTGGTATCCTTCAGAGCCTTTTTTGGAGAAGCACACTTCTAGGCAGGATGCTGATGACAAAAAGTTTGAAGGTTAAAGAAAATTTGTGTTTGAGGAAGAACAGATTATATATTACTTGTGTGTATCTGTGTATGAGTGTAAATGGAGGAAGGGTCAGTGAGAGAATTACCAAATTTCAGCATCCTTTTTATCCAATTATAAGAGATAGGTCTTTATTTTAGATATCTTGAAAAATAAATTTAAAGAAGGAAATAGTAGTAATCCCAATGTCAGGAATAATAAGCGTTGCTGTTTAACATTATTAATTTTGAGTGTTTTATATGTTTATTAAATAGTCTAACATTACTGTTGATGACCACAATCTCTGTCGTGAAGTAGAAATAGTTTCAAGTGGGGGCCCCTGGGTGGCTCAGTTGTTTAAGCCTCCCACTTCAGCTCAGGTCATGATTTCACAGTGGTGAGCTCGAGTCCCATGTCAGGCTCCATGCTGGGTGTGGTGCCTGCTTAAAATTCTCTCTCTCCCTCTGCCCCTCCCCCACCCCCATGCATGTGTTTGCTTGCTCTCCCTCTTTCTCTCAAAAAAAAAAAAAAAAAAAAAAAAAAAAAGGTTTCCAGTCTTACTACCTTCTTGGCCTTGGAAAGTTAGTTCAACTGTTGAAGCCTCCATTTTCTTTTCTCCAAATAAGGATAATAACCTGTAGCCAAAAGTTCATTTTGAAGGTTAAATGAAATAACATAAATAAAGTGCTTAGCATGGTATGTATCACACATAGCAAGTGCACCACAAATATCAGGGACTATTTTCTCTAACAAAAGGGGTGTCATGCTTTGTGTGTGTGTGTGTGTGTGTGTGTGTGTGTGTGTGTGTGTGTAGTTGGGTGTCATGCTTTTTCTTCCTAATACTTCCTTTTTAATTCTTTCAAAATATTCTATCGTATGACTGTAGGGCAATTTATTTTATTACTGTGTGGTTAGGAAGGTAGTTCAGCTTTTAACTATTTATGAATAGCATTGCAAACAACTTTCCTTAGCTTAATCTCTACTGTATTAATCATGTATACATGATTATTTCCTTAGGATGAATTGCTAGAAGAGGAATCACTAGGTTAAAGGGCATGAATATTTGAAGATTCTTCATACCTGCTGCCAAACTGTCCCCCAGAGAAGCTGTACCAGTTCTCCCTCTGGCCTATATGAGAGATCTCATTTCTCACCCTCACATATATATACGTATACATATACATTTAAATCTTTCCAGTTTAGGGGCGCCTGGATGGCTCAGTCAGTTAAGCGTCCAACTTTGGCTCAGGTCATGATCTCATGGTTCATGGGTTTGAGCCCCACGTTGGGCTCTGTGCTGACAGCTTAGAGTCTGGAGCCTGCTTCAGCTTCTCTGTCTCCCTCTCTCTCTGTCCCTCCTCCCCTCGTGCTCTGTCTGTCTCTCAAAAATAAAAAAAAAACATTAAATCTTTCCAGTTTAGTATGTCACTACCACCCCCCTTTTAATACTTAAGTATTATAGTACCATTTGAAGCCCAATAGCTCTGGAACATTTAATATTAATGTTGGGGTTACATGAATGATAAATGCCCCTTGTATAGTATGCTGAAGAAACTGGAATATCCTCCAGAAGACGAGATCAAAGGGGAAACTCCATTACTCTCTTCAAGGATATACAAGGTCTTTGTGAAAGCCTTCCTTCCCATGTTGTGTGTGGTTTAACTATACAAGAGGAGCCAGCCTTCAACAAAAATAAGAGATACTTCTCTTGAATACAAGGGCAGAAGAGCAACTTTGAAAAACCTGAAACATTGGAGGGCTCCTGAGGGAGATCATGGATCCCTGAAGTTCTGACAACCAAGCACAGTTTCCTTTCTGCTCAGGTGGCTAGAGAACCTGCACCCAGTCTGCGATTCTTTGGTTCTTTGAGTGGGGTGTTGATTTTGTGACATTTTTGGAACTAGAAGGAGATGGTTTTATTCCAGTGTGCACATCAGGTGACATTTTGAAACAGATGAATTAAGCTCCTTTCAGAGCCATCTCTCCCTTTCCGAGTTCACACACGTGCAATGCAGTCCTGCCATCAGCTGTCTGTTTTGTTTTTGGTTTTTTATATATATATTTTATTGTCAAATTGGCTTCCATACAACACCCAGTGCTCATCCCAAGTCAGCTATCTGTTTTGAAGGAGGTTACTAACTTGCAGTAACGTCCACAGTCTTTTAAAAATAAAACTTTCTGTATTGTTCTTTTCACGCTTTGGCAGAGTTTTATAGAAAGGGGTATTTACTGTTAAAAAGTATGTTTAATGGCGGAGTACATAATGAAGAAATAAATAAGGGCAAAAATGCTGTTTTTTCGTTCCTGACCAGTCTACCCCAGCTCTTCCCCCTGGATTCTTTCACACAAAGAACACATTGTTATTGGAGCCATTACAGAGCTCCTCTGCTTTGCCAGGCTCTGCGGGGCTCGGGGGAAATGGCTATAGATTGCAGCGGAAAAGTCCATCAGACAGATCACATGTGACCCTACTGTTTCTCAGAAAGAATGCACTAGAACACTTCAGCTGAATAGACAGATTTTCCAAATGTTTTAAATCAGTTTTGAGACAAAAAGAGGAAGATGCTAAGAAATGGATTTGGCCTATACACATTTGACCATGCGGTGCCCATTTCTCTGGAATGCAGACATTAGGGGCTTTCATGTGGATGGGGGGACCTTAAGGGGCAAAAAAAAAAAAAAAAAAAAAAAAACCCTCCCAGCCCACCACAACAATTAAGCAGCAATTGAAGAAAAGGAGGCAAGAAAAGATGGCCCTGTGTTAGTACAATAGCTCTGGGGCTTTTCATTTTGGGGCATAAAGACAGAACAGAGAATGTTGTTTTCTTTTTAAAGCCCTTTTAAAAATGGTAACTGCATCCTGCTCTTGTAGATGTATTACTTATGACATCCCAGTTTTCATCCGTTCATGATTTTACATTAGAGTTAAATCTCTGCAGCTTGAATCTCACGGCTGAGTTAGCCAGAGCCCATAAAATATTGAAACCTTTAGAGCAGCAGCCAGCCAGGTTGAGAGAAGTTCATGTCCAAAGCTGAGCTTTAGATTCTGAGACATCCCAATTGGAGTGTAGTACAGAAAAAAGCACTGATAAAATTTTCATAAAAATGAGCTAAGGATATTGCTAGCATGCTTCCCAGCATCTGTATGAAAACTTAATCTGAGCTAATGGAAAGGATATGAAAGCCTTTCTCAATTCAAACACAGTCAATGCATGATTCATAAATTATTGTCAGAGAAGTGATTCAGCTCCCAGATTTATTCTCTTTTGGGTAGAAGCAACCAGAGGAAAACTGGGTCTTTTTGACCTTTAATGCCAACAAATTTTACAGTAGAGCTGTCAATATAACCAAGTAAACTGGTCATTTCTCCAAACAGCAACAAAATACCCTCATATACCCAGTGCGAGCTAATATTAACTTGGCCCACTAGGTTACTGACAGCACATTCAGAGCAGCAAATCCCAAACATCTGAGCTTATCTGGTTACATAGGACGGAATGGAATCTGTGTGGCCATGCCCACGTGGTCAACCATAGTTTGGGTGAAATGTGGTTCCTAGGTGTTTCCTCACCTCTGGACTTTTTGAGTGGTGACACTGGACTCACATTACCCCATAAAGAAGGCATTATTACCATTAGCAGCTCAAATTTATAGATGGAGAAAAGGAGCTCAGGTTTGTGCATTGGATCATAATAGAAAGGTATTATATAAAAATTATGCACATTGTTCAGATTAGTGTAATATGAGTTTAAGTAGGACAGTAGATGGAAACTTAAATACTCCTGTGTGTTGGGAGTCCTGTTAAAATGTCCTTTTAGTCTTGTATTTCTTCATTCATCAGGTATGTTTGTACCCTACCAAATGCTGAGCATTGTGGAACATGTGAAAATGAAAACACAGACTGTCTTTAATGAATTAAAAACCTTATGCAATAGAGCAGTAGAATTTCAGACTCAAAAAAGTTCTTAGAGGTTATTTTGTCCAGTCATTCTCCTCTTTAGAGCTTTAGTCTTTTCTACAACATCCCCATCGAGTGGTCAACCTACCTAGGCTGTAAGATGCTTGGTAAGAATCCTTGCCCTTGTTTAACAGCCAATTACTTAAGTTAGAAACCTATAATCAGTTTTGGTTCCTGTCACACTCCTACACTTGGGACCTTGTATTGCAACTTCTGTCTACCAGTGTTTATAAGAACTCTCCAGCCCTTCTGCTGTGGTGCCACAGCCTCTGTTCAGGCTTAATTATCTCTCACTAGGACTGTTTGAGATTCTGCAAGTTTCCCTGCTTGTGATCTCCTCTTCATCCAATTTACCCTGCTTTCTGTCAGTGTAGTTTCTTTCTAAGATCTGATCATGTCACCCATGTGTTTTTAAAAGCCTTTTTAGGCTCTTCATTTATTACAGAATTAATTCCAAACTCATTAGCATGCTATTCAAGGCCCTCACATGGGACTCTGATGTACCTTTTCCAGGCTCATCTCCATGCAACCCTAGAATAGTGGTTCTCACTCCTGGTTGCACATCAGGCCTACCTGCAGGTGGAGCTTTTAGCAAATTCCAAAACGTAGACCCAATCTGAGATCAACTGAGTGAGAATTTGGGGAAGCAGGACACAAACAGGTATATTTTTTGAAAATTCTCCAAGTAAGTGTGATGCATAGCCAGGGTTGAACTTACTGCTTTAGGAGTACTGGGTCATTTCTTCTTTTCTTTTAAATTTCTTTTCTTTTCTTTTTTTTTTAAAGAGAGCATGCATGTGTGTGAGCAGGGAGAGGCAGTGAGAGAGAGGGAGAGAATCCCAAGCAGGCTCCACACTGTCATCACAGAGCCTGATGTGGGGCTTAATCCCATTAATCATGAGATCATGACCTGAGCCAAAATCCAGAGTCAGACACTTAATCAACTGAACCATCCAGGCACCCCAATCATTTCCTCTTCTTTTAACAACCATGAACTTTCATGTTTCTGTGGTTTTGTTCAAGCTGTTACCAGGAACTGAAATCACACTCATCTCATCTCAGTCTAGGACAAAGGCAAACATTTGTATTTAGAGTAGTCAGTATGCTGAGAGGACATTAAAGAATGGAAGAGGTTTCCCAGAGGAGAGACATTAGGGAAAACTGAGCATCACACCATATTCTAGGGACTGTTCTATGGGCTAGGGATACAGTGAACATGTTTGGACTGTAGAATGTAAGCTTCGTGAGAGTAGGAATATTCTCTGTCTTGTTTCATGTTGTACCTCTAGCCCATCTAGACAATCCCCACGATACAGTAGGTGCTCACTAAATGTTTGTTAAAAGAGTGAATGTTAATTTGAGGTGCCTCTGAGATGTTCAAGTAATACAAGATACACAAGTATTGATGGCTTCCATTTTTGGCTATGTCATTAGCTTAGTCCAGCACTTGAGTTCACGAAGTTATTTTCTGAACTCCAGATCTGTCATTTAAAGTATGAGAGTTCTCCCAGGTTTCTGTTATTTGCAAACATGTCTATTAACAACCAGAAGGTTGTGTTTGTTTTTATTTTTGTGAGTGTGATCTGTGGAGATGCCCACATTGCTCCCAGATTCATCAGTCATTTGTGAAGTGTGTTCTGTGTGCCCAATAACATAAATTTATTAAACGTGAGAGTTTAAGAGCAGTGTAATAGGTAGTCCTCCCCTCAAAGATCTTAGAGTCTAGTTGGAAACTAAATTGCTGTAAAACAAAATAATAGACAGAAGGCAATCTACTAAGCTAATAAATATGTTATATGAGGTACAACTGGACATTTAATAATAAAATAGGTGGCCCTCCCTGATAGGTGAAATGAAAACGTTATTTTCCACACTTCTCAAGTATGAGTGGTCAGCGGTAAGCGCAATGTAATTCCCAAGGCAGAAAGCTACACCCAGGTGTTATCAGGTGCCCAAAAGAGGCCTGATGATCATATATTCCGGGGTTTTTCAGAGATACTTGTACAATTGGAATCATGTTTAGAATAGGTGATATCTGTAACTTCAAATTTAAGATCTCTGAAGTAATATTCTCAGACAGGAAGAATTACTTCAAATAATTAGGTCAACTTGCAGTCATCCTTGCTGAATCCCCTGCAGCAGCTGATAGAGGATAGATGGTCTGACCACCTCCCTTCATGCCAGCCCCTTCCCTGAGCCCCATACAGTGGGCCTGGGGGGCCTCAAGGGTGGGAAGGGCTCTGGGGCTATTGCCAGCTTCAGGGCAGTAAAGCCAGGACATCATATAAGTCACCTCTGATTTTGAGAGCCGTTTCTCTCCTTAAGGGATTGTCTTACATGCCAAGATGCATAGGATACATACTGTAGAAGCCAAGGGATGTAGAATACAAACCAGTGCGTTATTTAAATCACGCCTAGGGGAAGCAAGAAGGTTCTTCTAATTAGCTTTTCCAAAATCACTGTGTTAACAGTATGGGGATCAGAAAAATGGACTGAGGTATCCTTGTATACCTGTGTGTGGAACATTTCAAAACACTTATTGTAATTGCACAACATCAGTAGAGCTGCTGTTTCAAGGGCTGCTAGAGATAAAATTCTACCGTGTGGTTAAAATGTTGGTCTTTGTGCTGGAAGATTAAAGAGAATGGTCTCGTTTATTTCTCTTTGCTGTATGGAGCACATAATTGCATTAGCAGCATTACCAAACCCCTTAAAAGATCCCTTACTCAGGTTGATTTAAAAAAAGAAAAAAACCTAAAATCAGTTTCTCACCTGAAAAAATAAATACCTATGTAAAAGCCAGGGAAGCAGGCATATTTCCTCGCTCATGGTTTCCTTCTACTGTAGCAGCATCTGAGGCTATTTGGTCTCAGGGTGTCCGTCACCTATAGACTCAGGTTTTATGAGTGCTGACCTCATTTGCTTCCTTTGTTTTTAATTGCCCAAGCAGCAGTGAAAAAGGAGGCGAAGAATACCATTACAGCTCACCAAGTTAACATACATAAATGGCCCTGTTATATGGGGAGGCTGTAATAAGTCATGTGACAGAAAGCAAAGGCAGCCCAGCGTGCAAAGGGAGCAATTTTCTGCCCCGCAAACAGCACTTCAGGTGCTGTCGTTCATCTTTCTGTGACTTGCTCTGTCAAAGTCCGCCCAGAGCAGAGGTGTTCAGGGACCCAACAGGCCATAAGTGTCCAGCTGAAAAACCTGGGAGATATCCCCAGGCCCTAGGAGTTCACTTTTTCGGTTGCACTGATTTACTTCAGAATGCTCCTTCAGGGAATTTCTGCCTTCCGTTGCTTTACTTTCCCATTTCCTTTCTTGTCATCTTTAAAAATCCATTAAAGATCACGCAGGCAGTTTCTGCAGGCTCAAATCTCTGAGAGTTTCTGTCGCTTTCATAAAATGCCCTACCCTTTCAGTAGGCTGTGGTCTCTTTTGTGTGATTAGGGCCTGGATGCTATTAAGACTTTTAATTAGAGGTGGTGATCATAGATCAAGAAAGCGGAAGATGGCCGAAATTCTCAAGGAAGGCAACGTTTTCCCATCCGGGGATCTAAAATGGCCACTGGGCTCACAGATCCAGTATAGAAACACTAACTATGGATTATCAAAACAGGAAGCAAAATTAAAATGTGCTCTGCATCCCCTATTTCCCCCTGATTATTTCTTTCAAAGGACTCCAATTGCCAAGGTTAAGTGTTTATTGTCAACACCCACTGAAGGCTGCTTTAGGAAAAGAAATTCAGCTTTTAATTTGTTTACAAATCCAATTTCCAAGTGTACTTCTTACCCAGCAAAGCACAGACGTCTTCTGAAATCTTGCCCATATTTTCTTTCCTCCCACTGAGTCTTCTGTCTACAGCTTTGCACACAATTCTTTCAGTGTGTAATATGCATGCAGCTTTCTCCACAATACAGGAAGATTATATTCAAATGCCACCTTGCCGATCATATCATATTAATTCAGGTTTGTCTATCATTTTGTGTGGTTGCTGCTTTGCCTTAGGTATTATAATAACAATACCTCACCTGTCATATCCCACTAGCACTGCCTCACCTAGAAAATTGCTCTAATATTGCCTCGGATCTTACAGACCCTTTTTATTTAAAAAAAAATTTTTTTTGCACAAGCTTACCTATTACAGCATAATAATTGAACTTTTATTGGAAGCCTCCACATATATTTTTACGAGGGTTTTTTTTTCTAGTCCAGCAATTGTTACATGTTGATTCTACAGCAGATTGAATCATTCAAAGCCAGTCTTTTTGCTCATCTGTAAAACATCTTGTTCCCTTTTCCAACCACTGCCAATCTCTATTTGGGTAGCTTTAGTAATATTTCCAAATAGATGAGCAGCTATTCAAAGCGTTATTTATTTGGGGATTTTAATATTAGGCAATATTATATGACTCTATAAGAAGATGCGTGGAAGTCTTGGGTTGAAAATCTGAGCTTAATATTTCATTTCTAGTGACAAAAATTTAAATGTACACGTTTGAAAACAAAATAAAAATTCTTTGAAACACATTTTTCAGATAAATCCAAAGTGTGGCAAATGCTAAATGGAGATTTCTTTTCACAATAATAGAGACAGATTTTGCATTAATGTATTATTTTAAATAGCAAAAGGTGCTTAAGTAATTTTCAAGTATCCACAGCCATAGGTAATTTGGTCGCAGGGCTTAGGAGAAATCTGGCTGCCTTAACATGGCATGTTGAATTAGAAGAAGTCTACCTTTAAGTGCTATATAATGAAAACAAATGGTACATTTAAAGGCTGCCACTGCCTTGTAATGTATGCTATGTTCCAGAGAGAAGAGTAAGTTACTGAGAACAAATACCATCTCATTGGCTAAAAAGCCGTCACCAATATCTTTTCACATAATTAAACTGGACATGTTTTAGAAAAATGAAATGACAAAGATACACTGTTAAGCTGCAAATAGTATTCAATGGCATTATCAAATGCAGAGATTCCAAGGTTTGCATATTAATGTAGGGAAGGTGCTAATTTGAGTGCTTTAAGCTCCATTCACAAGCCTGTTTACATGCTTTGTTCCACCTGGCCTGTTTGGAGGTTTGTCAGAAACCTAACAAGCAGAAAAATATTGCATTTGAAAATACACATGCATGTTTAATTAAGCCAGGGCCACTGAACATTCCTCAATATATTTAGCTGGTGAGGCTTAAGCTCCATCAGAGCATCAGGCATTATCACCTTTTGAAGTATTGCCGAATCTTTAATATTTAAAGCACAAAGCAGACTGTAATAAAAAATTCTAGCAGACCCTAGAAGATTAAAGACGCTTTATAAATGTGACAGTTTGTAAATGGAACACCAGTATTAAAGGATCCCCCCCGATATTTCACAGCATATTTTTCAGGTGTATGCTAAATTATGAATACAATTAAATAGCAGTAATTATTCTCCAGGAGTGGACAGCACATTTAAATGCCTATGAAATTTGCAGTTGGCTACAGAATAGGGATTTATAGCATAGTGACCTGAGCGGGCAAGGCAATTCTTCCTAGTAGGTATCAACAAAAGCTCTTTTAAGTCCGGTGAGAACTTCACTCACCCCATCTGACGTGCATCATTCAGGAGTCTGAAGCCAGTGACCATCCTGGATAAGTGCACAACTGCAAACAGATGTATTGGGAAAGAATTAAGTAGGGCTCTTATACCCAGAGGCTTGTGTCTTAGGAGCCACATTTGCAAATACCACTAAACAAAAGAGCTCTGTGGCTTTTATGTCTTTGGTCCACCGATCTGATCAAATACAAGCAGTACCTGGCATAGAGTAAGCTCTAAGCAAATACTTGGGAAATAAGTGAATGAATGAGTCATAATAAATATGAAATGATGTGTCTATTGTCATACCTTCATATTGTCATGAAATGAGTTTTCCTGGAAACTAAATTTAGCTCGAGATTTAGTCTAATCCATGAAAAAGTAGGGAGGATAGTGGTATGTTTTGCACTTGAGACAAGAGCACATACCAGTGTTTTTTAGTTATCAAATACTTTTTAGGGAGGTGAGATAGTGTGTGCATTACAATAGGCATTGTTCTGTTACTAATCACCTATGGAAGCCTGGCCAAGTCCCTGAAAATCAACATCAGCTTCCACATCTATAAAGTGGTAAGAGTGGAAATAAATGAAAGAGACTACAAGAACAGTAGATGAGTGAAACTAAAGAAGCTGGTTCTTTGAAAAGATAAGCAAATTGTGACAAACCTTTAGTTAGACTTACCAAGAAAAAAGAAGACTCAAAATCAGATATGAAAGATCTGTTACAACTGATACCACAGAAATACAAAGGCGCATAAGACACTGTGAACAATTATATGCCAACAAATTGGACAATCTAGAAGAACTGAATAAATTCCTAGAAACCTAAACCCACCAAGCTTGAATCACGATGTAACAGAAAACGTAAACTACTGATTACTAGCAAGGAGATTGAATCCATAATCAAAAACCTCCCAACAAACAAGGTCTGAGATCAAATGGCTTCACTGGTGATTTACACCAAACATCCAAAGAAGAACTAATACCATCTTTCTCAAACTCTTCCAAAAATAGAACAGGGGGAAATTATTCCAGACACATTTTATGAAGCCAACATTACCCTGCTACCAAAACCAGACAAGGATGCCATGCAAAAGAAAATTATATGCCAATATCCTTGATGAACTTAGGTGTAAAAATCTTCAATAAATGCTACCAAACTGAATTCAACAATACAGTAAAAGGATCATACACCATGATCAAATGGGATTTATTCCAGAGATGCAAGGATGGCTTAACACCTGCAAATCAGTGTGATACACCACATTAACAAAATGAAGGCTTGAGAATCCTATCATCTCAGATGCAGAAAAGACACTTCACAAAATTCAGCAACCATTTACATAAAAACACTTGGGGTACCTGGGTGGCTTAATCCATTAAGCGTCTGACTCTTGATTTCAGCTCAGGTCATGATCTCACGGTTCATGAGTTTGAGCTCCACACAGGCTCTGCACTGTCAGTGCTTGAGATTCTCTCTCTCTCTCTCTCTCTCTCTCTCTCTCTCTCTCTCTCTCTGCCCCTCCCCTGCTTTCTTCCTCCCACTCTCTTTCTTCCCCCCACCCCGCTCTCAAAAATAAACATTTAAAAAAACCTCTCAACAAAGTAGATACAGAGGGAACACACCTTGACATAATAAAGACCATGTATAACAAGCCACAGCTAACATCATGTTTAATGGTGAAAAGCTGAAAGCTTTCCCTCTGAGATCAGGGACAAGACAGGGATGTCCACTCCCCCCACTTTTATTCAATGTATTATTTGAAGTTCTAGTAAGATCAATTAAGCAAGAAAAAGAAAAGCCATCCAAATTGGAAAGGAAGCAATAAAACTGCCACTATTTGCAGATGACATAATGTTACATATAGAAAATCCTAAAGACTCCACACAAAAAAAATGTTAGAATAAATGAATTCAGTTAAGTTTTAAGATACAAAAATTGATACACACAAATCTGTTGCATTTCTTTACTAATAAGAGACCGTCAAAAAGAGAAATTAAGAAAACAATCCCACTTACAATTGCATCAAAAAGAATAAAAATACCTAGGAATAAATTTAACCAGGGAGGTGACAGACCTGTCTGTTGAAAACTATAAGACATTAATGAAAGAAATTCAAGAAGACACAAATAAATGGAAATATATTCTGTGCTCATGGATTGGAAGAATTAGTATTGTTAAAATGTCCATACTACCCAAAGCAATCTACAGATACAATATAATCCCTATCAAAATTCCATTGGTATTTTTCACAGAAATAGAATGAATAATCAATCCTAAAATGTATATGGAACTACAAAATACCCAGAATAACCAAAGCAATCTTGAGAAAAGGGATAATTCCTTCTCATAAGAATTAAATGACACGATGAATGGCAGTTACTTTGCTTGACACAGGCACATTGGGATCGCTTAATAAATAATAACCTTTCACTGAGAAAGGCAGCACAGGTTAGTAGTTAAAAGCAGAGATTCTGGCCCAGACTGCCTGCATTTGAGTCTTGGCGATGCTCCTCTACTTGCTGACATTGGGCGGGTTAGTTGATTTGCCTGTGCCTCCGTTTTCCTGGCTGTAAAATGGAGATAGTAATTGAACCTACTCCAAGGGTTATTATAACAATTAAATGAGTTATGAGGCATGACACTTAGTAAGCAAATAAGGTTTTGTGAAATAAATGAAGCAGTAATCCTGTTGCCTGCCACAGGAGACCCTCGGGTATTGAAACCATTGCAACTCTTTGTGAGGCAAATGAAGTGCATTTCAGAGAAGACCCAGGAGAAGCCTCTGTCATTACTTTTGCAAAACCTCTTAGGTGTCTGTGATATAATGTAAAGAACTGCAGGGGCCGAATTTCTGGCTCAGAGCCTCAGAAAGTATTCTCCAAAATACTGAAAAATAATGCAGCTATTGGAAACTTTTCGCGGAGTTGAGAAAAATAGGAGCTTCTCAGCCATCTACCTCAGCAGGAGAAGCTGGTATCACCTCTCAACTGTTCTGCTGAGACCCCGGGACCCATTCCCAGTCCCCACTAAGGAGACTGATGAGATTAGCCTTGTTTATTGAGAACCTACTGTTGCAAGGGCTCTACAAACTCATTATTCCTGGGAACCCCATGAGGAAGGTACTATTATTATCACCATTTTACAAATGAGGAAATTAAGGTGCAGAGCAGTTACTTAATTTGCACAAAGTGGTAGAGCTAGTAAGAGGTGGAGCCAAAACTCAACCCAGGCAGTCTGACTTTGGAGCCCATATTACTAACCACTGAGCTATATTGTCTTCTTGTGGGTGAATGTGTGTGAGCACTCAGAAATTTTAAGCTGTATTTTACTTGGGTTCTATTGAGTCTTGGTGTTGAGGGAGGGTGATAACCACTGCTTATGTTCATGTTTATATAATTAGAGTGTGTGTGTGTATATGTATGTAGGGGTTATATGTGTGTGTCTGTTTACTTCAAGGAATCCCATGAAGCAGAACTTAAAATTGCTTTTTGCTGGAAAAGCAGTAATGATGAGTGATGGTACAATGGGTGAGAAAGTTTGCCAGAGGGCCAAATTTTCTTCCTCCTAGGAAGAAACACGTTCATGCCTCTATATATCAAAACCCATGGATAGTCCACTCATACTGCCTCTGGGTTTCACTCTGTGGTTTGCTTTGGCCAATGATAAAATAACAAATTTCATATAAGCAAACTTGAAAACTGCTTGTGTACTGAGGCTTTACCTTTCTTGCTGCTCTTGGATCTTTGCTGCCATATGAAGAATTCTTGACTAGCCTGCTAGATAATGTGTGACATCCATTTCTTCTCTTTTCCCAGTTGACAGCTGACAATCCCTAAACTTGTGAATGTGAGGCTATTCTAGATCATCCAATCTCCAGCTCATCCCCTCTCCACCTCTCCCCACCCCCAACCACAGACTTTTGAGAAAGCATAGTATAAGCTGGCCCAGAAAAGCACTATCCAACTGACCAACAGAACATCCTTTCTCTTGCTACCCCCGGACCTTAAAAATTACTGCTGGAATAGCAATGAAATCTTTGCAGCATTCAAAGATTTATCCCTTCATTATATATATATATATACACACATACATATATATATACATATATATGTATATATATATATATATTTTTTTTTTTTCATTTCCTTTCATGCTCGGTCCTGGTCATACAATAGTGGAAAGCCAGGAACAGTTTTTAGGAAACTTCCTTGGAGGAACATCCATATAGATGAAAGTAGTAGTAAACCAACTTGTTAGCTATTGTAAGTCATGTAACAACACTTGACAATAGCCAATGAGTGGGGAGGGTTGGAGAGAGATAATGAGTCTCTGAGAATTAGGTATTATTGCCTTATTAATACCACAAGTGGGAAAGCAGTTCAGATCAGAAAAAGGGAGATAGAGGTTGATTATGTTCACTAAGTTGGAACCATACCCTCCTTTTTCTTCTTATTATATATTATTAATTATACTTTATTGTTTATATTATATATTTTATTATATTTGTGGTTGATATTTCTATTTTGTTCTGTATTTTACATTATAAATTATATCACATTTTTCTTATTTTCTTAGTTTTCTGGATTTATGCTCCTTTAAACATCATTGCAATGTCTATTACAAAATTTCCCTCCAAAAAAACTGTACCATCTTACACTTCCAACATTTTATAAGATTTTGGGGCCTACTTTCTTAAGTGGAATTCATTTAGTTACTTCATAAAAACATTGCCATGTTCTGTTGACCAAAGTTTACTCCCTACAATATGTGTTGTCAATTGAGTCTCAAAACAATGCATATCAATGAACACCTAATGTGTACTTGCTATGAGCCAAGCATTGACCCCATTAATATATCACAACTAAACAAGGGTTGAAAAGTACAGAAAGTGACAGAAGCAAACCCGATTGCCCAGAACATGAACTTCAGGCATACATCCTGAGGAAAGTGCTAACAGTATTGGGGAAAGTTTTTGAATTGAGAGTCAGGAGTCCTCTTAACTGGACTCTTGGTCCCACCAATGGCCAGCTGTAATTACCAATAATAACTAATATGTATTGGTGTTACTACAGTAAAGCAAATAATATATTAACTATTTAAAAACATACCATCTCCTTTAAATTTTACTGCTATCCTGAGTACCATTATTATTCCGGTTTTACAAATGAGAATGTTGATGCTCCAAGAAGGATGGATATTATTTGCCCAAGGTCTCAGAGGTAATAAATTGCAGGGCTGTGTTTAAAATCCAGTTCTGTGTCACTCGTAGGGCTTTTATCTATTGTGCCACACTGCTAGATGACTGACTTTGGGCAAATCACTTACTCTTGTGAAGGGTCAGTTTATTCATACTTAAAAGAAGAAAGTCAAACTAAGATGACCTCTAAATTCCTTCCATTTCTAATATTTTATGATTCAAACATTCCTTGTTACCCATACTGTTTGCTTAGTAATCAGAGCTTGAAAAATCTTGACCAAACGTTGCGATAGGTTTGGAACTCTTCCCTCAGAAAGGAACTTTCCAACTATAAATCCCTAACACTGTTTAAGTGTAAAGTAATTGTGTTCTGACTTTGAAATCTTGGATCCAGTATTCTTCATCACCATATTTTCTCTCTTTCTGCCTCTGTGATTTTAAAAGAAGTAGTTGAGGGGGGGAGGAAATATATTTTTGAGGAGACAAAAAGAAACTTGGAAATACACTACTTCTAATTCTACTGCAGCAGGGGTTGTAAACTTAAATATCTACTGGGAAATTTCTTTTCAAAATAAATGCATGAAATGGCCCAGATGTAAGAGAGCACTGTTTTACTAAGTTGCTTGCATTGCTACCATGGATAATGCCAACCTCTTTACATTGTTTTATAAAATACCACGTAGGGGACATCTAGAAACATGACAAATTAATAACACACACTTACCTCCTTTCTATCTCAAAACTCAATAAAATGACAACAAAAGCAGGTATAAACCATAAGGGCAAAGACAATGGAAAAGGATATATAAAAGGATGAGAGATTTCAACCCATTTTTATAATCATGCAAATTGACACAGAAGTGGTAACTGCCTTGGCATAGCAGAGGAAGCTACAGCTTAAGGCCTATGTAGGAGGAGAAAACTAGGAGAAATAAGCTGATTCACTTCACAGAACTCCGGAAAAACACAGGCTTGGAGATTCCTGGTATCATAACAGTGTGTGTAGTGTGGGAGGTGGGGGCAGGGTGTCTGACAAGTGGTGCTGACATCAGAGCAAATGGTTAAAAGTCCTTAAACAGTCATATTGAACCCCTAGCTTCTACCCTATCAAGCCAGACAATGTACTTCTGTGCAGGAGATCAAAGGGATATTTTCTGGATAAATTGTACTATAGAAACTCTGAATTTTAAAACAAACAAACAAAAGAAAAGGTGAGGTATAGGTCTAAAAAGTCTAGGGATGAGTGTTTTTCTTCTGACTCTGGCTAATGACTTGTCTTACTAAGAACAGCTAGAAGAGCTGTATAAACATTTTTTAAGGATTTATTTGAAGATATAACAGAACTATCAGGGCATTCAAGATTTAAGGGACCAAGATCCCTGACAGAAGGAAAGTGGAAAGTGGTAAGAATAACACGCAGCCTTGCCTGTGTCTTCAATTTATAAAGGACAACCAAGAAACTACAGTTTTATGGGGATGGAGAGACAAAAGTTTAAGCTTGGAGTCAGCCAAGATAGTAGGTTTTGTATAATACTCCAGACCTCTAAAGATTTAGGTCCTACATGTAAGGGCAAACTTGAAATAGACCAGTCTCATAAAGACTGCACCCTAGCTTCAAATTATTGACCATATTAAGGAGATATTATCCAAGCTAAATTATCTGCTAGAAGGAAATGTATTTTAATTCTGGAGGATAATTACACTATCAAGACCCTGAAATTTTCTCTGTTTTAAACGCTATGTCTGGGATTTAGTTTTTTTTTGTTAAGGCAAATGAGAAGACATAAACAAATGACTGAAAACAAAGGGGGGAAAACAGAAAATATAAGTATTCAAGAGAAACCCAGATATTGAAATCATTAGAGATTCTGAAGTAACTATGATTGATATGTTGTACAAAGAAAAATATATAAAATCTCAGGAAATAAATTGAATCTATAAAAATAAATATTTTTTTAAAATTTAACTTAAAGTTAGTTAACATATAGTGTAGTATTGGTTTCAGGAGTAGAATTTAGTGATTCGTCAACATATAACACCTAGGGCTCATCCCAACAACTGCCCTCCTTATGCCCATCATCCATTTAGCCCATCCCTCAACCAGCTTCCCCTCCCGCAACCCTCAGTTTGTTCTCTGTATTTAAGTGTCTCTTGTAGTTTGCCTCCCTCTCTGTTTTAATTTATTTTTCCTTCCCACCATACTGTTTTCCAAAGTGGCTGTACCAGTTTGCATTCCCACCAGCAGTACAAAAGGTTCTCCTTTGTCCACATCCTCACCAACATCTGTGGTTTCCTGATTAATTTTAGCCATTCTGACCAGTGTGAGGTGGTATTTCATTGTAGTTTTGATTTGTATTTCCCTGATGATGAATGATGGTGAGCATCTTTTCGTGTGTCAGTCATCTGGATGTCTTCTTTGGAAAAGTGTCTATTCATGTCCTGTGCCTATTTCTTCACTGGATTATTTGTTTTTTGGGGCATTGAATCGTTTAAGTTCTTTATGGATTTTGGATACTAATCCTTTATCTTCTGTCATTTGCAAATATCTTCTCCCATTCCATCGGTTGCCTTTTAGTTTTGTTGATTGTTTCCTTCACTGTGCAGAAGGTTTTTATCTTGAGGAGGTCCAGAGAGTTCATTTTTGCTTTTGTTTCCCTTGTCTCCAGAGACATGTTTAGTAAGAAATTGCTGTGGCCAAGGTCAAACAGTTTGCTGCCTGTTTTTTCCTTTAGGATTTTGATGGTTTCCTGTCTCACTCACATTTAGGTCTTTCACCCGTCTTGAATTTATTTTTGTGTATGGTATAAGAAAGTAGTCCAGGTTCATTCTTCTGTATGTCACTGTCTGGTTTTCCCAATACCATTTTGCTGGAGACCATATTTTTTTCCATTGGATACTCTTTCCTGCTTTGTTGAAGATTAGTTGGTCATGCATTTGTGAGTCAATTTCTGGGTTCTCTATTCTGTTCTATTGATCTATGTGTCTGTTTCTGTGCCAGTACCATACTGTCTTGATGATTACAGCTCTGTTATACAGGTTGAAGTCCAGAATTGTGATGCCTCCAGCTTTGGTTTTCTTTTTCTTTTTTTTTAATGTTTATTTATTATTGAGAGACAGACACAGCATGAGCAGGGGAGGGGTAGAGAGAGGGGGAGACACAGAATCTGAAGCAGGCTCCAAGCTCTGAGCTGTCAGCACAGAGCCTGACATGGGGCTCGAACCCACAAACTGTGAGATCATGACCTGAGCCAAAGTCGGTTACCTAACCAACTGAGCCACCCAGGCACCCTGGTTTTCCTTTTCAACTTTACTTTGGCTATTCAGGACTTTTCTGGTTCCATACAAATTTTAGAATTGTTAGTTCTAGCTCTCTGAAGAATGCTGGTGTTACTTTGATAGGGATTGTATTGAATGTGTAGATTGCTTTGGGAAGTATAAAATTTAACAATATTTGTTCATCCAATCCATGAGCATGAAATGTTTTTCCATTTCTTTGTGTCTTCTTCAATTTCTTTCATAAGCTTTCTATAGTTTTCAGTGTAAATATCTTTTACCTCTTTGGTTAGGTTTATTCCTAAGTATTTTATGGTTCTTGGTGCAATTGTAAATGGGGTCAATTCCTTAATTTCTCTCCGTTGCTTCATTCTTGGTGTATAGAAATCCAACTAATTTCTGTATGTTTATTTTATGTCCTGCAACTTTGCTTAATTCATGTATGAGTTCTAGCACTATTTTGGTGGAGTTTTCCAGGTTTTCCACATAGAGTATCATGTTGTCTGTGAAGAGTGACAGTTTCACTTCTTCCTTGCCATTTTGGATGCATTTTATTTCTTTTTGTTGTCTGATTGCTGAGGCTATGACTTCCAACACTATATTGAACAGCAGTGGTGAGAGTGGACAGCCCTGTTGTGTTCCTGACCTTAGGGGAAAAGCTTTCAGTTTTTCCCCACTGAGGATGATATTAACTGTGGGTTTTTCATATATGGCCTTTATAATCTTGAGGTATGTTCCTTCTACCCCTACTTTCTTGAGGGTTTTTATCAAGACACGATGCTATATTTTGTCAAATGCTTCCTCTGCATCTAATGAGAGGATCATATGGTTCTTGTCCTTTTATTAATATGATGTATCACGTTGATTTGTAGATATTGAACCAGCACTGTAGCTCACTTGATCATGGTGAATAATTCTTTTAGTGTATTGTTGGGTTATTGTTGAGAATTTTTGCATCCAGGTTCATCAGAGAGATTGGTCTATAAATCTCCTTTTTAGTGGGGTCTTTAGATGATCTGTCTATTGCTGCAAGTGGGGTGTTAAAGTCCCCTATGCTTATGGTATTATTATCAATTAGTTTCTTTATGTTTGTGATTAATTGACAATGTATATTTGAGCGCTTATATATTAGAGTGCTTTCAAGTTGGGGGCATATATATTTACAATTATTATGGTATAGTGCCCTTCCTCATCTCCTCCTATAGTCTTTGCTTTAAAATCTAGTTTGTCTGATATAAGTATTGCTACTCTGGCTTTCTTTTGATATCCATCTACATTATAAATGGTTCTTCATCCCCCTTACTTTCAATCTGCAGGTGTCTTAAGTCTAAAATGAGTCTCTAGTAGGCAGCATATAGATGATCTTGTTTTTTTTAATCCATTCTGATACCCTATGTCTTTTGATTGGAGCATTTAGTCCATTTACATTCAGAGTCATTATTGAAAGATATGAATATAGTGCCATTATGTTGCCTGTAGAGTTGATGTTTCTGATGATGTTTTCTGGTCCTTCCTAGTCATTGTTACTTTTGGTCTTTGTTTTGTTTTGTTTTGTTTTCTCCACTCAGAGAGTCCCCCTTAACATTTCATGCAGAGCTGGTTTACTGGCCACCAACTGCTTTAGGTTTTGTTTCTGTGGGGAATTCTTTATCTCTCCTTCTATTCTGAATGACAGCATTGCTGAATAAAGAATTCTTGGCAATATTTTTCCCATTCAGCACATTGAATATATCCTGCCACTCCTTTCTGGCCTGCCAAGTTTCTGTGGACAGATATGCTGCGAACCTGATCTGTCTTCTCTTGTAGGTTAGGGCATTTTCCCCTTACTGCTTTCATGATTCTTTCCTTCTCTTTGTATTTTGTGATTTTGACTAAGATATGCCTTGGCAATCGTCAGCTTTTGTTGAGTTTAATGGGAGTTCTCTGTGCTTCTTGAGCATATCTTTTTTATGTCTGTGTCCTTCCCCAGTTTGGGGAAGTTTTCAGCTATAATTTGCTGACATAAAACTTCAGCTCCTTTTTCTCTCTTTATCTTCAGGGACTCCTATGATACAAATGTTATTCCTCTTTAATAAGTCACTGAGCTCTCCAAGTCTTGTATTATGTTCTTTTGCCTTTGTTTCCCTCTTTTTTCCAGCTTCATTATTTTCCATAATTTTATCTTCTCTATCACTGATTCACTTCTCTGCTTTGTCCATTCTCACTGTCATGGCACCCATTCGAGATTGCATCTAAGTTATAGCATTTTTAATTTTGTCCTGACTAGATTTCAGTTATTTTATCTCTGCAGAAAGGGATTGTCTTCTATGCTTTTTTCAACCCCAGCTAGTATTCTTACAATTGTGGTTATAAATTCTAATTCAGGCATCTTACTTATGTCTGTGTTGATTAAATCCCTGGCCATCATTTCTTCCTGTTCTTTCTTTTGGCGTGAATTCCTCCATCTTATCATTTTGGAGGAAGAAAAAAATTAATAAAATATAAAAAGTAAAAAAAAAAAACAAAAACCACCAAAAATGAAGAAAGCTAGATCTAGGTGTGTTTCAGTCTGCTTGTTGAGAGAAGCTTGATAGAAAAGAGAAAAAAAAGTTTTAAAAAAAATAGGAAAATAAAAATTTAGAAATTTTTAATAAAATAAATAAAATAAAATAAAATAAAATAAAATAAAAAATTTGCTCTTTCTGTATCCAGGAAAGAAAAAGAAAAAGAAAAGAAAGAAAAAACAACATAAAAACAGAAGCAAAGAAAACAAATGAACCAGCAAACAGATAAAACCTTAATGAAGCTAGATCCAGTTTCCCCTAGAACTGAAACCTTGCATTACACTGTGGAAGGGATTTGTGCTGGTCTTCTTTTTTTTTTTTTTTTTTTCTAAATTTTTTTTTTCAACATTTATTTATTTTTGGGACAGAGAGAGACAGAGCATGAACGGGGGAGGGGCAGAGAGAGAGGGAGACACAGAATCGGAAACAGGCTCCAGGCTCTGAGCCATCAGCCCAGAGCCCGACGCGGGGCTCGAACTCACGGACCGCGAGATCGTGACCTGGCTGAAGTCGGACGCTTAACCGACTGCGCCACCCAGGCGCCCCTTGTGCTGGTCTTCTTGGGGATGTGCCTGGAGGGGGCAGGTTGGCAAAGCTTTGTGTAAGAGCTCCATTCTCCACTTGGTGGTGCTGCTTAGCTCACTGGGGTCAATCATTGTGGGAGTGCTAGAGGTGAAAATGGCTTTACCCACTCTTTAGTCTCCAGCGTGGGCATTTTACGCCCTCACAGATGCATGATCAATCACCTCTCCTTTGTCTCAGGTTTCCATCCACTCCCTGCATTTACCCTGTGTCCAAGCTGCCTGCCTGTCAGGTGGCATCTCCCTCCACAGTTTTATCTCAGATGGGGCTGTGTTTCAACACCCCACACTTCAGAGACCCCTGTGGCTTGGACCCATTCTGATTCTCTAGGGAGGGTCTCACTGTATAGTGGCTGGGTACCTATTTGTTGTAGAAAACATCTGTGCAATTACATAGTAGCAGAGGCTCAGACTTTATGGTAAATCACAAAACACAGCTGGTGCCAGGTTTTGCTGCACTCTGGGTCTTTGTTCCAATATCAGTAAATGTGGCAGCTCTCCAGGGTCTGCTAGAACTTTTGCCCATGGGGAGGCCGATCACCTCCATCAAATGCACTCCAAGCGGGGGAACTGCTTCTTCCTTTGGGGTTACACAGGCCCTTCAGACCATGCTGCCTGCTCCCAGGGACTCACCCTGCTTTCTCACTAGAGCACCACCAGGCACTAAACTCTGAAACTTCAGACTCTGTGCTCCACCCTTTATAGCAAACTGGCAGCATTGAAATCCTCTCCTTTTTTCTTGTCAATGGTTCTAGGGAACAGATTTCTTATCCAGTCTCCTGCGAGTGTTTTCATTCTTTCTCTTTCTCTCCAGCTACTTTCAGGAGGGGTGCTTTCCTTGTATGATCCTGCCTCACTGCACTCTCTCCCCCTTTCTCTTTGTCTCTCTCTGCAAAACCCAGCTCCTTCCACTCCATGTCCCCACAGCTTTTCTCCCCTCCAATTCACCTCTCTGTACTGTGTACCTGCCAAGATCTCTCACTCAAATTATGCCAAGTGTTGCATTAATTCTCAGATCAATTTCCTAGATGTTCAAAATGGTTTGATGCTGATCTAGCTGTGTTTCAGGGACGAGACAAGTTCAGGGTCCCCTTACTACTGCACCATTTAAAAACTCTCGAAATAAATAGATATGTTATATCTGAAAATACAAAAAGTGAAATTAAGATAGCAATCTATGGATTTAAGGGATGATTAAAGAGTGCTGAAGAAATGATTGGTGAACTGGAAGATATGTCAATTAAAAAAACTAAACTATGAAGAAAATAAGGTTGGCAAGTATAGGAAAAGACATAAAGGACTGATGGGACTCATGAAAAGATATATCAGTTGTATAATGGAGTCCAGTAGAAGAAGAGAGATAATATAGAATAAATCAGTATTAAAAGAAATAACTACTGAGGCACCTAAGTGGCTCAGTCAGCTCAGCATCTGACTTTGACTGAGGTCATGATCTCATGGTTAGTGAGTCTGAGACCCACATTGAGTTCACTATTGTCAGCTTGTCAGGGTAGGGCCTGCTTCAGATCCTCTGTCCCCCTCTCTCTGCCCCTCCCCCATTTGTGTTGTCCCTGAAATAAGTATTTTTAAAAAATTAATAAAATAAATAACTACCAGAATTTTATAAAGTTGATAAAAGGTAATAAGCTATAGATTCATGAATCTATAAATCCCTAACATGATATGTAGAGAAAAAACATATGTAAACACATCATTGTGAAACTGCTAACAACAACAAAATACACAAAGAGAAAATCCAAAGAGAAAGACTCATTACCTTCATGGAGTAATATTCAGGCTTACAAATGATATCTCTATAGGAAAAATTGAAGCCAGAATATAATAGGACATCTTTGATAAATTGAAAGAATATATCTACCTAGAATTCTGTACTTAGAAAAATATGTATTTCGGGGCGCCTGGGTGGTGCAGTTGGTTAAGCGTCCGACTTCAGCCAGGTCATGATCTCGCGGTCCGTGAGTTTGAGCCCCGCGTCGGGCTCCGGGCTGATGGCTCAGAGCCTGGAGCCTGTTTCTGATTCTGAGTCTCCCTCTCTCTCTGCCCCTCCCCCGTTCATGCTCTGTCTCTCTCTGTCCCAAAAATAAATAAAAACGTTGAAAAAAAAATTTTTTTTAAAAAAGAAAAATATGTATTTCAAAAATGAAGGCAAAATAAATATATATTCAGACAAACAAAAACAGGTGACTAGTTATCAGGAGATCTGTATTAAACACTAATAGAATTCTTTTGGCAAAAGGAAATGTTTAATACTAAACAGAAGCCACAAAATGCAGAAAGGAATGAAAAGCACTGGAAAATAAAAACAATGAGGAGGATAAGTGAGTATTTTCTGGATAAAAATATTAAATAATGACTTGTGAGGTTTAAAATGTTTGCTATTTAAGGGGCAGCCAGGTGGCTCAGTTGGTTGAGCGTCCCAACTCTTGATTTCAGCTCAGGTCATGATCTCACAGTTCATGGGATCAAGCTCTACACTGGGCTCTACACTGACAGTGCCAAGCCTGCCTGGGATTCTCTCACTCACTCTCTCTCTGCCCCTCCCCTGCTTGTGCATGCACACACTCTCAAAATAAATAAACATTTAAAAATAAAATGTTTGCTATTTAAAATATTGAAATATGTCGTGATAAGAAAATAAAAAGCAGGAAGAAATAAAGCTAAGTTAAAAATTTCTTGTAATTTGTAGGGTAACCATTAAATGAATAATGAAAGAATATTTAATTTATTATAGTGAGCACTAAGTAATGTAGAGAATTCTTGAATCAATATGTTGTATACTTGAAACTAATATAATGTATGTCAATCATATGTCAATAAAATAAGTAAAAGAATATATAGCTGGTAAGATAATAAAAGGGTATAATGAGTAATGAAAATACGTCTTTAATCCAAAATAATGTCAGAAAAGAGAAATAAGGAACATAGAGCAGAGGAGGTCAAATAGAGGACAAAGAATAAGATGATCAATTTAAAAATGACTGCATCAGTAATTTCATTAAGTGTAAAAGATAAAACACTCAAAGAACAATGATTGTTTACATAAAAATAGTTATGGACAACTTAAAGAGACATATTAAATCTAAGAATAAAGAAAGATTGAAAGCAAAAGTATAAGAAAAGGATATACTATGCAGACTGACAAAAAGTGCTGTGTTTACACTAATATTAAATAAAATATATTTTAAGGCAAGATTCATTGCTAGAGATAAAGTAGAACATTTTGTAGATGATACATTGGGTTTATCTACTAGAAATATGTAATTATTATGAATATAATACCACATCAAAACATACAAAGTAAAATTGAACTAAAATGGAGAAATAGACATACCTACAATCATAGTGGATGAGTTTAACACACCTATTTTAATAGAATAGGTTTAATGGAATAGGTCTATTCCATTAGAATAGACAAAAGATTAGTAAAGGCATAAAAGATTTGAACTGAACAACTTCTATGGACATATTTAGAAAATTGTATCTGGAACTGAGAAATACATATTCTTTTCAAGTGAAATGTAACATTACCATAATTTGCCATTTTCTAGGTCACAATGTAACTTTTATGAACTTCAAAGGATTAATATTCAAAGTATATGCTCTTACCATAGTACAGTTAACTAGAAATTGGTAGCATAAAGGATAGCTAATAAATCCCCCAATTTGGAAATTAAGATACATTTTAATGACCCAAGAATCCAACCCAAGAAGAAATCAAAATTAGCAAATAATATTAAATGAATTATAAAAATATATTAAACTGTGTTGGATACAGGTAAAGCAGTGAAAATATATAATTTAAGTATCCATTTCAAGAAATTAGAGAAGAACAGAAAATTAAGCCCAAAGAAAATAGGAATGAAAAATAAAAACAGGTAATAATTAAATAGAAAAGAAATATTCAATAAAGAGTATTCAAAAAAACTGAAAGTTGATTCTTTAAACGACTAAAATTATAAGCACCTGGAAAAGCTGTTCAAGAAACTAAGAGAGAAGGCACAGGTTACCACCATTAGGGATTAAAAAAAAAAAAAAAAGAGTTACACTACCAATTCTACAGATATGAGATAATGAAAGGATATCTGGAAAACTTTAAGGCAATACATTTGAAAATGTAAATGAAAAAAGCTTTTAAAAAACACAATTTACCAAGACACCCACAAGAAGAAAGAAAATCTGAATGTTCATATCTATATATCTATATGAAATTGAATTTATTTAAATTAAACCACCACACAAAGAAAATTCCAGGCCCAGATGACTTCATTTGTGATTTTTCCCAAATATTTAAGCGCTAAACATATACTAATATTACACAAACTCTCTGAGAGCACAGAAAAGGAAAGAACACTTCTCAACTCTCAATGTTATGAGCCTAACATTTTCTGAAAATAAAATCTGACAATGACCCTAGAAGAAAGCAAAATTATAAGACAATATCTCTTATGAACATAGAAGCAAAAATTCCAAACTAAATGCTAGCAAATAAAATCCAGCTATATATAAAAATGTGATACATCATGACCAAGTGGTATCTATTCCAAGAATGAAAGACTGAATTCACATTAGCAAATTTAATATAGTCACTATATTAACTACATAAAACCCATATGATTATTTCAACAGATGCAGGAAAATAGTTGATAAAGTCAACACCTCTTTTGATGAAAATGCTCATGAGACAAAGTCTATATACAAAAATCAATTGTGTTTCTATGTGTAAGTAAAAAAAAATTAGAAAATGAAAAATTTTAAATACGTGTATAACAGTATTACTAATAAAACACCAAGAAAAAGAATAACAAAAGATATGCAGAATGTAAAGAAAAATATGTTGGTAAGTGAAATAAAAAATCTTTAACAAGATGGGTGTACCATATCCATGGACTGGGATAGTCAATAAAGCAACATGTAATATCTCCCCTAAATTGACCTGTAAATTCAGTGCAATCCTAAACAATATCTTTAGTTCTTTTTTTTACTTTTTACTTAAAAAAGTAATTGTAAAATTTATATGGGAATGGGAAGGATCAAGTGTCATCAAGACCAGATATCAGATGTAAATACCCTAAGCTTTATGGGCCAGAATGTTACAACTTCCCAATCCTGCCATTGTAGCCAAGGGAGCAGTTATAAATAATATGAGAATGAGAAGAAATGGCTGTTTTCCAAAAAGACTTTATTTGCAAAATCAGTCATTAGTCCCACTCTTGTTTCGCCAACTTCCACTGAGGATAGTCTTGGAAAGGAAGAAAGTTGGAAAACTTTATCTGCAGGGTATCAAGATATTAAAGTACAGTATGGAGATGTGGGGTATTAATGCAAAATAGACCAATGGAATAAAAGTCCATAAACAAATCCACACTTACATGGATACCTGCTTTATGACGAAGGTAGTGTTACAGAGCCCATAGACAGCCTTTTCCCCTTAACTAAAACAATCCAAATGGGTGAAATGATTTAAAATGTTGCTCCCAAGTCCAGTTGGCCTATTATGATGCATGAAGAATGAAAAGCCTATAATATACGAAGAATGAAAGGCTATATGACTGAAGGTGTGGTTTCTGTGTTAGCCTAGAGAAAATAAAGCCTGAAAATGATTAGCCATAATCCAAGAGAAGAATCTTCTGAATAGCAAAATTATGGTTTCAGTTAAATAGCAACATTTTGTGGTGAGTAATATTTTACATGTGCATGTGAAATGAAAGACTTGCCTGCCTTCTATGTACATGTTTGAATGTTAAAGACTCTGTCCAGGTCATTTGTGTGTTGCCTGGCATACAGATGATGTATCAGTTAGGATATTGGCTTAGCCACTTTAGCAGTCTAAATTAAAAATGACCTAAATAAAACATTTCCTGTATGTAAGGGTCTGAGCTGGGATATGCCCCAAGGATTGGGTACCTCTGTGAGGGCTTCCAGTTACCCAGGTCCCTCCTGTCTGGTTGCTCTGTAGTTCTCCAGAGCATGTGTCTCAAATGTTAATGTGCATCTGGGAATCCTATTCAAATGTGGATTCAGATTTGGTAGATCTGGGAATGGGGCTTGAGCTGCTACCTTGCTAATGAACTCTCCAGTGATGCCAGTGTGCTGCTTTAGAGACCACACTTAAAAATATCAAGGCCCACACATCAAAACTACACATCTGAATTCCTTCCACCTGGACATTATGTCAGATTTTACTATGGCTGCTGTAACAAATAACTACAAACTTTGTGCCTTAAAAGCAACAGAAATTTATTCTCTCATAGTGCTGGAAGCCAAAAGTCCTAAATCAGTATCAGTGGGCCAGAATTGAGGAATCAGCAGGGCCACAGTGCCTCCCTCCAGAGTTTCTAAGGGAGAATCCATTCCCTTGTCTCTTCCAGCATTTTCTGGCTCCATGTGTCCTGTGGCATCGAAGGAACCTGCCCTGTGGACACCTTGATTTAAGATCCATAAAACTTAGTTTGGACTTTGACCTCCAGAACTGTAAGAGAATAAATCTGTGCTGCTTTAAGTCATGGAGTTTGTGATAACTTGTTACAGTGGCAATAGGAAACTAATAGAGCAGTAGACACCACCTACAGGATTGGGATTTACGGAGAGATTGACCTGGCCAGTTGCTGACACAGCACCTCAGGACAGAGCCAATATAGAAACCTATGTCCATGAGTAGGGCACGTGCAAGCAGCATATGCCAGGGAGGGTCATCAGTCCTGTGGTGGCCCCGACCTGTGGCTCACATCTGTTCAGCTGCAGTAGGCTTAGTCTAAGAGCAATGTGGAGTACATCGTCAGCAGTGGGGAAGTGGTGGTGTACATAGAAGAAGGTCTGGAGGAAATAAATCAGGTCCGATGGCCATCATGGAGCAGCAGAGTCTGAGGGAGTCAGACTGTTGTCAGGCTGAAGTGGGGAGAGACTGGGAACTGTGGAAGCAGCTCTTGTGTTGAGTTGGTCTGGCACTCTGGATAGGTCTGGGCCCACAGCTAAGCATATCAACAGACCTAAGAAAGGCAGCCTCTAGGCGAGCAAGGCACTGCCTGGCTGTTGTAAGAGTTCAGGTAGGTTATTGCAGTCACTTTTAAAAAGTTAGAGATGCTGTTGACCCCAAATCTTGGGGTTAGGATTTATGTGTTCCGTGAAGATCATTTTCCTTAACCTGAGGAAACTCTGTTTTGTCCTTGATCCTGAATCTGAAACTTGGAAACTACATCACGCCTAAAAGCTCTTGAGAAAATATAGTAAAAATGTATTAATATGTCGACTCTGCATGATAATACAGGTGTAAACTCCTGAGAGGAAAGGCCTGCATTTCCTTTAGATTCCCCTCAAGCTTGTGTGCTTAGTGTACAATAGCTCTGTCACCACAACCAGGTATTGAATGTTGATCATGCACAAGTATTGTACTAAATTTTTTAAATATTTAATCTTCATAAAAGCCGTAAGAGAAGGTATTATTGTACATGGAGAGTGAGATTTAGAGAAATTAGTGGCTTATTCAAGTTTCACAGCTACTAAATGGGTCTCAGTGATTCCAAAAGCCAACCTTCTTAACTATGGGGGAATACTGCCTTAATTTTTAAAAGGTCATCACAAACATTTTTAAGTGTTTACTTCAGTAGTGTTAAGTACATCATACTGTTGTGCAGCCAGTCTCCAGAACTCTTTGCATCTTGCAGAACTAAAACTCTGTATGCATTAAAAAGCAAACTCCCCGTTCTTCCTATCCTTAAGCCCCTCACAACCACCCTTCTACTTTCTATGAATTGGACTACTCTAAGGTAACTTACATAAGTGGAATCATACAGTATTTTGTCTTTTCATGAATGGCTTATCTTACTCAGCATAATGCCCTTAAGGTTCATCAGTGTTGGAGCGCCTGGGTGGCTCAGTGAGTTAAGTGTCTGACTCTTGGTTTTGGCTCAGGTCACGATCTCCTGGTTTGTGGGATCAAGCCGTGCATTGGGCTCTGTGCTGACAGTGCAGAGCCCTCCCTCTCTCTCTTCTGCCCCTTGCACACTCTCTCTCTCTCTCAAGTATTTTTTAAAAAGGTTCATTGATGTTGTTGCATGTGTCAGCATTTCCTTCCTTTCTAAGGCGTAATAATATTCCAATGTATGTATATATACATTTTGTTTATCCCTTCATCCATCAGTGGACATGTGAGTTGCTTCTACCTTTTGGTTGTTGTGAATAATGCTGTAAACTGGGTATACAGATGTCTCTTTGAAACTCTGCTTTTGATTCTTTTGGGTATGTATGCAGATGTGGAATTGCTGGATCATATGTAATTCTATTTTTAATTTTAATTTCATATTTTAAATTTTATATTTAATTTTAATTAAATCACATTGTTTTCCATAGTGGTTGCACCATTTTTACAGTCCTACCAACAGTGCACAAGAGTTCTTTTTTTTTTTAATGTTTATTTTTGACAAAGGGAGAGAGAGAGAGAGAGAGACAGAGCATGAGCAGGGGAGGGGCAGATAGAGAGGGAGACACAGAATCCGAAACAGGCTCCAGGCTCTGAGTGGTCAGCACAGAGACTGATGTGGGGCTCAAATTCACGAACCTCAAGATCATGACCTGAGCTGAAGTCAGATGCTTAACCGACTGAGCCACCCAGGTGCCCCACGAGAGTTCTAATCTCTCCATTTCTTTGCCAACAATTGTTATTTTCTATTTTTTTCTTTTGTTTTTTGATAGCAGTTGTTCTAATGGGTGTGTGTCAGTTTATTATGGTTTTGATTTGATTTGCATTTTCCTAATAATTAGTGATGTTGAGCATCTTTTCATAGGCTTGGTGGTCATTTGTATATATTTGGAGAAATGTCTGTTCAAATCCTTTGCCTATTATTAAAAATTAACAGGGCGCCTGGGTGGCGCAGTCGGTTAAGCGTCCGACTTCAGCCAGGTCACGATCTCGCGGTCCGTGAGTTCGAGCCCCGCGTCAGGCTCTGGGCTGATGGCTCGGAGCCTGGAGCCTGCTTCTGATTCTGTGTCTCCCTCTCTCTCTGCCCCTCCCCTGTTCATGCTCTGTCTCTCTCTGTCCCAAAATAAATAAACATTGAAAAAAAAATTAAAAAAAAAATTAACATTTTTTAAGTGCAGTTTTAGGTTCATAGAAAAACTGAGGGGAGGATATAGGAGTTCCTATATACCTCCTGCCCCCTTACATGCACAGCCTACCCAATTATCAACATGCCTCACCAGAGTGGTGCATTTGTTACAACTGATGAACCTACACCGGCCCATCATTTTCATTCAAAGTCCATAATTTACGTTAGAGTTCACTCTTGGCATTGCATACTCTCTGGGTTTTGACAAATGTGTTCTGTATTATGACATGTATCCAGCATTATACTATCATACAGAGTAGTTTCATCACTCAAAAATTCCTCTGTTCTCTTCCCATTTATCCTTCCCTCTCCCCAGCCCTTGGCAAACACTAATCTTGTTACTGTTTCCATAGTTTTGCCTTTTCTGGAATGCACTGTAGTTGGAATCATACTATATGTAGCCTTTTCATATTGGCTTCTTTTAGTAATATGCATTTAAGTTGCTTTAATGTCTTTTCATATCTAGCTAGTTTATTTCTTTTTAATGTTGAATAACATTCCATTATTTTGATGTACCACAGTTTATTCAACTACCGAAGGACATCTTGGTTGCATCCAAGTTTTGGCAATTATAAATAAAGTTGCTGTAAATATACATGTGCTGGTTTTTGTGTGGACATAATTTTCAATTCATTTGGGTAAATACCCAAGGAGTGGGATTGTTGAATCATATGATAAGAGTATGTTTAGGTTTGTAAGAACCTGCCACACTGTCTTCTAAAGTGCCTAGAACATTTTGCACTCCCACCAGCAATAACAAAAGCTGCACATCTTCTCCGGAATTTGGTATTGTTGATGTTCTGGGTTGTGGCCATTCTAATAGGTATGTACTGCTATCTCATTATTGTTTTAATTTGCAATTCCCCAATGGCTTATGTTGAACATGTTTTCATATACTCACTTGCTAATTATATGTGTTCTTGGTGAGGTATCTGTTTAGGTCTTTTGTCTACTTTTTTGATTGGGTTGTTCACTTTCTTATGATTGAGTTTTAGGAGTTTTTGTATATATAGGATATCAGTCCTTTAACGGATATGTCTTTTGCAAATATTTTCTCCCAGTCTGTGGCTTGTCTTCTAAGTCTTCACACTGTCTTTTGTGGAGTGAAACCTTTTAATTTTAATGAAGTCCAACTTATCAATTCTTTCTTTCATAGATTGGATTTTTAGTGTTGTATCTAAAACAGATACCCAAGATCATCTGGGTTTACTCTTGTAATGTCTTCTAGAAGTTTTGTAGTTTTGCATTTTATGTTCAGATCTATCATCTATTTTGAGTTATTTTTTATGAAAGGTGTAAGATCTGTGTCTAGCTTCTATGTAGCTGCTGTTTTTATTGATTGATTGATTGATTGATTGCATGTAGATGTCCAGTTGTTACAGCACAATTTGTTGAAAAGACTATCCTTGCTCTATTGTACTGCTTTTTGCTCCCTTATCAAAGATCAGTTGATTATATACATGTGGGTCTATTTTGGGGCTCTCCATTGTATTCCATGAATCTATTTGTCTATTTTTTCTCCAAGACCACAGGGTCCTAATTAGTGTAGTTTTAGGGTGAGTCATGAAGTTCACTTCTCTGACTTTGTTCTTGCCCTTAAATATTAATTGGCTATTCTTTAGAATCAATTTGTTGATATCCACAAAATAAGCTGCCAGGATTTTGATTGGGATTGCACTGAATCTATAGATAAAATTGAGAAGAACAAACAACTGACAATATTGAGTCTTCCTATCCATGAACATGTGTATTTATCCATTTACTTAGTTCTTTGATACCTCTCATCAGGGTTTTGTAGTTTTCCTTAGAGGTCTTTTTCATATTTTGTTAGATTATACCTCTCACTTTTTATGTGCTGATATAAATGGAATTGTGTTTTTAATTTGAAATTCCACTTGTTCATTTCTTGAATTTAGAAAAGTCATTGGCTTTTGTATATTGACCTTGCATCTTGCAACCTTGTTATAATCGCTTACTAGTTCCAGGAGCATTTTTCTTGACACTCTTGGATTTTCTACATATACTACTTATGTAATCTGTGAAGAGAAGTTTATTTCTTCCATCTCAATTTCTCTAGCTTTTATTGCCAGTTATCATCTTATTACATTAGCCAAGATTTCCATTACAATTTTGAAAAGCAGTGGCAAGAGGGGAGATCTATGCCTTGTTCCTTATCCTAGCTTCATGTTTCTCATCATTAAGTATGATGTTAGCTGTAGCTCTAAGACTTCTGTAGATGTTCTTTATCAAGTTGAGGAAGTTCTTCTTTATTCCTGATTTTCTGAGAGTATCATCAATGGGCACTAGATTTTTTCAGGATTTTTTTTAATCTATTGCTGTGACCATGGAATTTTTATTCATTAGCCTATTAATGTGACAGAGTGTATTAATTGATTTTGGAATGTAGAATCAGCTCTGAATAACTGAGATAAATCCCACTTGGTTGTGGTATATAATTCTTTTTATACATTGTTGCATCTGATTTACTAACGTTTTATTATTTTTGCATCTATGTTTATATTATATACTGATCTGATGTTTTCCTTTTTTGTAATGTTTTTGTCTAGTTTTGGCATTAGGATAATGCTGGATTCACAGAATGAGTTAGGATGTATTCTTATGCCTCTATCTTCTGAAAGAGATTATAGAGAATTGGTATAGTATCTTCCTTAAAAGTTGGGTAGAATTCATCTGTGAAGCCATCTAGACTTGGCACTTTCTGTATTGAAAGGTTATTATTTAAAAAAAAATTTTTTAACGTTTATTTATTTTTGAGAAGAGAGAGACAGAGCATAAGCAGGAGAGGAGAGAGAAAGATGGAGACACAGAATCTGAAACAGGCTCCAGGCTCTGAGCTGTCAGCACAGAGTCCGACGCAAGGCTCGAACTCATGGACTGTGATATCATGACCTGAGCCGAAGTCAGATCTTAACCAACTGAGCCACCCAGGTGCCCCAAAAGGTTATTAATTATTGATTCAATTTCCTTAACAGATATAGGTCTATTCAGATTGTGTATCTCTTCTTACGTGAGTTTTGGAAGGTTGTGCCTTTCATGGAATTGGTTCATTTCATCTAGTTTATCAAATTCATGGGCATTGAGTTCATAATATTCCTTTACTATCCATTTAATTTCCAAGGGATCTGCAAGGATATCCATTCTTTCATTCCTGATATTAATAATTTATTTCTTTTCTTTTGTTTTTCTTAGTTAACCTGGCAATTATACCAATATATTCAAAGAACCAACCTTTAGTTTTGTTGATTTTCTCTTTTAATCTCCTGTTTTCAACTTCATTGATTTCTGAGCTAATTTTCATTATTTCTTCTGCTTAATTTGCATTTAATTTTATCTTCTTTTTCTATCTTCCTAAGGTGGAAGTTTAGATTATTGATTGTAGATCTTTCTTCTTTTCTAGTGTTAGATATTCAGTGCTATAAATTTCCCTCTATGCACTGCCTTGAGTGCATCCCACAAATTTTGGTAAATTCTATTCTCATTTTCATTTAGTTCAAAATATTTTTAAAAGCTCCTGCAGAGCAAAGGAAATAATCAACAAAACTAAAAGGCAGCTGACAGAACAGGAGAAGATATTTGCAAGTAACATACAAATAATGGGTTAGTATCCAAAATCTATAAACACCTTATCAAACTCAACACCCAACAAACCTGATAATCCAGTGAAGAAATGGGCAAAAGACATGAAAAGTCCCTTTTCCAAAGAAGACGTCCAGATGACTAACAGACACATGAAAAGATGCTCAACATTCCTTTATCAGGGAAATACAAATCAAAACCACAATGACATACCACCTCACACCTGTCAGAATGGCTTAGTTCAGGAAACAACAGGTGCTGGTGAGGAAGTGGAGAAAGGGGAACCCTTTTGTACTGTTGGTGGGAATGCAAACTGGTGCAGCCACTCTGGAAAACAGTATGGAGGTTCCTCAAAAAATAAAAAATAGAACTACCCTATGACCCAGCAATTGCACTAGTAGGTATTTATCCAAAGGATACAAAAATGCTGATTCAAGGGGCACATGCATCCCAATGTTTATAGCAGTATTACCAACAATAGCCAAATTATGGAAAGAGCCCAAATGTCCATGGACTGACAAATGGATACAGAAGATATAGGATATATATACAATGCAATACTCCTTGACAATCAAAAAGAATGAAATCTTGCCATTTGCAACAACGGGGATGGAACTAGAGTGTAGTATGCTAAGCAAGATAAGGCAGTCAGGGAAAGATAAATATATGATTTCACTCATGTGGAATTTAAGAAACAAAACAGATGAACATAGGGAAAGGGAAGAAAAAATAAGAGAGAGGCAAACCATAAAAGACTCTTAAATACAGAGAACAAACTAAGGTTTGCTAGAGGGGTGTTGGTTGGAGGGATGGGTTAAATGGGTGATGGGCATTATGGAGGGCAGTTGCTGAGATGAGCACTGGGTGATGTATATAAGTGATGAATCACTAAATTCTATTCCTGAAATTATTATTACACTATATGTTACCTAGCTTGGATTTAAATAAAATTAAAAAATTTTTAATGTTTTTAAACTTGAGATTCCTTTCTTGACCTGTGTATTATTTAATATCCAAATATTTGAGGATTTTCTAGCTATCTTTTTGTTGTTGATTTCTAGTTCCATTGTGTTCTTAGAACAGACAGTACGATTTCTGTTCTTTTAAATCTGTTAAGGTGTGTTTTATGGAACAGTATGTGGTCTATCTTGGTGAATTTTCCATGAGAGCTTGAAAAGACTGTGTAACAGGGGCACCTGGGTGGCTCAGTGAGTTAAGGATCCGACTTCAGCTCAGGTCATGATCTCTCAGTCCGTGAGTTTGTGCCCTGCATCAGGCTCTGTGCTGACAGCTCAGAGCCTGCTTCTGAATCTGTCTCTCCCACGCTCTCTGTCCCTCTCCCACTCATGCTCTTTCTCACTGTTAAAAATGAATAAATGTTAAAAAAAAAAAGACTGTAATTGGCTATTGTTGAATTAAGTAACCTACAGATGTCAATTACATCCAGCTGATTGACTGTGTCCTTACTAATTTTCTGCTGGCTGAATCTATCTGTTTGTAATGGAGAGATGTCAAGTCACCAAGTATAATAGTGGTTTCATTTATTTCTCCTTGCAGTTCTATCAGTTCTTGCCTCATGTATTTTGACATTCTGTTGTTTGGTTCATACACATTAAAGATTGTTATGAGTATGTAGCCTTTTATCATTATGTAATTGCTTTCTTTATCCCTGATAACTTTCTTTGCTCTAAAATCTTTCCTACTGAAATTAATATAACTAGTTCCATTGTGTTTTGATTAATGTTAGCATAGTATATTTTTCCCCATCCCCTTACTTTTAATCTATGTGTCTGTATATTTAAAGTGGTTTTCTTGTAGACAACATATATTTGGGTCTTGTTTTTTATTTACTCTGACAATCTCTGTATTTTAATTGATGTGTTTACACCACTGACATTAAAGATGATTATTAATATATGTAGATTGGGGCGCCTGGGTGGCTCAGTCGGTTAAGCGGCCGACTTCAGCTCAGGTCATGATCTCGCGGTCCGTGAGTTCGAGCCCTGTGTCGGGCTCTGTGCTGACAGCTCAGAGCCTGGAGCCTGTTTCAGATTCTGTGTCTCCCTCTCTCTGACCCTCCCCCGTTCATGCTCTGTCTCTCTCTGTCTCAAAAATAAATAAAACGTTAAAAAAAATTTTTTAAAAAATATGTAGATTAATATCTACCATATTTTTTACTGTTTTCTACTGTTGCCCTTGTTCTTTGTTCCTCTGTCTTCCACACTTTTTCTGCCTTTCGTGGTTCTAATTTAGCATTTTATATGATTCCATTTTCTTCCCCTTCTTAGCATATTGATTATATATATTTTTTAAAAAATGTATCGTAGTGATTGCCCTAGAGCAAAGCCATTTGGTAACCAACTACATTCTACTCTCCCTATTGTGACATTAAGTGAAACAAAGGCAGGGCAGTCTTTCCGAACAGAGACATAGACTTTGCCTTCCCTCCAACAGAGGAAATTGAGGGGAAAAAAAAGTGCTACAAACCAAAACTAGCAGAGTCTAGACTCACCATCATCTAGGTGAAAGTTCCATGCAATGAAAATGACTGTCAACATGGAATGACCTTATTTAAAATATTGACTGTGTGGTATATGCTTGAAGTTCTCTTTGAGAATCCAGAACAGGGGAACTGAGGTATAAGTCAAGTCAGGAATATGTCCTAATCCTAAAACACATATCATACAAAATAAGATGTTGTGGTCAGAGAGCAATCACAGTACCCAAATCAAAGTAAAAGGGAAGATATTTTGAGTAGAAGGGTTATTAAATGGCTTTAAATAAAGATAGATCTTGATCCTGAGAATGCCATGCATGTGACCCAGGAAACTGGCATTTATAAGGCCCACGCCATGCATTTATGAGCATAAAGAGTTAGGCCTAGAGGTATTTTAATTATAAATTCATGCAACTTTAATCTACCCAGTAGGGATCAACTTTAGAAGTCTGAAATTAACTTATATATTCATATAAAGTTGTTGGCAAGAACTCTTTATGCCATGCAAAAAAGCTCTTGGAAGAGTTTTTATTGCAGACCAGGATTTCTCCTGTATTAAGGGAAAATTATGGTACTTAAATCTTTGGTTAGTTTGTTGTTGATTACGGCCAAACCAATTCCATTCTGGTATTGTCTTTTGAGCTCTTTATTTTTAAGCAGACAAATAGTGCAATTAAAGAAAATAATGTTGAGTTTTCTGTATACCTGAACACAGATAAAGTATTTGTGCAAAAATTAAGCAAGTTTTATTAAATTAGAAATGATTAAACATTTTTATTTGGGTATATTTGACACAGAATGTTACATTAGTTTCAGGTCTACAACATGGTGGTTCAAGTTCTGTGCTCACCACAGGTGTAACTACCATTGTCACCATACAGTGCTGTTACACCATCATTGACTTTATTCCCTGTGCTGTGTACAAAGGGTTTTTTTTTAACCCATTGTATGCTACAGCAATTATTATTATTACTTTTATTATATAATGATGATACTTGTCATTACTTTTGTACTATTCTATTGTGGAGAGTGGTTTGTGAATAATTAAAAAACTTTGTCTTCAATATTTATTTAAAATAGAAGATGAACAAGCTACCTATTAAGATTCTTCATACCTTTTATTAATGGGGTATTAATTTCCTCACACACCTTAAAAAGTATAAAGGAAGCGAGTTGTGTTACTGATGGACTGATTTTTATCCAAAATATCTAAAATATTTTTATAAGTAATAATTAGGATAATCTGGATATGACTTTTAAAGGTTTTAAAAGTTTGGAGGTTGTATCCAAAGCAGAAATTCATAAGGAAGGCTGAATTTGGTGCTAGGATGTTAAAATAAAACTATCTTGACATTTGAAACTACAGTTCACATGTGACTTCTCCAGAATTGGGTCTTCTGTACTTAATGGTAACTGACCAGTCTATCCAAATATTTCTCCACATGTGATCTACTGATCACTAGTTATTTTAACTACTCGTTGAAAAACAGATTATATGGGCAAACATTTAAGAAACGCTGTGTACTAGTTCCTCCTCTTTATAAGTTTCACTGTGTAAAATATTTAAGGGCTCTGAGAAGTCTTGTATTAGGGAAACATGTTTAACTGTGTGCAATTCGGAATTTCCAAAATTAATTGTCCAAAACAAATAATTTCATATCCCACAGAAGCAATATTCTACAGAGTAGATGTGTGTATGTGAGAATTTACTATGTTTTATTGATTCACAAAAGCAAAGCTTTTTGCTTTATGGAAACAGATTATCTGACAGTAATGATGGTCATTATGTGGCTTGCTTCTTCTCCCACTCCCAGGTTTATTAAGGTAAAATTGACATACAGTAAGCTGCACTTATTTCAAGTGTACATTTTGTAAGTTTTGACATATTCATATACACCTATGAACCCATACTGTCACCAAAATCCAGATAATTAACATTTCTATCACCCCTAAAAATTTTCCTTGTGTTCCTTTTGCCATCTGTCCTTCCCACATAATGTCAAATACAAATGTCTTGTTCCTGACTTTAGGGGGAAGGCATTTATTCTTTCACTATGAATTATGCTGTTAGCTATAGGTTGTTTTTTTTTTCTTGTAGGTGTCCCAATCAGATTGAGGAAGTTCCTTTCTGTTCTCAGTGTACAAAGTTTTTGTCAGAATAAATGTATTTTTGTCAAATGTTTTTTCTTCATATATTGAGTTGATCTGTTAATATGGGAAAGTCCACAGAAGAATTTTCTAATGTTAAACCAGTCTTGCATTTCTGGAGTGAACTGCCACTTGATCATGATGCTCTATCATTTATCTCTGTATTATTGAATTCAATTTGCCAGTATTTTGTTAAGAATGTTTGCATCTATGTTCTTGTGGGTACTATCTTTGGTTTATCAAAATATCAGAGTAATGCTGACCTCTTAGAATGAGTTGGATTGCATACCTTCCTTTTCGATTTTCTGGAAGAATTTGCCTATAATTGGTATTATTTCCGTCTTAGTTCTCTGGTAGAATAGTGAAGTATCTGAGCTTGGTGTTTTCTTTGTGGGGTAGTTTTTCACTACTAATAGATAGGATATTCAGGTTTTGTAGTTCTTGGTACTTTGCACCTATTCAGTAGTATATATCTCCAGAGAGTTAGCTCACCCCCTTTTTTAAGGAGTAGAATATATTGGGAAAGTGTTTATAATATGACTATTTTCCTACCTGTAGAATCTGCAGAGGTGTCATCTCTCTTGTTCTGCATACTGGCGATCTGTGTCTTTTCTTTTTTTCCCTGATTAGGCCAAATAGAAATTTATTAATTTTATTGATCTTCTCAGAGAACAGACTACTGCTTTTATTGTTATTTATTTCACTTATTTATGCTCTTATATTTATTTTTTACTTCTGCTTACTTTGGGAATTAATTTAACTGATATTTTTAAGTTAAAGGTATTAAGGTGGAAGCTGAGATCATTTATTTGATACCTTTCTTATGTTTTACTGTAGACGTTTTAGTGTTACACATTTCACTTTAGATACTGCTTTAGCTGCATCCCCCAAATTGTAATATTTTGTCTTTTCATTCTCACTTAAATCAGAATACTTGCTAATTTCCCTTTTGATTTCTTCCTTGGCTTATGAGTAATGTAGAACTGTGTTGTTTGACTTCTAAATATTTGGAAGATTTTCCAGGAAGTTTTCAGTTATTGATTATTAATTTCATTTCAGTCAGAGAACATACTCTGTATTGCTTGAATTCTTTTGAATTTATCAAGACATTTTACAGCTCAGAATCTGGTTTGTCTTGGTAAGTGTTACATATGCATTTGAAAAGAATATGTATTTACTTGTTCAGTGAAATGCACTGTAAATGTCAGCTGAAATTAGTTGATAGCATTGTCTTTTATATCATTGCTGATTTTATGTCTGCTTATTCTAATTGTTGAAAGAAGGGTGTTGAAACAGACCACTTGAATTGTGGATTTATCTATTTCTCCTTTTTGTTTTACCAATTTTTCCTTCCTTTTATTAGGTGCATAAACATTTAATACTTTATGAACTTTTCATGAATTGGCCTTCTTTTTATTATTAAAAAAAATCTCTTCATCCCTGATAATATATATATATTTTTTTTTTTCCTCTCAGAAATCTACTTTGTATTTTAATTTTTTTTTCAACGTTTATTTATTTTTGGGACAGAGAGAGACAGAGCATGAACGGGGGAGGGGCAGAGAGAGAGGGAGACACAGAATCGGAAACAGGCTCCAGGCTCTGAGCCATCAGCCCAGAGCCTGACGCGGGGCTCGAACTCACAGACCGCGAGATAGTGACCTGGCTGAAGTCGGACGTTTAACCGACTGCGCCACCCAGGCGCCCCACATAAATCTTTGATATTAATCTAGACACTCCAGCTTTTTTTTTTATTTATTTATTTCTCTTTTCTTTTACTTTTAACCTATTTATGTCTTTATATTTAAAGTGGGTTTGGGGTGCCTGGGTGGCTCAGTCGGTTGGGCGTCCGACATGGGCTCAGGTCATGATCTCACCGCTTATGGGGTTTGAGCCCCGCGTCAGGCTGTGTGCTGACAGCTCTGAGCCTGGAGCCTGCTTCTGATTCTGTGTTTCCCTCTCTCTGTGCACCTCCCCCACTCACACTTTGTCTGTCTCTTTCTCTCAAAAGTAAACATTAAAAAAAATAAAAATAAAGTGGGTTTCTTGTAGATAGTATATAGTTGGGTCTTGCTTCTTTTATTCTGTCTGACAATCTCTGACATTGAAAGGTATTTTGATAATTTACATTTAATATGAATTACTAATATGGTCAGGTTAAAACCACCGTTTTTCTATCTGTTTTCTATTTAGTCATCCATGCTTGTGATGCTTTTTCACACTTTTTCTCTTTTCTTTTGGATTGAATTTTTTTATTATTCCATTTTACTTCCTTTCTTTGGAAAATTAGCTATAACCCTTTGGTTATCTTAAAGGATAGTTTTGCATTTAGAGTATACATCTCTAACATTTCACAATTTATTTTCAAGTGATATTATACCACTTCCCATATAATTAAGAATTGTATGACACTGTACTTGCATTTCCCCCTCCAGACCTTTCAGCTATTGCTGTTACACATTTCACTTTAATATATGTTATAAACCATACAGGAGATTGTATTTACCTACATAGTCCCTTTTCTTGATGCCCATCATTCCTTTCTTGAGATAGGAATTTACATCTTGTGTCATTTTTGTTCCGCTTGAAGGACTTCCTTTAACAATTCTTGTAGTACATGTCTACTGGTGATGAATTCTTTCAGCTTTTGCATGTCGTAAAAAGTTTTTTTTCACATTTTTTCTATACCAAACTTTGTTTATTCATTATTCATCTCTGTACAGAATTTCCAGAAACACTAAAAACTTTCACATTCATTTTTGAAAGATATTTTCAGTGGGTAAAGACTTGTAGGTTGAGGATTTTTTCTTTCATCACTTTAAAAAATCTACCTGCACTGTCTTCTATTTTGATTTGTTTCTGATGCAAAAGGTTCTGTCATCATTATCTTTGTTCCTCCAAACACAATGTCTTTTTTATTTGGTTGTTTTTAAGGTTTACTCTTTATAATTTGTTTTAAGCAATTTGATTATGATGTGCACTTATGTTTCTTGTGCTTGGATTCTCTGAGATTCTTGGAACTGTGGATTTAAAGTTTTCATCAAATTTGGAAGATTTTTTTACCATATTGCCTTTAATTTCTTCAGTTTCTGTCTTCCTTTTACTTGTCCCACTGAGATAATAAAATAAAATGGGGCTATATCACAATTCACTGATATTCTGCTTATTTTAGTCTTTTTTCACCTTTCAAAATGAAATGTGTTTCATTTTGGACAGTTTCTAATGCTGTGCATTCTAGTTCCTTAATCCTATGCAATGTCTAATCCATTGTTAATTCCATCTAGTGTATTTTTCATGTCAGACATGGTGTATTTTTAATTACTAGAAGTTTGATATGAAACTTTTCTGTAGCTTCCCCATCTGAACTTATTATGTTCAATCATTCCTCTAGCTTCTTGAACATATGAAACTGAGATATAGTAATCATTTTAATTTCTTGTATACTGATATTGTCATTTGTGTCATTTCTGGGTCAGTTTTGATTCATTGCTTTTTCTTGTTATGTCTTATTTTCCTGCTTTTTTCATGCCTGGTAATTTTTGATTGGATGTCAGACATTGTGAATTTTGTCTTATTAGGTGCTGTATATTTTGTATTCCCGTAAATCTTCTTGAGCATTTTTAAGGATTGGTTAAGTCACTTGCAGACAGTTTGATCCTTTCTTATCTTGCTTTTAAGCCCTAGGTAGAACAAGTCTAGAGTTAATTTTTTCTTTCCCACTACAAAAGTACTACTCCCCTTCTAATTCTTCAACTCAACATTATCTGGTTGCTGGTAACAGGCACTAGCCCTGCTCCTGTATGAACTAAGATATTATTCCTTCTAATATTTCATTACTTAGCTGAATACTCAAGAAAAAACCTCAAAGATGTCCTGGACTTGCTTTCTACACAGCTCTCCCTCTGCTACTCTGCCCTGCAAGCAATAGTTGCCTTGCTATCCCTAGACTCCCAGCTTTGTATCAGGAAGTCCATCAGGTGATATCTTGGATACCCTTCTTCCCTGCACTGTAGCCAAGAAACCCTTCCAAATTCTAATCTGGGCCCTCATAGAGTTCACCTCTCCTTCACTGCTTAATATCTAATGTCTTATTGTCTTATTTATTTTTCTTGTTTTTGTTCATTTGTTTCAGTTTCAGGCAGCAGTGTAAACCCAGACCCTATTACTCCTCTGGCTGTTGAGGAATATATTACTGGTATGCCTGAGTCTCTTTATATGCAAGACACATGGTCACACACTGGGCACAGACTATCAATTAGGTAAAAAAAATCCTTTAACCTATAGGTTTTGTTTTCTTCATTTTATAGGAAAGTCGTATAAGATGAATAATGCCTAGCCTTTCCTTTTATCCTATGAACATTCAAGCCCACCCTGGTTTGATGCTGACTTATTTGCTTCTGACACATCAAAGTAAATTTTAGCCCTGAAACCTGGGCAAAACCGACTTTCCTGAGCTGGGTAATGTTTTGCCTCTGCATTTCCCTGTATTTTCTAGGTCCTATTTTCCTGCTACACAGAACAGATCTCTGTAGGTGAGCATAGAGTAAGGATTCTGAGTCTTTTGTTGTGCTAAGACATAGAAGCAGACACAAAGGAAATATAATGGATTGGAGCAGATGCCTATGAGAAATGTAAAATAGCTTGGTTTCCTCCTACAAAGCCATATAAAGCTACAAGTTAAAAAGCAATTTAAATTTGGGAGAACTACAATGTTTGGACAGTTTTAGGTTTGGCCATATGTAACTTTTGGTGATGCTATTGGTTTCAAAATTTTTCTTTTTAATTTAAATGAGTATGTCCTAAAGATATGTCCAAACCATTCTGGGTTTTCTTTTCTCCCTCTCTTCAGTCTCCACCCACCTCTGATTTGTTTCCTGGATGAGCATATGCTTAGATTCCTCAAGCATAGTGATAATTTCTCCTGACCAGCAGAGCCAGTCATTATTTATTATACTTTGCTCTCACTCCTTCTCACTTTCCTAGTGGGAACATTGCAGTGGCTGCTGGCTAGAAAATTAGCCCAGGGAGCTCCTTCTGTTGGTCTCTTTCCTCATTATGCTAGTAAAAAATTTAACTGTGATATTCTTGTGTGTGTGTGTGTGTGTGTGTGTGTGTGCATGTGTGTGTGCAGACATACACACACATATCTGCATAGGTTGGAAGCACACTATAGGGGCTAATAGTGAGTAATTTAACTGTGGCTTTCTCACACATTTTACTCTCTCTCTTTCTCTAGAGTGGCTGCAGAAGTACAGTGCACTCATGTCTTGTTGCTTCACATTATAAGCCGAGCTTGTGGGTTTATGTGTCATCTCACTGTTTCTGCTGGGTTGTTTTCTGGCTGGATGTGATATCGTTTCAACCATTGTCAGGGGGCTGCCCCAGATACCTGGGATGCTCAAGAGATGCGACACTTACTTGCCATGTGATAGCAAAGACTTCTGTTTATATCTGTGGCTGCTCCTCCTGCAACCCTCTGCGGGATCCATGGATATCCAAGCTGATTGGGAAGCTGAAAACCACACAACCTCACTGAGGCTTGAAGGGTTTTTGCTTATGGGTATTTTTAAGTAAGCACCAGGAAACCATGAACTACAATTTGCAGTAACTTCTTCTTTCTTTTTTTAAGCATCCTTATTATTTTAAGTCTCTTCTGAGTCACAGTTCTACAGTTCCATGAGCTTTTAACTAATAGTCTTGTTAGTACTGTACAGCTTAGCTCTGGAAAGGTGACTAATCGTCACTCAAATACACTGAAAGCAGAGGCCATGTGTCATACCTCCTGTGTATCCTCAGCAGCATCTAGCTACCAAGCTAGATGGGCACTCTGAAAGTATTTGTTGACTTTGTGATTCATTTAGGACAAAATAGTCTATTTTCTTAGGATAGAGATTTTAATCCAGACTAAAGACATGAGCCTTTGTCTTTTGTAACAATTGATCTGCTTATGGAGTTAAGAGATTTGGGTGGGGTGGGGGGAGGATGAAAAAATGTTAATCCAAAAGGGTCTGTTGATTTCTGCAAATGATCCAATCTCACTATTACCTTCAATTTATAAGAACTCTGTCTATCTGATGTTGGGGGAGAAAAAAGAAGAGAATTATGGAAGAAATGTAGAAACTAATATTTTAATTTTTGTGTGTGGCTTATCTTACAGAAAACTATTCTCTATATACCTTTGGTTCTAAAGAGGCACAAGCTGGTTTTTGGAAGTGCTGTTATCAGTAGTGACTGAAGCATAGGAATGTGGGATCCATTCAACTTTGGGGAGAAACACATTACATTTTCCATATGCCTTAAAGCAATCCATTTAATTGACTATCTGACTATTGAACTTTCTAGGGTTTTCATGTTGTTTTAACAAGCCTTTCTATAATTAGGTACAAGCGGTATGAGACAGTAACTAGTAAAGAAGCTACAGTTATTTTATATTTGTATCTCATTAATGAACCTTTAGATTAACATCACCAATTCATTTGCAGGGAGATGTCACTGTGGCCCATAAAATCCTTGTTTTCCAGCTCCTCTAGCAAAGCATGTATAACCCTTAACTTAAAGCAGTGTCTTCCTTTGGAGGCATGTGTGAACACTGTTCCCATCTTTGGCTGGCCTTGTGCCTGTGAGTGGGAAGTAAACCTTTGTATGACCAGTTCCAGGGCATGTGATGGTAAATCTCCAGAAGTGGGGAAAATGTAGCTGATCAAATGAGCATTTCTGATTGTATCTCCCACATTCCAGCTACTCTGGGGGAAGTCCTGTCACCCCATGATGTGTGATGCTGCTTCAAACTATTTGCAAGAAATAATCTAAATGTCAAATTGTGGGTATCATGGGGCACTACACATGTTGAGACAAACCAGCATGTCAGGAAACTTAGAGTGAAGCTGGTTTTGAAGGTTGTGCAAAAAGAAACCCCAGTCATCAGGCACCAGGGAAATGAAAAGAGCCAGAAGAATCTTTGTTTCAAGTATTTCACAATCCAATCCATAAAGAACAAAGTCATTACCCTAAGTCTTTATATATTTCTATAAAACAATTCAGTACATTCATTCAACAAGCATTTGCTGAGTGTTTCTTATATTCCATGCCCTGTTCTAGACATTAGGGATATGGTGGTGAACAAAACAAAGTTCCTACCTTAATGGAGCCCATCTTCTCAAGGGCAATGAGGATCCTATCTCCTCTCAGGTGGTGATAGGTGCTGTGAAGAAAAATAAAGCAGGGGAGGGGATCAAGAGTGCAAGAGACAGTGTGCTCTTCTATATAGGTGGTTAGGGAAGGTTTCTAAAAAGGTGACATTGAAGAATATGAACTCCTTTGGGTCACAATTCCCATTCCTTCCTGACCAGGGAGGCTTTTCCTGAATTATCACACTTGTTTTGCCTGTGTAACCATAGTTGTGACAATTTGGACACTTCTGTCAAGTTCATAATTGACCACATGACCAAGGATCAGTTGAGACAAAATTCTCATGAATAAAATTGAAGTTTACGTGGTGTTATCTCCTCTTCTCTTTGCTCTCTAGGCAATAAAGCACAGGGTATAGTTGACTCAGATGATCCAGGAACCAAGAAAGAAAAAGAATTCTGATGTCTTAGAGGGACATTACAGGAAGTAAGTTTTAGTGAAAGAAGACCTGTGGGAGAAACACAGGAGCCAGCCTTGGATTTTTAATCTTGGCTCCTCTACTTACCGGCTGGATGATTTTTTTTTTAATACCCAGATTCTTTTTTAAGTTTATTTATTTATTTTGAGAGAGAGCACAAGCAGGGGAGGAACAGAGAGAGGGGGAGAGAGAGAAAATCCCAAACAGGCTCCACGCTGTCAACACAGAGCCTGAGGCAGGGCTTGAACTCATGAACTGTGAGACTGTGACCTGAGCTGAAATCAAGAGCCAGACACCGTTTTTATTTTATAAAAATGTATGTATGCATAGGTGTGTGTGTACATATGTGTGTATATATGTATATATATGTGTGTGTGTATATATATATGTATATGTGCGTGTGTGTGTGTGTGTGTGTGTGTGTATCAATCAGAGAGAGAGGTAAGGGCAGAGGGAGAGAGAGAATCTTAGGCAGGCTTCACGTCCTGTGTGGAAACTGTGACATCAGGACCTGAGCCAAAAACGAGTCAAATACTCAACCAACTGAGCCACCCAGGCAACCCTTGAACAAACTTTTTAACTTCCCTGTGCTTCAGTTTCCTCAGCTGCAGAGGATAATAGTGCTTACCTCAGTGGGGTCTGCTAAGAATTAAATGAAATCTTCTGTAAAGTTCTTAGCATGAATTCTAGGATATGATATGCACTCAGTGTTTAAAATGATTATTGGGCTTAGCACTATCATTTATTCACACAGCTATCTTCCTATGTAGCCACATGCTCTATGAGTATGTGTAAAGAATTTCTGGCCAGCATTATTCTTTACCCTATTTCATTAATTCATTGAACCATTCATTCAAGAAATATCTTTTCTACGATTGGCATGTTGCTGAGCTCCCTGTGAGATTCTGTGGGGAGTAAAGGATATACGTGCTTTTTGACTTGTAGAGAGGAGTGAAGCATCAAAGAGGACTTGTTCCAGATGACCTTAAAGTCCCTTGCAATTTGGATTTCCTGTGATTGTAAGGCACTTAGCATCCAGTAGACAGAGAAGTGGAACTCTGGTAGTGCTGAGGTCTGTATAGGGCCCTAAGAACCTCCAGCACAAGCCAAGCAATGCTTTCTGGGGGCTCAGCCAATAGCAGAAGTAGTAACTAGTTTATGGCAGCCTCCATTCCCTTCCAGTTCCTCACTTTTTAAAAACATACTAAGAATCCCTTACATTTGCACACTGAGTTTTAGAGTTTGTCAGGCACTTTCATACATATCATCTCAAATGATCCTTTTACTACAACTGGATAGGACAAGTGTTCTTATCCTTACCTTATGATGAGGACACTGAGGCTCAGAGACTAAGTGAATCACCTAAGATCCCATAGGCAGAACCAGAATTCCTACAAAGAGCTAAGAGCTAGGTTAGGAGTTCCAGGATTCTAGGGGATAAAGTGCTCCTGAATGTCAGAGTGTTCCTCCTCGTTTGGAGAGTTGTCTTAAACCAGTCTGCCTTGTTGATGTGGCACTTGGTGGCGAGAGTAGGAAAGAGGCATTTACCTGCCCACAAACCAACCCTGTGGTCCCGTATAAAGAGAAAACCCAACCTTCTATATCAGGTTCCATCCTGTCTGCCCTACATACCATGCTGACCACAGGAAAGTGCAATCTTCTTTTCCGGCCATCAGGGGCAGATGCCCCAGAGACCGTGCCACCCTCTCCCATCTTCCTGGCCAACTCATGGCCCTGAGCCTGTGTGAGTGGCTGGCATGCAGGCTGTAACTGTACGTGATCATCTGGCTAACGATGCGCACCTATCTACCCAGATGTCAGATACCGCTGTTGCCCCAAGGGAAGAAGAGTAAACAAAGCCCTTGCCCTCCTCCATTTGGGGATGCCTCACTGTTTGAATTGCAATGGCAGCGCTCTGAGCTAGGAAAGGAGACGGCTGGCTCCAGCAGCTCATAGAGGTGCTCCCCCACCTTTCTGACGTCCACTGGGATAATTCAAAGAGAAAGAGTAAAAACTTACCCCCAGGTATGGAAAGTGAAGGTATTTCATACTGCAAGAGGTCTGTGCTTGTATTCTACAGTATGACAAGCTTCCTGTCTCCATTCCTTCACCAGTTTGTCTCCCCTGGTTCACGTGACCCCAGCAGGACCAGGCCCTCCTTCCTGAAGGGACTTTGCCTGGGAGCTCACACTGAAGCCTCTTCTTTTATCATGTCACAAGATGGCACGCCACAGTTTGTCCCACTGTATCTTGCAAGAAGCTGATATTCCAATGATGTTATTAAAAAGTGGCACCTTTCGCCACATTGTGAGAAAATCTTTCTGGTGGGGGCAAGGGGATGGCGATACATTTTCCCCAAGGAGCTCACTTCAACCACAGCATTTGATGTATGGTGACATATCTCCCACACGCTGCCACACACACACACACACACACACACACACACACCCCTCACAAACACATTTCCTAGCTGAGATGGATAAGGAAGTTAAGGGACTTGTACAGGGTCACACAGAGGGACAAGGAGGTCAAGGCATTTACATGGGGGTGTAAAGCATTCAACCCACTGATTTTTGGCTCTTAGTCCTTCTCCCTGACCTCTGATTATCCCCCACCTCACCTCCTTTTCAGCTGAATAAACGTGTAATGCACACTAGAAATTCCACTGCAGTTCAGTATATCACTTATCAACAGTGGCTTTTAGCTAACAAGAATGCTGATAACTCTTACTCCCTATGGGTATTTCTCAATTCTGGGTTGTATGTTTTTATTTTTGCTTTCTTAGAACTCAAATCCGTGCTCAGCTCAGCATAAGATCCAGGTCTGGCATGCTGAGGAAAGCCTTGGATGAGGAAGTAGGAAATGGTTCTCATTCCAATCTCATCTCCTCCTCCCTACTGGCCTCAGGCCTTCAGGTCCTTGTTCAGCATCACCAAGGCCTAGCTTCCTGGGAAGTACGATGGAAATTGTAATACCATACCTGCCAACCTCAGAAGGATATTGTGAAAAACAAAGGAAATCATAAGCCTGCAAAGTTGTGAAATGACCAGAAGGAAAGGGGACTTTTTCTCTGTGAAGGGACCATAAAATACAAGCTAGTGGGCAAGGAGTCAGGCAGCACTAGGTTCAAATCCCATTTCAGTTGTGTGCTCTTGGGAAAGTTATTTGCCTTCTAAGTGTGTGTGCAATGGAGAGATAATAAAACCCACTTGGCAGTATTATGGGGGAGGATTAAATGAGAGTCGGTTTAAAGCTTGTAGCAGAGCACCTGGCCCAAGGATGTTTATTTCTTCCTCCTTTGTGCCCCATGGTCCATACTCACAGCACACAGACTCTAAGACTTACAAGGAATTTCATGTCTGACTCATCCTTGAATAGCCAGTGTCTGTAAGTGGGGCTGCCACGTTATGGGAACTCAATAAATATATTGGTGGCTGTGAGTGAATCTATAGATTAGGGATGGAAAATTAATTTCGAAGATTATTTGTAATGTTTGATACTGTCAGCATGGACTTGTCTTCCTAATTGGCAACATGGGAGTGGATTTGTCAGTTTTATTCAGACTGGAACAATTAGGTGGTAATTTGTGCATTTAGCTCATAGATTGGCTTAGGATGATCCGAATCTTGCTGCAGTTTTCTTCATGGAAAACAAATCTGACTTATTATCTGGCCCAACTCAACAGTGCAACTAGTTTCACAGCAGGAATCACATAGACAAGTAAACACTGGGGGAAAACTCCCCTGTGAAGTAACCACATGCCTAGGCAGGGCTGTCTCCTAATTTAAGAGCCAATTTTTAAAATAACTGTCAAATTAAGCTGGCTAATTGCTCTGGTCTCCATCTCGTTGGCCACAGGTAGAGAGGAGGGGACTGATTTCAAAGGTATAAGGAAGATCTGCATAAAAGAGATCCAACAGTGCCCTCAATGAAATTATATTTGGCAACATGGATGACAGTATGTTTTTACGGAGTCCATTTTTATATCACTTTTCCTGGTATTTTTGGAAAGTGATTATGGATGGATTTGTTTTTATTTGATCATACATGCATCATCTTTTTAATGTTTATTTATTTTTGAGACAGAGAGAGACAGAGCATGAACGGGGGAGAGTCAGAGAGAGAGGGAGACACAGAATCTGAAGCAGGCTCCAGGCTCCGAGCTGTCAGCACAGAGCCCGACGCGGGGCTCGAACTCACGGACTGTGAGATCATGACCTGAGCCGAAGTCGGATGTTCAACCGACTGAGCCACCCAGGCGCCCCTCATGCATCATCATTTTTAATATTACTCATAAAGTTGTCAAACATAATTTTTTCTATTAGATTTACCCCTAAGTTAGCTTCAAATAATCTTGACTTTAAAAAAAAATTAAAATACTGTACTAGGCAAGACTGAAGCCAAAGGGTTGGATACAGAATGTAGAAAAAAGCAAAGGGAGGAATATATCCTAAAGCTTTGAGAAGTTAGGCTTGGATATCTTTTTTCTCCTGCTCCCTGAGAAATTAATGAACAGACAACCCTGAAACTTCAAAGCTGTAACACCCTGCTTTGGGAATTACAACCTCCATCTTGGTTGTTTAAAAATGAGCACACATGGAAATGATGTATCAGCATATCTTTTCAAGTTTTTTTTTTTCTGTTGAAAATTAATCAACAACCCTCCAGTTATTTATGGCTTAGTACATATATAAAATTAGGGGAAAAAATTAGATCTTAAAAAAAAAACCCAAACATGTTTAATCACAGTAGTAAAACATGGCCATGGCTAAAATTATAACTGTACAGATTAAGATGAAAAGCCCACCCACCTCACACTGCTTTGCAAAGATAAGAGTTTTTCCTTTCTGAAAATGTCCATGTCTATACATAAAATTATATATATATATATGACACTTTTTATATGTGTAAAAAGTTATGTGTGTATCTTTCCTATCCCCTTGCATTTAAGGGGTATATTCAGATGTGAGTGCTCAGGTCCGAGTTGCCCCTCTTCATCATTTTGTATATCAGACAGGATATGTGTGTGACGGTAACATTAGATTTTGAAGCCAGATTGCCCAAGCTTATAAACTGTATGACCCTAGGTAATCACCTTAGTTATTCACCTAGAAAGCAGAGTGCTCAGATGGGAGCATTAAGTGACTGAATATAGCAGTGTCCAAACAGCTCCTGGTTCAGAATAATTTCTTAGGAATGGTAGCTATGACCATAGCCAGACCTTCTCACTCTAAAGCTCCAAAATATTGCCTTTATTCTCATCACATATATCCTCAGCTTTATACTTCCTCCAACTTAACATACATATATATTTTAATGTGGCATAAGACGTAGAGTTCTGCATTTCCTCCCTAGCTGCTCTTTCCTCCAAAGCACTGGTACTTCAAAGGTTATAACCGCTCTCCTCGAAAGCTTTCAGAACTTGGAGTGAACTCAATCACTTTCTGATTTGGTATTAGTCATGTGCTCCATTTGTGTATGGCCTATTTCCAACTGATGAGCTTATAGCTGAGCGGCCCTGCATTTTAGGAATCTTCCAGCACAAAAAAGAAAGACTTGGCTTCAGAAGGGATCGTGACTGGCCAGTTGATCTGTTAAATAATATGCCAAATACTGTGGAAATAACAAGAAGGAGAAAATTACATTCACACTTCTTTATTGGTGCCATTAACAGTGTTTTGTCATCCAGCTGATGCAGCGGCGCCATCTCCCCGGAAGCACTGCAGTGCAAGACTCTCTGGAGCCTTGTCCAACCCCTCACCCCCCGTGTCCCAGCAGCACCCATGGCTCCCGGGGTGGGGAAGGCTGTTTGAGGATGCACTAGTTCAGAGGAAGCCAGAGGACCAGGCCACTTGCAATAAGACTGTCTGGAAGTGTTAAAGCATCTCCATAGAGGTGTCATTGGAGCAGTGGTGAGCCCCCTTCTCCCCTCACCATTCTGGAGGTCAGGGGACCCCCTTTGAGCCAGGCTGCAGCTCGCCCCATCAGTCTCCTGCCTCTCACTGTCCCTGCTGCTCGGCTGCTGAGGCCCTAACAAGAATAGCCCTCGGCCTCCCTTTTGTCCTCTCCCCATGCTTGTTAAAATAAATGCCTTCTTTCTCATATCAGGCAGACTGCACAGAGGGACAGCTCTCTTCTCCCATCTCTCATCCCTCTCTCAATTCTTTCCTGGTCTGAAGCTCATTTCTCTCTCCACCCCACCCCTGCCTCCCTTTGTCCATCAGGGTCTCACTGGGATTTCATTATGTTCCAACAACAGATAGTTGTTTAGATGGAGAATATCTCCCCAGAATATGATAGGAAAATATAAAGTATACACTGAACTAAGTCACTCCCTAGTTTAAAGTAACTTCTAGGACTAAGATTCAAATCTTTCCAAGATGTACAGGTCCCCACAGATGTGGGTACCCTCCAGCCTCATTTCTTTTACTTTTTGGTCATCACACTGCAGCCACCAGGGTTTTCTTTCCATTAGTAATAATGACTGTCATGAGCCAAGCACACCCAGTACTTACACATGAGGAAAATGAGACACAGATAGGTCAGTTAGACATGGCTAGTAAGGGATAGACCTAGGATTGAAATCCAGGATGCCTCCACTCTTGGCCAATACATGGTACTGCCTCTTGCCAACATTTCAAGGATGCCAAACTCTTCTCTGCCTCAGGACTTTTACACATGCTGTTCCTCTCTTACTCTTCTCTCAACTCTTGTATTGCATAACTTCTCTTTATCTCTTGGGTTTGAGCTGAGATGTTACTTGTTGTGCTCGCTTCGGCAGCACATATACTAAAATTGGAATGAGATGTTACTTGTTCAGAAAAGCCTTTCCAGAGCTGCCAACACCACCACCGTCAGTCTAAATCATTCTCCATTGTTACTCTCCATCGCAGCCCTCTCTTCTTGTCCCCAGAGCTTTTATTATCATTAACATTTTTACTTGTAATTTTTGGTACACTTACATTACTTGTTCAAAAACATTTGCTGTCCTTTCTACCAGCCCCTCTCTATTTGGGGGATTAAACTTCCCCACCTGATTGCCATCAAGTTAGACCATGTGACTTGCTTTGGGCAAAAGAGTGTGCTCTGGGGAAAAAATGCTAGAGCCATTGTGTGGTTTCGGCCATCACTCTTTTCCTCTGTCACAAGAGGGCATGTCTCAGGGGCTGCTCCTTCAGTCTTGGTCCAAAATGAAGAGGGCAGGATACAGAGCTACAATGGACCTAATGTGTACAAAAAGTAAACCAAAAGGTCACTAGGATGTGGAGGTTACTTGTTACTGCAGCATAACTTAACCTAGGTTGACCAATACATATACTTACGTAACATTTTCTCTCCACTGTACCATCCATTTCATGAAACCAGGGATTGTGCTTTGTTTTGCGGTCTTTATTCAGCATCTAGCAAAAGGCCTGGCACATTTAAGGACTTGACAAATATTTGTTGAATGAATAAGGAAGCAATGTATTAACACACAAGCCAGCCTATGAAGGCTACCTTTTGGTGCGTGTTATCATTCTAAGCAAGTAGTTTTTTGTAAAACTAATCAACTGTCACTTTCCACTCCATTGTTCACCCCTCTACACCTTCCACACCTCCTCCCTTACTCTCTCAGCAGACATTTAATTTTGACACTGCTTGAAATACATATGCAGTTGCTATGTAAGGTTCAAAAATTCCTAGGAAAAAAGTCCCTTTATAAGTATTTAGTTTCCCCAGAAAAAAACAAAGAATACCTTTAAAAATGTCTTCTTTCCAATAAAGAATAGCTTGTCTTCAAATGGCCAAGGGACTTAAAAGGACCTATCATAACTTTGAGTCTATTTTCTCTTCATTCAGGCAAGCTGAAATAAAATCTATGTATATATATTGCAGGAAGGTAGTACTGAGTATATTCTGAAAATATAAGAAAATGTACTGGCTTTCTCTGAGCCAGAAGATATTTTTCTGCATTTCAACTATCCCTAACTTCTACAGGTGGATTCATAAGCACTTTTTCCGCCCCTTACAAGGGACTCTGCTAAACATCATGAGTAGTAGAGGAAATATGGACAGAGAAACAATGTTCTCCTCTGAAAATAGTCTAGGAAATCTGTCCATTTGCCACATCCCATGGAAGCCAGTTGTGCTAGAAGCTTCCCACCTGACCCTTGTCTTTGTAGATGAGAGTAGGACTACATCTTAAGTTTGTTCCCTAGCACCTAGCCTAGGGTGTGGCACATGGCGGAGCACATAACAGAGGCCCAGTAAATGGTCAGAGTATGAATGGTTTTGTTGAAAAAGATGATAACTGGAAGTGCTGGGTAGATGTGGGCCCCTGCTCATTTACATCTTCCAGAGAATTTGGAATCCGGTGGACAGGGTGGGTGATGCACTGACATGCAACCCACCCTTGCTTCTCAAAACTCTCCCGGTGTAGGGCCTGGATTCCAACCTCCACTTGATACCACTGTTTCTACTTATTTGGATCCTGTCAGTCAAACAGTGTGGGTATCAGCCAGCCAGTAGTGGGCTGAGAGACAGGAGGGAACTACATTCTAGCACTGCTCTGCCACCAACCTTCTGTGTGCCTGGGCCTCATTTGCAAAATGAGCCTGTAACTCAAATGATCTCTACAGTTTCTTCCAACCCTGACATTCTGTGCTATTTCTATGAAACACCCCAGACTCGGAAGGACTCTGTCTCTCACCATTGTTTCTTCCACCCGGTCTTCAGAGTTATACGTGCACTAGACCAATTAGCTGGGTAATTGTTCCCGAGTACAAGCTTATTCCTAATTAGACAGTGTCTGGGTTCACACTACAGCAATTAACCCCCAAATGGAATAATAACTCTAGAATGAGCACAGCGTAATTGTTTTGAAGCTCACCCCTCCCCCTTACTGATTCCCCTTGGGCTACAGCAGAAGAGGAACTGTTTGCTGTGGGTTGGCCGCTTTCTCCTTGACCTCTGCATGGTCCTTGCCATGTAGTACTCCATTTATGTTCATGACTGGCTTCTAGCTCCCTGGGTGTTCCTGTGGCTTGCTGGCAGGCCACTCCCTGACCTATGACATTGCAGCTCCTGTGGATTCAGTGAGAATCTCCCCTCTGTACCTACAAGCCTCCCATAGGTCACTCAGGGCCAAAACTCATGAATAAAAATGCCACCCAGAAACATGTAGAAAATCAGATTAGGAAATGATGAGATTTATTTCCAGTCTTCACAAGATAACAGCACGTGGGTGGCACAAACATAACTGCTTTGGCCTTTTTTGCAGAACTTATGAATACACACGTAAGAGAGAAAGTGCTGCTAATATAACCCACAGTTACTCAACCACATGCTTCTCAAACAAACTGCACTTGCTACAGCACAAACAGAGCAAGCAGTGAGAATTTTCTGTTACTAAATTTGTTAAAGTGATTTGTAGGTATTTAAACTTGAGTATGTTTTTACAGTTTGAGGTAATTGGCCTATTTTAAATAACTGGCAACACACATACACTGTACTTTTTTCCCCCTTCCTTTCGCCCTGCTAAATGTTTCCTGGCATGCTGACAGCTCCAGGCACACTCTGCATCAGGGTAGCATACGATGGGCCAGGGGTAGCATGGCCAGAGATTTGTCCCTTGCAGTAGGAAATTTGGTCCAGCAGCAGGAAAGGGGACCCAAGTCTGTTTGTGTGACTTGGCACCCAGTTCAGGGATGGGTGAAAGGTTTATCAGCCAGCAAAGGAAGGCATGGAGAGGAGAGCAGAGTGGCTTACAGTTACAGGTCAGAGGTAGGATCATTACATGGAAACTCCTGCTCAGCCAGTACTTAGCAGCTGTGTGCCTCGTTCTGTTAGGTCTCAGTTTCTTTAGGTGTAAAATGGGGATATACTTATCTGACATTCTGTGAAACGAGAAAATATATAAAGGATCTCACATAGTCCCTGGCACACAATAAGCTACAATAAATGTTGGCAACTATAAATAGTCATATTCAAGGATGTTATTTTTACTATGTTCAGTTCTATTTGAAAAATGTACTCCTTAAAACAATTGACTTCTGCACACACACACACACACACAAAATCATGGTAAACACACAAGTCTGCAACAGTCTACTTAATGGTGCCCCCTAGAGTTGGATAATACACATGTGTAAAATCCACCTACCTAGAAGCAGCAACCTTGAATACTTTTAGCAATGTTTTTGGCCTTATGGTTTTATTATGTTATCCTGAACCATCTTCTGCAGAAATGTTTAGCAGGAATTGCTGCCTGCTATAGACTGAATTATTTCCCTTCCAAGTTCCTATGATAAAGCCCTAACCCTCAGTGTGATGGTATTTGGAGATGGGGCCTTTGGGAGGTAATTGGGGTTAGATGAGACCATGAGGTTGGGGCCCTCATGATGGGATGACTGCCCTTGAGAGACACCATGTTCTCCACCACATGAAAACACAGCAAGAAGATAGCTGTCTGTAAACTAGAGAGGCCTCACCAGGAACCAAATCAGCCAGCATTTTCACCTTGGACTTCCCAACCTCCAGAACTCCAAGAAAATGAATTTCTGTTGTTTAAGCCACCTAGTCTATTGTATTTGTTATGGCAGTTGGAACCAACTAAGACACTGCCCCTTCTGAGAGCTTACACAGTAATTCTGCTCTAACGTGGCAATAATTCCATTGAGTTAGAATCTTGTGCTTATTTATGTTCTGTGGTGGACTGTGCACCAGTTAAGGGGCAAGGACTACATATTTTCACTCTGTACACTTCCATATTTGTCTAATAAGTGACTTTTCATAGACATTTGTTTTGCCCCTTCCAACCTAACTAAACGCTACTGGGTCAAGGGTCAAGAGTACATTGCACAACCAGACTGAGACATCTCTGCTCCTTGAGTTCTCAAGGACAGTGGCTGCTATTTGGTGGCCTTGAAAACACGAGGTCATTGAAATCACCTGTATATCCTACTAGGGGAGGCACAAGAAAGTGAATGAGTGGGAAAGGAAGAATTTGGCATTTAACAGAGTCTGTGTGACTCATAAGAGAATTGCTCTGTAGTTGATGTGAGTGTCAGAGTAATTCCCAGTTTTCTATTATAAACGAGAATTCTCTGTGGGCAAGTGGAGCAATACGAATACTATTTGGGGCCAATATTGTGGTCTGAAAAAATATATTCAGGAGAAAATATTATGTTGATACATTTGAGTTTCTGTCATCTATATAGTCCCAATTAGTAATAAGTTAGAATAAGATTTTACAGCAGCACCTGGGTGGCTCAGTCGGTTAAGCATCTGAGTCTTGATTTTGGCTCAGGTCATGATCTCACTATTGGTAAGATCGAGCCCTGAAATAGGCTCTGCACTGATAGTGTGGAGCCTGCTTGGGATTCTCTCCCTCCCTCTCTCTCTTCCCCTCCCCCACTCTCGTGTGTGCTCTTTCTCTCTACTCTCTCTCAAAATAAAAATAAACAATAATAAGATTTTATGTTGCAGTATTTTCCAAGTATTTCACATGCATCATTTCAATAAACCTCAGAATTAGATAGGTAAGTATAGGTGTGGGAGACACCAATTGTATTGTCTGCCCAGTACACCTTGCCTTTTGGGGGGAACATTTCTCTGAGTTTTATAGAACCATTACTTGCACCAAGTCTTAAGGTTTTAGGGTGGTTTCTAATCTTAGAACCCTATCCCCCTGGCCACAGAAGGGCACATGACCCAAGATTGACCAATCAGAGCTCTTCTCCAGTATTATTCCCCTGGGAACTAAGGAAACAGAACAACTTTCTAACTGGTGGTAGAGTTGGAATAAATTAAATAGATAGGAGTTGCCTGTGACTGTAGGTCTCATCTCATAGGGAACTCTACTTGGAGGGAATGAAGCCAACATATTGAGGGAAGCAAAAGCATGTAGGTCTCTTTTAGTTGTGACAGAAACTCAACTTGAAACAGCTTAGAAAAATAAGGCAATTGATTTTATTGAAGTTTAACATACAGTGTTATATTCGGCTTTACAACAGAATGATGCAGCAATTCTATACTAAGTGCTCAGCAAGATAAGTGTAGTTGCCCTCTGCCGCCAAACAATGATATTACAATATCATTAACTATATTCCCTATGCTTTACTTTTCATCTTCATGACTTATTTTATAACTAGAAGTTTGTATCTCTTAATGTCCTTTATCTATTTCACTTATCCCCCACGTACATCCCCTCTGACAAGGGTTTTTTGGGGTTTTTTTTTGTCACAGTTTCCTTGTTTGTTCAATTGTTTTGACTTAGATCTGCATATGCATGAAATCATATGGTATTTGTCTTTCTCTGACTTATTTCACTTATGTTGTAGCAAATGGCAAGATCTCATCCTTTTTTATGGGTAATATTCCATTGTATATAATAATTCCACTTATTTTAATTCTAGTATAGTTAACATAATGTTATATTAATTTAAGGTGTACAATACAGTGATTCAACAATTCCATACATCACCCAGTGTTCATCACTAAGTCTAAAGTTCTCTCTTGTCTAGCAAGAGAGAGGGAAGCAGGATTAAAAGCAAGAGATGGCTGATGTCCGGGTCCTTGCCACATTTTTATTAGGATCAGAAGGTTTACAAACATGGTGATGGATGTGCACAAAGCGACAATGAATCTGTGAACATTAATTCATGGACGTGAGGGAAAGAGGGTCTTGAAGATATCTGGAGTTAGGGGTTTGGGTTAATACAAAACAAAATCCTAGAGCTGGGCAGCCAGGTGGAAGGTTGTTTACAGCAGACATGAGGCACCACCTCTAGTTATCTTAGCTAGCCTGGGGGATGAGACATAGGACAGGTGACCTCAGGGTTAACAAGGCACCTTCTTTTTGTTAATCATCTCTGGTCTGGGCTGCTTCACCTGCGGTGGTGGTCTATAGCCCTATTTATGTTTACCTAAGTTGGTACTTCCTTCTGGTGAAAGCAGCTTTCTGCTATAGTACTAAATTGGGGGCCACTTCCACCCTGAATACCTAATCTTGTTTATTTCATATATTCTATACTGGGGCTTGTGCCCTGCCTTCTGTATATTTATTTACCTAATCTTGTTTACCCAAACTTGGGTGTGAGCATCCTGTGGCTTTGTACTTCTTTATGCTTTGTTAACCCATTGGTGTAAACCCAGGAAATTTCTAAGTTTATTCCCCACACATCACAACAAGTGCAGTCTTTAATCCCCATCATTGTTTCACCCATCCCCTCCATCTACCTCCCTTCTGGTAATCATCAGTTCTCTATAGTTAAGAGTCTGTTTCTTGGTTTCTCTCTCTCTCTCTCTCTTTTGCCTTTGCTGCTTTGTTCTGCTTCTTAAATTGCACATATGAGTGAAATCATATGGTATTTGTTTTTCTCTGACTCATTTATTTCACTTAGCATAATATTCTCTAGCTCCATCTATGTCGTTGAAAATAACAAGATTTCATTCCTTTTTATGGCTGAAAATTATTCCATTGTGTATATATTCCACATCTTTATCCATTCATCTAGTGATGGACACTCGGGCTGCTTCCATAAGTTGGCTATTGTAAATAATGCTGCTATAAAATGTAGGGGTGCATGTATCCCTCTGAATTAGTGTTTTGCATTTTTCGGGTAAATACCCAGTAGTGCGATTATTGGGTTGTAAAAGGTGGTTTTAACTTTTTGAGGAACCTCTATACTCTTTTCCACAGTGGCTGTAGCAGTAGCAGTTTGCATTCCCACCAGCAGTCCACAAGGGTTCCTTTTGTTCCACATCCTCATCAACATCTGTTGTTTGTTGTGTTTTTCATTTTAGCCATACTGACAGGTGTGAGGTCATATTTCATTGTAGTTGTGATTTGCGTTTCCCTGATGATGAGTTATGTTGAGCATCTTTTCATGTCTTTGTTAGCCATCTGGATGGCTTCTTTGGAGAAATGTCTGTTCATATCTTCTACCCATTTTTTAATTGGATTGTTTTTTGGGTGTTGAATCATATAAGTTCTTTATATATTTGGGATACTAATCCTTTATCAGATATGCAGATATTTCATTTGCATATATATTCTTTCATTCCATTTGGTAGGTTGCCTTTTAGTTTTGTTGATTATTTCCTTCCCTGTGAAGAAACTTTCTATTTTGATTTTGCTTCTATTTCCCTTGCCTCAGGAGACATATCTAGAAAACTGTTGCTATGGCTGATGTCAGAGACATTATTGACTGTACTCACCTCTAGGATTTTTATGGTTTTAGGTCTCCTGTTTAGACCTTTAATCCACTTTGACTTTATTTTTTGGATGGGGTCAGAAAGGGGTCCAGTTTGATTCTTTTGCATGTAGCTGACAAGTTTTCCCAACACTATTTGTTGAAGAGACTTTTTCCCATTGTATATTCTTTGCTGCTTTATCAACCTTATAATCATACTTTTATTTCTGGGTTTTCTGTTCTGTTCTGATCTATATGTATGTTTTGTACCATACTGTTTTGATTCCTACAGCTTTTGGTATAACTTGAAGTCTGGAATTGAGATACTGATAGCTTTGTTTTTCTTTTTCAAAATTGCTCTGGTTATTTGGGTCCTCTGTGGTTCCAGATAAATTTTAGGACTTTTGTTCTAGTTCTTTGATATTTTTGTTATAGTTCTGTTGGTATTTTGATAGGGATGGCATTAAAAGTGTAGATTTATTTGGGTAGTATAGAAATTTTAACAGTATTTGGTCTTCCAATCTGTGAGCATGGAATGTCTTTCCATTTCTTTGTGTTGTCTTTAGTTTCTTTCATCAATGTTTACTGTTTTCAGAGTATAGGTCTTTCATCTCTTTGGTTCATTTATTCCTGGATTTCTTATTGTTTTTGGTGCACTTGTAAATGGGATTTTTTTCCTAATTTTTCTGCCTCATTATTAGTGTACAGAAATGCAAGAGATTTCTGTACATTGATTTTATATCCTGGAACTTTATAAATTCAATTATCAGTTTTACTAGTATTCTGGTGAAGTCTTTAGGGTTTTCTAAATAAAGTATCATGTCATCTGCAAATAGTGTAAGTTTTACTTCTTTGTTTTCTGACTGCTGTGGCTAGGACTTCCAATACTATGTTGAATAAAAGTGGTGAGAGTCATCATCATGGTCTTGTTTCTGACCTTTGGGGAAAAGCTCTCAGCTTTTCACCATTGAGTATGATGTTAGCTGTGAGTTTTTCATATATAGCCTTTATTATGTTGAGATACGTTCCCTCAAAACCTATGTTAGATTTTTTATTATGAATGGATGTTGTATTGTGTCAAATGCTTTTTCTGCATCTATTGAGGTGATTATCTTTTCTCTTGTTGATGTGATGTATCATGCCGATTGATTGACAAATATTGAACCACACTTGTATTCCTGGAATAAATACTTTGGTTATGGTGAATGATTTTTTTAATGTATTGTTAAATTTGGTTTGGTAATACATTGTTGAGGATTTTTGCATATATGTTTATCAGACATATTGGCCTGTAGTTTTCTTTTTATGTAGTGTCTTTGTTAGGTTTTGGTATTAGGATAATGCTGGTCTTATAGAATGGATTTGAAAGTTTTCCTCCTCTTCTATTTTCTGCAATAATTGGAGAAAAATAGGCATTAACTTGTGTTTAAATGTTTGGTAGAATTCACCTGTGAAGCCATCTGGCCCTGGGCTTTTGTTTGTTGGGAGATTTGTGGGTTTGTTTTTTTTTTTTAATACTAATTGCATTTTATTGCTAGTAATTGGTCTGTTCAAATTTTCTCTTTCTTCCTGATTCAGTTCCTGAGGTTATATGTTTCTAGGAATTTATACATTTCTGCTAGGTTGTCTGATTTGTTGGCATATAATTTTCATAATATTCTGTTATAATCCTTTGTATTTCTGTGGGGGTCATTATTATTTCTCTTCCTTAATTTTTGATTTTATTTTTTTTCAGTCCTTTCTTTTTTTCTTCATGAATTTGGCTAAAAGCTTATCAATTTTGTGCATCCTTTCAAAGAACGAGCTCCTGGTTTTATTTATCTTTTGTATTAAGTTTTTTAGTTTTTATATCGTTTATGCTCTAATCTTTAATGTATCCCTCTTTCTACTGGCTTTGGGGTTTGTTCTTTTTGTAGCTCCTTTAGGTTTAAGATTAGGTTGTTGAATTGAGATTTTTCTTGTTTCTTGAGGCTAGGGTTGTATTACTGTAAACTTTCCTCTTATAACTGCTTTTACTATAGCCTAAAGATTTTGGACTGCTGTGTTTTCTTTTTCATTTGTTTCCATGTATTTTTTCTGTGGTTTTGATCATGATTTCTTCTCTCTCATTCATGATTTTATTTACTTGGGTCCTTTCTCTTTTCTTTTTGATAAGTCTGTCTAGGGGATTATCAATTTATTAATTTTTTTCAAAGCACCAGCTCTTGGTTTCATTGATCTTTTCTACTGTTTTTTTTTGTCTCTTTCTGTATCATTTATTCCTGCTCTAATTTTTATTATTTCCCTTCTGCTGACCTTAGACTTCATTTGTTCTTTATTTGAGATTTTTTTGCTTCTTAAAGTAGGCCTGTATTGCCGTAGGCTTTCCTCTTATGACTGCTTTGGTTGCATCCCAAAGGTTTTGGACTGTCATGTTTTCTTTTTCATATTTCTTCTTTAATTTCCTGGTTGACCCATTCATTCTTTAGTAGGATGTTCTTTAACCTGCATGAATTTGTGGTCTTTCTCAATTTTTTCTTGTGGTTGAGTTCAAGTTTCATAGTGTTATGGCTGGAAAATATGCATGGTGTGATCTCAGTATTTTTGTACTTGTTGAGGACTGATTTGTGACCTAGTAGGTGATCTATTCTGAAGAATGTCCCATATGCATTTGAAAAGAATGTGTATTCTGCTTTAGGATGAAATGTTATGAATATATCTGTTAAGTCTGTCTGATCAGTGTGTCAAAACCATTGTTTCCTTGCTGATTTTCTGCTTTGATGATTTGTCCATTGATGTAAGTGGGGTGTTAAAATCCCCTACTGTTATTGTATTGTTATCAATGAGTTTATGCTTGTTACACTTTTACATATTTAGGTTCCTCAAAGTTGGGGGCATAAATATTTACAATGGTTAGATCTTGTTTTGATAGCCCTCTTTATTGTGATATAGTGCCCTTCTTCATGTCTTGTTACCATTTATGTTTTAAAATCAAGTTTGTCTGATTACAAGTATCGCTACTCTGGCTTTCTTTTGATGTCCATTTGCATGGTAAATGTTTCTCCATCCTCTCACTTTCAATCTGCAGGTGTCTTTAGGTCTAAAATGAGTCTTGTAAGGAGCATATAGATGAGTCTCTTTTTTTTTTTTTATCTGACACTCTGTGTCTTTTGATTGGAGCATTTAGTTCATTTACATTGAGAGTAATTACTGATAGATATGAATTTAGTGCCTTTTTATTACTTGTTTTGTCATTGTTTCTGGAGATTTTATCCGTTCCTTTCTAGTCTTTGTCACTTTTGGTCTTTCTTTCCTACTTGAAGAGTCCCCTTTAATATTTCTTGCATGGCTGATTTAGTGGTCACAAATTTCTTTAGTTTTTGTTTGGGAAACTATCTCCCCTTCTATTCTGAATGATAGCCTTGCTGGTTAGAATATTCTTGGCTGTAGATCTTTCCCATTCAGCACGTTGAATATATTATGCCACTCCCCTCTGGCCTTCCAAGTTTCTGTGGAAAGATCTGTTGCTAACCTTGTAAATTAGGGTCTTCTGTCTTGCTGTTTTTAGGATTTTTTTCTTTATATTTTAGAATTTAACTACAACATGTCTTGATGTTGGCCTGCTTTTGATTATGATGGGAGTTCTCTCTGCCTCCTGGATTTGGAAGTCCATTTTCTTTTTTTTTTTTTAACGTTTATTATTGAAAGTCAGAATCAGATCATGAGCAGGGGAGGGGCAGAAGCAGGCTCCAGGCTCTGAGCTGTCAGCACAGAGCCCGATGCGGGGCTCACACTCACAAACCGCAAGATCATGACCTGAGCTGAAGTCGGACGCCTGAGTGAGCCACCTAGGCGCCCCTGGAAGTCCATTTTTTCCCCCAGATTAGGGATGTTTTAAGCTATACTTTCTTCCAATAAACCTTGTGAGCCCTTTTCTCCTTCTTCTGGGACTCCTATGATATGAATGTATTATGTTTCATTGAGTCACTGAGTCCACTAGGTCTATTTTTGTGATCCAAGATTTTTCTTTTCCTCTTTTGATCAGCTTCATAATTTTCCATAATTCTATCTTCTTTATCACTTATTCTTTCCTCTACTTCTCCCATCCTTGTGGTCATTACATCCAGTTGGATTTGAATCTCAGTTATTGCATTTTTCATTTCAGCCTGACTAGTTTTTAGCTCTTTTTATCTCTGTGGTAAGTATATCCCTAATGTCTTCCATGCTTTTCTCAAGCCCAGCTAGTATTCTTATGATTGTTGCTTTACATTCTGGATCAGGCATATTGCTTATATCTGTTTCGATTAGATCCCTGGCCTTTTCTTGTTCTTGCTTTTGGGATGAATTCCTCTGTCTTGGCATTTTGTCTAGGCCTGTTTTCTTCTGTGTGTCAGGAAAGCCTGTTATATTTCATGCACCTGAAACTATATGACCTCTTCTTCATAAAGCCATTAATGTCCCGGGCCTGACACTTAAGGAAATATCTCTGGTGTGTACTGCATGCACTGTGCTGCTGTGTTATGGGTGCTCTGTCCCTCAGGTCAGTCCTCTGCAGAGTTTCTCCTTGCCTGCAGTAGAGAGTGTTTGGACCTTGGGCAGAGTGTGGAGAGTGTTAACTAGGTGTGTTCTTGTCTGCTTGTTAAAAGAGACCTGATGTTATTTCCACTAGAGCTGAAGCTTTGCAGAACTCTATGGTCAATACATATGGTAATACATATGGTGCATGTGGGGGTTTGTGCTGGTCTTCTGGGGGATGGGCCTGTTGCACTGTGTCTCGTGCACCTTGCCCAAGAAAAGCAGTACAAGCAGAGCACAGGGTGTTGCGGGGAGCTTGGTGTGGACAGATTAGGCAGCCAGTGTTGGGGCTGTACTGTTTACTGAAGTTAGTTTATGCTGAGGGGCAGGGAAGGGAAATGGCACCAGCCAGCTCCTTTTTCCCTGGAGAGGGGAACCTGCTTACAGCTGTCAGGGAAACCCTCCCAGAAGAATGAATAATTTTTCCTAGTGCATCCTAGGTGTTTTTCAGATCACTGTTTTCAAACTGTCTGTGTCTGGGATGCTTGCCTTCCTGGAGCAGTGCAGTATCCTTTTGGCTCTATCCAGCGTGTTGGCTGATTTTTAAAACTCTAAACCTCAGGGACTTGATGTGGTGGGGACCTGTCCTGGTCTTCTGGGAAAGGGTCTCACTGTGCTAGGATTGATGCAAGTTTGACCAGAAGGACAGTTGCACCAGAGCACAGGAGCATGAGTTTTGGAGCAAGCACACTAAAGGGCCAGTGTCCAGGTTAGCCACCCTCAGCAGGTGTCTCTGCACCATGCTGGGAACCTGGGAAAGGAAATGGTGCCCATTGGCTTTGTCCCTGGAGAGGCAATGCCCCTCTCTCAGATGCACTCCAAGAAGGGGGAACTGTCCCCCCACCCCCACAGTGCATCTCAGGTGACCCTCAGATCATGACATCTGCCCCTGGGTTACTTGCTGCCTTCTCTCTAGGAGCACTGCAGTGCTCTTAGGGCTCTATACCAGCCATGCTAGGGACCTCTACAACTCTAATCTTTGGGCCCTGCTGGTTATAAGATCTCATGAAAATAAATGCCTCTTGTTTCCTAGTCAATGACTATGGGAGAATGTTTTCCTTGTGCAGTGCCCTGTGTGCTCCTCTCCCTCTCAACTCTCTCCACCACCAGAGCTCCTTCCCCTCAACAGCACCCATGATCTGTTTCTCCCCCAAGCCATATCTCCACACCTCTTGCCATCCACAATGTGGTTTCTTCTCTCCCTCTTCTTGTGCAGTTTGTTCTGTCAGCCCTCAGATCGATTTCTTGGGTATTCAGAATGACTTGATATTTATCTAGCTGTGTTCAAAGGTAAGCCTAGGGTCCTCCTACTACTCCAACATTTTAGGTCTTCCTCTTATCTCCATGTATTTTTAAAAAATTTCTCTTTGGGGCGCCTGGGTGGCGCAGTCGATTAAGCGTCCGACTTCAGCCAGGTCACGATCTCGCGGTCCGTGAGTTCGAGCCCCGCGTCAGGCTCTGGGCTGATGGCTCAGAGCCTGGAGCCTGTTTCCGATTCTGTGTCTCCCTCTCTCTCTGCCCCTCCCCCGTTCATGCTTTGTCTCTCTCTGTCCCAAAAATAAATAAATGTTGAAAAAAAAAATTTTTTTAAATTTCTCTTTGATATCTTGGTTGACTATTCATTGTTTAGTAGCAAGTTGTATTATTACACATTCTCCATGTATTTGTGTTCTTTCTAGGTTTGTTCTTATAATTGATTTCCAGTTTCACACCATTGTGGTTGAGAAGGATGAAAAATATAAAGTCTTCCTGAGTAAGACTTGTTTTGTGGCCTAATGTATGACCTGTCCTGAAGAATATTGCATGTGTACTTGAAAAAAGTGTATATTCTGCCTTTTGTGGATGGAATATTCTGTATATATCTGTTAGGTCCATCTGATCTAATGTGTCATTCAACGATACATTTCCTTATTGATTCTCTGTATGGATGATCAATCCAGTGATGCAAGTGGAGTGATAAAGTACCTACTATTATTGTGTTACTTTCAATTCTTCCCTTTATATCTATTAATTAATATCTGTTATATGTATTTAGATGCTTCCATGTTGGGTGCATAGATATTTATAATTGGTATATCCTTTTGTTGGATTGTTCCCTTTTTTGTTATGTAATACCCTTCTTTTTCTCTTGGTATAGTCTTTGTTTTAAAGTCTATTTTGTCTAATTTAATTATTGCTACCCAGCTTTTAACTGCACTTGCATGGTAAATGTTTTTCCATCCTTCAATTTCAATCTGCATTTGTCTTTAGGTTTGAAGTGAGTCTTTGGTAGACAGCAAATAGATGGGTCTTGCTTTTTTATTCATTCAGTCATCCTAGATCTTTTGATTAGGGCATTTAGTCCATTTAAATTCAAAGTAATTATTGATAGGCATGTACTTATTGCCATTTTCTTACTTACTTGTGGTTGTTTTTGTAGTTCTTATCTTGCTCTCTTCCCTTCAGGTTTGATGGATTTCTTTAGCGTTATGCTTGGATTCCTTTTTTCATGAACATACCTATTATGGATTTCTGACTGTCACTGACTTATTACCAAACTGTGAAAAGAATTTTGGTATAGTTTAGTCTCAGAAATCATCCAAACTGCTGAGATTCAGATATAAGTACTGAGGCCCATAGAAATTGGATACATCAGGCAAATTAGAAGAGAGGAAATAAAAATTAAATTAATACTTCTTATATGCCAGGCAATGCTTTACATACTTTCCTTTAAGAAATATCATTTCCACCATTTCACAGTTGAAAATGGAGAACACACAGCTAATATTTGGAATCTGGGATTTGAACTCAAGCCTGCATGGCACCGAAGCCCATGATCTATGTCTACACTTAAAAGCCAGATATCCCAAATATTGAGCAAGTCCTCTTTCCAGAGCATGATGCTACCTGTTCCCAAGTCTTTGAGACAAAAATTATATTATCTATCCCTCATCATTTTTTTCTAGCACAAAAATATACTTTTGTAATCAGCCCTCACCTATTTACTGATTAACATGACCACATTTCATACTCCTGGATAAGGGGTTTGATTCTGAAATGAAAACCTGGGGTATTCCCAGGTCCTGCCCAAATATGATAAAAAATATCACAAAAATCTACATTTGATCCTTTGGTCAAGCCTTCATCAGAGTTGCTAAGAGACCACATGTTCCCTTTCAGGGCAAACAAATCAGCTAACATGGAAAGAGGGGGAAGGAAAGAGAACCCCCAGGCTAAAGACAGGAAAACACCGAGAGTAGAATTAACACTATGAAGAGGAAAGGCAAAAAGAGACTGTGATCCAAACAAAATAGCAGCAAGTGAAACGAACAGAGATGAGTGTGAAGAGCAGGCATCCTGAAACAGAGGAAGGGCTGAACAAAACTCTAAAGAAGCAAACGACTGAGCAGACAAAAGGCCCCCAAAATAGTGAAATATGGAACTTTTAAGAAGAAAATCCTAAAGATAAGACAGTGCCCAAAGAATCTGCATACTGCTTTGAAATGCACTTTTACTTTGGAGAAGAGATTCTGGGAAAGCTAAGAGATACTCCAAATGTACTTAATTGCCCTGTTGCATTTCCCCACACATTCCACCAGGTGGAGGTGGGAAGTGGGTCTTGTTTCAAAGAATTCCTTTGACAAAGAATCTGCAAAGACTTACCACTTGGATTAAAGATGGTCTACAAAGTTGGAACCGTGAGAGAAAAGTGGTAGGAAATAATGAATATGAAGAATCATCTATCACTTATTTATTTAGAGTGAGTGATTGGGAGAGAGAGGCAGTGGGAGAGAAAGAGAGAATCTTAAGCAGGCTCCACACTCAGCATGGAGCCCAATGTGGGGCTTGATCCCATGACCCTGGGATCATAACCTGAGCCCAAATCAAGAGTTGGATGCTCAATTGACTGGGCCACCCAGGCTCCCAAAGGTGAATTTTTAAAGCTGAAAACTGAAATCAAAACCTATTTGTAATGTGGAGAAAAGAAGGGACCCATGGACTGGATCTGTGCCCAGAAAGTAGATAGAGGCAGACCACACAGGACCACAAAGCAATTATTAAGGATGTTAAAGTATATCCTAAGATAGGCAGGAAGAGGCTACTGATCTTAGGGGAATGAGAGGAAGTAATGTATTAATTAGGACTCTATAGATTGCAAATGATACCAGTTCTAAACTCAAACTGGCTTTGACAAAAAAGCAAAAGTATCTGCTGCTTCAACTGAAAAGTCCTGAGATACATCTAAAATGAGATGCCACTTTATTCTGGGCCTGAAGTGATGTTATCAGACTTGACCTTTTTCCTATTCTTGGTTCTGCTTCCCTCCATGCAGCCTTCATTTTCAAAACCCCCATGTGGTGGTAAAGGGACAGTCAGTAGTTCCATATCAACAAGTCCAAGAGAAAAAGGTTCTCTCCACAGAAAATACCACACAGCCTTGAATCCATTTTCAATACATCAACATGAAAAAATGATAGATGGGGTATGAAGGTTTTTCTCCACAGGAAATTCAGGGTACCACTATCAAAGCAAGGGGAAAACAGGTGCTGGTGGCCAAACAATGGTGCTTTTCATCACACATTTCCAATAATGTCACATCAGTATAGACAGATGATTCTCTATTTGAAATCACAAATTTATTTATAAACATGCACACATTCAGTTGAACAAAAGCTGGTATAGTTTATAGCCATTTACCTCACACAGTATGAGGCTACTTAAGGTCTTCAAAATTTTCTGACATTGTGAAATACCTTATGGATTTCATCATTTGCTCAGAACCAAATTGTAATTTTGTGATCTTTGTTACTCAAGCAAAGTAAAATCTTCGAAATGATTTTGAGGCATTATTTTATACTTGAAGAGGAACAGTTATGTGAATAAAACAAATGTAATATATGTTTGATACCTAAAATGTTTGGTAGTTATAGTGTGTATCTGTGCAGACAAAGAAGCTGAAAACAAGTAAGTGTGTGGTAAATCAGGAGACCTGGCTCAGATCACAATCGTGTTGTTGATTACTTAAGCTATTGATTACTTACAGATTGTTGATTAGGTTCAAGCACACGCCTCCACTGCGCAGTGGTAGCAGGGCATACTTCCTGGGCTCACATCTTGCCTCTGCCATTTACTAGCTGTGTGACCTGAAGCAAGTTATTCAACCTCAACATATCTGTAAAGCGAGAATAACAATAGTATTGCTTTACATGGTTACTACAAGGATTAAATGAGTTAAAATTTGTTAACATGCTAAAACAGTGCCTGATGCATAATTTTTTTTTAGTGCTACACATGTACTCGCTCAATGTACTTGACTTTTTTATTTTAGCTTTATTTCAGTTTACTTATCTCAAAAATAAACACAATAATATCTACAGTTTCCCAGTATATTAAATGACATAATAGTATGTAGAACTCCTAGCACAGAGCTTTGCATAGAGCAGAAATTCAGTAAATATGGTTCTTCTTTCTCCCTTCAAAGACTGAAAGACTATTCTGGTTTACAAATACTGGAATGGAACCAAATTCAATTCCTGTTCAGTAATTTTCTATTTCTGCATTTTTCAATATTTCTCTTTAACCCTCACTTTCACACTCTCTTACCACAGCACACCCAGCAGCATGCACACCCATATACCCACCAATTGGCATACAGGAGATGCTCAGTAAATAGTTGCTAAACAAATAAATGATTATTCAACCCTTCACTTCAATGTACTTTGTCCACCCAGTGGTATCTTTAGATATTTTAAGACAGATTTAGCAAAGTGGACAACTCATGATCCAGACAATTTTTCTCTTTCCGTGTAAAAATTCCATTTATATAAAAATAACGGAGCAGGACTGCAACCAGCTGTCACATCATGTCGACATGTGCAAGCACACGGCCCTGTGTGATGAGCATAGTTCTTGAGTTGTGCCATGTTACACTCTGTCAAATGGAATATGCTAGGAAAAGAAGTGTTAGCCCACAACTTTAAAGTTACAAGTAGGTATTTTGCAGATAGAAAAATAAGGGATGTGAAAGATGTGTCCTTTAAAAAAAAATCTTTGCTTTCAAAGTTTTAACCTAAGATAGGACTGATCTTGGTCTAAACCATTATAACAGAAGAAACTTTAGGATGTTTCTCATCTTCTCCATCCTCTTCCATGGTTTCTATTGTCTTGGGCAATAGATTTCAGTATTTGATCAAATAATGGCAGATTCCATGCTATCCCATTCAGGTATCCCCAGTTTATCTATAATGATTTTCCTCTTGTCAGCTCATTTCTTAAACCTTTGCTGAATCTGGTTTCAGTGGTACTATAAACAATCATCATTGCATTGTAAAACTGGAAACTCTCCACTAAAATAGTGTTTTGATCCAGGTTGCCATAGTAATAAGTGTATGCTCCCCTCTTTGGAGGCCTTGTTATATGAAGTATCTGTGATTTGCTCAGAATGGCCCCAGTTCATCTGTCAAAATGGGTTTTTCCTTTTTTAAAATAATGATCTAGAAAATCCCACGGTGGCCACAAATATTTTACAACCATAACGAGGAGCATTGGAGTAGTCAAGCTTTATAAATCTATGCCATTATTACATTAGAATAAATCATGTTTCTTAGGTATATTACATAGGCCTGCGTAAGCCTAATTTGAGGTTTACTATTCAACAAGGGTGCGGTTGTTTATAATGAAAAGAGAATTATTAAGTGTGACTTCAAAAATGCATCATATGTCAGTTCATGTAGAGAGACCCTGGAGCAAAAAAATGGAAATTACTTCTTATTTCTATCAAAATACTGCAAATAGCTATTCAGGTTCAAACTTAGTTACAATTAGAATGTGATGAGCAATGATTTTTTATAACAGCATGAAATTGTACATTCCAATCACGTTTGGGTTCAAATTATTCATTGGTAGGAGGGAGAAAAAAATGAGAAATCCGGAAAATTTATCAATGTCACCATGAAAAAAAAATATGATGGTACATTATTTGAAATAAAAATGTTCCAGTCAGTTACAGTAATTTGATACAAGAACTATGGTACTTTTTTCCTGCAGGAACGAGAGTAAACAAACACTATATCAACAAACCAGCAATAGAATCCACAAAAAGGTGTAAGATCATTTTTCATCTAAGACAAATGGTTAAGTTGGTTACTTTCTGTAAGTCACTACCAGCTACAGGATTATTTTATGTAATTCACTGCTGGCTACTGCCTCATAATATCTGATGTGGGAATATTAAAAACATCAGTGAGCGAAAGAACAGGAAGAATCCATCTGTATTCAATGAATTCTAATTAAAAAGTAATTACAGCACGATAAGGTAGCTGCCAACTTTATTCCCTCTTCCTGACCACAAACCACACACACGGAGTATTAGTCTTCTGCTATTTGTATCCTGCTAAACAAGCAGAAAGCCAGCCAGGAACCAGACACACATTTCCTTGCATTTTTCAGGTGACTTAGTTTTAAACAACTGCAGCCCCAGAAGACGTTCAGGGGCAGAGGTGGTGCACATCTTCTGTTATAATTGACCTGGGCTTTGAGATTTCTCTGTCATGATGTATCCCAGAATGTTGCATGATGGGAAGACCCTTGTTATTCCTCCACCAGCCGAGCCAAACGGACAAGATCAAGTAGGCCTGGGACTTGGGAAAAAAGGGAAGAAATATTGACAGATAAGTAACCACTCCAGGAAATGACAGGCAGCTGGAGCAGTGGCGGGACTCTCAGGATTCAGATGTAATCCTTTAACCTCATGCTCAAACTCTGTAATCTTTCAATGAGATGGAAGAGAGGAAGGAAAAAAGCAAATTGCTTAATCAAAGCCCTTAATATGTGACCAGGATTAGTAACTAAGTCGGAATGACAACCTGCAGTTATAAAAAGGCTTCGTAAAATAGACTCAGTACTAATGAAGTTGTGTCTGCAGAGATGAGAATAAGGAAAAGGTAACCTGGCATTTCAGTTGGCACAGATGTCTTTCTCTGTGAGAAGCAGGCATTCACAACTGTTTTCCTGACTACCACAATTTTTCTTTGGCTGACAAAAGAAAGGCCTATAGCCTGCATTTCTTCTGCTTGGCAAATCTCCCATTTCACCCACATTCTATAAGATCTTCTTTATCTAATAGACAATACAGCAGGTGTCAGTAGGGTTTCTATCTAAAGAAGAAGAATAGGCTTTGGCGTAAGTCATTTGCTGCTGGGGGCACTAAAAGATGTCGGGGTTCTTCTTCAGAAAAGAAGTGCTAACAGCCTAAAGTGGCCCTTGTCAATTCACATTAAAAATGGAAAAAACTAGCACGCTGGATTTATACAGCATCCTTAGAGGCAACCATCCATGTTATGAGTTTTGTGTTAACCTTCAGAAATGGTGGGAAGTGTGCATCAGTTACCCCATTATATGACAGGGCATTCTTGTTATCACCATGATCATAGTTAAGTAGCAAGAGCATTTTTATTGAAAGCAATGTATTTCAGCCATTTTTCCTTCTTTTTCCCTAATACATTAGCAATGTTCCTTGAAGTAAGCAACTAAAAATACTTTATATCACTTGAACAGGCTGGTCCTGGCCGAACCCTTAGAAGAGTAGGTATATGGGGTCTATAATTGGCCCCCCTAATCTATCACTGTATTATGTATTTTCCCAAAATATAGAAGCCTAAAACAATAAATATTTATTATCTTACAGTTCTGAGTGTCAGGAATCCGAGGCTGGCTTAGCCAGGATGGTTCTCAAACAGGCCTCTCATGATGCTGCGGTAAAGCTGTCAGCCAGTGCTACATCCCTGGAAGGTTTGATTGGCCTGGAAGATCTGTTTCCAAGAAGACTCACTCACATGGCTGTTGGCTAAAGTCCTTAGTTCCTCATCAATAAGACCTCTTTTCAAGGTTCAGGACATGGCAGTTAGTTTTTCCTAGAGCAGGTGATCTAAGAGAAAGAGTTTCCTTTATAACCTAACTTTGGCAAGGCATATGATCATATCTTCTGTGTGCTTTCTCACACAGACTGACCCTGGCATAATATGGGTGATGACTGCATGAGGAAGTGAACACTAGGAGACAAGACCCATCAGAAGCCAGCTGGAGGCTGGAACAAAAACCTGTACTATGAAATAGGCACAAGGCCTGTGGTTATCATGGCATAAGCTAAGAGGAATGATGTTGGTGAACTGGTTTTGGGGAAAGAACAATACGTGTCTGTGGATGTTTGGCTGGATTCAGAAGGAGCGCTGCAATGTCTACACTGAAATCAGGCCAAAAAATTAAGTCTGATTTTTTATAGAGAGTCTGTAGAACAAAGCTGAGGGCCGTTTTCAAGCTACACTTTGGACATGAACAGTGTTGATTCTGCACCCATATAATCAAGTGTTATTCAAAGTGGGAAAGACTTTTACCCCACTTGGAAGAGTGGAGGACCATGGAGCAGCAACACATGGCTGCAGTGCCCGCTGTGTCCACCAGGGAGTCAGAGAGGAGGTTCCCACAAAGGGTTGGGGCAGCCATGGTGAAGAGATGCTCCTTCAAAAGGTCTACAGAGTGGAGAGAGGTAGAAGACCATGGGCAGTGGGACTCCCCTTAGAGAATAAAAATATTTGGAAGGTCAAAGTCCTGCCATTATGTAGATGGACACTAATAAATCAGTGAAGTTCATCAACTGTTATGTGTTCTTATTTGAATTTTCAGATAAGTGAGGTTAAATATAATTACAGATTATATTACCATATAATTACAGATATGCAGTACACACTATGGATAGGCTAAGGTAACTTAAATGTTACAGACCTTGTCCCATCAAAGACTCCCAGGCCACACATGCAGCAACAATTGAGCATACACTCTGGGTTCACTGAATCTTTTTCTGTTCACCTCTTATTTTGTCTTGGGCTCCCCCCTTTCTAATCACTAGAGCAGACTTAGTATATTCCCCATCCAGGTAGAGCATCTTCTCAGACATCCTGGAGCATTTTCTTTGAATTGCCTATTTGTGAGCTGCATGAATAGGTCACTAATGGAGGAACCATATTCCATTCTTTTTTGTACCTCCAATACCTAGTAAGCATCTGGCATATAGGAGGCCCTTACTAAATGTTTAAATCTAATTGAATTATGGCTCTACTCCTAACTTGTCACATATCTCCTTCAATGCCAAAGCATAGTCTTAACTTTGAGGATATTCTTACAGATGTCCTAACTACGGACTGACAAAGATGTCATTAATTTCTCCATTTTTCAGTTTGAATACCCAGTATAAGCCAGATATAGACTAGGTGCTGGTTCTGCAGTGATGGGTTCTGGTCCCTTGAACCCAGAGTCTAGTTTATCAAATAAGTAGTTAGTAAATTTTAGTAGATGATATAATGGACATAAAGGAGGAACAGCTGTTATACCTAATTCATAGAAACAAATACAGAAAGTCAAGCAAAGACGAGTATACTCCAAAAGAAAGAACAAGAAAAAACCTCAGAAAAAGAACTAAATGAAATGGAGATAAGCTGTATACCTGATAAAAGAGTTTAAAGTAATGATCATAAATGTGCCTGCAAGGTTGGGGAGAAGAGTGGAAGAACTCTGTGAGACCTTCAACAAAGACAAAGAAAGCATTTTTTTAAAAAAAATCATAGTTGAATAATATAATAACTAAAATGAAAAATACAATAGAGAGAATCAACAGATTAGAAGATGCAGAAGAACAGATCAGTGATCTGGAAGACAGGATAATGGATAGCACTGAAGCTGAATAGCAAAAAAAAGAAAAAAAAGTGAGGGTAGGCTAAAAAATGTCTTGGACAACATCAAGCACAAACATTCTCTTTATATGGGTCCAAGAAGGAGAACAGAGCAATGGCCAGAAAACTTCCCTAACATAGGGAAGGAAATAGACATCCAGGTTCAGGAAGCACAGAGTTCCAAACAAGATAAACCCAAGGAGAGCCACACCATGACACATAATAATTAAAATGTCAAAGATAAAGACAAATAATTTTAACAGCTAGCAACAGAAAATAAAGTAGTTAATACAAAGGAAATTCCCTAAGGCTATTAACTGATTTTTCAGCAGAAAATTTTCAAGCTAGAAGCAGGATATATTTGAAGTGCTGAAAGAAAAAAACCTGTAACAGACAATACTCTACCTAGCAAGGTTATCATTCAGAATTTAAGAAGAGAGAGTTTCCCAAACAGAAGTTAATCGCCACTAAACCAGCCTTACAAGAAACATTAAAAGGACTTATTTTAATACAAAAAAAGAAAGCCATAATTAGATGTAAGAAAATTAATTATGAATAGAAAGATGTAAAATATGACAACATATACAAACAACACGGAGGAAGGAGTAGTCTTTGTTTTAGAATATGTTGGATCTTAAATAATCATCAACTTAATATAGATTGCTATATACTTAGGATGTTGTATATGAACTTTATGGTAACCACAAACCCAAAACCTATAATAGATACAGAATAAAGAAAGCCAAAGTTAACACTAGAGAAAGTCATCAATCATGAAGGAGCGGAGAACTACAAAAACAACTAGAAAACAGTTAACAAAATGGGAAGAAGTATATACCTATCAACAATTACTTTAAATGTAAATGATCTAAATGCTCCAATCAAAAGACACAGGTAGGGGAATGTATAAAAAAACATGACCCATCTATATTTTGCCAGCAAGAGATTCACTTCTACCTATATACATATGTAGACTAAAAGTCAAGGAATGGAAAAAGATACTCCATGCAAATCAATGTGGAAAAAAAATCCAGGGGTGCAATGCTTATAACAAAGACTATATATAGCAAGAGATCAAGAAGGGCATTACATAAATATAATTGTAAATGTCTATAAACCCAACATGAGAGCACCTAAATCCATAAAGCAAATATTAACAGACATAAAGGGAGAAATTGACAGTAATAAAATAAGAGTAGGAAACTTTAATACCCCACTTACAACAATGGATAGATCTTCCAAACATAAAATTAATAAGGAAACAGTGGCTTGGAATAACACATTAAACCAGATGGACTTAACACATATATACAGAATATTCCATCCAAAAACATTCTTTTCAAATGCATATGAAATGTTCTCCAGGATAGGTCATGTTAGGCCACAAACCAAGTATCAATAAATTAATTAAGAAGACTAAAATCCTATCATGCATCTTTTCAGACCACAACAGTATGAAACTAGAAATCAGTTCCAACAGAAAAACTGGAAAAAAACACACAAATGTGTTTTGTAGAATGTAAATAACATTATACTAAACAACTGAAGGATCAACCAAGAAATGAAAGGAGAAATAAAAAAAATACATGGAGACAAATCAAAATGGAAACACAACAGTCCAAAATCTTTGCAACACAGTGAAAGCAGTTATAACAGGGAAATACATAATGATATAGGCCTACCTCAGGAAACAAGCAAGAGTTCAGATAAACAATATAATTTCACACATAAAGGAACTAGAAAAAGAAGAAAGAACGAAGCCCAAAAGGAGTAAAAGGAAGGAAGTAATAAGATCAGAGCCAATATAAAAGGCATACAGTCTTAATAAAACCAGGAGCCGGTTCTTTGAAAATATAAATAAAAATTGCCAAACTTTTAGCCAAATTCATCAAGAAGAGAGAGAACCCAAATAAATCAGAAATAACAGAAGAGAAGTAACAACTGACACCACAGAAATACAAAGGAATGTAAGAGAATACTATGAAAAATCACATGCCAACAGATTGGACAACCTAGAAGAAATGGATAAATTCCTTGAAGTATATAACCTTGCAAAACAGAATAAGGAAGAAATAGCAAATCTAAACAGAGAAGTTATTAGTAATTAAATGAATTGGTAATCAAAAAAATCTACCGAAATAAATAAATAAAAGTCCAGGTGAATTCTACCAAATACATGAAAAAGAGTTAATACCTATTTTCATCAAACTATTACAAAGTATAAAAGGAAGAAAAGCCTCCAAATACATTCTATGCAGCCAACATTATTCTGATACCAAAACCAAAGACATCACACACACAAAAAAGAAAATTATATGCCAATAACCTTGATCAACATAGATGCAAAGTCCTCAACAAATCATTATCGGGCTGATTAGACAACATATTAAAAGGATCATTCACCACAATCAAGTGAGATTTATTCTGAGGATACAAGGATAGTTCAATATTCCCAAATCAATCAATAGGATACACAACATTAATGAAGTAAAAGATAAAAATCGTATCTAAGTAGATGCAGAAAAAGCATGTGACACAACTTAGCATCCATTCATGATAAACAAAGTAGGTTTAGAGGAAACATACCTCTCAACATATTAAAGGCCATATATGAAAAATCCACAGCTAACATCGTACTCAATGGTAAAAAACTGAGAGCTTTTCCCCTAAGGTCAGGTACAAAACAAGGATGTCCAGTATCACCACTTTCATTCAACAGAATACTGGAAGTCTTAGCCATAGCAATCAGATAAGAAAAAGAAATAAAAGGCATCCAGATTGGCAGCGAAGAAGCAAAACTTTCACTGTTTGCACATGACATACTATATATAGAAAACCCTAAGGACTCCACCAAAAAGCTATTAAAAGTAATAAATAAAGTCAGTAACATTGCAAGATACAAAGTTAATACCCAGAAATTGGTTGTATTTGTATACACAAAGTAGTAGAAAGAGAAATTTAAAAAAAATTCACCTATATCAAAAAGAACAAAATACCTAGGAATAAACTTAACCAAGGAGGTAAAAGACCTGCGCTCTGAAAACTCTAATACATTGATAATATATATTTCATGCTCATAGATTGGGAGAATATTAAAATGTCCACACTACCCAAAGCAATCTACATATTTAATGTAATCCCTATCAAAATAACATTTTCCACAGAATTAAACAAATACTACTAAAATGTGTATGGAACCACAAAAGACCCCAAATAGCCAAAGCAATCTTGAAAAAGAACAAAGTTGGAGGCATCACAATCCCAGATTTCAAGGTATACTACAAAGCTGCAGTAATCAAAACAGTATGGTTCTGGCACATAAACAGACACATAAATCAACAGAACAAAGAACCCGAAATATAAACCTATGCTTTTACGGTCAATTAATCCATGACAAAGGAGACAAGAATATACAATGAGGAAAAGACAGTCTCCTCAATAAATGGTGTTGGGAAAACTGGAAAGCTACATGCAAAAGAATGAAACTGGACCACTTTCTTATACCATACACAAAAATGAACCCAAAATAGATTAAAGACCGAAATGTGAGACCTGTAACTAAAACTCCTACAAGAAAGCACAGTAATTTCTACAGCAAATGTCAAACATGTCTCTAGAAATGTCTCGTAAGACAAGTGAAACAAAAACAAACTATTGGGACTACACCAGCATAAAAAGCTTTTTCACAGTGAAGGAAGCTGTCAGCAAAACAAAAAAGGCAACCTAGTGAATGGGAGAAGATATCTGCAAATGATATATCTGATATAGATCCAAAATCTATAAAGAGTAATCATAATCATAATTTGATCAAAATAATGGGCAGAGGACCTGAATATTTTTTCAAAGAATACATACAGATGACCAACAGACATGTGAAAAGCTCAATATCTCTAATCATCAGGGAAATGAAAATCAAAACCACAATGAGATATATCATTTTATATCTGTCAGAAATAACAAAGGTTGGCAAGGATGTAGAGAAAATGGAACCATCATGCATTGTTAGTGGGAATGTAAATTGGTACTGCCACTATGGAAAACAGTATGGAGGTTTCTCCAAAAATGAGAAATACCTTATGATTCCACTACTGTGTATTTATCTGAAGAAAATGAAAACACTAATCCTGAAGATACATGCACCCCTATGTTTATTGTAGCATTATTTACAATAGACAAGATATGGAACCAACCCAAGTGTTATGAGTGGATAAGGAAGGTGTGTGTGTGTGTGTGCGTGTGTGTGTGTATACACACACACACACATACACACATATATATAAAATAGACCGTTAGTCATAAAAAAGAATGAGATCTTGCCATTTGCAGCAACACAGATGGATCTAGAGAGTGTTATGCTTAGTGAAATACACCAGAAAAATAAAAATATATGATTTAACTTATATGTGGCATCTAAAAAACAGAACAAATGATTAAAGAAAAAGCAGAATGAGACTGTTATAGAGAACTGATGGTTATGGGGGATGGGCGAAAGGGATGAAGGGGAGTGGGAGACACAGACTTCAAGTTATGGGATGAATAGGTCATGGGAATAAAATGTAAAGCATAGGGAATATAGCCAGTGTTGTTGTAATACTGTTGTATGGTGATAGATGGTAGCTACACTTATGGTGAGCACAGCATAACATGGAGTCAATCACATTGTTGTGCACCTGAAACTAATGGAACATTGTGCATCAACAGTACTCAAAAGAAAAGGAGCCAAAAAAAAATGTATTTTAAAATATTGAAAAACACAAAGTAGAACATCTAAAATCCTACCACTTGAAGATTAATCAAAGAAAGAAAAAGGCCTCAGCCCTTCTAATTCTGCCCTCCATTGTTCATAGCTTGGCTAAATTCATCAAAAGGTAAAGGCAACTGAAAATATTAATGAGTTAATAATGAAAAGGAATAGGTGACATGGCGTCGGTTGACATATTTGTGTGTATGTGTATTTCTTCTGTCATAAATACACACACAGAGAGGTACAATTTTAAAGTTGATGGATTTAAATCATGACTTAAACTGCATGTGACCCAACATTAAAAATGGAAACTGGCTTTCAAAATAAAACTTCATTTTCTGATTTTGTTCTTCCGTTTCTTCTTTCACCTAAAGGCTAAATACAGCTGAGGGTTTTCGAATTTGGGGAGTGTCTTCCATGCATTTTTGGCTTCAAGGTAAAACAAGATAGGGTATGCCTGGAAGTGAGTGCATACTTGTGGAGAGGTGGCAATAGAAAATTCACCCCCAGGATTCATGAATAATCTCCAAGAGTGCTCTCAGAGCAATTACTTGCTATTTCTTCCCATAAACCCCTTCCTCCTCCTGTCTTCCTCATTTCAGGAAGTGGCACCTTCCATGCAGGTGCACAGGCCAAGAACATAGGAGTCATCCTTGATTTCTCTCTTTTCCTCCACACTCTCCACATCCAGCCCATTAGCAAGTCCTTAGGATGCTGCCTCCACTACCACTATCCTTATATACTGCCAGAGATACTGTAATAGTCCCCCTGCTTCCTCTTATTAGCTATAATTCTTTTACACATAGCACCTAGAGTGGCTTATTTATTAAATATGAATCCAATATTGTCATTCCTCTGCTTAAAACCCTCCAGTGGCTTCCCATCACATTAAGCAAATACTCCAACCTCCTTACTCTGGCTACAAAACCCTCGCTGACCAACCCTGACTACCTCTTCTATACCCTCCTCTTGCCCTCTCCCAGCCACTCTGGACTTTGGTCTGGTCCTCACCAGACCCACCTGCTAGTGCCCACCTGGGAGCTTCTGCATGAATGGCACCCTCTGCCTCAGTTTCCTTCACACTCACTGCATGTCTGTGTCCTCCTTTTGATTCACAGCTTAGCTTATGTATCACTTCACAGAGAACTTCCCTTGACAGCCTCATCTAAAGTCTTTACTCTGCATCCCCTCACCTTATTTTGATTCCCTATGTAGCTCTTATATACTGATTTCTTTCATTTCCTCTCTCTCTTCATTTCTTGTCTGTAACCCCCACCAAAATGCAAGATTCCCTTGTCAACCCCTGAATCTTCAGCTTCTAGAAAAAAAAGCCGTACACAGTCAATGTCCAATACATATTTGTTGAAGAAATGAGAGTGTGAATGATTAGTGTACCAGATAGGGCACATCTACTACATTGACTTTTGCTTGTACCCAAACCCTCCTGGTCCTGACTGGATAATGTTAGGCTTTGCATGTCATGGTAATGAGCCCAGCTCTGAGGTCTTGGAGCCACTGAATAAAAAGCCTAACTCTCGGGGCAGATTTGTGAACATGTGTGAAATCAAGCATGAAAAAGAAACCAAGACTTTCTTACATGGGTCTAATTTGTAAAGATAACTGCTAAGAAACTAGAATAGGTTGGAAGGAAACATCAGGATCAGACAATTCCCCATTTGCTCTCAACACCATTAGCTCTGTGTCTGTTAAAATGCCATCACTGATAGAGGCAGCCAGAGCCAGAAAATTCGGGCTCAACTTTTATAAATTAACACTGTGAGTGCCCTGTGTTCTTGTGGTGGTTATGAACTGTACTGGTATTGGCCAAATTTGGTAACAAATTTGATGACAGGTGAGAGGGATGAATGAACCCTTCCTTTGTTACTGAAGTCACTGTCCTGAACAAAACTCCAATATGATTCCTATTGAGTCAAATATTTTAGTCAGTAGGTTATTAAGTACCTACCATGTTGCAACCATTTTCCTAGGCATTTGGACAAAAATATCATTTGATTCTCACCCTATCCCCATAAGTTTACCCATTCTACAGATACACTGACTTCATCCCAGAGTGGTCAAGTCACTTCTCAAGGTCACGTGGAAGTTGGGACCCTGGAGTTGGATGGGGTTGGAACCTGGACTTAGCTATTAAGCTCTCACTTCCCTTGCTTGCCCCAACCTTCTGGTCATAATTTGACATGTTGTTTAGACCTGCCAGTAGGATTATAATTCTTGATGCAAACTACTCGTTTTGCATTCTGATGCGGACAGCAACTTCTAGAGCATCCAGTCATTGGAGAGCAGCCTCGAGAGACCAATTACCTCTAGGGACAATGATGTTTGTGAATTTTTGGATACACAAAATTGAAGACCATATTTCATGAACACCCTGCAAGGAAGCCCCAGGTGCTCGGCTCTAGTGGCTTCCCACCCTCCTGAAGTGACATTATTTTTGTACCTGCACTATAGGTTTCATTGCAGGGGGAAGGCGGTGGTATGGGTGGATTAGCAGTCAGTGAATGTGTGCTCATGTGGAGTAACTTCACTCATATTTCCCATGTAAATCAGTCTCACAGTTAAAAACAAACAAAAAGATGAGGGAGTTTAGTGAATATTTTAAAAAATAATGCTTTCAGGGTTGCCTGGGTGGCTCAGTTGGTTAAGCATCCAACTTCGGCTCACGTCATGAGCTCATGGTTAGTGGGTTTGTGCCCCACATCAGGCTCTGTGCTGACAGCTCAGAGGCTGGAGCCTGGTTCAGATTCTGTGTCCCTCTCTCTCACCCCCTCCCTCCACTCATGCTGCTCTCAAAAATAAACGAATATTTAAAAAGCTTTTTAAATAAAGCTTTCAAAATGTTATTTTCAGCATCTCTCTTGTGAGACTGAAGTAGTGCCATTTCACATGGGTGACGGCAGTGGTGGGGAAGGTGCAGAGAGAGCCCTGTGACTTAGGCAGCTGGCACTGTGATAGGAACAATGGACAAGAGACTAAGATGATCAAGCATTGATCAGGCTCCACCTTTCCCTGGGCCCCCCCACACCCACAGACTCTCCCAGAGAGTTACCAAAGAAAAAGATTTGAGCGTTAAGTCTATTTAAAGCTATTAATTTTACACTGTATCAACTCCTGTTCTACCTGGCCCTCTGGCAGCTGGCTAAAACTGAATTTTATTTTTTTTTTAATTTTTTTTCAATGTTTATTTAGTTTTGGGACAGAGAGAGACAGAGCATGAACGGGGGAGGGGCAGAGAGAGAGGGAGACACAGAATTGGAAACAGGCTCCAGGCTCTCCCAGAGCCTGACGCGGGGCTCGAACTTCTGGACCGCGAGATCGTGACCTGGCTGAAGTCGGACGCTTAACCGACTGCGCCACCCAGGTGCCCCTAAAACTGCATTTTAAAAAGTACACATTCCCCACAACTGCAGAGGAAACCATTTGAAAACAAAGACCCGTCAGCTTACAAACTAGAGACAACAATCTTCTCTTCACAGTTGCAGAAATACTAATTATCTCACAGGCAGTTTTACGGTTCAAACACTGATAATAAATCATACTTTTAAATAATAGTAACCATGTAGAGAGGATTTTAATGGTAGAAAACATTAAGTGAGAGAATTTTATTTGAGCACTGCAAAAATGATTAAGACTTTTTTACACGAGTCACCAAGCACTGTATTCACTAAACTATTTTAATAGCAGAAAGACCTATCTTTTACTTTTTTGCTAAAATTTTCATCATTCATTCACCTAAAATGGCCAAGTTCTATATAGAATTGTTTTAAAAGGTGATTCAGTTCAACAAAAGTATATTAAAGTTACTGTGAGGTACTTAGATACAGTATTTGATAATAATAGCATTTTTTTTACTCTGGAATTTCATTAGCTCCATCTTCTATTTTTAAAAATACTTTTAGAGTAAGTAGGAATCAAGCCATGGATTCTGGTGGCCTCAGAAAGGGGGCCAATTTGACTGTCAGTAGACAGAGTGCAGATACGTGACCCTGAGCTCACCAACATTTCCCTCCAAAAACAAAATGTTCACAGGAACTATATTTGTAAACAGAGTCACTTTGAGTTGCTCACAGACTACCACAAAATCTATTTGCTGACCCCTAGCATTTCCCAGAGCATGCAGGAAACACCAAGACAGGACACAGGAAAAATGACCCATGAAATTACTAAAGACCTTGCTCCTTGTTGGGAGTCCAAGGCCTGGCTCCTTTTGGTCTTCCCCAAGCCAGTTACAGAAATCAAAGAATTATTTTAAACAGAGCCATGCAGAAAGAAATAATAAGCAAGTTACTGATTGAGTGGAGTGGAAATTAACAATGCAAAATGGTTTTTAAAACTAGTGTGGGGAATAAACCTTAAACAGGGTGTTTCTGTTGCAGACAAACTTGCTTAAGTGTTAGCATTTAAATGCTCACACCTCAGCTTTGAACTTAACACTCCATTAAGGGGCTGAGGGAGCTCACACCTCTGTCTGTGGGGCCTTTCACTCTTGTTACAGCCCAAGGAAGAGAACCAGAGGACAGAAGGAGGAAGGGGTGGAGCAGCCACAAAGGGAGCAATGGCAAGGTTGTCTATGGAAAATGTGAGGATCCTGGTTAATGCCTGCTGTCCTGGTGCAGTTACTAACAGCATCTGCTTTCACTCCCCAGAGTGTCCTCCTGATTTGGATAATAAATTGTATGGTCACCCAAATAGGGTATAGAATGTCCAAAACAATAATGGCAAGGCAAAAGTCTTTTATATATGTAAGAAAAATGGAAATTGCAACATTTGTTCCTTGGATGGTGTGGTGTGGTTCAGGCATTTCTATGTCATTTTCACATTTTAAGGCTAAGTGTTCCTGACTGCATAGTAGCATCAAAGAGTTAAAGAATCCCACAGGGGGATCCTAGAAGCTATGTGGTTGTCATTTCGCAAATGAGAAACTGAGGCTTAAAAAGACTGACTTGCCTAAGGCCACACTGCTAGTTAATGGAGAAGCTGGGAATAGGATTTCAGTCTTCTAACTGTAAATTATACATTTTCAGTATATTAAATATTTTTAGGAATGTAAATAGTGTTCTCAAATTAAGGAATACAGTTATGATAAATTATACAGACTCCCTTTTCAAGGTTCCAGGGCTCAGAGATCATCAGTAGGAGGGGTTGGGGGATACGGAGGACCAGCACTGGCTCGGGAGTAGGGGTAGATTCTGTTGTTCACTAATGATCTCAGCTGAGGAGCAGACCAAGCATTCTCTTGGAAGGAGCAAAAGCCAGGCATCAAATTGGCTTCTGGTTTAGCACTTTAATAGCTGATTGATCCTAGTCAAAGTTACTGAATGTCTTTAAAACTTCCATCTCCTTGGGGCGTCTAGGTGGCTCAGTCGGTTAAGTGTCCGACTTCGGCTCAGGTCATGATCTTCAGGTTTTTGGTTTTGAGCCCCATGTCAGGCTCTGTGCTGACAGCTCAGAGCCTGGAGCCTGCTTCAGATTTTCTCTCTCTCAAAAGTAAATAAATTTAAAAATTTGTGAAGGTAAAATAAGACTGTATATGAAAGCGTGAGGCCAATGCCTGGCCCACAGTTACACATTTAGAAATGTTCACTATCGTCTTTCTCCATCCTCTCCATCATCATCATCATGATCAGCGACAGCAACGCTTTCCCTTCTCCACTCCTAGCCTGGTATGCTTTGAACAGTCAGCTGATTGCAGAATTCAGCTCACCTCTTTTCTCTTTTGGAAAGCTCTTCCTTAACTTCATCTAGTTCCACAGAGACAGAAATTGTTGCTTTTTAACAGATCAGGACACAGGCTAATATTAAATCATTTGTTCATGATCACACAACCAGTAAGGGGTGGGAGCAGAATTCAAACCTAAGTTCTCTTATCTTTTCCACTTGTCAGTCTCTGGTAAGAAGTTGTAGGGTGGAGTGCTGAGATCAAACAGTGAGGAGGGGGAGAGGCAGCTGCGAGCTGGCCCTGCCTAAAGGGTATGTGTGTCAGGAAGGTGACATGAGGCCAACCACTCTCCTGTACCATTCTACAAGTGTTACCCTCATACAATCAAGATTTTTTTTTTCGGCATAATCAAAGGATATGAGCTTAAAATCTGGAGAAACAGAAGAGATGCTATTTGTCTCCCCAACAGAAAACCTCTGAATAAGACCCAGAAAAGAAAGTCAAGATGAGACAGAAGCACCAGGGCCCCTGAGATGAGTCTGTACACTGAGACATGACCCAACCAAGCAAGAAGACACAGGCACTAAGGAGATGCTGGGTACTCTGTGCATTTCAGACCCTTCAGTCACTTGGAAACCAGCGCAGGAACTCAATTTCTCTGTGGTTCATGCTTCCTTGTCCCTTCTTGGGATATTAGGCACTAATTTGGTCACCATTAGGACCCTTCCTGTGAAATGATCCTTTGTATCATCACAATTAGTAGATTTGGAGTGATTTCCAATCACACAATTAGGACTTCCAGTAAGGAGCAGAGAAATTCTACTTATAAAAGCTAATTAGTAAGACACAAGCCAAACAGAGGCCAAACAGAGATCCTTCTCTATTCACACACCTCAGAACACTCACAATGAATAGACCAAGGGTCCTCACATTTCCTGGGACTTCCCAGGGGTTCTCTGGTTATGTCTCCGTGTGGCTAGACAGTAACTTCCAACAGTTTGGCAACTGAAGTACATGTTTTGGAGCCAAACAAACCTGAGGTTGAATTTTGTCCCTACCCCTTCCACCTTCGGATGACAGGTCGCTAAGCCATCATTTTCGTACCTGTAAAGTGGTGGTGATAATTCTAAGCTTGTAATGTATGCAATATACTTAGCTCTGTCTTGGCACATAATCAATGCCCAGTAAATGGCTGCCATCCTCTTCTGCTTACATTCTTGCTGAGAAGTCTTCCAGCTTTGGTAGAAGGACACACCTCCCCATGACTCTCCTACCCCCTTCAGTCACTTCCCTCTTTGGGGTGTATCTGGCCCACCTGTGGCTTTAGGATTAGGTGAACACATAAGGTAACATTCTCTTCCTACTTGTTTGAGGGTCCTTTCCTTGACTATACCCTGATAATTAATTGTATCAGGTAACTCATGAAAACTGTTCATCAAATCTTCAAATTACACCAAGCCAGGTTAAATGGCAAACACATTTAAGTAAAGACTTTGAGCCAAAAACTCCATAGGTTTTCAAAATTAATATAATCTAAAATAGTAGAACATGATCCAGACAAGTATAAGGTCCTTCATTTGAGTCCAAACAAATCCCAGATGCATGAAGATCAGCTGAGGAAAACAAACAAAACAATCTTAGACTTTTTAAAAAAAGTTTATTTATTTTGAGAGAGATAGGAAGGGAGGGGCAGAGAGAGAGGGATAGAGAGAGATCCCAAGCAGCCTCTACACTGTCAGTGCAGAGCCCGATGCGGGGCTTGAACTCACAAACTGTTAGATCATGACCTGTGTTGAAATCAAGAGTTGACACTTAACCGACTGAGCCACCCAGATGCCCCCACAACCTTAGACTTCTTATTTGAAATTAAACTTAATTTAGTTCATACTGTAATGTTGCTACCAAAAGAATAGATGTAAATTTGCCTAACATATATGGCTTGTAGCCTAGAATGAGGCCATGGTCCATTCAGTGTTGCTTCATTGGCAAGACCACCAGATCTGGTACAAGGTGACAGATTTCAGCATTTTATCCTTATTTCATGAATAAAAAGATGTAGTAAATTCTGTAACACTAGGGTTGTTCAGGTCTCAGCTAAATGAAGACTTGATTGGGGCATTCACTGCTAAGGAAACTCAAGTATCAGATGGATGTTTAGATCAGATGCCTTTAAGGTCCCTTTCAACCAGAAGGCATCATTCTGGTAATTTGCTGTCTCTTAAGGCCAAGAACCTTCTTATCAGAACACACATTTGATCCCTTTATAATTTCTCCAGGAAGTGAGCAAACAGATAAAAAGAGTCCAAGGTCACAGATTTAGGTTTCTTTGTTAGAGTAACAAGCTTCCCTGGGTCTGACTAGTCTCATTACCCCCAAGTTCAGTTCTTTCTCAAAGAAAATTGTTTTCCAAAAGGAGGTGCTTTCTAGACCCTGCAGACATCTTAGTCATTTCCTTCTCTGGGCCTGTGTTCAGCTGCTCCTGCCCTTCTGAACACTCCAGCACCCTCTCAGTACCAGTCCATCATCTCTTTCAAAACCTGGCTTCATGCTGGCCTCCTCTAAGAGAACTTCCTGGTTTCCTATATTCTTCTAAGCTTCTCAAGGACTCTCTCTGTAGTACACCCACACTTGCTTACATATCGCCTATGAATCATTCTCCAGTTGTTTTATGTTTCTGTGACTCTCCAACTGAACTCTAAACTCCTAAAGGGCAGTGAACTTCTGTCAATGGAGATAAAAAGGAGAAGAGCTCTGGATTTTCCTAATGATCACAAAACATTGGGCACAAAGCAACCACTGGGGGCCTAAGACCCATCAAACAGCAGTGAAATTCCACTAGGATTAAGGTTAGATGGGGCAATCCAAGTTTCAGAAGATCAGAGACATTCACATTCTGTTCTGAGTAGTTCAACAGTCCTTCCAAATCACCAGGACTGCAGACATAAAAGTTTCATCTAGCCACTAGCTCTAGCTGAACATATCACAGGTTACTTAAAGTGCAATTTATTTTTAATAGAAAAATTGATTCTGGAATGAAACATGAAGTAGTCCTTTTTTTTTTTTTTTTTGTAGTAGACTAACCTTTTAAAGAATAGCATTCTTGCCCTAGAGAGGGGCATAAAAGTTTAAAAGGTTATTTTCCACATTACACATAACCCGCATGCTCACCTTTCCTATCTCTTTGCTGGATCTGTGCTCGGGGTGCTTGTGGTGCTAACTCCCTGAAAATATCGGCTCCATTAATGCATGATTTACTTCTCTTTACTTGGTGAAGTACAGAGCCTATCTTTCAAAGGAATTTCAAGCTTTTGTAATTCATTACCTACTCCATGAAACATGACATGGAATTTTCCCTTCAAAACTAGAATGAGCACAGTAAGTGCACTGCTGAAGAGAGGTCTCTCCTGACCTACCCAGAGGAGTTGGTTGCTCCCTGATGAGAGTTCCTATGGCATTTTTAACTTCTTACTCTCCTTAAAATTATCATGGCTGATCATAAGTATTTTTTTATATGTCTGTCTCATCTACTGCAACTGCCAGTTCCAAGAGAACAAAAATTCTGTCCTAGCCATCTATTTGTAACCTCATATTGTGGGTGCTGTGGTGTGCCATCCAGTTCCCTCTCACAACAAGGCTCCCATTTCTCTAGCTTTTGGGATTGCTGTCTGCTGTCAGCTCACAGCTGAGTCTCTTTTCTGGAAATGCACACAGCTGAACAAAGCTGCCCTGCTTAAGCATTCTCCTTTATCCAATAACTGGTCAATGTGAACACACAAAGGCCCAGCCTCACTGCCTCAGTTTAGGATAACTCTGAAGATTTTCCCTGCCCCTGGTCTCTGTGCTATCAGCTAAGTCCTCATTTGCAACTGTATCACAGCTCAAATTCTCTCCAGCAATCCTGCCTACCTCTGCTTTCCTTATTCCCTTATAGATATTCCTGGAGCCCTCCCCCCAAATTTCTTGCACACAAGTCTCCACCTCAGAGTCTGTTTCCCAGAGAACCACATTTAAAGACACCCAAACCCCAGCAGTGTTTATTGCACAGTAGATATTCCCTTAATAGTTGGTCAGAGAATGAGTGAATGAAGTACACAGGAAATTAACAATAACATTACAATATACGTTATGTAATATACTTTACAACATTTCATTCCCACTGCTCTCACTGCCCCATCCTGTGTAAGGTCTGATCCTTAACAGTTAATGTAGACAATATTCACTGAGCTTCTGTGTGCTAAGTGCTAGTGAGTCAGAGACAATTCAGTCTCTCCTTGACTATCAGCACCCATGGCTGGAAGGATATTGTCTCACATGCAGCACAGCCAGGTTTTATGTTCCTTGCAGATGAAAATACTGTAGTAGTGATTCCATTTACATCTGGAATATAGAATTGCATCCCTAAGCATTTTATATTTACTACTAGCTTTTCCTGGGGAGCATCACATGGATACTTTGAGAATTTGAGAATGGAATGACTATGATTCCTTTACCTTTGAAATGGATAACTGGTTCCTAGTTTTCTTTTTAGAAAATGATAGGAAGGGGAGAGGCCAACAGAATATCCTAAGAATGAAGACTGTATTTAGCACATGGAAGGGCAGAGTAAGCTATTCAATAATTTCCAGGGAAAACATGGTCTGATTGAAGTTGGGAGCTAGAAAAATCCAAAAATCCAAATGTTATAGTCAAGAATTCCTATATGCAGGTAAAAGAACATTTTTGAGTCAAAGCAGGCAATTCAGTTTCCAAAACTTTAACGAAGGCATAATTCAGCATGAAAGAAAGTCATAGCCTCATCAGTGTTGTTAACATATGTGAAACAAAAATATGGAGATAGAAGGGGGAAAAGTCTGTGTTGAAGCCAGAAAAAGGGGAGCCACAAAAGAGCTATCAATGAAGGAAGGCTAGTGAAAATCCAGAATTCTCACACCCACCCAGCAGTATTAAGAAGACCATCTTCTGCCACAGGTGTATATAGAGGTCAAATATGGAGCCTGTACTTCTACCCCTACCTGGTAATAATGAGTGTCCATTGTTCCCTGAAGTTTTAAATTTGAATTACTTTTGGCACATGATTTGTGTACATTATACTTTAGACTTCTTTTACTCTGCCAGAATGGTGTCATAAGGAGACTAAAACAGTTTTAAGTAAGATTCACAGCCTCATAAAAATAATAAAAATGTCTAAGTTTCTATTAAAAATCTCATACCAAGACCCATAAAGACATGAAACTGAATGAGAAAGACAATCAATGGATGCCAACACCAGGATGAAAGAGATGTTAGAATTACCTGACAAAGATTTTAAAGCACACATAATAAAAATCTTCAGTGAACAATTATGAACACATGTGAAACAAACGAATGTCTCAGAAAAAAAATGGAATGCCTCATTAAAGAAACAGAATATACATGAAGAACTAGTACAATAACTGAAACTTAGAACTCAATAAATGGGGTTAACAGCAGGATGGAGAGGAGAGAGAAAAGAATCAGTGCACTGGAAGACAGAACCAATAGAAATTACCCAATCTCTACAACAGAGAGAAAATAGATGGAAAACAAATTAATAGAGTCTTAGGGACATGTGAAACAATAACAAAAGATCTAATATTTGGGTCATCAGTGTTGCAAAAGTAGAAGAGACAGCAGGGCTGAATAAGTATTCAATAATGATTGAAAACTTCCCAAATTTGTCAAAAGACATAAACCTACAGATTTAAGAAGCAAAATAATTCCCAAACAAGATAAATCCAAGGGAATCTATAAGACACATCATAATCAACTTTCTAAAAACTAAAGACAATGCAAACTCTTGAAAGTGTTTAGCAATATGTGAGGGAATAGCAATGTGAATGATAGCAGATTCTTATGTGAAAGCATGGAGGCGAGAAGAAAGTGGTGTGACATTTTTCAAGTGTTTAAAGAAAAGAAACCAGGTGATCAAGATGGCAGAGCAGCATGGAGACCCTCAGCTTGTCTCATCCCTGAAACACAGCTAGATCAACACCAAACCATTTTGCACACACAAAGTGATCTGAGGATTAACACAATAATCTGCCTAAATTGAGCCACAGAACTTGGAAGGTACATGGTGTGAAGAGGTGAAGTGGGGGAGAGAAAAGCCACAGAGGGTAGGGAGCTGTTTTTGCAGAGAAAGGACAGAGAAACGGGAGAGTACAGCACATCAGGAGAGTACAGGAAAAACAGCCCTCCAAAAGTAGCTGGAGAGAAAGAGAAAGAGTGAAAACACTTACAAGGGACTGGACAAGTAATCTGTTCCCCAAAACCACTGACAAGAAGAAAGGAGAGGTTTTAAATACCATCAGGATTCTATAAACAGTGGAGCACAGAGTCTGAAGTTCTGGAGTTCAGTACCTGGCAGTGCTCTGGTGAGGAAGCAGGGTGAATCCCCAGGAGCAGGCAGCAGGGTCTGAGGGGTCTGTGTGCCACACAAGGAGAAGTGGTTCCCCTGCTTGAAGAGTATATGGTAGAGGCCTTATGGCCTCCCCATAGGCAAAGGTCTCAGCAGACTCTGGAGAGCAGCCACATTTGCTGGTATCAGGACAAAGACATCAGAGTGTGGTAAAACCTGGCCCCAGCTGTGTGTTGTGATTTGTCATAATCTCTGAACCTCTGCCATTGTGTGACCACACAGACGTTTTCTGGGGCAAGCTGGCACCTGGCCATTGCTTAGTGAGACCCTCCCACAGAGTTGGTGTGGGTCCAAGCCACAGGGGTCCCTGAAGCGTGGGGTTTTGAAACACAATCCCATCTGAGATAAAACAGGTGGAGGGAGGTACCACCTGGCAGGCAGACAGCTTGGACACAGACAGGGTATAGGTGGGGAGTATATGGAGGCCTGAGCCAAAGGAGGGGTGCTTGATCCCAGGTCAGTGAGAGCATGAAGTTCCTGTGCCACAGACTAAGGAACCAGGTAAAGCCATTGCTACCTCTCCTATGCACGTGCATGCATGCCATGCTAATCAACCCCAGTAAGCTAAGCAGTGCCACCTACGGGAAAACAGAGCCATGACACCAAGCCCCACCCAACTGCGCTTTCCAAGCACATCCCCTAGAAGGCCAGCACAAGTCCCTCTACCTGCTTAGTGTACAGACTATAGAATGCTTTGTGCTTTCAGTTCTAGGGGAAACTGGATATAACTTCATTCGCATTTCATTCTGTTTGCTGGTTCATTTATTCAGGGGTTTTTGGTTTTGGGTTTTTTTGCTTCTATTTTTGTTTGATTTTTTTTTTCTCCTTTTTCCCCTTTATTTTTCTTGGATACAGAAAGAGGAAATTTTCTTTTCCTTTTCCTTTTTTTATTTTTTAATTATTTTTTACTTTATATTTTATTCTTTTTAAGGTTTTTTTTTATTTTTTTTTCAACGTTTATTTATTTTTTGGGGGACAGAGAGAGACAGAGCATGAATGGGGGAGGGGCAGAGAGAGAGGGAGACACAGAATCGGAAACAGGCTCCAGGCTCTGAGCCATCAGCCCAGAGCCTGATGCGGGGCTCAAATTCACGGACCGCGAGATCGTGACCTGGCTGAAGTCGGACGCTTAACCGACTGCGCCACCCAGGTGCCCCAAGGTTTTTAAAATTCTATTTAATTTTCTTTATTTAATTTTCTTCCATTATATAATTTTTTAATTTTTTAATTTCTCTTTTTAAATTTTTTTTTTCAACGTTTATTTATTTTTGGGACAGAGAGAGACAGAGCATGAACGGGGGAGGGGCAGAGAGAGAGGGAGACACAGAATGGGAAACAGGCTCCAGGCTCTGAGCCATCAGCCCAGAGCCCGACGCGGGGCTCGAACTCCCGGACCGCGAGATCGTGACCTGGCTCAAGTCGGACGCTTAACCGATTGCGCCACCTAGGCGCCCCTTTAATTTCTCTTTTTAAATTTTCTTTTCTTCCCCCTTTTTCTCTATTCTATCAAGCCTTTTCAACAAGCAGACCAAAACACAGGATTTAGCTTCCTTCATTTGATTTTTTGTTTTGTCTTTAATTTCTTAATTTTAATTTTTAATTTTTAAAATTTTTTTCTTCCTCCAAAATGACAAAACAAAGGAATTCACCCCAAAAGATAGAACAGGAAGAAATGACAGCCAGGGGCTTAATCAACCCAGTTATAAGCAAAATGTCTGAACTAGAATTTAGAACCACGATCATAAGAATACTAGCTAGGGTTGGAAAAAAAAGCATAGAATCCCTTTCTGTGGAGATAAAAGAAGTAAAGTCTTGTCAGGACAAAATTTAAAAATGGTATAACCGAGATGCAGTCTCAGATACCATGATGGCAAGGATGGACAAAGCAGAGCAGTGAACCAACAATATAAAAGACAAAATTATGGAGAATAAAGCAGAAAAAAAAAGAGGGAAACAAAGGAAAAATAGCACAGTAAAAGACTTAGAGAACTCAGTATCATATTAAAAAGGAATAACATCTGAATCATAGGAATCCCAGAAGATAAAGAGAAAGAAAAAGGAGAAGGTATATGTGAGCAAATTATAGTGGAAAATATTTCCAAATCTGGGGAAGAACACAGACATCAAGATCCAAGAAGCACAGAGAACTCCCATTAGATTCAACAAAAACCCACCATCACCAAGGCATACCATAGTCAATTTCACAAAAATACATAGTCAAGGAAAGAATTATCAAAGCAGCAAGGGAAAAAAGTCCTTATAACCTATAAGGGAAGACAGATAAGGTTCAAAGCAGACCTATGCACAGGAACCTGGCAGGCCAGAAAGGAGTGGCAGGATATATTCAACATGCTGAATCAGAAAAATATGCAGCCAAGAATTCTTTATCCAGCAAGGCTGTCATTCAAAATAGAAGGAGAGATAAAGAGTTTCCCAGACAAACACAAAGTAAAGGAGTTTGTGACCATTAAACCAGCCCTACAAGAAATTATAAAGGGGACTGTTTGAGTGGAGAAAAGATGAAACAAAACAAAAAAGACCAAAAGCAACAAAGACTAGAAAGGACCAGAGAACAATACCAACTCTACAGGCAACATAATGGCACTAAATTCATATCTTTCAGTACTCACTATAAATGTCAATGGACTAAACTCTCCAATCAAAAGACATAGGATATAAAAATGGATAAGAAAACAAGACCCATCTATATGCTTACAAGAGACCTATCTTAGACATAAAGACACCTGCAGATTGAAAGTAAGGGGATAGACAACCATCTGTCATGGTAAAGGTCGCCAAAAGAAAGCTGGATTAGCCATACTTCTATCAGACAAACTAGATTTTAAAATAAAGACTGTAACAAGAGATGAAAAAGGACATTATATCATAATTAAGGGGTCTATCCACCAAGAAGATCTAACAATTGTAAATATTTATGTCCCCAACGTGAACACCCAAATATATAAATCAATCACAAACATAAAGAAACTCATTGATACTAATACCATAATAGTAAGGTACTTCAACACCCCACTTATAGTAATGGACAGATCATCTAAGCAGAAAATCAACAAGAAAATAATGACTTTGAATGACACACTGGTCTGGATGGATTTAACAGATATATTCAGAACATTTCATCCTAAAGCAATAGAATACACATTCTTCTCAAGTGAACATGGAACATTCTCCAAAATATATCACATACTGGGACACAAATCAGCAGCTGTCAACAAGTACAAAAAGATTGAGGTCATATCTTCCATATTTTCAGACCACAGTGCTATGAAACTCAAAATCAACCACAAGAAAAAATTTGGGAAGACAATATTTGGAGATTAAAGAATATCCCACTAAAGAATGAATGGGTTGGCCAAGAAATTAAAGAGGAAATTAAAAAGCACATGGAAGCCAATGAAAATGAAAACACAACAGCTCCAAACCTCTGAGATGCAGCAAAGGCGGTCATAAGAGGGAAGTATATAGCAATTCAAGCCTTTGTAATGAAGGAAGAAAGATCTCAAATACAAATTCTAATCTTACATCTATAAGAGATGGAAAAACAACAGCAAATAAAGCCTAAAGACAGCAGAAGGGGAATAATAAGGATTAGAGCAGACATCAATGATTTCGAAATAAAATAAAAACAGTAGAACAGATCAATGAAATAAGGAACTGGTCCTTTGAAAGAATTAACAAAATTGATAGACCTCTAGCTATACTGATCAAAAAGAAAAAGGAAAGGACCCAAATAAATAAAATCATGAATGAAAGAGGAGATATCACAACCAACACCGTAGAAATACAAACAATAAGAAAATATAATGAATAATTATATGCCAACAAATTGCACAATCTGGAAGAAATGGACACATTCCTAGAAATGTATAAGCTACCAAAACTGAAACAGCAAGAAATAGGAAATTTGAGCAGACCCATAGCCAGTAAAGAAATTGAATCAGTATTCAAAAATCTCCCAACAAACAAGAGTTCAGGGCCAGGTGGCTTTCCACAGGAATCCTACCAAACATTTAAAGAAGTTAACACCTGTTCTTTTGAAGCTGGTCCAAAAAATAGAAATGGAAGGAAAACTTCCAAACTCATTCTATGAGGCCAGCATTACCTTGATTTCAAAACAAGACAACGATCCTGGTACAAAGGAGAACTACAAACCAATTTCTCTGATGCATATGGATGCAAAAATTCTCAAGAAGATACTAGCAAACCATATCCAACAATACAATAAAAGAATTATTCACCACATGAAGTGGGATTTATCCCTGGGATGCAAGGCTGGTTCAATATCCATAAATCAATCAATGTGATACATCACATTAATAAAAGAAAGGATGAGAATGACATGATCCTTTCAATAAATGCACAGAAAGCATTTGAACAAAATACAGCATTCTTTTGGATAAAAACCCTCAAGAAAGTAGGGGTATTTTGTGTCTTTTCAGACCACAACACTATGAAACTCTAAATCAATCATACCTCAAGCTCATAAAAGCCATATACAAAAGACCCACTGTTAATATCATCCTCAATGGGGAAAAACTGAGAGCTTTCCCCCTAAGGTCAGGAACACAGCAAGGATGTCCACTCTAACCACTATTCTTCAACATAGTGTTAGATGTCCTAGCCTCAGGAATCAGGCAACACAAAGAAATAAAAGGCATCCAAATCAGCAAGGAGGAAGTCAAACATTCACTCTTTGAAAATGACATGATACTCTATGTAGTAAACCCCAAATACTCCACAAAAAAACTGCTAGAACTGATCCATGAATTCAGCAAAGTTATAGGATATAAAATCAATGTACAGCAGTCAGTTACATTTCTATACACCATGAATGAAGCAGCAGAAAGAGAAATCAAGGAATCGATCCCAGTTATAATTGCACCAAGAACCATAAAATACTTAGGAATAAACCTAACCAAAGAGGTGGAAAATCTATACACTGAAAACTACAGAAAGCTTGTGAAAGAAACTGAAGAAGGCAGAAAGAAATGGAAAAACATTCCATGCTCATGGATTGGAAGAACAAATATTGTTAAAATGTCAATACTACCCAAAGCAATCTACGTATTCAGTGCAATCCCTGTCAAAATAACACCAGCATTCTTTACAGAGCTAGAACAAACAACCCTAAAATTTGTATGGAACCAGAAAAGACCCCTAATAACCAAAGCAGTCCTGAGAAGGAAAACCAAAGCTTCAGGCATCACAACTTCAGACTTCAAGCTGTATTACAAAGCTGTAATCATCAAGACAGTACGGTACTGACACAAAAACAGACACATAGATCAATGGAACAGAATAGAGAACCTAGAAATGGACCCACAAATGTATTCTGAACTAATCTTTCACAAGGCAGGAAAGGATATCCAATGGAAAAAAAAGACAGTCTCCTCAACAAATGGTGTTGGGAAAACTGGACAGCAACATGCAGAAGAATGAGCCTGGACCACTTTGTTACACCACAAAAATAAACTCAAAATGGATGAAATACCTAAACATAAGACAAGAAGCCATCAAAATCCTAGAGGATAAAAAAAGCAACAACCTCTTTGACCACAGCAACTTCTTACTTGACAGGTTTCTGGCGCCAAGGGAAACAAAAGCAAAAATAAATTATTAGGACCTCATCAAGATGAAAAGCTTCTGCACAGTGAAGGAAACAATCAGCAAAACTAAAAGGCAACCGACAGAATGGGAGAAGATATTTGCAAATGACATAACAAATAAAGGGCTAGTCTCTAAAATCTACAAAGAACTTATCAAATCAACACCCAAAAAACAAATATTCCAGTGAAGAAATGGGCAAAAGACATGAATAGACACTTTTCCAGAGAAGACATCCAGATGACTAACAGACACATGAAAAAAGGCTCAACATCAGTCATCATCAGGTAAATACAAATCAAAACCACCGTGAGATATACCATCTCATACCTGTCAGAACAGCTAAAATTAACAACTCAGGCAACAACAGATGTTGGCAAGGATGCAGAGAAAGAAGAACCCTTTTGCACTGTTGGTGCGAATGCAAACTGGTTCAGCCACTCCAGAAAAATTATGAAGTGGAGGTTCCTCAAAAATTAAAAATAGAACTACTCTATGGCCCAGCAATTGCACTACTAGGTATTTATCCAAAAGATACAGGAGTGCTGTTTCAAAGGGGCACATGCACCCCAATGTTTACAGCATCACTATTGACAATAGGCAAAGTATGGAAAGAGCCCATATATCCACTGACAGATAAATGGATAAAGAAGATGTGGTGTGTGTACACACACACACACACACACACACACACACACACACACACACAGTGGAATATTACTCAGCAATCAAGAAGAATGAAATCTTGCCATTTGTAACAACATGGATGGAACTAGATGGTATTATGCTAAGCAAAGTAAGTCAGAGAAAGACCAATATCATATGATTTCACTCATGTGGAATTTAAGATACAAAACAGATGAACATAAGGGAAGGGAAGCAAAAATATAAAAACAGAGAGGGGACAAACCATAAGAGACTCTTAAGTATAGAGAACAAACTGAGGGTTGCTGGAGGGGTGTTGGATGGGGGGGGATAGGCTACATGGGGAAGGATAATTAAGGAGAACACTTGTTGGGATCAGGACTGGATATGATAAGTGATGAATCACTAAATTCTATTTCTGAAATCATTATTACACTATATGTTAACTAATTTGGATTTAAATTTTAAAAAATCAACAAGAAAGAAAGAAAGAAAGAAAGAAATAAAGAAAGAAAGAAAGAAAGAAAGAAAGAAAAAGGGATGGAGGGAGAAAAAAAGGAAAAGGAAAGAAAGACAGAATCATATATCCAGTAAAATATCCTTCAGGAATTAAAGGGAAATCAAGACATTCTCACATGAAGGAAAATTAAGAGACACTGTCTCAAGCAGATATATCTTAAAAGAATGGCTGAAAAAAGTTCTCTAAATAGAAAGGAAATGATAAAAGAAGGAATCTTGGACATCAGGAAGGAAGGAAGGCCATAATAAGCAAAAATAGGGGTAAATACATTAGCCTTTCCTTTTCCTCTTGAGTTTTCCAAATTAGGCTACTGACTGAAGCAAAAATTCTAATACTGTCTAGTGCAGTTCTAAATGAACATAGAGAAAATATTTTAGACAATGGTGTTATAAATGGGCACATAGTGGTACTTAAACTGGTTCGACATTTTATATTTGCACATGACATGATTTTCTTCATAGAAATCTCAAGGAATCTACAACTGCAAGAACTAATCGGTTTGTCAATTTCAGAATACAAAATAAGGCTAAAATAATTCTGATTCTGTGTACTAGCAAAGAACATGTGGACACAATCTGTCCATTTACAATTTACAGTTAGTTAAAAAATGACATACTTAGGGGTACATCAAACATTTATAGGATTTATATGCTGAAAACTACAGAATTCTGGTTAAAAAATCAAAGATCTAAATCAAAAATCTAAAAGGGATATACAGTTTTAATAAGTTGAAAGACTCAACATAGTAAAGATGTCACTTCTTGAAAGACCTTTTAACTCAATCAAAATCCCAGCAAGATTATTTTATAGTCATAGATAAGATTATTCTACAATGTATTTAGAAAGACTAAGAAACTAGAATATCTAAAACAGTTTTGAAAAAGAACAAAGTATGAGGAATTGGTCTACTGAATTATAAGACTTATTATATAGCTATAGTAATCAACTTTATAGTTTTGCTATCTAAAGAGAAACACAGATCAAGGGGACAGAAGAGAGAGCCTAAAACAGACCTACCCATAAAAATATGTCCATTGACATGTGGCAAAGGTGAAAAAGCAATCCAGTGGAGGAAATACACTCTTAAAAAAATTGTACTGGAGAAAACAACAGCAACAACAACAAAAACACTTCAACCTGGATCTCACACCTTATACAAAAGTTAACTCAAAATGTACCACAGATTTAATGTAAAATTTTAAGCTATAATACTTTTAGAAAAAAAGAGGAAAAATATTTAGGATCTGTGGTTAGGCAAAGAGTTTTTAGGTTTCACACTAAGAGTCACCACATCTCCATAGGCAAGGTGAATTAAAAGCAAAACTGAACTATTGAGACCTCATGAAAATAAAAATCTTCTGCACTGCAAAGGAAACAATCAACAAAACTAAAAGGCAATGAATGGAATGGGAAAAGATATTTGCAAATGACATATCGGATAAAGGGCTACAACTCACCAACCTCCACACCCGAAAAACAAATAATCCACTAAAGAAATCAGCAGAAGACATGAATAGACACTTTTCCAAAAAAGACATCCAAGGCATACAGGAGTGCTGATGCATAGGGGCTCATGTACCCCAATGTTTATAGCAGCACTTTCAGCAGTAGCCAAATTATGGAAAGAGCCTAAATGTCCATCAACTGATAAATGGATAAAGAAGATGTGGTTTATATACACGATGGAATACTACTTGGCAATGAGAAAAAATGAAATCTGGCCATTTGCAGCAACGTGGATGGAACTGGAGGGTATTATGCTAAGTGAAATAAGTCAGGCAGAGAAAGACAGATACCATATGTTTTCACTCATATGTGGATCTTGAGAAACTTAACAGAAGACCATGGTGGAGGGGAAGAGGAAAACAAAAGTTACAGAGAGGGAGAGAGGCAAACTATAAGAGACTCTTGGATACTGAGAACAAACTGAGGGTTGATGGAGGGGGTGGGGGACAGGGGAAAGTGGGTGATGGGCATTGAGGAGGGCACTTGTTGGGATAAGCACTGGGTATTGACAATAAATTACATTTAATTTTTTAAAAATTTGACTTCATCAAAATTAAAAATGTTTGCTCTGTGAAAGACCCTATTAAGAGAATGAAGAGACAAACTATACACAAAGAGGAAACATTTGCAAACCACATATCCAACAAAAGACTAAAATCTAGCATATATGAAATATAGATGGCCAACAGAAACATGAAAAGATGTTACCATCACTGATCATGAGGGAAATGCAAATCAAAACCACGAGATGTATCATCTTATACGTGTCAGAATGACTAGAGTAAAAAAAGAAATAACAAGGATGTTAAGGGTTTGGAGAAAAAGAAACCCTCATGCACTATTGGTGGGAATGTAAATAGACATAGCCACTGTGGAAAACAGCAAAGGGCAACTGGAGACATCTTTGTGATGATGAAAATATTCTGTATTTTTAGTGTACCAATGTCAATATCCTGGTTGTGTGTTGTTCCACAGTTTTGTAAGATGTTATCACTGGGGAGAAACATTAGATTTCTCTCCACTATTTCTTAAACTACATATTAACCTACAATTATCTCAGAATAAAATATTCAATTAATAAAGGGGGACAACATTGGATTTGCCAATGATTTCTTGGATATGACACCAAAGGCAAAGGCAACAAAAGAATAGACAAATTAGACTTAATGAAAATTTTAAAATTCTGTGCATTAAGAGACACTGTCAAAAGAGTAAAAAGGCAACCCAGAAAATGGGAGAAAAAAATACAAATCATATATCTGATAAGGGGAGATTAATACCTAGAATATATAGAGAACAACTAAAGCTTAAGAAAAATACAGTAATCCAATTCAAAAATGGGCAAAAGGCTTAAACAGACATTTCTCCAGAGAAGATACACAAATGGCCAACAAGCACATGAAAAGCTGTTCAACATCACTAATAATTATAGAAATACAAATCAAAACTACAGTGGGATTCTACCTCACATCCATTAGGATGAGTACTATCAAAAACAACAACAGAAAATAACAAGTGTTGGTAAAGATACGGAGTAACCAGAACCTTTTGCATTGTTGGTGGGAAATACACAATAATATAGCTGCTATGAAAAACAGTATGGTGGTTCTTCAAAAAATTTAAAGTAAAATTATGATCCAGCAATTCCACTTCTGGGTATGTACCCAAAATAATTGAAAACAATGTCTCAAAGAGATATTTGTACACCCATGTTCATTGCAGCATTATTCAGAATAGCCAAAGGTAGAAGCAACCCAAGTGACCATTAATATGTGAATGGATGAACAAAATGTGGTATATAATACAATGGAATATTATTCAGCTGTAAAGAAAAAAAAAGGAAATTCTGATATATGCTGCAAAACATGGATAACCTGAGGACGCTATGCTAAGTGAAATAAACCAATAACAAAAAGACAAAGGAGGTATCTAGAATAGTCAAATTCAGAGAGACAGAACATAGAATCACAATTTCCAGGGATTGAGAGTGGGGAAGAGAATGGTGTGTTATTGTTTAGTAAGAAAATTCAAGTTTTACAAAGAGTTCTGAAAATGGATGGTGGTGATGGTTGCACAACAAAATTAATGTACATAATATTACTGAACTGTACACTTAAAATGGGTATGATGGTAAATTTTGTGTGTATTTTACCACAATAAAAAATTTTAAAATAAAAGGGGTAAGTCACAGACCTTATTAATGTTTATTTATAGCCGTCCAGACATGGAGGAAAAGGTGTACTTGAATGCACTTGGCTAAAACTGGGATACATTATTAGGCTTTTCCAGAGCCATGATATTCTGCCCCTCTAAACCAACTCTCTCCCTTTGCTCTCAATCTATGCTCACCACACAGTATTCTTTTTTATCTCTGTATGTTCCTCCTTTATCTTTTTAAATAAAAATTGCATACACTTCAGGTGTACAACATGATTTTATATACATATAGTGAGATGATTACTATAGTCAAGCTAATCAACATATCATATCCTCACATAGTTGCCACTTTTATGTGTGTGATGAGAGCACCTTAAATCCACGCTCATAGCAAACATCCAGTATTCAGTATAGTATTATCAACTGTACTTATGTTCATTAGATCTCTAGACTTGTTCATCCTACGTAACTGCAACTTTGTACACTTTGACCAACGTCTCATTTCTCCACTTCCCCACCCCTAATAACTACACTTGTATTCTTTGTTCTATGTATTTGACTTCTTTACATTCCACATATGAGATCAGTATTTTTATGTGTCTGGCTTACTTCATTTAGCATAATGTCCTCCAGCTTCATCCATTTTGTCACAAATGGCAGGATCTCCCTGTTTTCTAAGTCTGAATGATATTCTACTATATATTTCTATAGATATATATCACAATTTCTTTGTCCATTCATCCATCAGTGGGCACTTGGGTTGTTTCCATACCTTGGGTATTGTGAATAATGCTGCAGTAAATATGAGAGTGCACATATCTCTTTGAGATCCTGATTCCATGTCCTTTGGTTATACACCCAGAAGAGGGATCATTGGATCATATGGCAGTTCATTTTATTTGTTTTTTTTTAGAAAACAGTATAGAGGTTTTTGCTATTAAGTTGTGAGTTCCTTCTACATTTTGAATACTAACCCCTTTACAGATACATGGTTTGCAAATATCTTCTCCCAATCTGCAGGTTGCCTTTTCATTTTGTTGATAGTCTCCTTTGCCGTGGGGGAGCTTTTCAGTCACTGTAGTCCCATCTGTTTGCTTCCATGCAGCTTTCTGATTTGAGTGGCTCCTCAGGTGAGCTTGCCACAGGGAGCCTGCAGACCTACTTGGCCCAGGCCCTGTGGTAGTTAAGAGTCTCACTGTAAATGAACATACTGGCACATTCTGTATGTATGTAGCAGCCTCATGGGAGTAGATCTTGAACTCCCACCATGTTCACCCATACTCCCCTCTGGGTGCCCTGAAGAGCCAGAGTCTGGAGCTGTTAGGTGAAAGCCACCACTTGGGCTGCAGTGCTGCTGCCCCTGAATTCTCCCTGTGCAGCCAGCCACCCTTGGCCCCTACCTTTCTGTCCTCAGTGTTGGCTTTAACTGATACAGTAATGTTCAATGTTAGCTCTGAGGGAGCATTGCAGCCTACATCTTTTATCCTAAAAACAGAGAAATCCGCCTTTGAGATAGTAACTCACAGCCTATGGCTTGCTTATTCACAACTGATTTGTGAATTCTTTGCCATAGTTATAATTCCTTTCTATTCTGGATTGCCTGGCAGCCAACATTATGTCTCACACAGGTTCATGCATATATCATATATAAAAATATATTTCCTTATTTCTGTATCTTTCCTTTTTTTCCTATATCCTGATGCAGAGACTCAGAATCTAATAATGCTCAGCACTTGCCAATTAAGAGTCTTACCATATAATTATTATCTTCCCAGGTCTATATATATTACATTAAGTTCAAACCTGGCAAGTCTCCTCCTTGACACCTACTGCTGGGTAAGTGACTCACACAGGAACCAGAGAAAGAAAGGTGGCACAGGCATTTAAACCTACCCTGCCCGGTAGCATGTGCTAAGCAGGCACTCCAGTGTCTGGGGACTGACTCACAGAGTGAGGCCTTCTGGGGCTTTAGGTTTTTCTTACCCAGAAAATAGGATCAACACCACTGCCATCATGAATTATTCAACACGTGCCTGGGCTACTCCTTGGTGAACAACAAAATAATGGAAACTGACAAAATTGATTTGTGGTGAATTTTTAGTGAAGCCAAGTTCATGGCAAGTGAGCAAGGGCAAGCAGGGCTCAGAGGAACCTGACCACAAAAACGGTCAGCCCACAATTCCCCTGGAACATCACTACCTGGCCAACAGCACAGCCAGGCCAGAGGACTGTACCAGGCTTCTTTTCCTCTGATGGCTTGGGGAAGGTGAACACTCTCTCCCACGGAAAAAGCATAGGCACTTGGACTCACCAAACCAGTTCCCCAGCCAGAGGATGGGCAAGACTCTTAAAGCATTTCATGAAGCATTTGAGTTACTAGATAATTAGAAACTCAATTACCAAATCTCTAAACATAATTTCAGCTGCTTAGCAGAGTGCTAAGAAAGAAAGGCTTCAATTCAGCACATTTTGAATTTTACATTAGGGCTTCACTAATTAGAAGGAAAAAACATATTGGCACCATGTCTATCCTTCCATTAATCTTCCTCAACATATATTCTGCTGCCTGTTATTATATAATCATTAAATGTAAAATATTAAACTGGACATTTGACTTTATTGATCACTTTATGGGCTAAGGATACAGCAAGTAATTATCTGCCAAGACAGATTCATCGATTGGGCTGTCATTGGAAGAGCTGAAATTGACACATAGTTGATTATTATTCTAGTGTACCGTTTTCATCAATTATTTTGTCTCATTCTCTTTCTCATCAAGAGTTGTGTATTTACAGTTTGTTTCTATTTAAAAATTCAAAAAGCAGACTTTTTGCCCTGAAACCAGATGGGTGGTTTTCTGTGTAAATCAGAAACTCTGCAGTTTAAGTATACAGACTTACTTTTATAGACTTCCACATTTTATCTAATCTAATACCAGGAAACTTTAGACTAGTATTTTATCTCTCTACACCTCAGTTTTTCTACTTGAAAAATAATCTTATGTCATCTGGATTTTTTTCCTTCCTTACTCTGCTTGTTCCTTCAGTATTTAAATTCAGTACAGTTTGATAAAGAGGTATGGGGCCCTTCCAATGTTCCAGGCACTTCGCAAGATGCTGAGGATGCCAAGCTTCCTTGAGGACAGGGATGCTTACAGCCTAGTAAAGGAGACTGATCTGGGCCTAAATAAAGGGCATGAAAGAGTCTAAGAAGGTGGAGGCTGAGTGTGAGCAATAACTGGAACTCAGCAGCCTTCTGGTTCATTCTGATGCAGGGAAAGATGTTTTTAAATACTGTGCTAGCAACAGGGTCAAAGTCACCTACCATATTCAGGGCATGGAGAATGGGAAAAAAGTAAGGATTATTTTTAAATGCCTTCCTGGGACATGGAAGAAGGCAGTTCTTGGAGCTCACCTATTTCAGAACTTAGCAGCTGACTTCATGGATGATCTCTAACACAGACTAGAGTTTCATGGAATTCCTTTCTTGGAACAGATTTGTAGAGAAGTTCTAATGTAGTGTTTTGCCTAATTCCCATTTGTTTAGGTCATGGACATAGAATTTAGCAATATAGCTTGTGACATACAGTTCTTTCCATCTTTAATTTTATACTCCATATGGACAGGGACCATCACTTCAATTTTTTCTTACCTGTTTGTTCCCACTTCTTTGTATTTCTGCTTTCAGTAGGTATTCAATAAAAGATAATAAAAGCTTCTTGTGAGGTAGAGAGTAGTGACCCACTTGAATAACCCAGCTTCCATGAAGGTGAGTTCTAAATTTCAATTAGAATAGTTTGGGCACATGGTAGATGTACATTAACTTCTCTCAGTTTACCTGGGACAAAGCAGTTCAGGTCACTTTCAATAATGGGGGCTTGATGGCTGGTAACATGAATATATGAAACTGAAATTGATTTCACTTAAGCATCTTTCCAATGTTGACATGGGACACAGCATAGTGTCATGGAAACATCATTGTATACTGGTTAAGAAACCTGGGTTTTGGTCTCAGTGACCCTAGAAGGTGATCCAACCCTTGTCAACGAAGTAGGACTAGATACTCAGGAAAGGCACTTCTCACTCTGAAATTCTACCATTCTATTTTGCCTTGAGTTAGATAGACCAGTAGTTAGCATTCACAACAGCAATTAAAAGATAACGCAGTGTATTCAAATTGCATTTTCCAAGGATTGCAATTCTAGGAATTCACAGACTACACCAGAGTTTAAATCTCTTTGCTCCTACCCAACCCAACTCCATCGACTTTGTGCATTCTCACTGCATGTATGTGGCTAAAGGAAAGAAAATGATTTGCTATTAAGTTGTGGTGACTTAGACTTTGGAAAGTATTTGTGAGTGGGCAACAATTATTTTTTGAATTTTCAAGTAAATCTGTAGTATGTTTTTCTGTATCATTACAGAACTGTGGAAAGATTGTTTTTGTTTTGTTTTACTAAAACTCCAGCATTTTTAGAGTAGAAGGTCTCAATCTTTCTTTACCTTTTTCCTTTTTTCTTTTTTTAATGTCTACTTGAAACTGTGAACTATTTCCTAGAACAATGATGAAGCTCATAAATAAAACAGTTTGCCTACAATTTCAGGTTAGTGGGAAGGGCATAGGGAGCTGTTTCCAGGTTAGGAATCCCCCTGCCCCAGGCCTATTGTAGGGCCAGGTTTAGCTCTAATATGAATATTTTTATCTTTAACCCTCTTAGTTCTGCTACCTACTAGCTATGCAACCACAAACAAGTTGCTTAACCTTTCTGACCCCCCTTTGGAAACAGAGGAATTATATTTACTTGCAATTGGTTGGGAGCACTAGCATTATTAACCAATGTAAGTAAAGCACCTAGTACTGTGAATGTTTACTCACTATGTGTGTTCTTCCCCTTTCTCATTTCTTTTCTTAATCTCAGTCAAACTCACATAACGATATGCTTTCCTTCAGCATTTTGGAGTCCCAACTCTTTTTGTATTTTCCACATTCTTCGTTAATACCACCCCCACCTCTAACTTATTGTTCAGTCTTATATAATACACTGGATTTCTTCCTTTTTGTTTTAAAATTTTCTACTATTTAGGAACAGCACCATTGTGCTTCTTTTGCCAAAATGGGGTTCATTTTTAATTCTCCAGCTTTGCTACTTCTAAGGTAAAGCCTTAGTCACATTAGCATGGCCTGGAATTTCCCATTTTAAATCTTTCCTGGGGCTGAAAATTAATCTTTCCTTAGGCAGTACCTAAAGGGTATGCGTATTGAGTGATCTAACGATCAATTAAACACTCGCTGAGCTGCAGCAAAGAAACTATTTCTTTACACAAAAAGAGGCAATGGTAATGCAGGTAGAATCCAGGAACATTGTGTTAAACTTGCCTAGGCTCTGAAAGGAACACTGGGATCCAAACCTAGTGGGTGACATTGGGCCTCAAGAGTACAGGAGACAGAGTGGAAAACTAATTCTCATTGAGCAACAATTATGTGCCTGGTAGAAGTCAAAGGTTGCAGTATGGAGGCCTACAGCCCACAAGTGTGGGGTTTTCTGTTTGTTTTAAAAAATCATACATCTAGGGGCGCCTGGGTGGCTCAGTCGGTTGAGCGACCGACTCGGCTCAGGTCATGATCTCACGGTTTGTGAGTTCGAGCCCCGCGTCGGGCTCTGTGCTGCCAGCTCAGAGCCTGGAGCCTGCTTCTAATTCTGTGTCTCCCTCTCTCTCTGACCCTCCCCCACTCATGCTCTGTCTCTCTCTGCCTCAGAAATAAACATTAAAAATTTTTTTTTTTTAATTTTTTTTTTCAACGTTTATTTATTTTTGGACAGAGAGAGACAGAGCATGAACGGGGGAGGGGCAGAGAGAGAGGGAGACACAGAATCGGAAACAGGCTCCAGGCTCTGAGCCATCAGCCCAGAGCCTGACGCGGGGTTAGAACTCACGGACTGCGAGATCGTGACCTGGCTGAAGTCGGACGCCCAACCGACTGCGCCACCCAGGCGCCCCTAAAAAATTTTTTTAAATAAAAAAAAATCATAGATCTATATTTAAAAGAAGAAACATTATATGTATATACATCATATATACACACAAGGATCTTATGACTTCTGAAAAATCAGTATATTTTGCAACACTACGCTCAAATTCTTACATGGCAACAAGTTAGAGGAAACCGGAGACACTATCATTATGGAGGTACAAGCTCTCAAGGTTACTTGTGTGTACATTTTGTACCTGGTCCTCTTGCCTCCCATTTACTTCCTTTTTGGTAAACCATTGAAAATCTGACTCTTCTCTTTTTTCTCTTTCCCTATATATATATTTGTATGTATATGTGTGTGTATATACAATATGATATGTATGTATGTATATGTGTGTGTGTGTATGTGTGTGTGTGTGTGTGTGTAATAAATAAGACACTATATATATGTTTAATTTCTTTGATGCAGATGATGTTGGCTCTGTTACAAATGAGAAAATGTGAAGATCCTCAAGTGACTTAGAGCACAATTGCGAGGAGACAATGAAGACATGTCACCTGAACTTGCCTACCTAATGTAGCCCTACAGGAGTGGTTCTGAACCATGGACACTTTTGGTTCCCAGAGGACATTTGCCAATTTGTGGAGACATTTTTGGTTGTCGCACATAAGCCATCTAGTGGATGGAGGCCAAAGATGCTGCACATCCTGCAATGTATAGAAGAACCCACTCACTATAACCAAGAATTATTTGGTCCAAAATATGAAATCATCAGTAGTGCCAAAGTGGAGAAACCCTGCTCTAGAGGGCTGTGGCCATGCTTATAAAAACATCTCTCTCTAGAGGACCTTGTCACTGTCTTGGTAACAACAAGGGGTTCCTGTCACTATCTATAGCAACCATGGAGAAGCTTTGAGCTGTCAAAATTTCACACGATTGAGATCCTCTCTCCCATCCCGGAGAATCCAATTAATGTTTTAGGAGGTGGGAGACAAACCAGAACTGAAATAATGTACTATCAGCAGATCCTCACTGTAGAAATTCTCAAAGACTCATGGAAGTATTTTGAGAAGAAGGAAATGATTGCAAAAAAAAAAAAAATCTGGAATGAAAGAAGAAAATGGTAGGAGCATTAAAAAGGTTAATGATATATAAAACAATAACAATGATGTCCAACTTAGGGTGTTAAGGAAATAAGTTGCAACAAAGTGTCTAGACAACAGTAGCATGTAAATGGCACATGGAAATGGAGTGTGAAAGTTCTAAATTCCTTAAAGATAAAGCTACTCATTGAAATTATAATTTTTTAAGATATATAAGCATATTAAAATTTTAGGATAATGACTAAAAGAATAAAGATAAAATATATAATTTCCAAGTTAATGAAGGGAAAAATTCAATGGGGGTGGATCTCAATCCAAAAGAATGGGGGGAAAAAGAAAAATTTAAAACAATTGGAGCAATATGAAACAAATCACCATTTGGATGGTAAAATAAATCCAAATATATGAGTAATCATGATATATGTAAATAGACTAGAATTTATAAGTTTAAATTATCAGACTAGATAAAACATACAAATCCGGAATGTATGTTCTATATACAAGGAAAACATTACAAATTAAAGAAGCAATTAAAAGGTTTTTTTAGGGGCGCCTGGGTGGCTCAGTTGGTTAAGCACCGGATTTCAGTTCAGGTCATGATCTCACAGTTCGTGGGTTTGAGCCCTGCATCGGGCTCTGTGCTGACAGCTCAGAGCCTGGAGCCTGCTTCTGATTCTGTCTCCCTCTCTCTCTGCTCCTCCCCTGTTCATGCTCTGTCTCTCCCTCTCTCTCAAAAATAAATAAACATTAAAAAAATTTTTTTTAAGTTTTTTTAAATGAATAAAGATATAATACGCAGAAGAAAGTTGATGTAGCTATATTAATATAGGCAAAATAGAATTTAAGGTAACAAGCATACTATAGATAAAGATGATCACTATATATTGTTAAAAGTTTAGATTTACCAGGAAGATACAACAATTCTAATTTCCATGTATCTAACAAGATAGCTTCAAAATATTTAAAGTAAAAATTGATAGAATAGGGAGAAATTGATAAATCTATCATCTTGGTGGGCAATTTTTTCATTTTTGATAGATAAGAAACCAGTAATGATATAGAGTATTTGAACAACATAAGCAACAAGTTTAATCATGCACATAAAACACTGCTTCTGACAGCTGGAGAATACATATTCTTTTTTGAGCTCAAAAGGAATATTTATAAAAAGTGGCCAGACCTAATGTGAATCTCAACAAGTTTGAATAAAAACTGATATCAACTGGTATCATACAGCCCACCATACAACTAGATCAGTATTGTTATAGCAATAATTCTGAAAATTAAAAAAGTATGCTTCTGTTTACCTCATGAGTAAAAGAAGAAACTAAAATGGAAATCAGATGAAACTTACCAGTTTTAAAAATGCTACCTTTCAAAATTAGTGAGAGACAACTAACATGATACTTGAAGGAAACTTGTAATCTTTTTTTATCTTTAGAGAGAGCAAGTGAGAGTGTGAGTGGGAAAGAGGGGTGGAGGGAGAGAGAGAGAGCGAATCTTAAGCATGCTGAGTGTGGAGCCTGATGTGGGGCTCGATCCAAAGACCCTGGAATCATGATCTGAGCCAAAATCAAGAGTCGGACGCTTAACTGACTGAGCTACCCAGGCTCTCCAGGAAATTTATTATCTTGAATGCTTACATTATGGTTTCAAAAATGGTTGAAAAAATTATTAAGCCATGAACAAAAATGTTTATTAAAAAAAACACAACAGAATAAGCCAAAGTAAAATATTTAAAAGGTAATAATAAAGGTAAAAGCAGAGATTAATGGAATGTAAGACAAAGCAATAATTGAGACTATAAATTAAGTTGAAAGTAGTTTCTTTAATGGGAATAATACATAAACTATCAGGAAGACTGAAGAAAAAAAGCAAAGAAAAAAGGCACAAAATAATATTAGGAATAGAAATGCAACATAAATACAGAGGGAGCAGAGATTTAAAAGGTAAAAAAGAATATTATGAACAAACTTAATAACACATTTGAAAGCTTGGGTAGTGTGCAAATTCCTGGAAAAATACAAATTACTGTAACTGTCAAAAATTAAAGAGGAATTTCAAATGTTCTTATAAAAAAATTGAATCAGTAACCAAACATTTTTCCTGCCAAAAAAACTCGAAGCTCAAGAGGATTCCAAGGTGAGTTCTAACAAATGTTCGAGGAACAGATGATTCCAATCTTACATGAATTATTCAGCAAATTGAAAAAGGAACCATTCCCAGCTCATTTTATTAAGTGAATATGTGGGTGTGGGTGTGTGTGTGTGTGTGTGTGTGTATGTTTGTGTTTATATATTTTCTTCTAAAAGTTTTAAGGTTATAGGTTTCATTATCTCCTTATTTTACCTGAAACTAAAAATTTATGTGTGTGTGGATATGTATATATATGTATATACATGAATATAAACTGTTTAGCACCAATTTTTGAGCGTGTGTGCACACATGTATATGTTTGTATGCATGTGTGTGTGCACATGTGTATTTTCCAGAGATGAAGAGTAATAAGTCCTTTCACTGAGACATACTCAGACTAGGAGGAATGCAAACAATAACACCAATACAACAGAAGAGGACCCATAAATCTGCCTGAGAAGGCTAGAGAAAGTAGCCCTCAACAAAGAGAAGATACTTCCTTAAGGATGAAAAGGAGTTTGTCAAATCAAGAAATGGGAGAAGAATAGAAAGTAGAGGAAGACCTATTTTAAAAGCACATATTTATAGAGGTTTTATCTAGTACCTAAGGGGAAAGATGTATCTCAAGAAGACAATGTTGCTGGGGAAAAAGTGATAGAGACATCCATTGGGATTTAAGTTCTGTCTCTTTTTTTCTTGGTCTTGGAAATGACTCATTGGCTCAGCATTGAGAGTAAGGACAAGAGTACTTTTTATAGTCAATGGAGAGTCTCTTCCACAGACATATGGAAATATTCCAGAGGTATGGGTATCCTGCTTTGGCTTGGATCATGTTTAATCACTGTTTCTTAGCCCACTACACACTGTCATTGATGTGTGTGCTTGTGTCTGAATGTGGGAGATGGCTATCAGTTTTAAAGTTCTTAATGTCACCATCTAGGGACACCTGGGTGGCTCAGTGGCTGAACATACAACTCCTTTCAGTTCAGGTCACGATCCCAGAGTGGTGGGATTGAACTCTGCATTGGGCTCCATGCTGAGCATGGAGACAGCTTAGATTCTATATCTCCCTCTGTCCCTCTCCCCTGTTTGCGCTATCTGTAAAATAATAAAAACATTTCACCATCGAAACAATCATATTTCTGAATGAAAGTTCTGTTTAAGCATCTCAATGGTAAAAAAAATAAGCATTTGCGGGTGTGCCAGGGTGGCTCACTTGACTGAGTGTCCAATTCTTGGTTTCAGCTCAGGTCATAATCTCACAGTTCATAAATTTGAGCCCCAAGTCGGGCTGTGTTCTGACAGTGCAGAGCCTGCTTGGGATTCTCTCCCTCTTTCTCTCAGCCCTTCCCCCACTCTCTTACTCTCTTTCTCAAAATAAGTAATTTTTTTTAAAAAAATAAGCATTTGTGAATTTAAAATCCTTTGCTTTTATTTATAGTATTGAGCTAATTTATAAGTCTTTTATGAGACTCATTTATAAAATGCAAACCCTTTCTCTCATTTACTGACAGTCTCAAACTATCAGAAGAGAGAATGTTTTCTTGGTAAAATAGATTTGATAATGAAAGAATTTTTTAAAGTACTAAATTAATTATTAATTTATTGACTATCCTAAGCTCTGGAAAGAAGGAAAATCTATCTGTAACCAAGAGGTGTTTCTCTACTGGGATTTTATTTGCCATGATACATCAAGTGGTCAATATAAACTGAGCATCTTAAACATATTTATATTCTGTCACTTGTGTATTATTTGTTACACATCAAAAATAAATGCTTGAGGAAATAAGACATATTGTAAAGAGTAACTGTTTACAACTGACCATAGGTGTTAAATTTTTCTTTAACTGGTGATTTTTTTTCTTGTTAAAACATTCATAAACCCAAGGAAGCTTCAATATTTCCTACATTTCTAACCCCAAGTTCATGAGTATATTGCTAGCATTGGACTAGAATTTGCATTTATACTATTTTGAAAAGGATTTGCTAAGTTGTTTTAGAGTGTAAATATATTATTGGGCTTAAAGTTAATATGTTTTTAGAAAATACAAATTATATGGCACTAATAATTAGATCAATAATTAATACGGTTATTATACATAAATCTCATCAATTTATGAACACAGAAGCAGAATTTAAATCCATTAATTCATTAATCCAGGCATTCATTTTTCATTCATTTATGTAGCAGAAGTGAGTTAAAAACATGACCAGGTACCAATTAACAATTATGCCAAATCTTCACTGTTATCATAGACTGTAACAAATATTTTTCTCGTAAGTATTTTCATAGCACCTGACCAAATGTTAGGTAAGATCAGTGTTTCCACAATGGCTGTGAACCTCCTGCAACAGAATTATTTAAGGTCTATGTTAAACTACAGATTCCTGGTCCATCTCCTCCCTTTATTAAGATAGTTGTTAGTGGTCCATAGAAATTTAGTTTAATGGGTTCTCCAGATGATTCCTAAAGATCTCAAGTTTGAGACAAATTCTGGGGAAGATGGCAGAGTAGGAGGATCCTGGGCTCACCTTGTCCCACATCAGTGTAAATGACCCAGTGAAAGTGACCTGAAAACTGGCAGAACAGATCCTCCAGAGCTAAATGTAAAGAGGCCACATCAAAGAGGGTAGGAAGGGCAGAAATGTAGTTGGGAGCCAACCTGACCCATAGAACTATCTATGGGAGAGAGGGATGCAATGGGCACAGAAACAGGAGAGGAGCAGACCCCACACCAGGCAACTAGGTACAGAGGACCTGCACTGGGAAAAAGAACCCCTGTAACATTTGGCTTTGAAAACCAGAGGGGCTTAACTTCTGAACTTCTTACAATCAGTGGGGCTTGACACTTGGAACTTTAAAAACCAGTGGGCTCAATTCTGGGAGAGCCAGAGTGAGACAAAACTCCAGGCCTTCGAAGACACAGCACAGAAAACAGCCCCACTGAGATACAGCATAGAAGCAGCAGTTTGAAAAATGCCTGAAGTATATGGGAAGGACATTTATTTACTAATCTCAGCATGTGCTGGAGGGGCAGGAGTCTTTGGGAAACTTCTCCAAGAACAAAAATGCTGGAGGGCACCACTTCCCTCCCCCACAACCTAGCCTAGATACATGGACACCTGCAGGAACCAGTGTAGCAAGAGCACTTTCCACCTAGTTTGCTAACACCTTCTGCACCTGTGTTCCCCTGTGAACTATCCCCTCCAGCCTGGCCCTGGCAGCTTTCCAAAGAAGCTCCAGGTCCCCTCCCATAGCAGACCAGTGCAAACCTTGGTAATATCATGTGTCCCACACCCATGTTCTCCTATGGACCTGCCCCCTCCAACATTCCCTTAGTAGGAGTGCACCCAAGGCATTGCCACAATCATGGCAGTGTGCAAGCAACCCCAACAGGGGTCAGCCCTACCTTAAAATGACTCCTACCCCATGGGGAGAGGAAGAAGACCACACATAGCAGTATGACTATGGCTCTAGCAATGGGCTGGGGGCAGACCTCTGGTCTGACTGCAGTGCGCCAGCCATCAATGAAAGCTTCTTGGGGTACAACATGGGGAAAGCACCCTGTAGTTCAATACTACCACAGCTCTGAGAAACAGCTGATCTAACCCAACTCAAGCCCAAGGTGGCCTAGACTAGCCCACAACAACACAGGGACCAAACCCTGCCCACAACAGGCAAAGAGAGCTCTTGCAGATGACTGGACTGAGGCAAATGTCACTCAGCCACAGCAGTAGGGCACACACAACACACATAGGAGACACCCCTCAAGTGTCAGGTTCTGGTAAACAAGGGACATTACACTACAGGGCACTATAGACCTCTCCTACATAAGGCCATGCCTTTCAAAAGCAGGAAATGTAGTTGACCTTTCTAACATATAACACAGAGAGAGTTAGACAAAATGAAGAGATGGAGAAATATGTCCAAATGAAAGAACAGAATAAAATCATAGCAAGAGAGATAAACAAAATAAATGTAAGTAATATACCAGATAGATAATTTAAAGTAATCGTCATAAAGATAATCACTGGACTTGAGAAATAGTGGAGGACCTCAGTGAGACTCACAACAAAGAGACAGAAAACATAAAAAGAATGAAAGACGAAGAACTCAATAACTGATATTAAAAATACACTAGAGGGAAGAAACAGAGGTAGCAAAAGAATGGGCCAGCGATCTGGAGGACAGAGTACTGGAAAGCAATCAAGCTGAGCAGGAGAGAGGAAAAAGACTAATAAAAAATGAAAACAGACTTAGGGAACTCAATTACACCATCAAGTGTAGCAACATTCACACTATAGGGATCCCAGAAGGACAACAAAGAGAAAAGAGGGCAGAAAATGTATTTGAAGATATAATACCCGAAAAGTTTCCAAATGTGGGGAAGGAAATAGAAATCCAGATCCAGGGGGCACAGAGAATCCCAAAGAAAATCAACTAAAAGAGGTCCACACCAAGACACATAATTGAAATGGCAAAAAGTAGTGATAAAGAGAGAATTTTAAAAGCAACAAGAGCAAAGGAAGCAGTTACATACAAGAGCAAGTCTGTAAGGCTATCAGCTGGTTTTTCAGCAGAAACTTTGCAGACCAGAAGGGGGTGATATGATATATTCAATGTGCTAAAAGGGGGAAAAACAAAAAAACAAAAACCCTACAACCAATACTCTATGAAGCAAGCCTATTATTCAGAATAAAAGGAAAGAGAAAGAATTTCCCAAACAAAACTTAAAGAAATACATCACCACTAAGCCAGCCTTACAAGAAATGTTAAAGGGGCTCTTTGAGTGGAAAGGAAAGATCATAAGCCGGAGTAAGAAAAGTGGGAAGTACAAAAACAGTAAAATTAAGTATATCTATAAAAGTCAGTCATGGGATTACAAAATGAAAGGATGACACCATATATCTAAAACACGGTGGTGAGGGGGAGTAGTAAAAATTTAATGCTTTTAGGATAGGTTCAAATTTAAGCAACCATCAACTTAATACAGACTGTTATATGCATAAGATGTTAAATGTAAACCAAATGGTAACCACAAATCAAAAACAAGTAATAGAATGCAAAAAAAAAAAAAAAAATAGAGAAAGGAATCCAAGTATATCACTAAAGATATCCAGAAAGCCGTGAGAGAAGAGAGTAAAAGAAGAAAGGTACAGAGAAAAACTCCAAAAACAATTATAAAACAAGTAACAAAATGGCAGTACGTTCACATCTATCAGTAATTACTTTGAATGTGAACAGACTAACTGCTCTAATCAAAAGGCAAGGGTGACAGAATGGATTAAAAAAGGAAGACCCATTTTTATGCTGCCTATAAGACTCATTTCAGACCTAAAGACACAGGAAGATTGAAAGTGAATGAACGGGGGCGCCTGGGTGGCGCAGTCGGTTAAGCGTCCGACTTCAGCCAGGTCACGATCTCGCGGTCCGGGAGTTCGAGCCCCGCGTCAGGCTCTGGGCTGATGGCTCGGAGCCTGGAGCCTGTTTCTGATTCTGTGTCTCCCTCTCTCTCTGCCCCTCCCCCGTTCATGCTCTGTCTCTCTCTGTCCCAAAAATAGATAAACGTTGAAAAAAAAAAATTTAAAAAAAAAAAAAAAAAGAAAGTGAATGAACGGAAAAGAATTTATCATGCAAATAGATGTCAAAAGAAAGCGAGGTTGCTATACTTACATCAGACAAAAGATACTTTAAAACAAAGACTGTAACAAGAGACAAAGAAAAACACTATATAATCATAAAGGGACAATCCAACAAGAAGATATAATAATTGTAAATATTCATGCACCCAACATGAAGCACCTAAGTACATAAAACAATTAATAGCAAACATAGGAGAAATCATTGATAGTAATACAATTATAGTAGGAGACTTTAACACCCTATTTACATCAATGAATAAATTATCCAAATAGAAAATCAACAAGGAAACAATGGCTTTGAATGATAGATTAAACCAGATGGATCTAACAGACATATTCAGAATATTATTTTCTAAAACAGAATACACATTCTCCAGCACAGATCACATATTAGGCCACAAAACAAGTCTCAATATATTCAAAAGGATTGAATCCATCTTTTCCAATTACAATGCTATGAAACTAGAAATCAACCACAAGAAGAAAATCTGGAAAGAACACAAATACGTGGAAGTTAAAAACCATGCTACTAAATAATGAAAGGGTCAACCAGGAAATCAAAGAGAAAATAAATGGAGACAAATGAAAATGAACACACAAAAGTTCAAAATCTTTGGGATGCAGCAAAAGCTGTTCTAAGAGGGAAGTTTATAGTTACACAGGCCTACCTCAAGAAGGAAGAAAAAACTCAATGAACAACCTAAATCTTACATATAAAGGAGTTAGAAAGGGGAAAACAAAATCCAAAACCAGAAGAAAGAAGGAAATAATAAAGATTAGAGCAGAAATAAAAGAAATAGAAACCAAAACCCCACAATAGGACAGATCAATGAAACTAGAAGCTTTTTAAAAGATCAACAAGGGGCGCCTGGGTGGCGCAGTCGGTTAAGCGTCTGGCTTCAGCCAGGTCACGATCTCGCGGTCCGTGAGTTCGAGCCCCGCGTCGGGCTCTGGGCTGATGGCTCAGAGCCTGGAGCCTGTTTCCGATTCTGTGACTCCCTCTCTCTCTGCCCCTCCCCCGTTCATGCTCTGTCTCTCTCTGTCCCAAAAATAAATAAACGTTGAAAAAAAAAAAAAAAAAAAAGATCAACAAAATTGATAAACCTCTAGCCAGACACATCATTATTTTTCAAATTAAAAAAAATCAGAAATGAAAGAGAAGTAACAACTGACACCACAGAAATACAAAGGATTGTAAAAGAATATTGTGAAAAATTATATGCCAACAAATTGGACAATTTAGAAGAAATGTATAAAATTCCTAGAAACATAATCCCACCAAACTAAATCAGGAATAGAAAATCTAAACAGACTGAAAACCAACAATGAAATTGAATTAGTAATCAAAAAAACCCAAAAAACAAAGTCCAGGAGCAGATAGTTTCACAGGTGAATTCTACCAAACACATAAAGAAGAATTAACACAAATTTTCCTCACACTATTCCAAAATATAGAAGAGGAAGGAAAGCTTCCAAATTCATTCTATGAGGCCAGCATTACCCTGATATTAAAACCACTACAAAAAAAAGAGAACTAGAGGCCAATATCTCTGATGAAAATAGAAAAATTCTCAAAAGAATATTAGCAAACCAAATCCAACAATACATTAAAAAAATCATTTGCCACAATGAAGTGGAATTAATTCCTGGGATGCAAAGACGTTTCAATATTCGCAAATCAATGTGATACATCACATCAACAAGAGAAAGAATAAAAACCATCTGATCATTTCAATAGATGCAGAAAATTCATTTGAAAAAGTACAACATCCATTCATGATAAAAACCCTCAGCAAAGTTGGCTTAGAAGGAACACACCTCAGCCAAATAAAGACCCCATATGAAAAACCCAGAGCTAACATACTCAATAGTAAAAAACTGAGAGCTCTTCCCCTTAAGGTCAGGAACAAGACAAGGATGTCCAGTCTCACCACTTTTACTCAACATAATACTGTAAGTCCTAGCCAGAGCAATCAGATAAGAGAAAGGAATAAAAGGCTTCCAAATTGGTAAGAAGTAAAACTTCCACTGTTTGGAGATGACCTGATACTCTATATAGAAAATCCTATTAAAGACTCCACCAAAAAACTACTAGAATTGATACATGAATTCAGTAGGGTCATAGGACACAAAATCAATATACAGAAATCCATTTGAACAGACAACTCCATTTCCCCAAAAATATATGGTTTACAAATGAGCACATGAAAAGATGCTCAATATCATCATCTCTAGTCACTGGAGAAATAGAATTTAACACCACAAGATACTATTACACCTCTATTAGGATGACTACAAAGACTGACCACACCAAATTCTGGTGAGGAATGTGGAGGGACTAGAACCTTCATACACTGCTAGTGGGAATATAAAATAGTACAACCATTTCAGAAAACAGTATAGCAGTTTCTTAAAAAGTTACATAGACCTGCCATGTGACTCAGCCATTATGCTCCTAGCTATACACTCAAGAGAAATAAAATATGTCCACATAAAAACTTATACACAAATGTACATAGCAGCTTCATTTGCAACAGACAAAAAGCCAGATACAATCCAAATGTCTACCAACAGGTGAATGGACAAAGGATATTATATTTATATAATGAATACTACCCAGCTGTAAAAAGGAATGAACTATGGATATACACAACATGTATGAATCTCCACATAATTATACTGAGTGAAAGAAGCCAGAAAAAAAAAAAAAAAAGAATGCATTCTGTATGATTCTGTTTATAGAAAATTCTAGAAAATACAAACTAATCCAAAGTGACAGAAAGCAGGTCAGTCGTTGCTTGGGGGACCACAGCAGGGTAAGGAGAAGCAGGAGGGATGTAGTACAAGGGAAACAAGCACACATTTGGAAGTGATGAACATGTTCATTATCTTGATTCTGGTGATCGTTTCACAGGTATATACATATGTCAAAACATCAAATTATGCACTTTAAATATGTGAAGTTTATTTACTTATAAACTTATTTACTGAGTTTGTAACTCAGTAAAGCTGTTAAGATAATTTAAATGGTGGGAGGAGAACAGTGATAAATCAGGCTCAATGATTACTATGAATAACCCTTGGGACCTGAAACAAACGATTTCAAGTGAACCATTCTGTTGCTCATGCCAAGTGGTGCTGTTTCAGTCTTCACATTTATTACTTCACAGTAATAAAAGGCTGGGGCTTTTATTACTGATTCCACTGCTATCTAACATTTGACATCTAGTAATTTGTAATAGTAAAATGTTTTAAAGACTCTATTTTTGTTGTGCTGACCAAATAAATCTAGAGGCCTCTCACCTCTTCTTTCTTAGGCTGGGTGTCTTCCAGCCATGTTTGAGAGAATAAATGTGAGACTCCCCTTACCTGGGAAGCTCAGGGAAAGCTATAGCACTCTCAAACGTCGTCGGAGTCCTTAAGCTAGTTAAGCTCTGGAAATAACCAAGGTTGTAATGGAGCATTAAAATAAGCTATTTTACACATGATAACACCCATACTGATTGTTCTTGACTTCTAACTTCACATACATGCTCTAAGTGGGGGCAAGAGTTTTCTCTTAGTATGGCCTTCCACTCTTCATGGCTCTCTCTGCCTCTAAAAATATTCAGAGGGTTGGTTTGCCATAGAGCAATCCACTGTGTCCCCAAATTCCAGGGACAGAGAACAAGGCTCTCCAGGCAGCCTCCAACACTCCAGCATTGTAACACTTTCTTCGTACACTTTTTCCCCTTGTTTCTTTTAGTTCAGACCTTTTATATCATCAAAGTGTGCAATTAGCTAACGTTTATGAATGTAGTTTTCTGGGAAGCTGTATGCATGATCTAGCCCCCTGCTTTGGCATGAGGGCATTCTTGGCACCTATTGCTTTGTACTCAGCCTCTATCCCTGGATCTTTAGCCGCTTTGTACTCAGCCTCTATCCCTGGATCTTTAGCCGAAGCTGAAGTGGAAAGCATTTCTATTAATATTCTCTTAGAGAATTATAGATTGTTGACATTTCATAGCAGGAAAGAACCAAGAAGATCATGTAATTCAGGTGTAAAACAGGTTTTATCTCTCATTCTAAATTCATATGGTTGGTAGTGACTGCTTGGAATGGGAATGAGTAATGAGGCTCAGGATCAAGTTAAAGAACTCTGTCCAAGATGGCTGAGGTTGGCCAAGGCAGAGGGACAAGGCAACGAGAGCTGCAGACAGGGTGTCTACCACAGTCCAGCCATTTTTAGGATGAGGAATGAGTTCATATGAAAGGACAATTGGAGGTTTCTGATACACATTCTATGGCTTGTGATTATGTGCAAAATAAGGCTTAAACTTTTTGAATGATCATTAAGACTATGAGACTTAGCTCCAATATGGATGCCCAACCTTATCTTCTGCTACCTCCCTGGCCCTCTATATATTTGGAGATCAGTAACAATGAACCATTTGTCTTTTCTTAAACTGACCATGAACTTCTATGTCTCTATGATTTTTTTAAATCATTTTTAAAGGTTGTTCCCTCCACTTAGAATAGTCTGCTCCCAAATTCCCCATACTAAAATGCCAGATGCTTCATGAACTCCTCCCTAGGTTTCAAAGCTCCCTCTCTTCTCCCATGGCATTTGGTCATGCTTCTGCTACAGCAAAAATGTACCTGCCAGCTCCTATGGAGAGATGTTGATGTGTTTGCAAAACCCTCCATGACAGAGACTGCCACATCTCTCTCCATACTACTTCTCTGCTTCTTCTTTAATGGTAAAATCCCCAGTCTTTAGTTAACTACGTAAGTACTAGAATAAAGGCAAGATTTCTTTTAAGTTTTTTAAATGTTTGTTTATTTTTGAGACCGTGCACACATGCAAGTGGGCGAAGGAGCAGAGAGAGTGGGACAGAGAGAATCTCAAGCAGGCTCTGAGCTGTCAGCACAGAGCCCCACGCAGGACTCTATCTCACGAACCATGAGAACATGACCTGAGCCAAAATCAGCAGTCAGACACTTAACCAACTGAGCCACCCAGATGCCCCCAAAGACAAGATTTCCAAGCCCCTCTTTTAGTGAGGTATGTGGCCACATGACTGAGTGCTGACCATGTGAGAGAAGCAGAAATTCCATATGCAACCTCTAGGAAATACCGTTAGAGGGAAGGCCTGTGCTCTTCTCCTCCCTTTCATCTTCCCCTCTCTCTAGAATGCAGTTGTGGCACTGGAGGTTTAAGCAGACGCATGAGACCATGAGAAGAAAGCCATGTGCTAAAGATGGTAAAGTAACTTGATAGAAAGAGTCATGATATGTGGACTGGTTACCTCCTGACTTTGTTTACATAAGAGAAAATAAACTTTCCTCCTGCTAAAGCCATTACCTTGAGGTAAATGTCACTGTCACATCTCTCCTTCCTCCCCACTCCACCCCACTCCACACAGTAAACCATAAGCTCTTTGATGACGTAAATTCCAGTAGGCATCTGCAAACCCAAAAATCTACAACAACCAGGCAGGTAGCATTAATGTGTGAATGGTTTGGGCCTGGGTAGGACCATGGAGCAATAAGCCTTATGGCAAATGGGGATCTCTACAAACAAAAACACAATACTTAGTTTGATCTTTTGCACTTGTTCAATGAATTAATGTAGCTTTTCTGAAAAGACTTTTTTTTCCCTTGATAAACTTCTTTCCTTATTTGAACATCCATAACACTATACTCTAATTGTATTTTAACCTCTCCCTAGCCTTTATTATGTTGGTTTAAAAGCTCACCTCCTACTCCTAACTTTTTCTCAACTCCTTGAGGTCAGGGGCCACTTTTCCCAGATCTTTGTGTCCTCCAGGGCACTTCAGGTGCTGGTAGGCATTGCTAGATGCTTCTACACTGACAGAGGTAAGGAATGGCCCAAAAAACATGCCCAAATGACTTCAAATCCACATTCATTTTTCATCCTAGCCCTGAGTTGGGTCTCATCACTATAGGTGGTACCACCCTGATTTACTTCCAGTTGCTGACAAATGTCAAGCACATGTACAGTCTGAGGATACGGATGCTGCAGCTCGCCAGGCTGAGGCACAGAGCTAACATGAGTTAGCTCACTCAGAAGGGGTTTTGGTGCCAGCTGTATCCTGCAGAAATCCTGCTTGTTTCTTTTAGTTGTGAAACAAAGCAAAAACCCACCTCCTCAGCCTGAGCAACTGTTTTCAATCAATAATTAAGTAACTTTAAGGTCCCGATCTAGACAAACTTATCAATATTTTCACTGAAAAGGAATCAATATAGACAGAGGGAAGCATCCAAATAAACCCTTTTAATGGCAGTGTTTGGGCTGTGAGAAGTAAATGAATTGATTAAATGAGTGGCCAGTATTGGCCGGCCTGCCAATGTGATTCTTTCTTCACTTTCACAAACAACTCCAACAACCCAGTTTGATGCTCTCCCTTGCTGTCATGTTACTTTGATAAAGCTCTGTTCTAAACCTACTCAAGAGGGGGTATTTGCTTATATTAAATGTAAGAGTGTTTCTGAGTTGACAATTATTGATAACTAAGGTGCTGTGTTAGTGCTTTACCCAAATCATTTAATACTGGCAAAACCCTACAAGAACCATATTATCATTATTTCCCATTTTACAGATGATAGGACAAAGTCTTTGGAAAAAATGAAATACCTTCAAACAACATGGGCTTGAATGCCATTGGCCCACTTACATGTGGATTCTTTTGGTAAACATAGCACAATACTTTAAATGAATTTTCTTTTCTAATGTTTTTTTAATAGCATTGTTTTCTCTAGCTTACTTTAAGAATACAGTATATAACATATAAAATATATATTAATTAACTGTTTATGTTATAGGTAAGGCATGCCCAGTCAACAGGAAGCTCTTTAGTGAAGTCTTTGGAGGTCAAAACCTACATGCAGATTTTTGACTGTGTGGAAAGTCAGGGCCCCTAACCCCCAAATTGTTCAAGAAGCAACTGTAGATCCTTGTCCCCAAATCACAATAGCTAGTAGGAGTTAGAGCCAATACTTTCACCTTGTTCAATTATCCCCTGCCCTACTCAGCCTCCTGTCCCACCAAATTGCATGCTAGTATCATCCAATCTGCCGTTCTCACCACTGTAGACCCTGCTAATGGTCAACTCTGACACAGAGTGCAATGATGGAGGTTGGGCTCTTGGGGGGTGTGGCCATAATATGAGTGATCCCTTTAGACTCCATTCAGTTCCTCCCAGTTGAGCCATCTTTTGCCATCCTTCGCAACAGTCCTGGAGATTTGTCCTCAGAATCCAGAGTAGCCACCAGCTCTGTAAACTCAGTGAGTTTGTGTTAAAATCCCAGGTCCACGGTTCACTGGTCGTATAATCTTGGTCAAGTGATTTACTCTCTGTGAGCCTTGGTTTATGTGTTTTCACACTGGGGATAATGTTAGATGTGTTGTAAGGATTAAATGAGATTATTCATGTAGAACATGGTGTGGCACATATTAGTTATTATTTATCTTTTGAGAGAAAATTCTATTCTGCAAGTTACTTAGAAATAAATCTGATGAAGAGAAGAGGATGATCTAGTTTAGGGTGGAGTCAAAACCTAAGTGTGGCTCTGAAGCCCTCCTACAGGTTGTGTGTGACTGCCTTGTGCACTGGCTGTGAAGAAGATTCTGGGGTAAGTTTCCAGACATCCTGAAGCATTGCCACAAACTTAGCATAAGTTTGCTGCCTCCCACTTCAAAGGTAAATATACATTTGAAGATGTAATTTCTGGGAGGTTTTTTTTTTTAAATCACATCTCATATGCGATAAAATAGATGAATCTCATAGACAAAATGTTGACTTAAAGAAGTCAAAAAATATGTGTATATGCTGAATACTAACTTGTAGTGATAAAAATCAGGATAGTGTTTACCTCTGGAGAAGTGGTATTGAGTGAGAAAGGGTAGGAGGGAAACTTCTGGAGTGCCTAAAATGTTCTATGTCTTTAATTAGGTGGGGGCATGAGCACATACACACATGTGAAATTGTATTGAGCTTGACACCTTAAGATTAGGCACTTTAACTGTATTCATGCCATGCCTTAAAAAAATTTTTTTTAAGCCCTACTTTGTGTTTTTCATCCTCTGCATGGCTGTCTCTGCATGTCTCCACTCTCACTGCCCTCCTGACATGGAGCTGGACTCCTCCCAGGACAACAGGGAAAGAAGCCAATGGAAAATACTGTCTGAGATAAAACACTGAGTGTGGGCCCTGCAATAAAAGGTGTTTACTAACTGCTCTATTGGTTTCTAAAACAGTGTCAACCTTCACATTCAGGATTTATTTGTAGATTAGGCTTCATATTTGCAACAAAGAAGTGAAAATTCTTTGTCAAGCCCCAATTTCAAGATCTTTAGGTGTGCACGTGTGTGTGTGCGTGCGCACACATGCGCAACCACACTCTTTACCTGTGCATGTGGACACACAAACTGGCCTTCCTTTTGTACTTAGGAAGAAGCTTTTCCTAAACACATATGTTGTCAGCATTTACGAACAGACCACACATATGAAAGGATGGGTCTGCATCTTTAACACTGAACTCACAAAGAATCAGAAACCACAAAGTTGGAAGGGCCCTTAGCAGGGCAGGCCATTCAGCTCATCTTCCTCCCCTGCCCGCAATCCTTTCAGTGGCATCCCTGACTGAGGGCTGTCACATTACAAGGAAGTTCCACTAAGACACCCAGAGAGTTTCTGTCCTGTTGGCCACTGGGTCATTTGAGGATGTGAGAGGCTGAAGGGTGGACGTGGCCGAGAAAAGAGAAGAGCTGACAAATAGCTTTTATGTGTAATCAATATGGAACAATTCAACAGCAATAAGAATTGCTACATCTCCCCTTGGGCTCTCTGCCTTGCGTTCTAAAGCAAGCCACATTAAGTTTAGAGCAATTCAGGGCTTGGATTGTTGTAAATAGGTATGTCAGAGAAATGCAAAAGTTGCGCTGGCATTTTGGGTCCGCTCTGCCCTTCAGCAGCGATGGAAATCTTACCTCCCATTACATCTGCCCCGGTCACCAAGGACGCTTCAGCTGCCCTCAGCTGTTGCGAGCCACTGCACATGCTTGCTTTCTTTGTAAATATTTTTTTTCCAAGGTTTACTGTTTTGAAAGAATAAATACACATTCTCATCCATAAAGGTTGAAACTCCCCCTTTCCATCTCTCTCTGCCCTTCTTGGAATTGCCTCTCCCCTGTGGAGCACAGCTGAGAAGTGTTCACTTATGCTCGGCAGAAAAGGATTTCCATGTGACAGAATGGAAAAGCTCCAACAACAAAAGTGACCTGAAAATTGCACAAAAGCACTTACTAGCTGCTGATGGGTCCCAGTCATGAATAATTATTGATCTGAGGAGTCTGAAAGTTGGGTAATTAATGCTCGGAAGGGAGCAAAAGACACATTTTTAGAAGAAAGTAGATTATTTCTATGTCTCCAATCTATCCCGTCACATTTTAAGTACTTGCCACTGTATGTTTCTTTTCGAGAGAAAACAACCTAGTTAATATTTATATAGCAAAAGGTAACAACTGATAATGTGCATCAATTTTAAGCAAATCTCATACTTCGTCCTTGTTACAAAGCCAGCTAGAGCAGTCATTAGAAAATAAAAAGCTAAATCTCTACAGAGAGATATCAGAGTTGAAGTACATATTAAAGCAGAGAAGCCCTTTCTCCCAAAATGATGTGTGAAATATTTGCCTGGAATGCTTCATCAACCGCCAAAATATTAAATGCAATTTTCAGTGCCCAAAAGCACTGAAAACCTATCAGCTATTGCTTCTGTCTTTGGTGATGAATAGAATAAGAAAAAATCGAAGCAATCATATAACACAGAAGAAAGAAGGAAAACTGGCATTTCCCAGGTCCCTACGATGAATGAGACATTGTGCTAGGATTAGAGTAATATCAACCTGTTAAGATGTTGTAAGGATTAAACTAAACAATGGGCACAAAGAGCATAGCAAAACACCTAGAATTCAGCAGGAATTTAGTAAGTTGTAGCTATTTATATCAGGTTGTAAATATACGCAAACACACGCAATCATCCACATGTGTGTGTGCATGTATGTGTGTGTATAATCTTTTTTCATTTTTAAGGCTACAACAACCTGCTACTTAAGGTTTCTCAGCTAATATACTAATTAGTATTCAAACACTACAGGAAGATATAAGGGAAAAAACAAATGTCTCCCAAAGCCAGCCGCCATCAACATTTGTGGAAAATTCTTCCACAATTTTCTCTTTTTTTTTTTAAATGTTTATTTATTTTGAGAGAGAGAGAGAGCGCACGCAAAAGCGTGTGAGCGAGCACACACACAATTGGGGGAGGGACAGAAAGAGAAAGGGAGAGAGAGAATCCCAAATAGGCTTCGCAATGTCCTGGTAGAGCCAGATGCGGAGCATGAGATCATGACCTGAGCTGAAACCAAGAGTCACACACTTAACCGACTGAGTCATCCAGGTGCCCCCACACCTTTCTCTTTCCATACATGTGCGCATGCAGCCACACACACACACACACACACACACACACACACACACACAAGTTTGTATAAGTTGCCTCACAGTGCTTATGCATTTTGCAGTCTGCCTCAAATTCAACAACCTGGCCTGGTGCCCACAAGGTAGATATTATTATTTCCATTTTGGGGAGAGTTGAGAAATCCAAGGCTCAGAGAAGTGTGTACGTTTTCCTAAGGTCAGTCATTTTGTGACTAAAGAAGCAGAGCTAAAATCTGAAACTTCCTTTATCTAATCCAAACCCATGCTTTTTTTCCACACAAAGAAGAAACATATAGTTATGCCTAGTAATTGCAAATTCCCCTTAAGAAAAATTCAGTTTTACACAAATTTACTTCTATAAACCTTTTTAGCAACTTGGTTCTACTAGACATGAATGGCAAGCTAGTCCTTTTGGGAGTAATTTTTAAAAAGAACTGAGGGGGGGGCACCTGGGTGGCGCAGTCGGTTGGGCGTCCGACTTCAGCCAGGTCACGATCTCGCGGTCCGTGGGTTCGAGCCCCGCGTCGGGCTCTGGGCTGATGGCTCAGAGCCTGGAGCCTGTTTCCGATTCTGTGTCTCCCTCTCTCTCTGCCCCCCCCCCGTTCATGCTCTGTCTCTCTCTGTCCCACAAATAAATAAATGTTGAAAAAAAATTTAAAAAAATAAATAAATAAATAAAATAAAATAAAATAAAATAAAATAAAATAAAATAAAAAGAACTGAGGGGCCCCTAGGTGGCTCAGTCAGTTAAGGGTCTGACTTTGGCTCAGATCATTATCTCGCGGTTCATGGGTTCAAGACCTGCATCGGGGTCTGTGCTGACAGCTCAGAGCCTGGAGCCTGCTTCGGATTCTGTGTCCCCCTCTCTCTCTGCCCCTCCCCCACTCATGCTCTGTCTCTGTCTCAGAAATAAATAAACATTAAAAAAATTTAAAAAATAAAAAAATAAATAAAAATAGAGAGAAAGAGCTGGGATTTGGGAATAGAAGAGAAGGTAAAGCAGATGGCAAAGAAAAAGGAGATTTTGCACTGTAGCCTTGGGAAAGATAAGGGGAGATGAGGGGAAATCAGTCCCTTAGAACTGTCTGTCTCTCTTAGGAAGGAGGAAGAGGGCCCAGCAGTGGCTGAATGTAGGAAAGGAGGGAGCATGCGCAGACCTAAGCAATCTAATCCCAAGCCATTCAGGTAGGGAAGAGCATTGAATACCTCCTCACAGAGCGCATTAAAGGCTTTTTAATACCTTTTCTATCTCCAGCAGCCGAGTTCCTCTGACTCCACTGCACACACTGGAGGTGACATCAGGAAAGAGGGCTCCCAGCCACAACATGAGGAAGGCATAGAACATTTGTGTAAGGGGTGAGAAAAACACATAAATATGCTTGTAGGCACACGTTCCGTTTACCGAAGCAAAGCAAATTGACAACTGTCCTAGTGAAATGGTGGGGAAGAAAGATACTGAAAACTTTCAATCAAGCTAAATATGGTGAAGAGAAATAAATATGCTATGCATTATTAATAATTTAGGGGGAGATCATTGCTTGACTATATTTAGTATTTTTATGGTTTCTTTTTAATACAAAAACATTTATAAGAGCTTTTATGTGAATATTTCTGGTATTTGTCTTAATAATTCCGTTAAGATCTTCAGTTCCTCAAAAATGAATTCCCTCACCACAGTGGTTTTCCAAATCTGAAGTCCCACAGTTAAGGCGATTCTCCTAAGTAGGAAAATATTTGTCCAGACTCTACTGATTTAGAATTTATAATAATTACATGAGTGTTTTGAAATTTACTTTTGTACTAACCAAACAATGAAGACAATGTAAATGAATGTGTATTATAAGTAAGCCCAGAGAAGGCATAATTCTGTTCCATCAAAGGCAATCAATAAATATTTGTTGAATGAACATTAATATAAAACTATAATATTTATGTTGACTATATTAATTTATATTTGTTATTAATTATTTATATTAACTATATTAGACTATGTAATCCTTAGGGTCTTTGGCAACAACTGCTCCCAATTTCTTTTTTTTAATGTTTATTTTTGAGAGAGACAGAGCATGAGTGGGGGAGGGGCAAAAAGAGAGGGAGACACAGAATCCCAAGCAGGCTCCAGGCTCTGAGCTGTCAGCATAGAGCCCGATGCAGGGCTCGAACACATGAACTGCGAGATCAGGACCTGAGCTGGGGTCTGACACTTAACCGACTCAGCCACCCAGGTGCCTCTTAGATTGCTGATTTCTAATGAGCTTCTGCTCTGTATTAGAATGAGCTGGATCAGAACTCTATCCGGTGACCCTGGCCATTAGTTTGCAGAACTGGCTTCATAGGTGTGCATCCTGCATTGTGCTTGGTTTAACGCCCTCCTGTCACTATACTGAAATCCCTAATGATTTTATCTCTGATCTTGTGTTTTAGAAGTCAAATCCAGTGGAACTATGGAGCAGGGGCAGGAGCAGAGGAGTGATGCTCAATATGCATGTTCTCCCTTCCACGTCACTCCTACCTGATGCCCTAAGAGCACAGAATTCCAACGGACCCACAATGTCTGCGTGTTCAGTAAGACTCAAAGTGAGGACAAGGTAAATGTGTTCAACCTGTGACTGAGTTGAACCAGAACTTGTTTCAAATGCAGAAAGAAAGCAATGGCATTTTAAGAAGCACACATGACCAACAAACCCTATCATATCCTTTCTTACCTCCCTGAATCAGCCCACAGGTTGTGCTGCAGGTGGTGGCTTAGAAGGAAGGGGAAAGAGGGCAACTTGTGATTCCCTTTTCTTTCAGTCCTTCCTTACTCATCGGTAAGGTACAGGTAGAAAGTATTGATAGACTGTACTCATATCAAGAAGTGGGGGGCGCCTGGGTGGCTCAGTCGGTTAAGCGTCCGACTTTAGCTCAGGTCATGATCTCACGGTTCATGGGTTCAAGCCCCGCATCAGGCTCTATGCAGACAGTTCAGAGCCTGGAGCCTGCTTTGGATTCTGCGTCTCCCTCTCTCTGCCCCTTCCCCGCTCACATTCAGACTCTGCCTCTCTCAAAAGTAAATAAAACCATTTAAAAAAAAAAGTGGGGAAAAAAAGTGAATTTGGTGTACAGTTTCCACTGTTCCAGTAAGAACAAAATACATGTGCGTGTGTGAGACACAAAATACAAATTGAGTGAGTGTGGTTATTCTGCAAATATGTTAAAAATGTTCCTCTGTTTGCATTTGAAATGGGCATTGAGCAATATAATGACAAACAGTAAAATTCATACTAATTATTCTAATTTTCAATTTTTCCTTTACATAGAATGACATTAAATGGCAAGTAAAAAAGGACCCTGACACACTAGACTACACAAGAAAGAAAAAAATGCTTTATATTTTAGCATCTTTAATAGCATTTGTTTCCTGGATTTTGAACCGAGCCCTGCAATTTATGTAGCCAGCTCTTTCTATATTTATCTGACAGTGAAAATAGTTGTCTTATTACTTTTCACTGGCTCATTGTTCCATTCATTTGACCAGGATTCAGCATTCCCTACGTATGAGGAATGTGCTAGGGACTGGAAATGTGGTAATGAACAAAATAGAATGTCCTCTACTCCTTTGGACCTCAGTGAATTTTTCTTGCCAGAAATATATGTAGTGCTTTATGTTTTAGTGTTCTCTAATTCAGATGACATTTTTCCTGCTGGGTCTAAATTAGTGACGTTTAGTTTCCTTTAACTGCAGTAAGGAAGCCTTGTTATTACTATGTTTGAACTCCTTCTGAAGGAGCGATTTTATCACTCAGGGTAAATCAGCAAGTACACAGAGTATGGGATCCTGGATGAGAATCCAGTGAGACAGGATAGGCTGGGAATGCAGGTGCCTGGGTTTCAACATAATCCCCACCTTTGGGTAAATGCGTGCTTATTTACCTGTTCTGGTGTCCGGACCTGAGAAGTGAGAATGTGCTGGCCCCACCCCTAACAAGTATACAGTGACACTGTAACCAGTAAGGAAGGAGCTGCCTTCTTAGTAGGAAGAGTCCCTGTATGCTTTCCAGGTGTCCACATTTGCTGTGTCTCACAAAGATGCCAAGAGCCGACATCCAAAGGGACAGCAGTATGGTTCCCTGACCAGAAGATGTGGGGAGTCGTGGAGGAAGACAGAGAAGCCTGGAGAGGGAAGGTATGCAGCACCACTGGGGGAATGGCTCTCTGGGGCCAAGGTCTGGCTTCCCTGGAGAGGGTACAGGCTGGTCCAATCAATAGAGCCAGTAGCTACCCTCCAGTCTAAACGGTACTACATGTGCACAAAGTCCGATCACATACAGTAACTTTCTTTAACCGAGGCCTGTCTGGTCACTGGTCACAGCCATTAGAAATCCCTCCCAAGCTTGTTCTCCATGGTGTAGGTAGCATCAGGAAGGGATGAATATGCCTCATGGGGGAGGGCTGTGTACCCAGAGCACTCATTCTCACCCACAAGGAGAATGGGGCTGCAGGGAATAGTGTTCCAGCTTTAAAAGAAGAAGCCAGAGTTCAGGGGCACAGACACAGATTTCCCTCTGATTGGCCCCCGTGCCCTCAGCAAGTCACTGAGCTTTCTAGGCCTCCGCTTCCTCATTCCTTAAATGATAAGTGAAGAAGCACATTTCACCTATCAACTAAATCTCAAACATGAGGTTTTTTCTTTATCTTTTGTCTACTGTCTTCTCCAGTTAATTCTTTCCAAAAACATGCCACAGCTCAGAGGTTAGGGACTTCATTTCCTTTGTCCTTGATTCCCCAGCACATGGTGTGCACATGACACACAGTAGGTACTTGAGAAATGTCTACCGGATGAATGTCTCTGTAAATGATCTCTGTGAATGGATGTTGCTTCCTACTGTATCTCTTCCCAGAGAAAAGAGGCAGAAATCTATGGTAATGCAATAAGAGGGGGACAGCATTCTAATAGTTGATGACACAGAATACATTAAAGCAATGCTCAGTCACCATACATTAAGTCTTTTTAATGTAGCTTTTAAACAGCTTTTCTTATTAGCCAAATGAAATACAGTAATCCTTTAACTCTCCTGTGTCAGATTATCAGCTATTTCAAGTAAGTGTTAACATTTCTGTCACTGGCAAAAGTGAATTATGTTTTCCTTCCCAAGCTTGCATCAACATGCCCAACAAGCGGGCTGCACACGCCTCTCTAATGGGACAGTGTGAGGTGCTGCTGCTGGGTGATTATGAAGTAGCTCGACATCAGGGGGAGGGGGTGTGTCAGCCCCACCCGGCAGCCCGAGCAGGGCCAGAGAGCCTTTGCAATGAGTGAATGAATGAATTGGGGTGTCATCCTGTGTGAATAACAGGGCTCCTGTAACCTCCCTGGCTTTGTTCTGTAAATAGCCTGCACAGAAAATTCTAGATGTTGTTATCTCTCATGGCTTTCTATGTCAGGGACTCTGACAATACAGAGGAGGCCAGCTACTTTATAAACAAAGTCCCAATCTTTAGAAATCTGGAAAATCCTTCCACCAGGAAAATTCACTTGGGTGACACAGAGTTCTCAAAAATTTTGCAAACGAATGGATCACAGTATATCAGGGAGAGATTAAACTAAGAGAAAAGCTGCAATATAAATTCAAATTTCTTAGCAGGTGTTGAAAACAAGACAACAAGCCTAAAATGGATTTGTTTATGCTAAGCCCCACATCTCTAAATCGAGACTTAATTACAGTTTCGGCTCTCCCAGAAATGGAATCTTAAACCAGCAGATCAGGAATCGCCTGATCAGCATTACTTAAACAATTTCCCTTATAGACCCCTGCCATCATCTGTATGGGAAGCAACCCTGAAAAAATCAATCTGCTTTTTTGCCTAGTATTCCTCATCCCTGCTCCCTTCTACAGATAAAAGTCTTTTATTTGGCACAGCTCCTTGGAGCTCCTTTTTGTCTGCTAGATTGGATGCTGCCTGATCTGTGAATCGTTGTATAAAGCCAGTAAGATCTTTAGAATTTACTCAGTTGAACTGTGTTTTTATTAACATGGATAAATGTGATCTGACCCTGGAGCATGTTTCTTGTTCACCTGTCCTCCTACTTTGAGTCCCAGCTGGCCGACCTCCTCTAGCCTGCCCAGTGAGCCGCACCACACCATGTCCTCTGCTTCTCTTCCTCTTGCTTGGAGTGACCTCCTCACCTCCTCTACCTGGAAACTCTGCTCATCGCCAGAAGCAGCTGAAATGCAACCTCTTCTATGCTCCCTAGCACTTAGTACCCACCTCTGCTAGCACTTCCCAGCCTCATTCTATTTGTGTATACCTCGTGTCTTCCATTAGATGGTGAAATTCTTGAGATCAGAAACTATACTTTATGTCTTGAATTCCAAGTCTTATGGCATATATTAGGAGCCCAATAAAAGTTTGTTCAATCAGTTATAACAATATTACTTATAGTACCTCCATTATTTACACTGCAACACTGGAAGGCAGGTATCACTATGTTGATTTTAAAAACAGGATATAGATAAGAGCGGCACCTGGGTGGCTCAGTTGGTTAAGCGTCAGAACTCTTGATCTCAGCTCAGGTCTTGATCCCAGGGTCGTGAGTTCAAGCCCCGTGTTGGGCTCCATGCTGGGTATGGAGCCTACTTTAAAAAAAAAAAAAAAAAGGAAGAAAGAAAGAAAGAAAGAAAGAAAGAAAGACTTTCTTATTTGGGCACCTGGGTGGCTCTGGGTGGCTTAGTTGGTTGAGTGTCTAACTCTTGATTTCAGCTCAGGTCATGCTCCCAGGGTCATGGGATCAAGCCCCATGTGTGGTTCCATGTTGAGCTTGGAGCCTGATTGGGATTTTCTCTCTCTCTCCCTCCCTCTGTCCCTCTCCCAGACTTGCACTCTCTCTTAAATTTAAAAAAAAAAAATCATAATTTTTAAAAAAATCATACAGAATGAAAGATTTTTGACAACTTGCCCACAGAAATGAGCTAGTGATAAAATATCCTTGATTCAAAACCAAACCAAATATCTGTGACTCCAAAGTTTAAGCTCCTCCCCTTGCACAATGCTCTGTCTTCTAATGGCAAAGACTTCCCAATAACCATATCACTACAGAAAGTCTTTTCATATGCAAATTATCACCGAATCCAACAACCACCTTCTAAAAAGCTGTCTTATCTTCCTTAGGTTAAGTAACCTTCCCGAAGTCCACAGCAGTGTCACATCTCCACCCAGGTCTTCTGACTTCTAAATCCGGATATTACAAAGGAATCCCAGGAAGAAATTGTGACGAGATGTGTCTGCAGCAGGCGAGGAAGCCCAGGCACACAAAATCCTATAGGACTCCACAGTCCCTCAGCATCCTCAGAGAGCACTCAGGTCAATGATGAAAAAGCCCCAATCCCTGGTACATGGAACAAAGACTACTCTACCTTCCTGCACTTCAGGGCTGCCTTGTTTCTGATTCTCCTGGCCCAGCATCCTTCCTAATCTTCCGGGGCACTTTCAGCTCAGCAGATATCAACATGCACCCCTGCCTCCTCATCTGCCATCTAATCAGTGACATAGCTCTTTTTACAGTTAAAAGAATCAAGCTTAAAGCCAAAAATCTAGCTTTGTTGCTCCTCTTTCCTCCCCTCCCTTCCTTCTTCCTTTCTCCTACCTCCCTCCAGCCCTGTAGAGTGTACTGCTATGTGTCAGGTACTAACCCTTCTCAGGACCTAGAGTTCCCTGTCTCCCTGGGATAGCATAATTCAAAGACAATATGGCTCTATTATCAGATAAGACGTTGAAACTTCTCCCCAACCCTGAGGATTCTTTTCTCACAGCAGCAGGGCTGTGTGTTTCTTTTTCAATGGATTACTTTTCAAAAGGGTCAGAACTGGCAAGGGAGCCCAGACAGGAATGTAAATGGTTGGGTCTTCTGCCTATTCTAGTCTTTAGGTGAGTTTGACCCTCCATGGTGACAACAAAGAGCAGGGAGGAAATTGAGGCAGCTGATACACAAAAACCACCTCAAGTCCACATAGAGGTGGCCATGAGCAGTGGCTATGCAGGTGACACTATATGGATCCATAAATACCTGGTTTGCTTTCACTATGACCCCAAAGATTCTTGAGGTTATAGGCTCAGCAAACACTATTTATTTAAATAATTCAAGACTGTCCCCTTGTAATTTTATCCTTCATTCACTGAACTAAATTCTTCTCTAGACTTTCCCCTAAATTGGACCTAACCCTTCCCTAGATTGGACCTAAAAAGACCCTTTGTTTCTCTATCCTTAATTTCTGTTTAGGTACTTACAAAAGGTTTTGCTCATTGTGACTTTATTGAGTCACTGCCACTCCACATATCTGGGGCCAGCAGCTCCATTCTGGATACCTGTTCTGCCCTTGACTCCCCTCACACTTCAGGTCTCAGTGCTATAACACATTCCTGTCTCCTCCTCAGTGCCTTTCTGTTACACCCCTGCATTCCATGAATTTACACACTGTGTCATATTTCTATGAACTAAACTAATGTATTTCCCTCCTCCAACCAAATGTATTTAGCACTGATCAATCTTAAAGAACACTAATAATCTTAATACTATCAGTATTACTCATAAAAGTACCATCATTTATGATATCCTCACCATGGACCAGGTCTTGCAATAAATACCTTATGTATATTATTTTAATTACTTCTCACTTGGCATTATTTTTGTTATTTGCATTCCATAAATGAGCCTCAGTAAGGTTGAGTAACTTTTCCAAAGTTATGCCAGTTATAATTATGCCTGTCTTCAAATCTGTGTCCTTGTAATTCAAAGCTCATGCTGTTTGCCAGTTCCTTCTAGCCTAACCCCTAATTTACTATCCTGGAGCAAGGGATGTGAGTAGCAGACATTGATTATTAGTGCCACTTTTAGAGAAATTGCCATCTTCGAAATTCTAAGTCTTTGTGCCTTTGTAGCCTGTCTCTCTGAGAAGGGGAAAGATCAGTGCTCACAATTTTTGCTCCATTCTAGTAAAGTCATGCTTGTGTTTTTCAAAAATTAAAAAAAAAAAACACCTCATTAATCTAGATCACATGAAAAAAATCCAGCTGGACTCAAAGTGCATTTTGTCTTGGAAAGAGGGATATGGTAGAAAGAGAGGGATATCAGAGAAAGAGAGTTACAAGACTTGGATTCAATTCCCAGCTCACCACTGAGAAGTCTTGTGATCTTGATCTTTCTGACCTCAATTTCTTCATGTTTAGAAAAGGGAGACAATCACCCACCTCCCAGAACACTCCTGAGGACTAAGTGCGACCATGCTTGGGAAGGCACTGGGCACAGGCCTGGCGGGCAGCAGACTCAGGTTGGTCATGTCCAAATCTGAATTTCCTGAATTCCCTGGGATATGTGAGTGTGGGTGAGATCTGAAATCAGACCCTCCTCTCTTTACACATCTTCCCTTCAGCCTCATGAGATAACAGAACTTCCCATTCATCAGCACTCTTTCATCATGGAGTACATGTGCATCGCATGGTGCATAGTGAAGAAATTCTCTTTCCCACCCTTATCCTTTGGGCCATCTCCTTGCATTAACCTCCATTTGAAAATACTGGAAGCTAAATGTGAATGGAAAATACAAAGTTCGCCAAACTAGAAGTCAGGTCAGTGTTTGGGAACCAAAATCTTGCTTTATTGATACCTACAGAAAATTCCTGGGATATTCACGGTAGTTCTCCAGTGCCTGCTACATCACACAGATGCCTGCAACCCTCTGACCTTTTGATCAATTGCTCGTCTATCATCTAACATCTTCTGCTAAGCGAAGAGCAGGGTATCCCTAAGAGTAGCTATTAATTATTAACATGTATTAATAATGCATTGCATTACCCTTTCACTGGAGTGCTGGCTTTTGGATATAGTCAAGTTTTATAAATTGTTGTCAGTTTGAATAGGGTGATTTGAATAGGCATGGCATTTCTCAATAAATCGCTGCAATCTAGATCAGTTTATCCCATATACCCTTTGGTCAACGGCCTAGGGAAGAGAAATGTCCATATGAGGATATGATAACTTTGTTTATTCTAATTATATTCCATCTTTTCTTTTTCTGGAATATCTTGCTGGCAGAGTTACCTGAACTCAGCCCAAGTGGATCAGTTAGGTAAGCCTATTCTTCTTCTGTCCTTGGAGGGGTCATGTGACCCAGTCCTAGCCAATCTGAGTGTGGTATTACCCCCTTCAAGGATGGGCATGTGACCTAATCAGAGACAATCAAAACTACTAATCCCAAGACTTTTTTCCCTGGGCTCCTGCCCTCACCTGAATATGGTGGGGGAAAGGGGTAGGTAGCAGGAGGGGTAGCATCAGGCAGGACACAGTTCATGTGGGTCCAGGTTAGCAGGGTTGGGAGGGAGACATATTTCCCTTATTAAGAACAAGATCTTTGGACCTTAAAATCATGAAGAATTATTTCTAGAAAGATCTTTGTTCCTATTTATGGCAGATGTTAATTTGTACTAGGAACTGTGCTAAGCACTTCATATCCTCATCTCACTTAATTCTCACAATAACTCCGTGAGGTAGACTGTAGCATTATGATCCACATCTCACACGTTAAGCAACTTGCCTGAAGTCATGCGGATAGGAGGAAGCAAGTCAGGGTTTGAACCCCAGTCTGTCCTTCTCTAGCTCCCAGCTCCTACTTTCCACACAGTGGCCAGTCAGCAATCTCACGGACAATTTTAAAAGGGTTTCTAAGTTTCCCATTATGCAGATTTATTAAACCAAGTCTATGTTAGATAAGAAGGGAAAAATATTTAAGTCATTTTATTCTCCTGATAATGGAATTATTTTGGTCACTGTGCCTTCACAATGGGTGTTTTGAAGAAACAGACATGCAGATGAAGGCCTGTATTCTTTTTCCTTGCCAAACTTTTTTCATGCTGATGTGGGACTTAAGCTATGGTGACTTCCCAGTCATCAGAGGAGACCTAGTGTTACAGTTGTACTCCCCTTCATTGATTTAAAAAATAAAAAGGAGAAGCCTTCAGAATTATAAAGGTCAGTAGAAATCACCTTGAGATGTGACTTTGAATTTAGAAAAATGGAATTGTAAAAAAATGAGGGATAATTTCTTGTGACATGAGTGGGCCTATGAATATGCATTTCTCATCTCCCCATCTTGCCTCGACTCATTTGGTATTTCAGTTTGTATAATAGTTAAAACTCCTGGCAGAACAGAGGCAGTAATTGCACACAGCTGTAAAGTATTACTCATCTTGCTGATCAAAATGACTTCCTGCTAAATAAACCATGAAAAAAGCTTTTCCACCCACAGAGAAGTGAAGTGTAAATGATATATAGACTCCACCATGAAGAGATCAACAGATTGCATTTTCCTATAACTATGGTTTTATATAGCTACAGTCGCTTTCAAAAATGGCTTAGAAACTCAGCTATGTTCAGGAAAAAGAAATTGGGTAATAGCATTAACATGGCGGTAGGAATTCTGAGAAGTACTTGAAGCTTCAAAGCCTTTAGGAAAGCTGTCTTGCTTCTTTTAGACTTTCTAACTTGATGAGAGAAACTTCCAGTGTGGCTTCTGTATCCTTATTTTGGACATCACTCTATCTTCCCCTTATAAGACCTTGCATCTAAGGAAAATTAGCTAGACTAATCCATGTCTTGGGCTTCCTATAATGGTTTTGAAGGTTCAAGGAAACATGGTGGTGATAGCATTGATGATGTTACTACTACAGGAGCATCTCATGCAGTTTTGGCTCTCTGATTTAAGAACAGTCTGCTGCTGGAGTCACAGAGCTGACCTCTGGTGTCACTGCAGCTAGCTGTTTGCCCCAACTACACTGCCTGTTTTTTGTGACTCTCTCAAACTAGGGAATTTGCTAGGCTATCTTCACCAAATTGTAAAAGCTAAAACTGTCTTCTCCACAGTAGGACATACCTGTCCCCCACATATCTTCTTTCCCCAAATCAAGACTCATATAAAAATTGCTACTAAACCTGTCTCTCCAGTTGGACTCTTTAAACTTTCCCAGGTCTGTGTTCCTAACACACGTCAAACCCATCCTGTGCTGCTGATTCAATTCCATCCTGAGAGTGTTTGCTCTTCACTCTATTCTCTCCAGTTCTCTGCACCCCATTTGACTCCATACTTTAGCCTCAGACCTTTCTGTACTACTGCACTCAATTTTTTTTTTTATTTAAAAAAAATTTTTTTTCAACGTTTATTTATTTTTGGGACAGAGAGAGACAGAGCATGAACGGGGGAGGGGCAGAGAGAGAGGGAGACACAGAATCGGAAACAGGCTCCAGGCTCTGAGCCATCAGCCCAGAGCCTGACGTGGGGCTCAAACTCACGGACCGCGAGATCGTGACCTGGCTGAAGTCGGACGCTTAACCGACTGCGCCACCCAGGCGCCCCATACTGCACTCAATTTTTATTCAGCCTTGGTACTCTTTTTGGGAACTGTGGTTTGGATATGGAATGTTTTACCATGATGCTATATCAGAGTTAATAAACCCAAAATAATACTGTTCGTCTTCATGCCTAAAATCAGCTCCTCCTTTCAAATGCAGTCATGTCAATGCCACCATTGTCTCCCCAACTGCATAGGGAGAAAATGGACAGACCACCCCTGGCACTATAACTGTGTACGTGTTTAATAAATAGTTGTTGAATAAAGGAGTGATGAATTTTCAAACAATACACCCTTGTAAGTGGGCTGACCACTACATGGGTGTAAGTTTTAATCTCTAAAAAGAGAGTGACTAAGAATTTATCCCAAGATTGTACACATCCCTCAAGGCAGACTCAGGATATAGATTACAGAATTATTGACCTTGTGGAATCTGCATATGTAATATTGACAATACATTGTGCCTCATGTTTAAGACTTCTGCCAGCAGGAATCTGAACATCATCAACTCTGAAGGTTGATAATAACGTAGCAAATAATATTGCTTCTATTTCACCAATGAGAAACTGAAGCTCAAAGAACTTAAGGTCATACTCTAGGCTGTGATAGAGCTAGAACTCAAACCTAACTGTGTTTATGGGACTCCAAGCTCAGTATTTTTTCTCCTATAAACAATGTCACAGCTCAGAGATGACTTCTTTCAGGCCCAGTGCTAAGATGCCATAGAACCACATTAGCAATGCTAACTAATGCTTCCAAAACAAGAAATAGAAGAGGACACATGTCACCATTTGCCCACAGCCTTTTAGGGAGTTGGAAGAGAAGACACGCCTGTTACCCTGAATACTTTTTGCACTCTAAGTGGTTTTTCCCCATGCACAGCAATTGTCTAATATAGGCTAAGCGTCTCCCAATTTAATTTAATTCTGACACTATCAACCTGGAGTTACAGTCAGATCCTACAGCTTAGGGGCTCAGCCCCACAAGATTGCCCCACTTCAGATGCCAGTTGCAAGTCCCAGGTTGTCATCTGTACTTCTGACCAACTGGCTGTAAACCAAGGTTTCCAACATCAGTGATAAAAGGGGATCCCATTGACAGTTCACAGCCTTTCCAGGATGTTTAAGAAAATTAGGACAAAAGAATATGAAGAAAAAGAGTGACTTCCGTGGAACTCTTGGTAACTTGTCCCTCCTGACTATTCCTTTGCTATACCTTCTCAAATTTTAAAGACAAAATTTCCTGGTTTGACACTGATTTTGGTTTTTTTTCTTTTGGACTTCCTTCTAAATTATAAGCTTTAGCCAAGAATAAAGCATTTTCTCTTTCCCAAGCACCTGCACATTGACCCTGCAGAAAAGTAGACAGTGATGGACACTCGTTTTAAGCCGTCATCCTATGTATATTTCACAAATCTTTAAAAGCCTTAATGACCTACCTAGTCTTTTCATTTTCACCAACTTAATTCTCAAAAGCATGTGAAGTGGCTTATAATAAATTCAGAGATAGTAGAGAGGAAAAATCTATTAACATAGAATAGAAGACACATGTAGTAAAGAGATCGAGCAACTCAGAAACTCCTTTGCCAGCTATTTTGCTGGATGCTCTACACTCTAGAGAAATTCTTACATATGTTTATAAAGGAACATGTTTACACCCTGGAGAAATCCTTACATGTATGTAAAAAAGGACATGTAAAAATATGTTCATAGGACCACTGTTTGGGAATAAAATCCAAAATAACCTAAATGTTTCTTACTGAGAAAAATAAAATAAGGCAAATTCATATGAAGGATTACTGTATAGCATCTGAAAGGAATGAACTAGACCAATATGCATCAATGTGAGGTTTCAAAAAACATGCAAAAAAGCATAACTGTACGTATAATATCTTAGTTATATAAAAGTTTAAACCACACAAAAATACTTTATAAATGCACACACTCGTGTGCAAAAGTACAGACAATGAACTCCAAAATACTCCACAAATTCATCGTAGTGATTGGCCCTGGGGACACTGAAGGAGAGTGGGCCTGGTTGGGAAGAGGAAGGGATTAGCTAAGTGGTGATGCTTTGTTTCTTTAAAAATAATGACCAAAAATAAAGACCATAAAATACTAACAGATGTTAATTATGAGAATTGAGGATATAGGTGCTTATATTCTTCTTTGCATACTTGTTTATCTTTTAAATTTATTAAAAGGTAAAGCAGAGAAGTAAAGGGGAACATTTGTCAAAATATAAATAAAGGAGTGAGCAGTTGAAAAAAAGAAAACCTAGTTCTGAGCATCCTGCCTGCTAGCAGCCAATCAAAGAAGGAAATGCAAAGGGTTAGACAGTCCCTGGTGCCCACCATATCACCAGGAGAAACAGACTTTCCCATGTGCCTCAACTTGGGGAGAAATTTGCCACAAGGATCTTGAATGACATATGTACAAGGTCTTTGCCAGCAATGCTACCCGAAGTGCAAAGATGCTCTCCTGGTGCTGTAGGTGTCTTGAATCAACACTCAGCAAGGAATCTGGACACACTGTAAAATTCTAATTCTGTGCAGATAGTTCAACCTAAGGTGTTAGAGTGATGTCATACAAACAGGTGGCTTTTTTTTTAAGCTCTGGCTTAGAAACAATCTGGAAGAATCTGGAGGAGCACATGCCTAATATAGCTTCAGGTCTCAACCACTTGCCTTCACATGCAGATGACACTTTACATGGGACAGCCTCCCAAGGGTATACTCAGAATTATGCACAGTTCCCACACCAGAAAGCACATCCTAATTAATCCCAGTGAGTGAGGATAGTCTCAGAAGGTCAGTCACACTCAAGTACATAGTAGTATGAGTAGGAGTATAAATCATTCACGAGCAATAATTTGTTAGTAATAACAGACTATCTGTGACATTCCTTTCCTTTGTGACAAAATTTCGTTTTGTTTTCATTTTTTAAAATTCTTTTTAGCATTTATTCATTTTTTGAGAGACAGACACAGAGCATGAGGTGGGGAGGGGCAGAGAGAGAGGGAGACACAGAATCCGAAGCAGGCCCAACATGGGGCTCGAGCTCACGAACTGCGAGATCATGACCTGAGCCAAAGTCAGATGCTTAACCAAGTGAGCCACCCAGGCACCCCTACAAAATTTTGTTTTGATGCCATGGTTGAAAACACTTGGCTTAAACCAAAGTTCTCCACTATCTGTTGTTTTCACCAAGCTTTTGAGAGGTGCTTTACGTAGGCAATACTGGAGCACGTGTAGGGCAAAATGTTGATAGCACTCTCCCTTCCTGTTTCTATGGCCAAAGCAAAGGAGGAAAAAGATGTCTGAGAGAGATACCACAGCTGCCAGGCCAGAGACCGACCTTGTTCCTATGCTCAGGAGTTCATTTTAAGATGGTAGTACAGCAGAAAAAATGCCCAGCTAGCGGTGAGAGAGCTGGCCCCAGCTGCAGCCCACCTCTAACTTTCTGGATAACCTCAGGTCAGTCACCTTAGTGACCACTGTGTCCTTCTTTGTAAACTGCGAGGATCAAACCAGATAACAGCCCCCAACATTCCTCCCAGCTCTCCTACCCAGCATGCCAGGAAACCCAATGGTGTTGGCAGGACAGGCTACCTAATTTGTGGGACCCAGTGGAAAATCAAAGTGTGAGGTTCCTTGTTCGAAAGATATTACGAATTGCAAGATGCAACAGTCTTGCATGACCTTTCTGTGCTCAGGGCCCTCTGTGACTGCACTTGTCTCAAGCCCAAGAAGCCAGTCCAGGTGTGAACTGATCTGTCACTCAGGGGAAAGTGGAAGGGAGCACAGGTAGGTGGAGACAGGACAGAGGGCAAATAATAAAAGCCCCACACAACGTGCTGTGAGGGAGAGGGCAGGGCTGCAGAGGGGCTCTACATAAAATATTCCTGTTCCAGATCCCCTTTCCAGGTCTCAGTCATAGAAGGACTGCCTCAGATTTCAGAGCCTCCCTAATTTTGCTCTGACACCCAGGCAAAGTCTGGGGGTGTGAGGTTGCACAAAAGCCTGTGTTGGGACAGGCAGGAGACAGCCCTGCTGGATGGAGATGGCTGAGAAGCAGGTAGGTGCCTATTGCTCCCTTCTGCTGCCATCACAGCTGCTAGGGCTCAGCAGGACACATCTCCGTTAAGGCCCCAGCTGCCACCAAACGTGCTCGCTCTCAGAAGGATCGACTTGGGTAATTTTCTGATATGTGGCCGGAAGTTGTCAGTGGACTAGTCAAACCCACGTTCTGTGTTTTCTCATAATGAGGTCTCTGGTGTCAGGTGACATTGAAGGAGTGTGGTGAAGAAACACCTCTGGTGAACCGCTTTCCAATTATTGAGAATGCAGCTTTCAAATCACTTCCATTACTAGGCTAAAAAAAATCAGGGTGGCCTTGTGAGAGAGAGGGCATAAGGCCGAAAGCTGGAAAACCACTGAATGGCCACAGAGAAGTCATCTGTCCTGCTGTGCTTCTGTTTTTCCACTGAAAAATGGCAATCAAATACCTGCCTCAGGGGGATGCCATGGCCATACAGTGAGGTAACAGGTAAAGTGTACATATGAAAATAAAATCACTCTGCAACTACTGCATATAACTTGGGTTTCTCAAGACACCATAAGCTTCAGGGAGCCAATAAAGTGAGTCATGATGAATAATAATAATCTTAAGAGCTAGCCCCCAACTTAGAAACTGCAGAAATGCCACTCCCATGCCACGGCCAAGTCTCTTGTGAGGTTCTACATTAATCTGTAGAACCTAGAAAGGGAACCACACATACTAGCAAAGTCACATCAAAATTTTGGAGCTACCCAGGAGGGGCGCCTGGGTAGCTCAGTCGGTTAAGCATCCCACTTCTACTCAGGTCACGATCTTGTGGTTCGTGTCAGCTGTGCTGACAGCTCAGAGCCTGGAGCCTGCTTCTGATTCTATGTGTCCCTTTCTCTCTGCCCCTTCTCCACTCACACTCTGTCTCTTTCTCTCAAAAAAATAAATAAACGTTAAAAAAATTTAAAAACATTTTGGGGGGGATAAGGAAATAAAAAACAAAAGAGGTTTAAGAGATTTACCGCACCCATCTCTTAGTAATTTTCGTGCTCATTATCAGTAAGCTGTGTTTTTCTTGTAAAAGAACTACTTGGGCGTGCAGTGACTTGAGATAATTAAGAATGCATTTACATTTTATGGAGCCACTAATGCCCTCAGCATTCAAGGATTTTGCATTAGTTGCTCATGGTACTTTCCCCCAATCAGTGAATATTAAAATATTTAACCTGTGGTCCAACAGTAACCTCTGAAGACACAGACTTGGTTCAGCGATGTTAAGGAGTCAAAAGGGGGTTTGTCAATAGACAGAAACCATAGCTACCCTCCAAATTCCACTTCAATGAGTGTTTTTGCTCAGTTTTAATTGCTTGAAGGATCTCATTAAAATTTCCCAGTTAAAACAGGAATTGGAAGGACCATAGAGTAATTTAGGAAAGGATGGCTTTTAACGTTTTCCAAATGACGACACAAAGAAAGGGACATTGCAACTGGCTCTCGGCAAAGTGAGAATAAGAAAGTGAGAATTTGACCAAATGAACTTCTGAGGTCCCTTCTAACTCTAACATTTATGCTATGTCAAAGACGGGAATAGGTGATTGCCCAGTCCTGGTCCTCTGAAGTCACCTGAAGCACACAGATTCAGACTCCCCTTAGTGCCATGGAATTGTGCCCAGAAAGAGAGGAGTCTTGCCAGAGGTAGTTCCTGAAAGTTGTGTTTTCCAATGCCAGTGGATGGACCCCCCCCCCACCCACCCACCACCGCTGACCTTTGCAAATCTAGCCAGCCATCCTGCAAACTGACATATGACCTGGGGAATGAGATGGGCTGAGTTGTAAGCATGTGTTGCATTGCTACCCCTCTTATTTGGGCAAGTGCACATAAATAATTGAGTAAAATAAATTGCAGCTCAATACAATCCACACGGCATCAGGCAGTCAAAACCATCTGGGACTGGATAGGTGAAGAAGGGAGTATAAAAACAGAGTATTTAGGAGTCTGATCTGTCTGAGGTTCTAATTTTCAGAGTCAGAAGAGACGAGTCCCCTAGGAAACTGGACCCTGCTTAGAAAGACATCTGAACTAGGCAATAAAATAATATGAAAATACCAAAAAATAAAAATAAGGAAGAGAAATAGATATGTAACTTCATCACAGGACTCCTGTGGTATCTCACAACACCATGCTTCATGAACCCCAAAGAAAGCAAAAAAACCCAGCTAGTGTTGTAAATCCTGGTCAGCTGAATTATTTCACATGCTGCAGCCTGACTTAAGTTATTCATCGCAGAGGCTAGCAGCTCCCCGATGCATCCTTCCATGTCACTGGACAGGGTAAAAATAATAAATTGGCCATTGTGAGACACTCTGAGTTTCGTGGGGTTGAGCAGAGCATATTTTATATTCTTCTCTTGGAACTGCCTCTTGTTGGTAGTAAATGGTTGCTAGCGCTGCTGTTTCTCAATAGACAAGTCCGAGAAGTAAAGATAATTCAATTTTCATTCACTTTTAGGTCTCCTGCTACCCATGTTCTTCCTTGACACTGACAAGGCTGTACCTGTCTTCCCAGCCTGAGGCCTGAAGTAGCACTTGTATGTTTTCCCCTTGCCAGAAAATTCCATGAGCCACTCCGAAGAGTCTCTTACCCAGTGCATCCAGTGAACACAAATTGTCTAGTGGTCTTTTTTGTTGGTTCTTCATCCTTAGCTCATTTCCTCCCAAGAACAAAGATATCAAGGTGTTGATTCAGCAGCAGTTTCAGTTGTCCTGAAAGACAACCTAGTTTTGTTTCAATCTTTAAAGGTTTCCATTACAATGGAAAACAGAATAACAATGGTAGCACCCACTGTTAGGTTGAAATTAGATTACTACTCTCAAACTGTTGGGGAGGCAAGTATAATTCCTACAACCTCTTTGGAAAGCAACAGAGCAAGTGATTAAGGACAACTAAAATGTCCCTACCTTTTTGAACCAACAACCTCATCTCTGGGAATTCATTCTTATGGAAATATTGAATAGTAAAAAAAAAATTTTTGTGTGGTACATATACATGTTTCTTCCTGTGGAAACAATAATATGAAATTGATGAAACAAATTTTGAGACAGATGGCTAAGTAGAAACATGGAACAATGTGTCCCCTACAATGTTAAAGGATAAAAGCTTAGTGAAAGGAATATATTCTGTGACTGTAACTGCGAAAGAAAACACAGATCTATGTAGGGACAAAGATTATAAATGTTCAAAAACTGGGTGTTAGGGCAGTGGGATTACGTGTGGTTTTCCTGCATTCAAATTTGTCCTCAATATGACTTTTCTATTTTAGCAAAAAAAATCTTAAAGATACCAAGTATGCCTCTATTGATGTTTGACATTTCTCCTGAAACTGGGTCTGGATGACAGAGTCTGCTCCAATTTTTTTTAATAAGATGGATGAGGAAAGTTACCTTTTTCATTGTTTGTAAATGGCCAGGCATAGGTCTTTAATTGCATGGTTGGCTTCTTTGTTGTGAATATGTTGCTTTCAAGCATTTTCATTATTCTCCATGTGATTTATACAAAAGCTGAGAGGTGTGTTTTGGTATTTCCATGGTCTTGCTCCTCCACCATCATGGGATTGTTAATTAAGTGAGTTTTTTAAAGAGCCATCATTCTCCATTTACAAGGGTAGAATGCAGAGGCAAGAGCTGGGATTGTGGCAAACTGCCAGCCAAGAATTCAAGCCACAACACACTACAAACCACTCAGATAAGATGCACCCATCAAGGGTTGGCATTGGGCAACATAAAATGTAAACTACATACCCTCAAATAGCAAATATTGTGGGTGGCCTTGGCACTGGTAGTCAGAAAGATGAATGAATGCAATTAAGGAACCAGGCAAAGAAGTAAACATGCCATGTAGCTTACAAAAGGCCAGCCACATTGTGTTTATTTTAATATTGTTTAACAGTAACACCTAATAAAGAGAGCATCATGATTGTGTGAACTAAATTTTCAGTCATAATGAATGCTACAAACTTAACCTCCCAAGTTTAAATAGGCTACAACGTCTTGGGAAAAATGCAAGAAAAATTATTTGATAAAGGTGACGGTTTTTCACACCTGAAAATAATGTTTTTCTTCCAGCCTATCTTGATCAACAGTCGGCAGCAACACATTGCAGATATAATCTCAAGACCTTGTGGCATGTACTTGTCACTACATGCATAACTTACTATGGACAGAGGATCACGGAGATTTTGAACATAATTTCCCACACGACAGGAGATTAAATAGACCACATTGGAAGAAGGCAAGAAGAAGCTAGGTCTCTAGAGTACCAAAAAGTAAACTTCAGCCAGTTCTCGAAGCAGATAAACAGCAGGAAATATACTTTCAGATAGGCTACTTTCTCAATAGTTCCTGCTTTCTAGAACTCGAGGGAAAGAATGAGTTAGTGGGTAAGAATGTAAGAGAAAAAGGGCCTTCCTGGGAAAGATCTGGAGTAGAAGAAAATCAGTGTCTCCTCGTTTACATCTTGCTGTCTCCCCTCCCCTTTCTCAGTTAATCTACTCCCCCAGAATACCTTGCTGATCACCTCATCTGAACCTACTCCTAAGACTGCATTCCTGACACCTGTAACGAGGTGTTAGGTCCATGCCCTACCTCTCAGTGTGTACACATCATGTTTTCCAATGAAGAATTATTAGCCATCAACAAAGAATTAGGGTACAGAAGAACTTTCTCAATATCCCAGAAACCATTCTACCCAGCATCCTACAGCATGACCTTGGACCTGCTCTGCCTAGTTTCCTTGCTTGTGAAAATGTAAGAATAGTAGAACCTAACTCACAGGATTATTGTCATGATTAAATGAGTTCATCCTTGGAAAGCTGTAGAGCAGCTGCCTGACATAGTAAGTGCTGGATATGTATTAATTATTATTACCATTATTATTTGATATGAAAAACTTTCTGAAACAAAGAAATCACATGAAAGTGTCATTGGTCAAAAAATACATGAGTTAAATAAAGCATGTATGGAACTGGTTTATGATGGATAGTGGCATAGTGGTTAAGAGCTCGGATTTTAAAAGTCAACCACCTGTGCCCAAAACCTGATGTTGCCACATGGCCTCTATGTGACATGGATCTCATATTTCTAAACTGAAAAGTGGGAAAACAATGTCTATTACACAGAAGATTAAACCAGCTGAGAAATGTAAAACACTGAATAGTGCCTGACATAAAATAAACACCCAATAAGTGAAAGCAGGAGAAAAAAGAGTGTTCCTCAACCAAGATTTTCAAAATTGTTGTAAGAAAGAACGAGTGTTGGGGCGCCTGGGTGGCTCAGTCGGTAAAGCGTCCAACTTCAGCTCAGGTCATGATCTCACGGTTTATGAGTTCGAGCCCCACATCAGGCTCTGTGCTGACAGCTCAGAGCCTGGAACCTGCTTCAGATTCTGTGTCTCCCCCTCTCTCTGCCCCTCCCATGCTCATGCTCTGTCTGTCCCTGTCTCTCAACAATAAATAAATGTTAAAAAAAAAAAAAAAGAACGAGTGTTTGGGGATTTTTTTCTTAGAGCTAGGGAGCTACAAATAACCCCTAAGATGTGAACCAGTGAAGAAATTAGCTATCAGAATTAGCCAGTCATAGATGTGGGGGCCGAATGGACTTCCCATCCCTACAACCGTGAATAAGGCAGACTTGCCCTACAGTCCTTGGCCAAGCAGCACTGCAGACCCCTTCAAAGATGGAAATGAAAAGAAAAGTTAACAGAGAGGGTGCCTGAGTAGCTCAGTCAGTTAAGCATCCAACTCTTAATTTTGGCTCAGGTCATGATCTCATAGCTGGTAAGTTCAAGTCCTACACTGGGCTCGTGCGAGAGCTAGCATGTGCTCTCTTGCTCTCTTTCTCTCAAAAATAAACTAGAAAAAATTTAAAAAAGAAAAAAGGGAGGGGCACCTGGGTGGCTCAGTCGGTTAAGTGTCCGACTTTGGCCCAGGTCATGATCTTGCAGTTCTTGAGTTCGAGCCCCACGTCAGGCTCTGTGCTGACAGCTCAGAGCCTGGAGCCTGCTTCAGATTCTGTGTTTCCCTCTCTCTCTGCCCCTCCCCCACTTTCACTCTGTCTCTCTCTCAAAAATAAAGATTAAAAACAATTTAAAAAAGAAAAAAAGGAAAACTAACAGAAGCTCAGTTTCACCAACTCAGCTACTTCTTCCAAACACCCTCCTCAGGTCAGTCTCTCCTCTTCCCAAGGGGAGGACTGGGTGAGTCTGTGGGTAAATGCTGGAAACTTTCTTTCCTTATTCTCTCCTCATGAAGAGAGGAATGGAAATGCCATGCCCTCTATTATATAATCTTCCCCCAACACTTGGCCTTGACTAATAGATCTAGATGTTTCTGGAGCCACATGTTCTATATGGAGAAACTAAGTGGAACTGTCCTCCAAAATAACTGATAAACACATTAAGTATAAATATTGTGTACTTTCTTTGTGATAGTTTGTCTTCAAAATGACCACCTACAATTCCTCCCATCTAGAGTCGAAGCTTGTTCCTCCACCCTATTTTGACAGGTGAGATACATCAGAAGCTGGCTCTAAGAGAAGCCAGCTTCCATGAAAGTAAGAATCTAAACGCCCTGAAACCTCCAGGCTATGAGGAAATCTAAGGTAGCCACGTGGAGACAGAGATGCCAGCCAGCCCCCAGCTGCTCCATCCATCCCAACTGACACATGGGAGAGAAGAATCCATCTTAAACATCCTACTTGGTCAGTTCTTTAGATGATCCAGCTCCAGCTGCAAACACGTGAGAAATTCCAAGTGAAAACCACAGAGCCAAGCCCAATTAATTCACAGAACTATGGGAAGTCATGAATACTAAATGGTGATTTCAAGAAACTAAGTTTTAGGTGTTCATTATGCAACTGATGTCCAAACACTCCCTTTAACAGACTGTACCAAATTTCTATTCTATATATATATATATATAGAATATATATATCTATATATATTCTATTATATAATCTTCCCCCAACACTTGGCCTTGACTAATAGATCTAGATGTTTCTGGAGCCACATGTTCTATATGGAGAAACTAAGTGGAACTGTCCTCCAAAATAACTGATAAACACATTAAGTATAAATATTGTGTACTTTCTTTGTGATAGTTTGTCTTCAAAATGACCACCTACAATTCCTCCCATCTAGAGTCGAAGCTTGTTCCTCCACCCTATTTTGACAGGTGAGATACATCAGAAGCTGGCTCTAAGAGAAGCCAGCTTCCATGAAAGTAAGAATCTAAACGCCCTGAAACCTCCAGGCTATGAGGAAATCTAAGGTAGCCACGTGGAGACAGAGATGCCAGCCAGCCCCCAGCTGCTCCATCCATCCCAACTGACACATGGGAGAGAAGAATCCATCTTAAACATCCTACTTGGTCAGTTCTTTAGATGATCCAGCTCCAGCTGCAAACACGTGAGAAATTCCAAGTGAAAACCACAGAGCCAAGCCCAATTAATTCACAGAACTATGGGAAGTCATGAATACTAAATGGTGATTTCAAGAAACTAAGTTTTAGGTGTTCATTATGCAACTGATGTCCAAACACTCCCTTTAACAGACTGTACCAAATTTCTCACCAAACCTGTTTTTTGTTTATTTTTGGGAATCTCATTCAAAAGGCACTTGAACAACTGAGACTAATTTTTATTTATTCAAGGGACTTTAACATTAAAGATAGGTGATGCTTGGCATTTGTTTTGGTGTTATCTGAATAAAACAGCAAAATTCTCCTTCTGCAATCTTCACAAAAGATTGGTCCTTAATCCTCAATTAAAGACCTTGAGAAAAATAAATGAAATTGGGTTCCTTCTGCAAGGCTAAATGTCACGTTTCTAATGCAAATAATAGATTTGAGAACAAAGAAAGCGAATATTTACCATGAAACTAATTTTCTATCATTTGATGCCAATTAAGATTATAATTGCTTCCTCAGTATCACCAGATCTTTCACAGTTTCAGGAAGTATGAGTCTATTTGGTTACATTTATTTAACTTGTATAAACTCTTCTGTGATTTGTTATTTCCAGAGGAAAATGGAATTTGAAAACAGAAACACTTCTGATGTAAATTTCTGTAGATGTAGACCTTAAAATCAGATAAATTAGTTAAGCTAGTCATGCAAATGAGTCTGTGCTCACAAGCTTGATATTCAAAAGAACTTAGGAAGATAATCAAAGATTTAACCAGGTAGTAATTTAGTTAGTTTTCCTTGCCTATGAAAATCCTTCTTATAGATTTGATGGAATTTTTTTGTGAAATGCATTCTTTTAATAAATGACTATCATATGGATTTATATAGAGAAAGGCATCACATGTTTTTATTCTATGGTTATTTTTCTCAAGGTTGAAGATATTCTGCCTGCAAGACTGTACTTACTTCTCTGGCCTAGGAAACCAGGGTACCTGGGACTTGTAGTCTTTCAATTCCTTTGCTCAGAGTTAGCCTCTTTATTTCTCTGAGCTTCTGTTTATCTTCTTGGGCCAAAAAAAAAAAAAAAGATGTGTGTGATTTAGGAATTAGGCACATGAACTCATTCATGTAAAAGTGATCAGCTTGAACTCTGACTTTTATAGCACATGATGTATACATGAGAACAGAAAAAGAGAACTCTCCAATTCCTGGCCCAGGGCACTTGGTTGAACGCTTAAATACCGCTGGAAGCAGCTTACATTAACTCTTATGGATAACAAGTAAATTGCCATATTGGTTAACTTCTACTCAAGAGAATCTTGCCAGGATCAGATCTGTGTTCAGGGGTGATGTTGGTGTTTCTGTTCCAGAAGACATCTCTACTCTTTTAAACAATTCTACCCTCAATCCTTCCATTCTAGATCATCTCAACCCACAATCCAACCAAACATAGAGGGCAGAGCAGCCCTGTCTCAGTCACAGTAGCAGATAAAGTAACTAAGACAAGTGTATGAGAGCTTCCTCACTTTGGGCCTTATAAACAGAAAATGTGTTTTTTGTCTGTTTGTTTGTTTGCATTGCACTCTGCGCATCTTACTGAGTTTGAGGATAAAACATATTGAGCACTGATGTAGCAAGTGACCTATCAGACTTTGGTGAGGACCCATGAGTCCCGAAGAACTATAGTTGAGTTATTTTTCCTAGCCCTGAATCATTTAGGACTGCTTTCAGGCCTCTCCCAAAAATTCAGAACCACAGGAAGGATAAGATGATGAGGTAGGGAGAAGGGAAGTATATAGAGGTGGAAATAAAAACAAGACTGTTGAAGAGGTGGTCTCGAAGAAATTGATCTCCAAAGATAACAAAAGAAATACTTTTATTTTACATATGTTTGAATTATCACTGTTACCAAAAATAGTATGTAATCATAGAGAGAATTGAATTAGAATTTTAAAAATTGGTATTCAGACCAAGTTTAAATTAAAGAAATATTAACATTAACACATAAGTTCCTGTAGGAAAATAAACATGACCCAAGCCAGGTAGACATGACATTGATGGTAGAGGCAGCACAAAATGATCCGTTTTCTTTCTTTTTATTCCCTATATTGATGTAAAATTTGTGATTTTTTTTTATCCAATAACAAAATCAATAGAACTGTGACTTAAATCTTACACTTTAAATGGCTGATTTATATACTTTTGAAAATACAATCATATTTTCTACAGTTATACTTTTTTCCTGTTATGGAAAGTTGCAAGGGGACATATCTTAACCTTTCCCCAATGCTTTGTGAATGTTGTTGTCTCTAATGATTTTTCTCTAATTTCTCTGAGGAGTTACCATAACATCTAGGCTTCAACTTATATTGACTTTGGAACTTATATTTGTGGAACAAATGGAACTCAAAAGGCAAAACAAAATACAGAGTAGTCATAAATTTGAAATCCTATAAAAGCTTGTGGATAATTTAAATGGAAGCTACTTTGGGGCTCCTGGGTGGCTCAGTCGGTTGAGTGTCTGACTTCGGCTCAGGTCATGATCTCGCTGTTCATGAGTTCGAGCCCCGCCTCGGGCTCTGTGCTGACAGCTCAGAGCCTGGAGCCTGCTTCTGATTCTGTGTCCCCCCCTCTCTCTCTGCCCCACCCCCTGCTTGTGCTCTGTCTCTGTCTTTCAAAAATGAATAAACATAAATGGAAGCTATTTTGATTGTCACTGAAAATAACAATTGAGTACCATACTGACGTGGGTCATGCAATAAGCCCTTGGCAATTATGAATTTAACATTCATGGTTTTGAGTGTTCTTAAATGATCCTGGAAGCCCATAACATGTAGCAATTTTTAATTTTGCTGAGGCATGAATCTGAACTGCCTGCACTGGGAGGCAGGTGTGTGTCATTGAACTAGATACCATGACTTTATTCTCTTGTTTCCTTGTAGGAGTTCTGTGGTTTTGGGGATTTACAAAGGTCTCAGGGACTCCTTCACAAACATTCTCATATCTAATATGTCTAAAATAATAGTAAAGGGATAAAGGGGGCAATACACAGAAACTGTCGAAGTAATAGAATTATAGTATGTAACACTGAAATGTTGTAAAATCTCAATGAATACTTATTTTATTGATTTCTTAGTAACAGGAATAATGTATGTTAAGCATTTAACACACTGTCTGACACATTGTGGAGTGTTCTTTATGTGTTTCTTTCTTTGCTTCACGTGTGTTATTGAAACATTGATATGATAGCTTCTATTTATGGAGAACATCTTTTAAATTAGATAAAGGAAGAAAATATAAAAAGCTATCCCTGGTTTGTTTGTTTTTTCAGGATGTGAACACTGTTTAGTGCAAAATCTGCTTAAGAGAAGGGGTCTCTGTTATAAAGCCCACACTTGAATTAACAGTCTATATTTATGTGTAGCGACAGAAGCATTGTTTATACATTCTCTTAATCTGCAGCCTCACAGTGTGACAGGATTAGGAATCTGGGCCCATATGCAGATGTTAGGGTGTGTGGCAAAATTGAGACACTTCAATAAATTTGCTTTTGAAGATTAGAAATGGGGGCTTGATACACCCATTTGGCTTTTCTCGGTGTCTGAACACAGAACCTCGGTAATCCTTCTGATGGAAATCTCATTAACGTGTGTTTCAGATCACATTATGTTTATACACATATCATGTCTGCTTAAAAATCAGATAAGGCTTGTTTGTCATTAAGACAGTCCTTTTTAAATGAGAGAATATTTCAATAGATGACACCAAATAACTTCTCCCATAGATTCACTAATTTACATATATTATAGATATTCAAATGAAAGATGATCCAAAATGCAGCCATCATTGTCTAAAGCTCAGAAAGCTGAATGTCGTTGGATGCATTCTTGTAACAGATTGTTATAATGAGAGGAACCTAAGATTTTTATCTTTGTGTTTGAACATTTTTGGAGGGAAAGAGTATGTTTATAACATCTTCCCCCCACCTGGGTTTCTCAAGTACTGTACTCTCATAGGAGTAACAAACAATAGATATCAACCAATTGTTTGGTCATCAAAAACATGAATATGGTAATTCATGCCAACAGGAATACTGAGCTACCTTCCCTTCAATCAAAATAATGAGAAAGCAGCTATCCATTTGCATGAAAATAGAAATTGGGGGGGGGGGGGAGCATTACAGTTTTCCAGTTGTAATCTGCTCTTCCACCACCACCCCCCCTTAACCGCCTAAGGTTTGCAAACTGCTTCAGTAACCATCAGCCAAGAAATGTACATGTCATCTGCAAATCACAGATCTTGACTCAAGTGATTGCACAGGGAGAAGTACTGAAGGGTTCATAGTGGCCAGGACAAGACTTAAAAGTGATGCGAAATAGGGAGCAAAGAGGGCTGCAATTGCCTTGGAGCCTCAAATAGACTGAGCTTCAATGCCAGAGAAAAAATCACCAGCTTCTCCATCATTTCTTTAAAGGTCAAAATTTTTGTAGGTGGACTGGGAGAGCAGCGGATTGCAGATGCGTTTAACAGCAGGATATTTTCCGCTGCCATGACCAGTTAAGGAAGATTTTCAAAAACACATCTGCTGGTAAACAGTTTGGCCCTACTCTGGGTCATCTGCCTTCTCTGGTCTCCTTGCTGCATGGATTCTTACCTGGGCAGAGTCCCAAGCCTCACATCAGTCAAAGCTAGGCTTTCAGTATAGTCCATTACATTTTTTAGAGAGGTACCTCAGTGGCTTTCAGGGAGGTTTTATGATGTGGGGCTGCCTCTTCCCAAATGCAGGAAGCACACACATGAGGCATTCAGACACAGAGCATGGACTCTCACCATTTCCTCTCAGGCTGCTGCTCAGCAGGCAGGCACCGTCGCCCACTCCTCACTGGCAACCATCCAGTGGGAGCCAACCAAACTCAGTCACTCCCTCCATGGAGTTCCCCAAAGGAAACAGAGGCGACTAGCTGTCTGGGTACCACCTAGGGAGATCACCCAGTGCTCTACCATGTCACACGCAACTGTTGGTTACTATAAACAAATAAGCCATTTGACAAACTCAACCTAATCCCACAGTCAGAGTCAGTGGGTGGTGGGAAATCTTTCATCTCTGCCCATATTTGCACGCTGCTCTCCTGGGGGTGCATATGAAGAATGACAAAGGCCCAGGAACTCCTTCAAGGAAATGGGAATGACACCCATCTCACAGGTCCCCAGTGGAGAATACATCTCCAGGTGGGAATGTTGGAAGATAAGGTCCCAGTACAGCTAAATTTTCCAAGTTTTTCTTCTGAGCCAAAAACATGCTGGAAACCACAAACTTGCTCTGTGCCAAAAATGCTTGGGTTAGAATGAGATCCCAGTGCTGGTTAGAAATTACACCTTATCTGGGGCACCTGGATGGCTCAGTCAGTTAAGTGTCCAACTCTTGGTTTCAGCTTGGGTCATGATCTCACAGTTTGTGGGTTTGAGCCCCACATTGGGCTCTGAGCTGACAGTGCAGAGCCTGCTTAGGATTCTCTCTTTCTCTCTCTCTCCCTTTCCCTCTACCCCTCCTGTCTATCTCTCTCAAAATAAATTAACTTAAAAAAAAGAAAAGAAAAGAAGAGAAAGTATGCATGCCTGCAGCAGCTGATAACACCTGGGCACACATGGATGAATGTGTCCATAAGTGGGCTGCTGCGAAGAAGGTGTGTGGTGAAAGCTTCTTGTTTACGAGTATCTTCAAGATACTGTTCATCATATTCATGCAGCCATGCATTCAGGTTGGGATGCCAAAGTATTTAGTGTGACGCGTCTGGGCACGGAACTCCCTGGAGATGGCTCAGGGTCTCACGTGTTCCAAAAGGATGTGATCAGGCCAGAGAAGCTCAAGGTCTTAATTCCTCTCCCTTGGAAGGAGCATAAGATGTTCACCCCCAACACATCCCAGTACCTACATTTTGCTTTGACAAAGAAATAACAGAAATTAACATTAACCCCTTCTATAGGTTCCTTATTCAATCCTTTACGGTTACCCCCAAGAAAGAGAGTAGTAACTAGGAAGGGGAAGCATGTATTTGTATAATCTTAGGCAAATTACCTCGCCTCTCCATGCCTCAGTCCCTGAGTGTTCCCACAGGGATATTGCGGGGATTAAATGAAGCTATGTGAAAAGGGCTTAGAATAGGTGCCTGAAACATAATAAGTTTCAGTAAAGAGTTCGATTTAAAAGATTGCTGTTGCTGTTATTGTTATTTTTATCTCTTCAACATTTTACCCACCATCCTTCCCTGTAGCCTGGCATAAGTAAAGATTGTGGCCGAGAGCTGAGGGGGAATTGGAGAAGGCTTCCAGGTTTTGCACTGGGGGCAGATGGATAAAAAATCCCCTGGGTTTCATTCATGTGCAAGGGTTGCTATAGTTTCTGCTCTAGCTTTTTGACTCCCATAACCCACTTTCTCTCTTCACATGCATCTAGATCTTTCTTAGGGGCAAAAAAGGATCCTTTCAAGAGTTTTCAGAAGCCAGTGCAGATACGAGAATGAGTGAAGCCAGGGCACACTGATATAAGAGCTACCATGGGCCAGGGAAGTCGAGGTGGCAAAATCGTGGGCAGGGTCCCAGGATTTCAGCTCACACCAGTAACTGCGATCCTTGTGAATGAGAACACAATAAAGGGGAGGGAGGAATTCAGTTTGGAATCACTAATCCACTCATGCGGCTTTCTTAGCCCTTAATGATCACGGGATCCAAGCAAAAATGCTTTCATCCATCCTGAGAGATGTAGAGTGGCTCGCTGCTTTTGCCAGGCCTGCCTCTGCCTGCTGCTTTAAAAATGCCCAGAGCCCAAATCTGGGGGGAAAGCAAGTGGTAGTTTATGCTAAAATGCTAAAGCTATTTGAAAGCAAATGCATATAATAGAAAGAATTTAAGCAGCTGGTGGATGTCATTACATTCACTTCTCAAGGAGGCCTGTCTTCCGGTGACACCAATCAAAGAACTGGGTCATCTCTCAACAGTAATTTTCTTGGAGGCCATGAAATTCTTGCATTGATTTTATCCCCCTTTGGCTGAACATGCACTGAGAACAGCCAAGCTGGTGAGGACTCAGGCAGCCCATGGGGCTGTCATCAACTCCATCTGAAGGGTTTATATCCTTAATGGGATCAGAGGTCTTATCGGTGATTCTTGGTAAGTGCAACAGAGAAACTATCTTTCTCTCACCACTGATTCCACACCTGACAATTCTCCTATTTATCAGTTAACAATTATTGTCTGAAAGCAAGTCAATTACTAAGAGGAATTTATGAAGTTCTTAGCAACTAAGAAGAAGCTTGATGGAATCTATCCAGTCTGTTCAGAAAACTGAAATGTGAACTGTCTGAAGACAGGACTGACTTCACATATATTAGCACCACATCATAATACAAATCATTAGAACATTAATTCTTGTGTTTCTGTAGATACCCACCAAGTTACAACTATGTAGAGGAGGAAACAAAAACAGACGGCTACTGTAAAATGTGGCATGGATTGTGGCTCCCCGCCCCATCCTCCTCTCTGTGCCTCCTTCTCAATACCCCAGGTAGAGTTGGTTCTGCTCTCCTCACTCCCCTCAAGTTTATGATAAGGCTCAGAATTCACTTTGGTGTTATTTATCTCTTTACTGTGACACCTGTCCTTCAGCCATGGAAAGCAGGGAACTACTTTTAATAGTCCTTTGTGAGGGATGTCGGATGTCCTGTCTTTCTCCCTTGTTCTGAACACTGTACGTCCACTAACAGCATCTTGCCTCAGAGGCTACATTGCTTTCTGTCTTGGATTTCCCTGCCACCAGAGACTGAGACACTGGTTGGAACCCACTCAGCCATTTCAGGGCCCGCTGGAAAGGTCAATACTCCCTGGGGGTAACTTCTGACCAATGGTGTGTGGGGGCCAATGAATAATGCAGCTCACTAACAACTTTTAAGGTATGTGCACAGGGTTTCCTAGGTTGTCTCTGAGAGGTAGCCCCAGTTTCCTAGTGTTAGCTCAACAGCACACCCTGGACTGGTCTTCCTTCCATGTTTCACTCTTCTCCATCCCTCACTTTGTCTCTGGACTACTTCTCTAAAAACAAAAACAAAGCAAATAAAAAGCAACTGCAAACATGACTTTGTCACAGGGTCTACTCTTTGGGGAAACTCAGGCAGAGTGCAAGCCATGATCCAGATTGATCATGACGAGAAATAAAATGAAGGAATGCAATGCTTTAGCCTGTATCCTTATAAAATACAGGAAATATATAAAGAATTCCATAATTAAGTGTACAAAATTAACCATTCCACAAAATTTTAACTTTTAGTAATTCATATTCTTCCTTTGGATTAGTATGAAAATCAGGCCAATGAAAGAGGTTTTCCTAAGTACTTACCAATAAAAATGAATGAATAGCTATTTCTCAAGAAGGAAGGGACTTAAATTGTTACTTTATCTCATGAAATGAAATAGCCTCATCCAGGCTAAGGTAAAAGCCACATTGACTTTGCCTAGGTTTTTCTTCCCTTGTAGTTCCCCTTTAATGGGATTCATCACATTTGAGATTATTTGCTTAACGCCTGTCTATTCCACTAGACTGAAAGTCCGTGATGGTGAGAGTTGTCTGTTTCATTTAAAAGCATATCCTTAGCCCCTTGGCTTTGCATCTGGTGCACAGTGGGTCCTCAATGAGTGTTTACTGAATTTAACTGTACAAAATATAAACTGCCTGACAAAATCCATACCACTCACATGATGACTCAGAGATCATCCCATACAGCATCAGTCCTCTGTGTTCATGTTCCTTGATGAAGGCTCTGGCTGAATTGGTCCACAGGCCCTTTATACAGTGGAGACATAGCAAAGGTTCTGACTGGTCAGGAGAGAACCAAAAACAAAGGAAACCTGATTTTCTTTACATCTAATAGGAACTCTCTCTCTCTCTCTAGCCAAGTCACCCAGTCTCTCTTTACCAGTAGTAAAATTAAAATGATACTAAATCTCGGGTTCCCGAAATCAAAGATCAAAGTCAGTCAAGTAGCCAAACGACCTAACTGGATCTTACAACTAAGAGTTTGTTGCCACTTGGATTTCAAAAACCTGCAGACCAAGATATTTGTCAATGATCTTTAATCCAAAAGTTCTTTGTGTGCATATAAAACCTTTCCTGTTAAATTGTCTGTGGAGTAAGTCTACCCTTCATGGAAAAAGAGAAGTTTTATAAAAACTCTTTCTATTTCTCCTCTTTCTTCTCCAAAGTAACTCCCTTCATCTTCAAAACTCATATATTACATATCCTACCTCAGGCACATGATCACCTTGGGCTCCTTTAGCTTTTTCCATGGCTGCTACATCTTCTCTTTCTCATGCTGTGAAATCACTTCCAAAACCACCACTTTAATAATACCTCTGATAACTAACCTGTACTATTAGTCTCAGAGTTGAACGTGGCAGAGGAAAGGACACTTGTCCAAAGACTCTAGTCTCTGCTCTCTCAATACCTGGCTTCATGGCCTGGGGCAGATAATACACCTTTTCTGAGCTTATCTTTCCTCTATTGCAAAATCAGAGGAAAGGGGATGGATTTCTAGCATACTTCTTAGCTTTAACATCTGTGAATATTTTCAAAGGAGTCTTGGGAGATGTTTTGTTTTATATATTGTATTGTGTCTGTCAGGTATCAATTGGTATGCTTGGCTTATCTAGTGACACTAATGATGGTCTTCATCATAAAGGATCGTGATTTTGGAAGTCAGAGTACTTCTGGCAAATTGGTGGCTTTAGTATTTCAATTTCAAAGAGCAGGTGTTCTGAATTGGTGCTGGTCTAAGAAGAAAATCTAGATGAAGTTTAAAACCTGGAAGGGTCTAGAATCTCCTCTCTTTGCAGAGCCAGAAGTGGCTTGCAGAGGGCTCAGTTCATAGCTGGTAGTCAACCATCCCTCTTAGCCCTTTCACCTGACTTTTTAACTACCATATTGGGCAAGCAGTAGAAAAAAAATCTTACCTTTGTCTCTATAGTGGAACTGCACCGTACCCATTTAGAGATAGCTTGTAAAGGTTATTAACAAGATAAAGGCAAGGGGATGCTGGTGCCATCATCTGTGAGTCATGGAATGTATTTTGGAGTTTCAGACACATGGTAAAAATTAGAATAACAAGAATAAAATAAATCCTGAAAATAATAAGGACATGTCACTAAACCCAATATGCATCTTATAAAGGATCACAATGACATGGCCTGTGATTTAAGAATATGTGTCATATTATTACGGAAAGAGCCTAAATGGATAAAGAAATTGTGGTTTATATACACAACTGATGAATGGATAAAGAAATTGTGGTTTATATACACAATGGAGTACTACGTGGCAATGAGAAAGAATGAAATATGGCCCTTTGTAGCAACGTGGATGGAAGTGGAGAGTGTTATGCTAAGTGAAATAAGCCATACAGAGAAAGACAGATACCGTATGTTATACAGAGAAAGACAGATACCATATGTTTTCACTCTTATGTGGATCCTGAGAAACTTAACAGAAACCCATGGGGGAGGGGAAGGGGAAAAAAAAAAAAGAGGTTAGAGTGGGAGAGAGCCAAAGCATAAGAGACTCTTAAAAACAGAACAAACTGAGGGTTGATGGGGGATGGGAGGGAGAGGAGGGTGGGTGATGGGTATTGAGGAGGGCACCTTTTGGATGAGCACTGGGCGTTGTATGGAAACCAAGTCGACAATAAATTTCATTAAAAAAAAAAAGAATATGTGTCATATAATAAATGGACCACACCAAATCACATAATCATCTCACTTTTTTCCCTAAATAATGGCCATAACATAGGATGGAATCTATATTGTGATTCTGCAAATTGTCCAGAAGATGGAGATACTGAGGCCACAAAATTTCAGGCTCAGAAATTCAGAAAGAAGTTAATTAGATATTTGGGGGCACTTCCTCTCGTGAGAGAAACGTGATTTGCTTTTTATTTAAATATTCATTTTAAAGAAATTCAGAGCTGTTCATCAGAAACCAGGATTTTAAAATGTTTTCACTTGATAGCTATAAAAGAATAATTTGAATAACCTTTACTCCTTAAAGACATACAGTTGATCCTTTACAGTAGATGTGTAGACCCATCTGTTGCCAAATTAACTCCAGGACATTACTTCTTGACCTAATTACCATTAATAATGGTATGTACTCAATTCATCAAATAACTTTATTTTCAATGTATATTAAAGTGTTATTAATTACATTATTAATATATTGATTAATTATGTGTTATCTAATAAGTGAAAAACTTCACAAATGACCCAAAAAACAAGCAGATCAAAAGGGAATTTTCTAGAATTGCATTCAATACTATTGATATGGTTGATTTCAGGAATGCATTGTCCAACTGATGGATGATCAAATCAACCCATTTTTACATTACAGAAATTCTAAGTCTTCTGAGATAGAAATCCCTATACTATTAACGAAGTTTTTCTGGTACATTTTACTAAACCTTATGTGTTCTTTTCCATTATAAATCATAAGTACTCTTTAAAAGTTATTTTTATGAAATATGTCAGACAAATGACTAAAAGGAAATATAACAAATTCTTCAGTACTTTCCACTAGACTTAAAAAATAATATATCACAACTCCAATTACAGAACCTCTGTGTACCCTTCTTCATTTCATTCCTTTCCCTCTCCATAGTATCAAACACTCATCCTGTGCATGTTTTTATACCTTTACTACATGTGAATGTATCCCTGAAATATACACTGCTGTTTTATGTGGTTCCAAAATGTTATACAAATGGCATCACATTCTAAGTATGTGTCATCAACTTACTTTTATTAGTTTAATATTATGTGTTTGAGATTTATTCATATCTATGTATGTCATTTTTGTTTGTTCATTTAAACTGCTGGACAATATAAATGTACCTAAATGTATTTATTTATTAATTCTCATTTCCATGACTATTAGTATTTTTTCCCATTTTCCCTCTCACAAACAATGCTACGGTGAATATTCCTATAGATGTAACTTTTGCAAGAGTTTCTCTAGGGTATACACCTAGGAGTTAGAATATCTAGAACACTGAGTTGGTATATTCAACTTTATGAGTATTACCAAATTGCCCTCTGAAGTATAGACTGCCCCAATTTACACTCCTACCAGCATGTAGTCCCCACTGCCCCACCTTCAGTCATCACTTGGTAGGTCCAACATTTTCATATTTGCCACTCTGATAAATATGAAGTGACATTTTACTGGTTATTAATTTGCATCGATCTCTCCAACTCTTATCTTTATCAGAATAAATACCCAAGCAGAAGACATTCTGAAAGTTTTGTCTCCACCATCCCACTCCCCACCCTTCATTCTGCTGGGAAACTCTGGGAACTTATGTATCAGGGGACACTACTGATGTTTTCTTCCATGTGGAGGTGTGACAGTTATGACCTCTCCTCCTCAGTATTAAGTCAGAAACTGTGAAGGGTATGAGATTTTATCCTACTTGGAAGCTAACAAGTTAGAATGCCATAGTTTTATATACATAAACTGACAGAAGACACAAGACCCCTGGGTCAGAGAAACAGACCATTTTTACTCACAGCATGACTCCTGTCTGACAGAATTACTCGCTAAGTCACATACACAAAACTGTACACTAAGCTGCCCACCATTGCCTCTTGTTCCTTCATGCTTAGGACAAATTTCAACCTCATGACCATTCCTGCAATCTGTATTTGCCTTCCCAGACAAATTGGGAGCAGAAATATACTATGGTGAATCTGGCCCTTTTTATTTCTCTAATTGCCATGCATACCAACAGAGAAATTTTTTGATAAGTATTTTTAGTCCCTTGTTTTTTGTTTCACCAATTACAAGCTCACCATTGTGGCACATTCTGGCCCAACACAGTTTGATTTATTTTGGAATGCCAATTCTGCAATTTTATACCTAGGTGGCTTTGGGCAGGTTTCTTAATTTCTCTGAGATTCAGTGACTCCACCTGTAAAATAGTAGTAACAGTGCTTGTATCCAAGAGTTGACAAACTTGGACGAGCTACTGCAACTAAAGCACCTGATACATAATACACACCTTGGTGTTATCAGCTATTATTATTCTAAAAGTCAACAACATTTGGTAGAAAGTCATTCCTTTCCTTCAATTTAGCAATAACTCTTCTTCTGAGGTCATTCCCTAATTATTGCTCCCAGGGATATTTCAGATTTGGCAGATAATAGCCACTGCCATTATTGAGTATCTATATAGTAGGTGTTTTTTTGAAGGTAGAATTTGTGCTATGCATTTTAAAGATAAGGATACAAAACAAGAGAGGTCAGGAAACTTGCCTATGGTCATACAGCCAGTAAATGTCAGATCCAGGATTTGAACCCATGTCTGTTTACCTTTAACCCTGGGCTCTTGTTTATTTATCAACACAAAATAGGATGTATATATTCTAACAAAAGATCTAGATACTAGAGTTCTCCAGTCATTTTGCTTAGCCATAAATATGAATTTTAACAATAAATACGTATCACAGGTTTGGGGTAGAAATTGTGGCAAATTCTTTTTTGATCTTCATTATCAAAGATATCTATCTCTACCAAACACACACAAAGTGTTCAAACTCCTTACATAGTTTGCTAATTATCAAAGTCTCTTAAGAAAATGAAATATCCAAAAATCAGTAATTTTTTTCAGATATTTCCATTGATCCCACTTAACTGAAAGTATTTTGGAAACCTAGCAACAATTAGAAAGAAGCTTCTCTGACACAGAAAACAATTCCAGGCCAGAGACACTTGAGCTCGGGCACTTCACAACCCAACTTACTTTATACTTTTCATTTTTTATGATCTTTCTGCTTAGCAGTAAAATTAGTCAGAGCTATACAGGAGTATCAGAATTTTCAGTGTTTTCAGAATCAGATGGAAGGCTTTACCTGATCTGAGCAATTCTTTAACTATGTTAACATGGAAATACAGCATCAATGGTGGTGGGCTTAGATATAAAGAAGCACATTCAGGATTGGATGGCATGTTTAACTTCTGTCTTTTTATAATTTAGACTTATCTGAAGTTATACAATAAGAAAAAAATCAATGTTTAAACTCTAAACGATGATACGTTCAGAAATCTACTCCCCAAAGTTCATTTTGCACTGGGTCGCTATTTTAATATGTGATTAAAGCACTGTAATGCCATAAGTGATGATGTGAGATTTTCTGTGAGATTAGTCACCCACACTTAGCTTTCTGTCCTGTGCTACTAGGTTGAGCAGAATCTTGCAACATCACCCCATCTCTCCCCATCTGTCTGCTCCTATTGATATTTAGAGTTAATTTCAAAATAAGTAATTATAAGAACCTATCTGGGTCATCACTCATTCTATACTGTTTCTGATTTCAAATATCATCTTTCTCTTTGCTGCTTAGATTGTTTTGCCAGGAAACTCCAAACAAATGCTTAGAAATAGAAGCTCCCTGAGAACAGCACAGTCAAAAACCAACATGGGATACCTATGAATCCATTAGGAGGCAACCCATTTCCCCAGCTGTTTGAGATATGTAGGAAGACTAAAGTAATTATTCTTTTTTCACTTTAGGCAGATTCTGGATTTAACTTTTAATCACTTCCTAGGAATGACTACCTCTACCCAATTCACTTAAGCAGATGTAACTACAACCACAAAAACACTCTTGACTGGTGTCCTCCAGAGACCTGTTCATTACCTGTCATTAAATGTTTTAAAAGTTTGCATAATTGATCCAGCCAATAAGTCATCATTGATTTATGGGGTTCTGTGCTGAAGAGTTGCTCTTTAAAAATTCATAACATTGGTATGTGTCTTTACAATCCATTAGCTGTTTACGTACCCACAGTCTTAGCATTGATTGACCTTGGTCTGAGATTCTCATGGACTTCTTTTTTTTTCCAAGTCCTCAGTATAGAAAAGCAATACTTCAGCCTTCTCCCTTGGCAGCTATACTTTGATTTTTTTTCCCCTCCATCAAAATGGAAACTTTACTTGAAATGATGAATAAATAAAGCATATTCCATAAACAGCTCTTCACTATTATTTAAGCTTATGGGTTTCATTGTGTGAATCTCCTTTCCCCACCATCAGATTCAAGTGTGTAAATGTTCTAAAAGGCTTTGAAAGTTTTATGATGATTTCAGGGGATGGAGGAGTAATAGCTGAAGAGTGAAGCTATTAGTTTTAATATTTATATTGAGTGCTCTGAAACATTAATGTGACAAGATGTAAGATCAGTGCAGTGGGATATATTTACTTCACGACCGCTGCCACGTGACAAAGTGTGTGTGTGTATGTGTGTGTGTGTGTGTGTGTGTGTGTATTTTCTAAAACTTAGAGGACAGGGTTCAAATGTTATTTGCGGGTTATTATTTTCCTTTCCACAAGATTTAAAGTTCTGATTGACAAATACATTAGCTTTCTTGAAATTGAGCTATTTTTAGAAAGCAGGAAGGGGCTGCCAGACAATAGCTGACACATGGGTGTGTTAATTTGCATGGGCCTGCATTCACATAGTCCTCCAACTCTGTCATGGCGAATACCATCCACCAGATGGGTTACAGTCTGTCCTGCCTTCACCCTCAACTGTGTCTGGGGGAAATCTAAAGAATGATGATTATTGGGGCGCCTGGGTGGCGCAGTCGGTTAAGCGTCCGACTTCAGCCAGGTCACGATCTCGCGGTCCAGGAGTTCGAGCCCCGCTTCGGGCTCTGGGCTGATGGCTCAGAGCCTGGAGCCTGTTTCCGATTCTGTGTCTCTCTCTCTCTCTGCCCCTCCCCCGTTCATGCTCTGTCTCTCTCTTTCCCAAAAATAAAAATAAACGTTGAAAAAAAAAAATTTAAAAAAAAAAAAAAAAAAAAAGAATGATGATTATTAATCTGGATTGAGAAAATCTTTACAACAAGAGCTGCTCTTGGTGACTTCACATGGAGAAGAAATGAGGCAAGGAAGTTCTGAGCACTGGATTCTGCCAGTTCTGGTTTCAGTCTCAGCTCCACCCTGAAAGGATAAGCTGTGTGACCTTGTGCATGTCCCTTTACATTGTTAAGCTCGGTTACTGATTTTTTAAATGAGTATTACAGTTCTAACAATTCACATACTTCTTGTAATATTTAATGCAATAATCCTATGAAGACCTGGCCCAATAACTATGCTCTATTATTGCCATAATCAAATGAACAAATACTTTTGGAGGACCTGTAGTGTGCAAGACACTGAATCTGCACCAGTCATTAGATCTTTAAAGTATATGTTTATCATTCTCAAGGTATTAGTAATCTATTGAGAAAACAAGAACATCTGCCCACTTAAATCAAAACAAAGGCAAAAAGGTGTTTCAGAGCTACAGCAGACCTAAAAGACCTGAGTTTAAGTCCCCGCTCTGCCATGAGCTGCCTGGAAAACACCAGTCTCGGCACTTAATCTCTCTGGAACTTGATATTCCCATATGCAAATTAGGGACAGTGATACTTTACCTCACACAGTTGCCATCAAGATTACAGAAGATAATGTTAATAATGCTTGTGATAACAAATAATCCAGTTAAAAAATGAGAAGACACGAACAGACATTTCTCCCAAGAAGACACCCAGATGGCCAACAGACACAGGAAAAGATGCTCAACGTCACTCATTATCAGGGAAAAGCAAATCAAAACTACAATGAAATATCACCTCACACTTGTCAGAATGTCTAAAATCAAAAACATAAGAAACAGCAAGTGTTGACGAGGATGTGGAGAAAAAGGAATCCCTCATGCACTGATGGCGGGAATGCAAAGCAGTGCGGCCACTGTGGAAGACAGTATGGAGGTTCCTCAAAAAATTAAAAATAGAAAAATAATTAAAATAAAATTACCATATGATCCAGTAACTCCACTACTGGGTATTTACCCAAAGAATACACTAAAAATACTAATTCAAAAAGATATATGCACCCCTATGTTTATTGCAGCATTATTTACAATAGCTAAATTATGGAAGCAGCCCAGTGTCCATGAATAGGTAAGCGGATAAAGAAGATATGGTGTGTATGTACGTATGTATATAAATAAGAATGAAAGCTTTCCATTTGCAATAACATGAATGAATCTAAAGAGCATATATAATGCTAAGTGAATAAAGTCAGTCACGAGAAAGACAAATACCATATGATTTCACTCATGTGTGGAATTTAAGAAACCACACAACGAAAAAAAGAGACAAAGAAACAGACTCTTAAATATAGGCAATAAACAGGTGATTATCAGAGGGGAGATAGGTGGGAGGATGGGTTAACTAGATGAAGGGGATTAAGAGTACACTTGTGGTGAGCACTGAGTAATGTAAAGAATTGTTTTATCACTATATTGTACAACTGAAGCTAATATAACCCTGATGTTAACTACACTGGAATTAAAATTAAAAATAAATTTGAGGGGCACCTGGGTGGCTCAGTCGATTGAGCATCTGACTTAGGCTCAGGTCATGATCTCATGGTCCATGAGTTTGAGCCCCGCGTCGGGCTCTGTTCTGACAGCTTGGGAGCCGGGAGCCTGGAGTCTACTTCAGATTCTGTGTCTCCCTCTCTCTCTGCCCCTCCCCTGCTCACACTGTCTCTCTCTCACTCAAAAAATAAAATAAAACATTAAAAAAATAAATTTTAAAAAACTGTAGGTGGTACAGTGAACTACTAAAAATGTGCTATGTACAGATAAGTCCAGGTTTGGGGAGTTTAACAAAGCTGAATGGCCACATGAGTTACTAGCATTGTTGGAAGTCCATAGTAATGAAGATGTTCATTATGAAATAAATGAGACAGAGAGCAGGTAATGGTAATGATCAGTGAAGGAGCTCCTTGCTTTATGCCAGTGACCATGGCAGGGGATGGGACTGGGCAGGATATTGAAAGATAATTTCAACATTAACAGGCAATGAAGAGTACTAAAATATGAAGGCACTCAAAGTGGGGTGAGAAATATGAACAAAGAACACAGGAAAGAGAGCCAAGGAGCATGGGATTTGTGCAAGTGTGGATGGGCATGGCCTGAATGACAAAATGTGGGCAATGAAGTTAAAAGGTGAGCTGGGGAAGATGGGAGGGCCTCCCTCGGGTGCCAGGCTCAAGAGTTGTTATCTGATGGGGCGCCTGGGTGGCTTGGTCGGTTAAGCGGCTGACTTTGGCTCAGGCCGTGATCTCACGGTCCATGAGTTCGAGCCCTGCGTCGGGCTCTGTGCTGATAGCTCGGAGCCTGGAGCCTGCTTCTGTTTCTGTGCCTCCCTCTCTCTCTGCCCCTCCCCCATCTGCACTCTGTCTCTCTCTGCCTTTCAAAATGAATAAATGTTAAAAAAATTAAAAAAAAAGAGTTGTTATCTGATCCTGCAGCCAGTGTTTTCTTTTCTTTTTTTTTTTTAAGCAGTATAACATTTTAATAAAGTTAACCTTTATTATTTTATTTAAAATTAACTTTTGAATTGTATTATTTAATCTAAGCGGTTCTTAACCTTGGGTGTATATCAGTACCACTTGAGAGTTTTTAAAACCTCAATACTGAGGCCTCAGCCCAGACTGACTGAATCAGAATCTCTGAGGGTGCAACCCAGACATCAGCCTTTTTAAAGCTCCCAGGTGATTCTGGTGCAGTCAAGGTTGAGAACCACTGGTTTAAAGTATCCATTTTTACTACATGAAAAAGAGCTATTCCTCTGTTCCACTCCACCACTCCCCTTACCCTGGTACAGGTTTCCTGACTTCCCACGGGGTTATGATAAACCCATAACATGGTGATAATATCATAAATCAAAAATGCATTCAATATACCTAACTTACCTCAAATGTGCATAGAACACTTAGAATAGCCTTTAGTTGGGCAAACCATCTCCCACAAAGCCCATTTTATACGAAAGTGCTTAATATCTCATGTAATTTATTAAATACTATATTGAAAGTGAAAAACAGAATGGCTATGTGGGCACAGAACGGTTGCCAAGTGGCTGACCGGGAGCTGGGGCTCCTGCCTCTGCCCGGCAACATGAGAAGAGACTGTACACCTATCACTGGCCCAGGGAAAGATCAACATTCACAGTTCAAAGGAGCTTCTATCAAATGCCTATCACTCACACCATTGAAAAGTTGAAAACTTGTAAGTGAAAACGTAGTAAGTCGGACACTACATTCTAAAGGCTGTAACTTCTATCTTCTATTTTCCATATATTAGTATCTCTCTTTTATGTTGGAGGTTTTCCTCAGATGTGTGGGAATCTTTGACCCTCTGTTCATGTTTAAGAAGAAGGTAGTGAAAAGATTGCAAAGTATTCTTTTGCATGGATTTTGCATGGATTATGGAAAATTCCTTTGCAACCGTTGAGCTTTACTGTAGGTAAGTTATCATTGAGCTGAATTTTTAGTTGAAGGTTTCTCACATGTCAACATCCATAGGCCTCTTCTCTGGGATTCTTCAGTTTCTGAAAAGAAGACTCCTCTGGACTCCTGCCTGGGTACCACATGTGACTGAGTTCATATATTCTGTGAGCTGAGCAGGGAAAGGATGCCAAGGTCCCTACTACTCAATATGCAAATTATCATTTAATGTCCCTGGTTTTTGTCTCTGGGTCTCATCCTTTGCCCTCTCCCATGGCTGTGTTCCCCAAACCAGAGCCTCCCTGGTTCAGTTTTTCCAGAGATTAAATCTCTGTTTTTTGCAGTGAATGTGGGGGACAGGCAGTGGATTGCAAAAGGTGGGAGAGAATGGAGACAGATTCCTAGCTGTTCTGGACTGGGCAGTAGGCCTGGGAGTCCAAATGCTCCATATCCTAAATTCCCACAAATTCCCTGATTTGCTTACCACATAACACAGTACCTAATTTTCTTTCTGGGATTCTATTAGGTGAATCTGCTTTTTTATTGGTATAATCCTCTGCAGGTACTTGTGTTTTAACCTCCTCTGCTGAATCATTTGCCACTCTCCATCTACTTTCTATCTTTCAAAATATGTCTTAGATTCTCTTGTCTGCGTTGTCTCCCTTCCTGCCTCTTTGTCCCTGTGAGGTTATATAATTTGCGCTTTGTTCTTTGAATGCTACTATAATGGAAAATTCAAGCACAAGAGGATAGAAATACATGTGGTCAATCTACCAGGTCTAAAGAAGAGTCCCAGGGGAAGTATTCACAAATACTAGTGCAGAACTACGGAAAACCAGTTAAAAGCAGAATCATTCCATGTGAAAGAAGGGTAGAAGAGTCAGGGGCCCCTTGCCCACCTTCTTCCTTTTCCTCAAAACCCAGACAAACTCAGAGTACACAGGCAGAAGAAAGACCTCGTGTAAACAGAGATTGGTTGGAGGTGAAGACTGATCTCTAGCTCTTGCTCTTTTAGGTCCTTCTGCCAAAATGTCCAATGACAAGGAGCCTTGAGGGAATTATCTTGTTTCCTATACTAAGATTTTCCATGTTTCTTTTGCAGATTCTGCTAATCAAAGAGTCCTTAAGAACTTTCTTCCTAGGGGTGCCTGGGTGACTCCGTCAGTTAAGCGTCCAACTCTTGATTTCACCTCAGGCCATGATCTCACGGTTCATGGGGTCAAAGCCCCTCCTTAGGCTTCATGCCAAACATGAAGTCTGCTTGGGATTCTCTCCCTCTCTCTCTGCCTCTCTCTCAAAAATAAACAAACATAAAAAAAAAAAAAAAAGAACTTTCCTCCTAAAAATGCTTCAGACTGTAAAGGAAGGAAAAATAAGATAAAAACATGGGGGTGGCAAGCCATAAGAGACTCTTAACAATAGAGAACTGGGGTTGCTGTGGGGAGGGAAAATGGACTAATTGGGGCATGGGCATTACAGAGGGCACTTGCTGTGATGAGCACTGGGTGCTATATGTAAGTGATGAGTCACTAAATGCTACTCCTGAAACCAATACTACACTACATGTTAACTAACTTGAATTTAAATATTTTTTAATGTGCATTCATTTTTGAGAGAGAGAAAGAGAGAGAGCACAAGGGCAGGGGGACAGGCAGAGAGAAAGGAAGACACAGAATCTGAAGAAGGCTCTAGGCTCAGAGTTGTCAGCACAGAGCCTGACGTGGGACTCCAACCCACAAACCTCGAGATCATGATCTGCCCCAAAGTCAGATGTTTAACCAACTGAGCCACCCAGGCAACCCAACTAACTTGGCTTTAAATAAAAACTTGGAAGAAAAAAAATTGTATGAGGGATACAAATATCAGCAAAATAGTCTCTATGCTGAAGGAATTGATAAGCTAGTAAGAAAGCTGGAAGGAGAATAACTGTCACCTCACATGCCCTTTCAAATGTTCTGTTCCATCTTACAAGTCCTCCAGAGCTGAGAGGGCCTCCTACCATTCCTCAATCTCATCACTTCATTGTCAAAGACCACTTATATCCTAGAGGTTCAAAGAGGGCACAACTAAAATAGTGAACAGGTAAGATTTGTCTCTAAAATCTAACCATGCTCCAATTCCAACTTCCCTCCTCAACTCTCCAGCCTCAGCGGAGATTGTGAAGAATGAACACTTTAGGGCAATGGAGATTCATATCCTCATATTTAATAAGTATTTCCCAGGTTCCATATTCAAAGTGGGAAATATATATAAGTAGATGGAAGTCTAGATATGCACATTCTCATTTTTAACTTCTTTTCTCTCCTTTCTCTTTTCCCCTATATTCTTGCTCGTCCTTTCTTCATGTAAAGGATTCACTTACAGCACCATCCCAAATGCTCACATGGAGGCAAAAAAATATGTTTTGTTTGTCCCTAGCAATGAGTCCTTTAATGTAAAGGTTACATGGTAAATATTTTCTATCCCAAATGTCAAAACAACCATGGACTTCCCTGAGGGGACTGTTTTTCAAAAACTCCGTGAAATCAGGTTGGCAGGCCAGGAAAGACATAATGCTGCAGCCACACATATCCCTTGAAAAACCACGGGAAATGGCATGCTCACGGTCCTCACAGTAACACTTGGGAACACCCCAAGATGGGGTTCCTGGGGGCTAATAAGGCATCATGGGCGGCAGGTACATCCATCTACCCACTCCTAGTTAAGACCTTCATACCACTGGCTCATTTTTCCTGACCAAGAATATCTCTAGATACACCTCACTCAAAAGGAATAGTTTAAAAAAAAAAAAAAACTTCTGTGGGAAAAACTCACACACCTTTGTGGACTTGTTCTCAAGCTCCACCATGCAAATATAGTAACAGCAGCTTTCCTGCAAATGCTCCTCCCTCTGCAGAATTCCACAGTGCTGCACCCACCGTGTGACAAATCTGGCACAGTAATTCAGATTGGTGGGCAAATTCTGGCATCCTCTTCATATATCCTTCCTCTCCCTTCTTAGAAAGGGAAAAGGAAGAAGACAGAAAGGAGAAGAGAAAATATGAGAAGCTTACTAACTTGTCCACAGCTTTCCCCTCCCTCTGCCTGACTCATAGGTTTTCGGTCTTGTCTGTTTACCTGATATCCATTCCCTAGTGTTCTGAAAAAGTCATACTGGAAGATTCTACAGAGAAAATCAATAAGAATAAAAGAAAAACTGCATGCCCAAGGGGCTGTATGAAATGAGATAAATGTGGCATATTGGGAGGTATTGTACAGAAGAGGGAACCTGGAGAAGAAGGGTATTAGAGACAAATGCAAGGACAGTAGTTTGGTACTTTTCCAAACCAGGTGAGTGAAAAAATTCCTGCAAGTTCTCTTAAGCAAAACAATGGAAGACAATGGTTGATGTTAGCATATTTTATGTCGGTCTTTGTAGCTGAACCTCCTTAAGTGATTGAGATACACACAAAAGGAGATTCGAATTTTTAGTGATGCTATGATTCTTTAATTATGATGGGTTACACAAGTTTTCTGAGCCTGCCCATAGAGTAGCTCCATACATATTTGAGCTATCTACCCATCTCTTCTGCGACCTCCAGTGATATTTTGTCTCACTCAGCTATCTCCTTTGAATTGTCCTCCTATGCCATCTTTCTCTCCTTTTCCTCGGGAAACGCACCCTTGACTTTGAATAGTTTCCATCCAGAACACTCACCAAATGGAGGCTTGGCCAGTGAAAGGAGAAAGATGTTTACAACAATGAAAAGTTAAGGACTCTTTGATTGATGTAACTTATTGTCTTTTGCCTACCCTTCCAGATTTACCTTTCTCCACCCTGGTCTAGGCCCCTGGGGCTGATTTGTATAGCCTGATTAACGGAACCCCTTGACTTCTGACTTCCAGTTGAGTTTGACCAGTGTGGAGCACCCGAAGGAAATGTAGGGATAAGACTGAGGCTGGTTATTTATTCCCCAAACTTATTTCCTGCTATCCAGGAGTGACCCTCAACCAAAGGCACAGCCTCAGTCTGGAGATACGCTCCGCCTGGCTCTCATGCTGGGATTCTGGTAGCCACTCTTCCCTGTAGTCATTCAGGCCTGGGGTTCACTAGCTCTGGAGTTTGGTGCTATCCCTTGTGGGTTTTTGCTGCTCCTCACCCATATCCTTGCAAATAGTCTATTAGACTGTCTCCAAATTACCCAATTAGAGTCTACCATCTGTTTCCTGCTGAGACCCTGACTGACGCAGTTGGCAGAATGAAATTTAGCCTACCCAGAAGGTGAAAATAAAATAATGTGCTTTTATTAAGCTGTCATAAAAATAAACATAGGCTGAGAAAAAAAATCTCATTTGACTTAAGATATATAAGAAAGCATGAAATTGTAACAAATAAACCCCATCAGTAATACGGGTTTCCTATACTTAGAAAGCCTATACTTCTAATCACTGTGAATACTGCAAGAAAGCCTGTTAAAAACCTTGTATGATCATCTTTCTCTTTAAACTTCTCTAAAACCCCCAAACACTCCTTTCAGCCAAGGAGCGGAGAAGGGTATAATTTATAACCCTAACAGACTGAGATAAAAAGGATCTGGCTGACATAAGTAAATATTATAAAGAAACAAAAAATGAAACAGAAGAATTAAAATCTGCACTAGACGCAGTAAAGAGCAGAATTGTCACTGAATAAAATCAAGTCAGTGGGTGGAAAGAACTCATTTGAGGAGCTTTATCATAATGCAGAGGAAACGTATGCAGAGCATCAACTGAAAATCAGCTGAGATCGAAATGAAGTTACTAAACAAGCCACGTACAGATAAATATTCAATAGGCAAAGCTTTCCAATATATCAGAACAATTATTTAGGGAATATAGTAGGAAAGGATAACATTCATGTTAAACATCATATTTAATTATATTTGTTATTTGTTTTACTACTAAATTAATTTATGGGATTTTATGAAGAAACCTTCAGAGCTTTACTTAGTTATAGCAAATAAATGAGATGACTTTATTTTATTGGATAGGAAAATTAACTATTGTAAAAATATCAATTATTCACTAATTAGCATAGAAGTTTAAATGCAATAATAATCAAAATCCTAGTGGGACTTTGGTGTAGAGTAAAAAGGCAAGAACTTGACAAAGGATTCCAAATTTATATATGAAGATGTGTAAAGAAATAACACAGAAAATTTTGAAAATCAAGTTCAAAGAAAAAAGACTTACCCACTAAATTATTCTATAAAGTTATAATAATTAAAGCATTATATTACTTTCACAATAATAGAAACGGGCAGTACATGAAACAAAGCAGATATTTCAAAAACAACAATCTCTAAGTGTATAATGAGATGGAACCATAAAGCCATGGAAAAAAGAGAGATTATTCAATACTTAGTGCTGAAGCAAGTGGGTAACTTTTTGAAGAAATGTGTTCAACTTTACCTCGTGGTACACCAGAACCAATTCCGAATGGATTAAAGAACTACACTTTTTAAATTAATACTATAAAAAGGTAGAGGAATTAATAAATAGCTATAAGATCTTGGATCAAGAATACATAAAAGTTACGAGAGACGTCCTAAAGAAATAGTTTATTAGCTTAAAAACCTAATTTCTGTGTGACTAAAACCATTAGAGTAAGGGTAGATTGCTGTGACAGGGAATCAACAATTTTGACTTTGCAAGTAACTTTGCTTAAAGAAGTGTTTTATGCACAGTCACCTAGGAGTCCAAGGTCTGCCATTCAGTTTCACCCAAGTTTTCCCCAAACCCTTGCTCTGCCATCTTTCAGGGCCCTCCTGTTGCCTGCATGGTTAAAGCTGGGCCTATATCACATCTGGGATTCCAGCCAGTAAGCAGGGAGGAGGGTGTGAAGGAAGCATTCCCACTGTCTTAAAGGCACAGTCAGACAGTGGTATCCATCACTTCTGCTCACATCGCACTGGCAAAGAGTCACATGCCTAGCTCTACTCAACTATGGAAAAGGAGAGAAGAAATCTAGGTAGAAAACAGAAGTATCTACCACACCACTATAAAGACAAATTAAAGGGAGAGAGCAAATCAAGGAAAAATATGTGCAGCTAATATGAAAAATAATTGTCATCATTATAAAGAATTTTGTATCATAAATCAAAAAGAAAAACACCAATGCACCAACTTAAAAAATGGCAAAGGACATACACAAGCAACATAAACATCATATAAACATGAAAAGTAGACAGCATTGCTTATAATAGAAGACAATTACATTGCAACAATTAAATAGCATTGTTTATCAATCTATTTTTCAAAATCTTTCTTAATGGCCATTCTCAATGCTGGCACAAAATGATAAGACCACTCAGGTAGATTATAAATCAGAGCATTCAGCCTTTGTCAAATGCACTTGGTTAACACATACCAAGAGCTTCAACGATGCTCTTCTGGAACCTTGAGTCCACATTAGGAATCTACCCTAAGGGAGCACATGGGTGGCTCAGTCAGTTAAGACTCTGACTCCTGATTTCAGCTCAGGTCATGATCTCATGCTTTGTGAGTTTGAGCCCTGTGTTGGGCTCTGTGCTGACGCTGCACAGCCTGCTTGGGATTCTCTCTCTTTCCCTCTGTCTCTGCCTCTCCCTTGCTCTTTCTCTATAAAAATAATAAATAAACTTAAAAAAAAAGGAATCTACCCTAAGGAAGTAACCCAAGATGTGGCCAAAGATGTATGCAAATGCGTTCACTGTAGCACAAACAATTGGAAATAACCTAAATGCCTGACAAGAGAATGGTTAAATGAATTATGGCTGGGATTAACACTACTGCTATCTCTGTGTTCCCATCTTGCTTTGTGAACAACTTCTGTCCACTTCGCCACGTGGGAAGTGCTGCTAAAGACAATATAGGAATTTCTTCACTCCTTTCTTGTTCCTTTCCCTGAGAGAAATAGCTGATTTGTTTTCAGAGAACATCATATCTACTGGATCATATTCCACATAGATAGAGTTGGCAGGAAACATGCTCTATCTTCTCTCACACTCGGGATTCTTAGGAAAGGTCAAGCCTCCACCTCTGCTTCTTCAGAAGTGGTGTGATCTATATTAGAATCAAGAACACACTTTCGAGGCAGTTCTAAAACTTCCATGAAGGTGGTTGGTGAAGTGTCTTGGAATTCATTTTATTAACTCAATTATTCAGACAGAGCATCTAATATTAGAAGAGGGGGAGCCTCGGAGCCTAGTTTCTTTCTACAAGATAAATTCTCTAGGAAATTCGGAATCCAGGAAACTGTGGGGCTCTGACTGATAAGGATTCTTTGTTCCCTACACGACTTCCTGTGCCCATTTTCTACTGGTAAGAACATGCAGAGAGTTCTTAAGCCTTCAACACTGGGGGACATCTGTAAGTAAAATAGTATCCATTTTGTTCAAGAATTATGTTTATTTTTATAGGAAAATGCTATTAGGAAAATGCTATGTGATAGCTAATGGAAAGGCAAGTGACACACTTTTCATGCAACAACAGAGCAAGCCAAAAAATCTTTCTAGAAAAAGGTATATGAAAATGCTGGATAATTTTTTAAAACATGTTCAAGTTATAGCTGAAGTGGAATGAAAATAGGTGATGCCTTCTTCACAGGTCAGGACATATTGAACAAAAGATGTGAGCATCTCATAAAACTGGTGGCTTCAGCTTTAATACGCTATCTGGAATTAAAGGGAAAAAATGCCTGGGCCACTTGCAAAAGAGAGGTTGTAGCAGAGACCCTCCCACATATAGCTGGGATCACAGATGGCAACTCTTTTGATGGGTCAACATGAAAATTCTCTGGCACCACTCATAAGGAGGCAATTAAGGAAATTTTCCAATCACAGCATTGGCTTGTAGGAGAGCAGAGAAAAACTTCCATGAGAATTTGTAACCACAAGCCAGTCTTCACATGGGTTTGAGGCTGGAATTCACACAATAGTAAGCCCCAAATACCTAAGCCACTAATTTAGTTTAAAGTATTCCCAGGTATCTGGGAGAATCACACACAAATCTTCTCTAGGGAATCATACCACAGAAAAAGTTGGAAGGATCATGAGCTCTCTCCCTTTCAGACACGCACACACACACACATTTGAGAACTTAAGCCACCATGGACAATTATTCATAGGAACAAAAATCAGGCAATTAGATCTACAAAGATGGCAGATATTCAAATAACCAGATTCAGAATATGAAATAAGTATATGTTTAGCATTTTTAAGTAAATGAAAGCAATAGATAAAAGCATGACTAAGGAATAAGAGACTATGAAAAGTGACCAGTCAGGCAGATTAGTAAAAGAGAGAAATAGAACTTCTAGAAATTAAAAGCACAGTGAATACAATTAGAAAAGTAATGAATGGGTTAAAAAGATTAAACATTTAGCAATTCCAATCTCAGAACTGCATCACAAGAAAACAAATTAACAGAAGCAAAAAACCCTATCATTGAGATCTTGTTGTGACAATTTCTACAAAGAAAAGCATGGGAATAATCGGCATGGTCAGTATAATGTTTTCATTAAATAAACATTTGTTAAGCTTTTTTAAAAAAGCAGATTAGACATAGTCATAGTCAATTAAGTTGTGTTAATATATTCTAGTAATATCTACAAGTATATGTTTTTATATTATGGCTTAATATTTTAAGTCTATATAATTTGCCTTTGATTTCAATTTACAAAGCACATTTACTCATAAATTCACATTATCCTGACAATAACCCATGGGATTTTCAGGGTAGACATTAGTTCCCCAAATAGACTGTAAATTCTCTCAAAGCAGACGCTAAAATGTATTTTTGGTCTTCTACAAATGACTACATGCAAGCTGTTGAATAAATATTGTTAAATCTATTCAATGCTTCTCTATTTTGTAAAGTATTTGGACAAAATATCTACTCTTCTCCAGTTTAAAAAGTAGGGGTTTTTTCCACAAGTGATTTTGAATTCCTAAAATTGAAGTTTTTAGAAAGGAAACATTTTGGCGCCTAGAGTCCCAGATCTGCCCCAACATAGTATGTGATTTGGGGCAAAGGAAGAGGTATAGTTGATTTAGGTAAATATTGATTGTCTGCCAAGTGTCAGACATTGTTTGGTGATTTACATATGTTATAATCTCATTAGTCTTGTGGGAAAATTCCCCAAGTGATTTTTGTGTGTATGACACAATGGATAAAAGAATCATTTATTAGGGCTGCGTTTTGTGTCAGGCACTGTGCTGGTTACGTTACATAAATTTTTTTTCTTCAAATAGTTACCCAGCTTTCCAGCATTTATGTGGCAAGTTCTCATAGAAATTTCTCCTGCAGGAGGCAGAGTGCCAGTGGAATTACACCTGAAGTCTGCTCTGACTCAATAACCTCCCAAGACTCGGGGTGGCAAGAGAGGCCATAATGAAGGGAAAGTCCTACCGGCCTTCCACACAGCCTTTGATGGTAATAGGGGGCCAACAGATTCTACCCCCCAAAATGAAAGTGACTAGTAGCAGTTCAGTGGGGGATCCCAGACCCTATCTTAGAAGGGAGACAGAAACTATAGCCCAAACTATAGACTACTATTTTAAGAGCTGGTAATGGATCTGTAATCTTTTGCTCATTTCTTGTTTTAACTTCATTTGGGAAAATTATGTATTTAGGGTTTGCCAGAACCTCCTGGAAAAATCCAAATAAGTCATTCAAGAAAATAAAACCTAACATAGATTAGGGTGGCCAAGAACAATTTGAAACCCAAGCCAGGATCATGGCAGGAGTCCAGCACTGAAGCTGGCCTGACCTGGGTTATAGAGTGTACAGAACAATGAAATGTGAGTGGGGACAGCTGTCCCTTCCCCATAAATCTAGCTAAAACCTTTAAAAAGAGTAATAATAACAAATATCTGTGCAGTGCTTACTTTATTCCAGGCACTCTTCTAAGTGACATACATACATACTTACATCAAATCCTTTTTGCTGAGTTCTATCATTTGTCCCACTTTTATATGAGGACACATCTGCTAGGATCATGGGTACTCCTGTGACACAGCAAGGTTCAAATGCAGGTGGTCTGGCTCATCACCACTAGCTCTCCTGCCTCTCACACACAAGTCACTCTTGTTACAGGAATGTACAAAGGACTTTGGTGACTAAGGCATTAACATGTAACCTGGGTATTCTACACTAGTTGTACAGGGTGTTTACAGACTGAGGGTTCCTGAGTTCAGTCTGCAAGCCTTATTCACCTTGGTCGAACTACTAACTTGGAGAAGCATGCCTCTCAGTCATTAGAGCTCAGTTTCTGTTTATGCCAGAGCAACCTCACACTCATTCATTCAGATACCTTTATAAAATAGCCAGCACTCCTGTACGAACCTCTCCCATGATCTCACTGTGATCTGTGCCTGTGGTTGCCTTCCCCTGATCTTGGATCACGCATCAAAAGCTGATAATATGACTTTTCTTAACCCATGTTTCCAAATAAGGAAACTTTTCCAGCTCTGCAGGAGCAGTAGTAGATCATTTACTTTGTTTCTCTAGAGCCCTACCTCTTTTCTGTAAAATCCTCTTCGTCTATCCCCATTGCCCCTTGGTCCTTTAAATCTCTCTAGAGTACACCTCTATAGTCACGTTATGTCCATAGTCATGTTATGACTTGGTAATAACACTTATAGTCATGTTATGTCCATACTTTCCACCAAGAACTAGTAGGAGAGCCCTTAAAATATAAGAAATGTGTGAACTTGTCTCTGATGACACCAGAGAAAGGAGCAGCTGGGGAGAATGGCCAATGGGTATGCGGAGGGGAGTGTGAAAATAGAGATGTGACTGGGGAAGACATTGCACTATGTATACACCACGGGCAACAGAAGTAACCAAAGGAGAGTCAAACAGGGAAGTTCTCAGACCTTACTGAAAAGTGATTTGGCCTGAGACGTGACCTGAAGGCCGAGGACCCTGATATTTCTTGACTGTCCCACCTCTCCTTTCTCCACCCCTGTTTCTTCCATCTCTTCTACCTCTAAAACTCTTCTATTTTGGTGATCAGAGCAGGAATTTAGGACCAGATGCTCAATACCAAGAAGCAGATTGACTCCTTCCTCACTCTTTTAGCACTCAGAACCCCCATCTTACCATGAAGTTTGAGTGTTAAAATATAGTCACTTCTTACATAGGTACAGAAATCTATTTGGAAACAGAAATATAGACTGTCCATCAAGCTGTTGCCTAATCAAACCTGCTCATTTCAATTACGACGTACTTCATTTTCAAGACACTTCTCAGGGTGTAGTCAACAAGAAGCGTGCCTCACCGTGCAAACCCTTCTGATAGTGGGGTAGAAGACATTGAGTGTCACGTCAGAGAAATGAAGTTTCATCCCCACACTGCCTTTCTGCCTTCCCGTGGAGAACAGTGTGATGAATCTCAAACAATGTCTGATATGTTTTACCCACTCCTTTCCGTTTGTGGTTATGATTGATTTTGAACTAAGTGCCAGTGTCTGTCTCATTACATTGGCCTCAGAGTACTGTCAAGTTTGTTTTCAGAGGAAACTTTTCAAACTATGTAATAGGGCCCCAATAAGAAAAAAAGAATGTTGGTAGCCAGAAAGAGAAGCAAGGTGCATTACTATGGCATTGGCATCCTTCTTTAGAGATCAGGAGAAATATGACAAGCGTGACTCCTATTATTGTTATAGCATATTGCATTCAGCTATGATGAAGCGGACTGTGAGCGTGTATCCTGAGGTATTTTCACTTCATGCATCTGGCATTGTTATTAGTTATTGCACTTAAGATACATTGGTCTGTTTACTCCTCATGTTTTCCTCACAGAGAAAATGTTAACCGTGAAAAAAGAATATTTGATGTTACAAATTATCTAGCTTGCTAGACTCATTTCCCTTTTAGTATGCAATTATTTGTTTAGCTTCCCTTAGCAAATGAAATTTCAAGGGCATTTCAAGGAATATAAATAATATAAAAGGGAAGTAGAGCCCCAAAGAATTTTTCTTTCCTTTTTTTTTTTTTCTGTATTCAGGAACAGCATTGAATCATGCATATGTATGAATCAACAAAATCAGGTTAGCTAAGAAATTGGAAATTGCACTCCACTAGAACATTTGTCTTGCTCTAGAGATCTTTGTTACGGATTTGAAGGACTAATAAAAAATCACCAGCATGACTGGAACAGATGTTTTTTATGGACTTGGGTTGTTAATAGTCTTTTTAGCTTCTCCTAAGGACTTAAGCAGATTCCTCACTTGTCCTCAATACCTGAAATTATGTTAACACTGTCCAAAATGTACACTAACAAGGTATATTTAAAAAGCCATAAATCAAAATGGGGATGCTAGAGACTTTGAAAAAGCAGAATAAATTTTAAAAGCAGCAAAGTGAGATACATGTCAGAGAGACAAATAGACCAACGAATAAATAGAAGATGTGGGGCTATAAATAAAGGTAGATTTCAGATCAGTAATATCATGAAACAGCCATAACAAAAAATAATTTGCTAATCACCATTTTCTTGTTAAGGCACAAGGTAACCCCTTTCTCTAGCAGAAATCACCAGGATCACAGGACACATGGAGTAGAAAAGAAACTCAGAACGCTGCTCCTATATTTACCTTGATGGTGTGCCTGGAAGTGCTTCCCTAAGAACTCATATGCAACACTTTTTGTAAGCCCTTGTAAGTCACTCCCAGTGGAGGCCAAAATTGATCAATTTTGCAGAGACCAAAATAGGTAAGAAACAGCAGCTAACAAGTTTCCTGTTGTCACCGGGGATGGCTGTTTGTTGCCATCTTTTAAACTGCATGAGTAGGTGCAAATGGGGCACCTGCCCCCAGCCTTGCCCTCTCTGCCCATCTCAGTCGGAACACACTCCTGCTGGGCATGCCCAGTCCCATTCAGCTTAAGGCCATTTTGCCATCTGTTTCCTCAACTCCTGGTGTCGCCCACAATTTATTTTCCTTTCATTAATGAGTGATGGTACAGGATGGGAGGCAAAATAAAGCCTAGTAGTACAAGATGATGCTGTGCACTTTCTCCATCGCCATTAATTACAAAGAGATGGTTTTGATGCTGGGTTCAAGGCCAGCTCCCCCACTGGGAAGTGATGTACACTTGAGCAAGCTGATTGAGCTCTGGGCCTCAGTTTAACTCCTCTGTAAAATCAGGGTATGCATTTTCTATTTCTCAAGATTGTTGTGAGGTAGGAATGAGTAATTCACATGAAAGTACCTAAAACTGTAGTGGTACATAGTAAGCAGTTAATAAGTGGTCATTACTACCAGTCATTTATTCATCAATTCCACAAATATATTTTGAGCTTTTCCCAAGTATGTCTTAACTTATATGAAGTTATGAGGATAGAAAAATAAAGACAAGACACTGACCTTTCAGAAAGCTTCTATTCTAGAAGAAACAAACATGTAGACAAATATCTATTTTCCATAATACATAATTAAATGTGCCAATAAACGCACACATGCAATTAGAATTTGAAAACAAGTAGATGGGGGAGCAAAAAACTACTTTAAAACAATGATGGCTGTCTTTCTTCTAAGTTGCTGAAAATCATCAACCCATAGATTTAGGCAGAACTTTTTAAACCAAGCCTAAGCAGGAAAATAAATAAATAATAAAAATGGAAAACTATGCCAAAACACATTATAGTCAAATTGCAAGAAATGGAAAATAAGAACATTTTAAAGTATCCAGCAGAAAAAAAAAAGACACATTACAGGGGAGCAACAATACGAATGATTTCTGATTTCCAATCAGAAATAATCCAAGCTGGAGGACAATGAATCATATCATTAAATTTCTGAGAGAAAACTAAAACTCTCAACTAATAATTCTATAGCTAGTGAAAATATATTTCAGAATTTAAGATGAAATATATACAGGTTCAGATAAACAAAAGTGGAGAGAATTCACAGGCAGCAGATCCATACTACAAGAAAAATTAAAGACAGTTCTTCAGACCTAAGGGAAATAATATCAGATGGAAAGACAGATCTATAGGAAGAAATGATGAACATAGAAAAAGGGAAAATTGTGGGGAAATATAGTAAGACTATTTTCTTTCTTTAATTTCTTTAAAAGATACAAATAAGGTTAGTAGCATATTAATAATACATGTCACATATTGGGGTGCCTGGCTGCCTCAGTCAGAGGAGTGTGTGACTCTTCATCTCAGGGTCATGAGTTGGAGCCTCACATTGGGTGTAGAGATGACTTAAATAAACTTTAAAAAAGAAATACATGTCGCATCTATAACAACACTTGTACAAAGGATGGGAGGGAAGTGGACATATACTGTTATAAGGCTCTCACATTAAACATGAAGTAGTATAACAACTTAAGATAGATTGTGAGAGATTAAGGAGACATACTTTAATTCCTAGAGCAACTACTAAATAATAAACAAACAAACAAATATATATATTAGTATAGCTAAAAGTCAATAGAGGAGACAAAACGGAATAAGAAAAATATTGATTAATCCAAAAGAAGCTAAAAACAGAGGAACAAAAACAGAAGAGACAAATAGAAAGTAAATAGCAAAATAGTAGTTTTAAACTCAGCAATAGGAATAATTGCATTAAATGTAAATGGACACACACAACAACTGATAGACTGTCAAACTGGATGAAGGAAAAAAAAGTTACAACTACAAGAAACACAGTTGAAATATACATATACAAATGGTTGAAGGTAAAAGGATGGAAGAAAATATACCATGCAAATGTAAACATGCAAAAGCTGGTGTGACTATATTGGTATCAGATAAAGGGGAATACAAAACAAAGGATGTTACTGGAAATAAAAGAAGACATTTGATAATGATATACGAGCCAATTCATTAAAAGACATAAAAGTATTCAATGACTATGTATCTAACAGAGCTTCAAAATACATGGAACAAAACTTGATTGCATTAAAAGGGGAAATAGAGGACTTTCGGCAAGATGGCGGCTTAGGAGGACGCTGGGCTCACCGCACGTCCTGCTGATCACTTAGATTCCATCTACACCTGCCTAAATAACCCAGAAAACAACAGAGGATTAGCAGAACGGAGTCGCTGGAGCCAAACGCAGACGAGAGGCCCGCGGAAGAGGGTAGGAAGGGCGGCGAGGCGGTGCGCGCTCCACAGACTGGCGGGAGGGAGCCGGGGCGGAGGGGCGGCTCGCCGGCCAAGCAGAGCCCCCGAGTCTGGCTGGCAAAAGCGGAGGGGCCGGGCGGACTGTGTTCCGACAGCAAGCACGACTTAGCATCTGGGAGGTCATAAGTTAACAGCTCTGCTCGGAAAGCGGGAAGGCTGGAGGACAAAGGGAGGGAGAGCTGCTGAGCCCCCTGACAACAGAGCTCAGTTTGGTGGGGAACAAAGGCGCTCGCCAGCGCCATCTCCCCCGCCCATCCCCCAGCCGAAATCCCAAAGAGAACCGGTTCCTGCCAGGGAACTTGCTCGCTCCGCGCAAACACCCAACTCTGCGCTTCTGCGGAGCCAAACCTCCCGCAGCGGATCTGACTCCCTCCCGATGCCACAGGGCCCCTCCTGAAGTGGATCACCTAAGGAGAAGCGATCTAAGCCTGCCCCTCCTGCCCCCGTGCACCTTGCCTACCCACCCCAGCTAATACGCCAGATCCCCAGCATCACAAGCCTGGCAGGGTGCAAGTAGCCCAGACGAGCCACACCACCCCACAGTGAATCCCGCTCCTAGGAGAGGGGAAGAGAAGGCACACACCAGCCTGACTGTGGCCCCAGCGGTGGGCTGGGGGCAGACATCAGGTCTGACTGCGGCCCCGCCCACCAACTCCAGTTATACACCACAGCACAGGGGAAGTGCCCTGCAGGTCCTCACCACACCAGGGACTATCCAAAATGACCAAGCGGAAGAATTCCCCTCAGAAGAATCTCCAGGAAATAACAACAGCTAATGAGCTGATCAAAAAGGATTTAAATAATATAACAGAAAGTGAATTTAGAATAATAGTCATAAAATTAATTGCTGGGCTTGAAAACAGTATACAGGACAGCAGAGAATCTCTTGCTACAGAGATCAAGGGACTAAGGAACAGTCACGAGGAGCTGAAAAACGCTTTAAACGAAATGCATAACAAAATGGAAACCACCACAGCTCGGCTTGAAGAGGCAGAGGAGAGAATAGGTGAACTAGAAGATAAAGTTATGGAAAAAGAGGAAGCTGAGAAAAAGAGAGATAAAAAAATCCAGGAGTATGAGGGGAAAATTAGAGAACTAAGTGATGCACTAAAGAGAAATAATATACGCATAATTGGTATCCCAGAGGAGGAAGAGAGAGGGAAAGGTGCTGAAGGGGTACTTGAAGAAATAATAGCTGAGAACTTCCCTGAACTGGGGAAGGAAAAAGGCATTGAAATCCAAGAGGCACAGAGAACTCCCTTCAGACGTAACTTGAAGCGATCTTCTGCACGACATATCATAGTGAAACTGGCAAAATACAAGGGTAAAGAGAAAATTCTGAAAGCAGCAAGGGGTAAACGTGCCCTCACATATAAAGGGAGACCTATAAGACTCGTGACTGATCTCTCTTTTGAAACTTGGCAGGCCAGAAAGAATTGGCACGAGATTTTCAGGGTGCTAGACAGAAAAAATATGCAGCCGAGAATCCTTTATCCAGCAAGTCTGTCATTTAGAATAGAAGGAGAGATAAAGGTCTTCCCGAACAAACAAAAACTGAAGGAATTTGTCACCACTAAACCAGCCCTACAAGAGATCCTAAGGGGGACCCTGTGAGACAAAGTCCCAGAGACATCACTACAAGCATAAAACATACAGACATCACAATGACTCTAAACCCGTATTTTTCTATAATAACACTGAATGTAAATGGATTAAATGCGCCAACCAAAAGACATAGGGTATCAGAATGGATAAAAAAACAAGACCCATCTATTTGCTGTCTACAAGAGACTCATTTTAGACCTGAGGACACCTTTAGATTGAGAGTGAGGGGATGGAGAACTATTTATCATGCTACTGGAAGCCAAAAAAAAGCTGGAGTAGCCATACTTATATCAGACAAACTAGACTTTAAATTAAAGGCTGTAACAAGAGATGAAGAAGGACATTATATAATAGTTACAGGGTCTATCCATCAGGAAGAGCTAACAATTATAAATGTCTATGCACCGAACACCAGAGCCCCCAAATATATAAAACAATTACTCATAAACATAAGCAACCTTATTGATAAGAATGTGGTAATTGCAGGGGACTTTAACACCCCACTTACAGAAATGGATAGATCATCTAGACACACGGTCAATAAAGAAACAAGGGCCCTGAATGACACATTGGATCAGATGGACTTGACAGATATATTTAGAACTCTGCATCCCAAAGCAACAGAATATACTTTCTTCTCGAGTGCACATGGAACATTCTCCAAGATAGATCATATACTGGGTCACAAAACAGCCCTTCATAAGTTTACAAGAATCGAAATTATACCATGCTTACTTTCAGACCACAATGCTATGAAGCTTGAAATCAACCACAGAAAAAAGTCTGGAAAACCTCCAAAAGCATGGAGGTTAAAGAACACCCTACTAACGAATGAGTGGGTCAACCAGGCAATTAGAGAAGAAATTAAAAAATATATGGAAACAAACGAAAATGAAAATACAACAATCCAAACGCTTTGGGACGCAGCGAAGGCAGTCCTGAGAGGAAAATACATTGCCATCCAGTCCTATCTCAAGAAACAAGAAAAATCCCAAATACAAACTCTAACAGCACACCTAAAGGAACTAGAGGCAGAACAGCAAAGGCAGCCTAAACCTAGCAGAAGAAGAGAAATAATAAAGATCAGAGCAGAAATAAACAATATAGAAACTAAAAAAACTGTAGAGCAGATCAACGAAACCAAGAGTTGGTTTTTTGAAAAAATAAACAAAATTGACAAACCTCTAGCCAGGCTTCTCAAAAAGAAAAGGGAGATGACCCAAATAGATAAAATCATGAATGAAAATGGAATTATTACAACCAATCCCTCAGAGATACAAGCAATTATCAGGGAATACTATGAAAAATTATATGCCAACAAACTGGACAACCTGGAAGAAATGGACAAATTCCTGAACACCCACACGCTTCCAAAACTCAATCAGGAGGAAATAGAAAGCTTGAACAGACCCATAACCAGCGAAGAAATTGAATCGGTTATCAAAAATCTCCCAACAAATAAGAGTCCAGGACCAGATGGCTTCCCAGGGGAGTTCTACCAGATGTTTAAAGCAGAGATAATACCTATCCTTCTCAAGCTATTCCAAGAAATAGAAAGGGAAGGAAAACTTCCAGACTCATTCTATGAAGCCAGCATTACTTTGATTCCTAAACCAGACAGAGACCCAGTAAAAAAAGAGAACTACAGGCCAATATCCCTGATGAATATGGATGCAAAAATTCTCAATAAGATACTAGCAAATCGAATTCAACGGCATATAAAAAGAATTATTCACCATGATCAAGTGGGATTCATTCCTGGGATGCAGGGCTGGTTCAACATTCGCAAATCAATCAACGTGATACATCACATTAACAAAAAAAAAGAGAAGAACCATATGATCCTGTCAATCGATGCAGAAAAGGCCTTCGACAAAATCCAGCACCCTTTCTTAATAAAAACCCTTGAGAAAGTCGGGATAGAAGGAACATACTTAAAGATCATAAAAGCCATTTATGAAAAGCCCACAGCTAACATCATCCTCAACGGGGAAAAACTGAGAGCTTTTTCCCTGAGATCAGGAACACGACAAGGATGCCCACTCTCACCGCTGCTGTTTAACATAGTGCTGGAAGTTCTAGCATCAGCAATCAGACAACAAAAGGAAATCAAAGGCATCAAAATTGGCAAAGATGAAGTCAAGCTTTCGCTTTTTGCAGATGACATGATATTATACGTGGAAAATCCGATAGACTCCACCAAAAGTCTGCTAGAACTGATACATGAATTCAGCAAAGTTGCAGGATACAAAATCAATGTACAGAAATCAATTGCATTCTTATACACTAACAATGAAGCAACAGAAAGACAAATAAAGAAACTGATCCCATTCACAATTGCACCAAGAAGCATAAAATACCTAGGAATAAATCTAACCAAAGATGTAAAGGATCTGTATGCTGAAAATTATAGAAAGCTTATGAAGGAAATTGAAGAAGATTTAAAGAAATGGAAAGACATTCCCTGCTCATGGATTGGAAAAATAAATATTGTCAAAATGTCAATACTACCCAAAGCTATCTACACATTCAATGCAATCCCAATCAAAATTGCACCAGCATTCTTCTCGAAACTAGAACAAGCAATCCTAAAATTAATATGGAACCACAAAAGGCCCCGAATAGCCAAAGGAATTTTGAAGAAGACGACCAAAGCAGGAGGCATCACAATCCCAGACTTTAGCCTCTACTACAAAGCTGTCATCATCAAGACAGCATGGTATTGGCACCAAAACAGACACATAGACCAATGGAATAGAATAGAAACCCCAGAACTAGACCCACAAACGTATGGCCAACTCATCTTTGACAAAGCAGGAAAGAACATCCAATGGAAAAAAGACAGCCTCTTTAACAAATGGTGCTGGGAGAATTGGACAGCAACATGCAGAAGGTTGAAACTAGACCACTTTCTCACACCATTCACAAAAATAAACTCAAAATGGATAAAGGACCTAAATGTGAGACAAGAAACCATCAAAACCTTAGAGGAGAAAGCAGGAAAAGACCTCTCTGACCTCAGCCGTAGCAATCTCTTACTTGACACATCCCCAAAGGCAAGGGAATTAAAAGCAAAAGTGAATTACTGGGACCTTATGAAGATAAAAAGCTTCTGCACAGCAAAGGAAACAACCAACAAAACTAAAAGGCAACCAACGGAATGGGAAAAGATATTCGCAAATGACATATCAGACAAAGGGCTAGTATCCAAAATCTATAAAGAGCTCACCAAACTCCACACCCGAAAAACAAATCACCCGGTGAAGAAATGGGCAGAAAACATGAATAGACACTTCTCTAAAGAAGACATCCGGATGGCCAACAGGCACATGAAAAGATGTTCAGCGTCGCTCCTTATCAGGGAAATACAAATCAAAACCACACTCAGGTATCACCTCACGCCAGTCAGAGTGGCCAAAATGAACAAATCAGGAGACTATAGATGCTGGAGAGGATGTGGAGAAACGGGAACCCTCTTGCACTGTTGGTGGGAATGCAAATTGGTGCAGCCACTCTGGAAAGCAGTGTGGAGGTTCCTCAGAAAATTAAAAATAGACCTACCCTATGACCCAGCAATAGCACTGCTAGGAATTTATCCAAGGGATACAGGAGTACTGATGCATAGGGCCACTTGTACCCCAATGTTCATAGCAGCACTCTCAACAATAGCCAAATTATGGAAAGAGCCTAAATGTCCATCAACTGATGAATGGATAAAGAAATTGTGGTTTATATACACAATGGAATATTACGTGGCAATGAGAAAAAATGAAATATGGCCTTTTGTAGCAACGTGGATGGAACTGGAGAGTGTGATGCTAAGTGAAATAAGCCATACAGAGAAAGACAGATACCATATGGTTTCACTCTTATGTGGATCCTGAGAAACTTACCAGGAACCCATGGGTGAGGGGAAGGGAAAAAAAAAAAAAAAAAAAAGAGGTTAGAGTGGGAGACAGCCAAAGCATAAGAGACTGTTAAAAACCGAGAACTGAGGGTTGATGGAGGGTGGGAGGGAGGGGAGGGTGGGTGATGGGTATTGAGGAGGGCACCTTTTGGGATGAGCACTGGGTGTTGTATGGAAACCAATTTGTCAATAAATTTCATAAAAAATAAAATGTATATAGGGAAATAAAAAAAAAAATAAAAAAAAAAAATAAAAGGGGAAATAGACAATATATTATTACAGTTGGAAATTTTAGTGCTTCCGTCTCAATAACTGATAGAACAAGTAGACAGAAAAGTAATATAGTGATGGAAACAACAAATATTTCATCAAAATGAACCATACAAATACAAATGAAGTCTCGGTACTTGTTTTGAAGAAACAAAATTACACACAGTGTGCTTTCTGATATAGTGAAATATACAGTAGAGCAACAACACCACAGTTTTTTTCTTCAAAAAGATTAATAAAATTGTTAAGCCCCTAGAGAAAGATAATTTTAAAAAAGGAAAGAAAAGCAATGAGCTATCATTCTACAAAAAGACACAGAGGAAACATCAATGCGTATTACTCAGTGAAAGAAACCAACCTGAAAAGGCTACATACTGTACAATTCCAGATATATGACATTCTGGAAAAGACAAAACTATGGAGAAAGTAGAAAGGTCAGTGTTTGCCAGGGGTTTGAAGAGAGGGAGAGATGAATAGGTGGAGCATGGGATTTTTAGGGCAGTGAAACTACTCTTTATGATACTGTAAGGTTGGATTCATGTAATTACTCATTTGTCAAAACCCACAGAATGTGCAATCCATAGAGCTAATGTAAACTATGGACTTTTTAAGTTAACAATAATATATCAATATTGGCCCATCAACAAATGAATGGCACTAATGCAAGATGTTAATATTAAGGGAAAACTAAAGACAGAGGTATGTAGGAACTCTGTACTTACTATTCAATTTTTCAGTAAACCTGAAATTGCTTAAAAAGTAAATAGTTTATGTTTTTTAAAAGGAGAGATAAAACCCAAACAAATATCATAAAAAAGAAAACATTACAGGTTTTATACATTTTTAAAAGATAATAAAGGGAGATTATGGAAACTTGTATTACTAAATTTGACAGCATACATAAAATGGACAGATTCCTTGAAAGACACAGCTTACTGAATCTGAAAAAGAAGAAGTAGAAAATATAAGTAGCCCTGATCTGTTAAAGAGCTAGTATCCATAATTTTTAAAACACTTCCAGACATTTGTGTATTCCTTCAAATATTTTTAAAATAATCATTATCAATCTTACAGAAAATCTTTCAGAAAATAGAGAATAAAGGAACACTTCTCAGCTTGTTTTACTAACAAAGACATCACAAGAAAAAATTAGAGGCCAATAATTCTCACAAAATATTAGTGAATAAAATCTAGTAGTATTTGAAAAGAATAATACCATATGGTCAAGTGGGGTTTATCCTCGGAATGTAAAGTTGGTTTAACACACTTCAAGACAAATCAACCCAATTCATCACACTAACAGAATAAAGGAGGAAAGCCAAATGATCATCTCAAAAGATACAAAAAAATATATTAAGTTGGCATAATTGAGCATCAGCAAACATAATTCAGCTCAATAGATAATAATAGAAAGGAGATTCCTCAAGCTGATGGAGGACAGCTCTAAAAAACATATAGCTACTGAATGGTAAAAATCCTTTCCCTGCGAAGGTCAACAAGACAAGAATGTCTCTTCTCACTACTACTCTTTCACATTGTAGTAGGACCTCACAAGAGGTCCTAGCAAGTGTGGCAAGGAAAGAAAAAGAAATATAACCATTCAGATTGTAAACAAAAACACAGAATAGTTTTTATTCAAAAACAATATGATTATGTATGTAGAAAATCATAACAAATCAACATACCAAAAAAGGCTACAAGAATAAGTAGGTTTAGCAAGTATCCGTTTATAAGATCAACATGCAAGAATTTATTGATTTCTGTATACTAGCAATTTAAGAATTAAATCTGAAAAAAAATGCTACTAATAATAGCACCCAAAACATTAAATGCAAATGTTTACATATAAATTATCACTGTGTGTGCAAGAGCTATACACTGAAAACTACAAAACTCAGAGAGAAATCAAAGGTAATCTAAATAAATGGAAAGATATGTCATGTTCAAGAACTGAAAGTTTTAATATTATCAACATGTTATGTTCGTATATTGAAGTCCTAGCACCCTGTCTATACTTCAGAATGTGACTATATTTAAAGATAGAGCATTTAAAGAGGTAATGAAGATAAAATTAAGTCACGTGGGTGAGCCATAACCTAATATGACTGGTATCCTTATAAAAAGAAATTAGGACACAGACACACACACCAAGTTAGAGGCAATCCTGTGAGGACACAACAAGGAGGCAGCCATCTGCAAACCAAGGAGAGAGGCCTCAGAAAAAACAAACTTTTTTTTAATTTTTTTTTCAACGTTTTATTTATTTTTGGGACAGAGAGACAGAGCATGAATGGGGGAGGGGCAGAGAGAGAGGGAGACACAGAATCGGAAACAGGCTCCAGGCTCTGAGCCGTCAGCCCAGAGCCCGACGCGGGACTCGAACTCACGGACCGCGAGATCGTGAGATCGTGACCTGGCTGAAGTCGGACGCTTAACCGACTGCGCCACCCAGGCGCCCCAGAAAAAACAAACTTTGTAGACACCTTGATCTTGGATTTCTAGCCCCCAGAACTGTGAGAAAATAAATTTCTGTAGTTCAAGTCACCCAGTCTGTGGTATTCTGCTCTAATAGCCCTAGAAAACTAGTACAGATTTCCCTTCACCACAAGCACTGCTATTGTAATCAGAATCCAAGTGGGCATTTGTGTAGAAATAAGTTGATTATAAAATCATATGGGCAAAGAATAAGATAAATGGTAATTCAGGCAAAATACCAAAATGATCTTGAGAAAGAAAAGAGTATATATATACCTATATACTACCTGATTTGAAGACCTATAATAAAGCCACTATAATCTAGTCAGTACCTAATAGGATAGACAAATAGAACACAGACAACATAAATAGACCCATATATATGCTATCAGTTTATTGTTTACAAAGGCACCAAGGAATTCAGTAGGTAAAGGAATCTTTTCATCACATTACTCTGGAATAACTACATAACCATAAAGGGAAAAATGAATTTCAACTCCTACATCACACCACGCACAAAAATTAGCGATATATCACAGACCTAGTCACAAAAGTAAACACTACAAAGCTTCTAGAAAAAAAAAACATGGAAGGACTCTCATGATGTTGGGGTGGGCAAAAATTCCTTGGGCAAGACTTAGGATTAACTAGAGAACTTTAAAAACAACAAACTGAACCTTATCAAAATGTAAAGCTCTGTCAAAACAACAAAAAAAAAGAAAATAGGCAAAGCAAATGTGGGTGAAATATTTATAATATATGTATTGATCAAAGGACTTCTGATCAAAATATATAAAGAAAGGCCTCCCACTAATCAATAGTAACAAGATAGCTCAATGAAAATATCAGCATAAGATTTGAACAGACTCTTCCAAAACAAGACATGAGAGTGGCCAATATTCAATGGAAAGATGCTCAACAGGCTAGGAAACTATTTCAGTGGTTCAGACACGAGTTGTGTCAATGGTGAAGAGTGGTCACAGTCTGGGTATATTTTAAAGTAGAACCAACAGGATTCTGTGGTAGATTGGGTGTAGGGTATGAGAGAAACAAAGGGGTCAAGAATGGTTCTCAGTGCAGCCACTCTGGACAACAGTATTGAGGTTCCTCAAAAAATTAAAACTAGAACTATCCTACGACCCAGCAATTGCAATACTAGGTATTTATCCAAGGGACACAGGTGTGCTGTTTCAAAGGGACACATGCACCCCAATGTTTATAGCAGCACTATCAACAATAGCCAAAGTATGGAAAGAGCCCAATGTCCATCGACGGATCGACAGATGAATGGATAAAGAAGATGTAGCATACACACATACACACACACACACACACACACACACACACACACACACACAATGGAATATATACTTGGCAATCAAAAAGAATTAAATCTTGCCATTTGCAACTACATGGATGGAACTAGAGGGTATTGTGCTAAGCGAAATTAGTCAGAGAAACACAAATATCATATGACTTCACTCATATGAGGACTTTAAGACACAGAACAGATGAATATAAGGGAAGGGATGCAAAAATAATATAAAAACAGGGAGGGGGACAAAACATAAGAGACTCAAATATGGAGAACAAACAGAGAGTTGCTGGAGGGGCTATGGGAGGGGGGATGGGCTAAATGGGTAAGGGGCATTAAGGAATCTACTCCTGAAATCATTGTTCCACTATATGCTAATTTTGATGTAAGTTTAAAAAATAAAATTAAAAAAAAAAATAATCGTTCTCAGTTTTTAGCCTGAGCTCTGTAAGGATTTGAACCTAGTCAGTATTGCTCCAGAGATAGCAAGTCCTTATAGCTGCCTTCCTCCCCAAGAGTTACATTATTGATGCCTGTCCAATCCAGCTCAGCATGCCGACAAGCCCTGCAGCTATTCATGCATCGTTCCGGCCCACCTGCCACCTTCTCTTTAGAACATGCCTTTCTCACCTCATTGTCTCTGGTCAAATCTAGTTTGTGCCTTTCTGTCCAGTTCCTTCGGATTTGGCGCTCATTTGGACCCTCCGGTCCTCAACTACACCTTTGTCTACAGACTGTCTTTTTGGATTCCGCACTCCCGACCCTCATGCTTCATGTCCTGAAGTCTTAGGTTACTGCAAACTCCCATCTTTGCAACAAACCCCAGGTCTAGCAAACCCATGGCAGCTTATACCGACCAAGAGAGAAGTTCCAAAAATCTTAAGACTTTAAACAAAAACTAGGTAAACCCATGTCCTGTACAAGGTACCCAGCCAAAGGTCAAGTTGGGGCTCTCTAGTCTCAAGACCTGAGCCCTAGTACTAGGCTACAGCCTAGAGGAAGCAGTACCTTTTCCCAATTCATTCACTCAAAGGAGAGGTCTTTTATGTAAGGCACTTTTTCCTAATTTGCCCAAAGGCACCATGTGTACAAAAGAAGTCTCTGTTTCATGTCAGACAGGCATGACTCTGATTCACAAAGGTTGGACTTTTTTTTTCCCTAGAAATAACAGTGAGAACCTTAATAGAGCACTCTAAACTGCTGTCTCTCTTGCTTAGAATTTTTGAAAAATTTAAGTTGAAAGAAGAAACCAAACTTCATTGATATCGGCATATCAGAAGGCAGTTTTTCTAGGCAGCATCTTTGTTTTGTCCCACATCGGCACGTCACTGTTTCTCCTCCATTCCAGAAGTGCAAACAGCCTTTGTTTATTTCTACTGAACATCATTCCTTTTTCTCTGATATTGTCTCGATTGAACCTGAGAAGCTGACATAATTGTGCAACTCATATCTAGTGAAATTTGAACTTTGAACAGTAACTGGAGATCTGAGCAGATAAAGGCATCTGACAAGAGTTTGTACTTGACAACACTTTTGAATAATATTATAACCGGTTCAACACTCAATATTTTTCTGCTGTTGCAATGTTGAATTCAAGTGACAGTATGACCTGACAGTTTATCTGGTAAAAACTCAATTAATTTGTGTTCAGACTCATTAATTGTTCTTAATTCACATTTGACCATTGTATCTGGTCCCTGACCTCTAGTCCCATTTTTGCATGAAAATCTCCCTCTCGGTAAAAACACATCATGCTCTGGCATATAGGCACTCACTGCCGATTGTGACTAGGGCTCTTTACTGTCACCACAGCTGCTGAATTTCCTTGAACATACCTCAGCAATAGATTCAGGGAGACTTCCTTTTTCAAGATAGAGTGAAAAAAAATTAATCTGTTTATAAATCCTGATAAGCTCTTTCCACGTTATTATAATTCACACAGGAAGGCCTGCAGTGGTGTAAACAACACTAAACTAAATGCAGTGCACACACTAGGTGCTCCATCAGTATTTGTTAAATGAGAGAGTAGTCCTAACTCTCCTTATAACCAGCTTATGTCAGGTCAGGTCATCTCGTAGGCACTCAGTCTCCTAGTTTAACATTAAGGGCTAGGAAAGGTAGGCTCTCAGACCCAGAATGGGGGCCTGTGAAATTCCCATCTCTCCTATCACCATTTTCCAAAGTGCTCCTTAGGCAAATTGAAGACAAGGGCTGAAAAACAAGCTCCTGGAACTCAAATGGCCTTTGGAACTTTCTACTGAGTCAGTCCCCCAGAAGTGGACAACTTCAGAGAACAGGCATGCAGTCCTAGGAGATTTTCTCAAATAGCTCAAGCAGTCTGGAGATTCAATAAATCCAGCCAATATGTTGCAACACATCCCACCCCTCTCTTATTTTTTATCTTTTTCTCTCTACTCCATATAATTTTTAAAAGAAAATTCACCTTTAGGGTCTGGTTTGTTTTTCAGGAATCCAGTTATTTTATCTCCTAGTAACTCACTGGGGTATTATAAAAGCACTGGTTGGGAAAAATCTTTAGGCCATTTAGTTTTTTCCTATCTTTTGAATAAAATCACTGATCTTATCAAGGCTACAATATTAATACATTCAAAGACAAAAAAGTGTCTATGTTGATACACTTAGAACAAAATCTTTGTAAATTCTACACTTAGCAAATATTCTCTCACTCGATCTTCTAAGTTTCAGTCTCTTCCATAGCTATTTTCATGGATAGTTTAATTAAAATCGAAGAAGCAATTCTAAAGATTAGTCATAGACATGTCACTAACCTGGGATTCACAAGAACCCATCTCTACTTCAGCTCTAAGTAGCAATATTTAGCTATGAAACATTGCTCAAAAGTATCCTGGAATTTGATATTTGGGAGGAAATAGAGAAGTCAACTATGCAATGAGGAATTACTTTACAAGAAAGCCTCTCTTGCATAGCCTATGTAATTACTTCCTGTGATTAAAAACAAACAAGACCTTACTTTTTCCTGCTTATTTCCATTGCTGGATAGGTATGGTAGAAAGATCAAACCACCACTTCAATATTTTGGTTCCACTTTCCAAAGCAACAGAGGAAATTAATAATAGCCTATATATTTTAAGCATTAACTATATGTATGATTACATTTAGATTCACAATAGCCACTAGCTCTGACCAAAATGGAGTATGAGAGAGTTCTGCATTCAACAACTAGAAAAATAAAATCTATAAAACAAAGTTTTTTTGACATTTTAAAATAGGCAGCATAGGACTATGATCCCTGAGAAAAGGGTAGGAAGAAAGTTAAGTCTTACAATTCTGCTGCTTACTACCTGGAGATAGTTTCCAAGCCATAGCACAGGAAAGGACACCTATACACAGCCCAATGGTCTCCTTTAGGTGACGAGACAGACAAGACAGATATGGAAGTTCAAGAAGGTATGACAGCTATAATCTATGAAATAGAAAGTCAGGGATGGAGTTGCTGCTCTGAAAGAGTGTGTGAGCGGGAGAGCATGCATGCAAGCTCTGTACATCTATAGAGGGATCCCCTTTAGTCTTTGGATGAGGACTGATCTATACATGTAAGAAAGTAAATTCCCCAAAGCCCAGGAGAAATCTTTGGAAAGCAAAAGATCGAACAAGGCCCAAAGCTTATATCATGTTCCTACCAGAGTGGCCAAACCTTGTAATACACAGGGCATCAGGCAAAATCGTCAGAAGTAGCCACATTAAATTACCCATAAATTAAAGACTGGCATAGACTTGCTGTAACAAGCTTAGAGCAAGCCCCAAAAAGGTCCAACTGATTCCAAATAATTGCATACAAGAACAAGTCCAACACTATTTAAAGGAAGACACCAAAGTCAACATCCAACAACATAAAATTCACAATTCCAGGCATCTAATCAAAATTTACCAGACATGAAAATAAGCAAGAATAATACACCCAATCAGAGGGAAAAAAATCAATTACTAGAGTTAGATACTGAAATGATAGATGATAAAATTAGGGAAAAGGACACTGAAACAGGTACAGATTGTCCTTGACTTACAGTGGTTTAACTTAACACAATCTTTCAACTTCACTATGGTACAAAAGCAATATACATTCAGTAGAAACTGTACCTCAAATTTTGAATTCTGATTTCTTCCTGGGCTAGTGCTATATGGTATGATACTGTCTGGTGATGCTGGGAAGTGGCAACCCCTAGTCAGCCACACAATCATGAGAGCAAACAACCAATACCATTCTGTACCCATTCTGACAACCATTCTGTACCCACATAGACAACCTGTTTTGCACTTTCAGTATAGTCTTCAGTAAATTACATGAGATATTCAACACTTTATTATAAAATAGGCTTTGTGTTAAATGATTTTGCCAAACCATAGGCTAATGTAAGTTTTCTGAGCATGCCTACCGTGGGCTAGGCTAAGCCATGATGTTCAGTAGACTAGGTGCACTATACTAAGTGCATTTCAACTTATGATATTTTCAACTTACAATGGTTTTATTGGAACATAGCCCCATTGTAAGTCAAGGAAGATGTGCATTATAAATACACTCTATAGGGTTAAGAACAGGAAGGAAAATATGGGTATGATGAAGACATATATAGAAGACATTTTTCAAAAAGACCAAAATGACACTGAATACTAAAATGTCTCAAATGAAAATATCTTTTAGCAATAAAAACTAAAATTCTCAAATGAAATATTTGGACAGGATTAATAGCAGACATATTAGAAAGAAAAAAAGTCAGTTAACTTGAAGACATTGCAGCAGACACAATCTCAAGTGAAGCACAGACAGAAAAATACTTAAAAAATGAAGACAGCACAAATGGCCTGCAGACTAACAGCAACTAATTTAACAGACATGTCAGTGAAATATCACAAAGAGTAGGGGTGGACAAAAAAATATTTGAACATATAACAATGACCAACATTTTTCCAAACTTAATGATTACACACCCACAGATCCAAAGGCCAACCAACTTCAAAATGAATAGGACCATAAAGAAAAGTACATTTACATACAACACAAACATATTACCTAAATCCAGGGATAAAGAGAAAATATTACAAACATCCAAAGGAAAAAATGGGTATATTACAAACATAGGAAGATAAGAGTATATTGGAATTTTTCTCTGAAACTGTTTGAGGCAAAAGACAATGGTGTCTTTAAAGTTGTGAAAGAAAACCTGTCAACACAGAATTCTATACCCAGTGAAAATGACTTTTTTAAGTGAAAGCAAAATAAAAACTTTTTTGGGCAAACAAAATCTAAGGAAATTCATTGCCAGCGGACTGGCACTGTAAGAAATAGTAAAGTAAATTCTGTGGATGGAAGATACAAGATACTAAATGGAAATGTGGACATACACAAAAGAAAGAAAAGACCTAGAAAGGGTAAATGTGTAGGTGTCTTAGTCCATGTGGGCTGCTATGACACAATACCATAACTGAGTAGTTTATAACAACAAATATTTTTTTTCTCGCAGTTCTGGAGTCTGGGAAGTTCAAGAACAAGGCACCAGCAAATTTGGTGTCTGGTGAGAACCTACCCCTGGTTCGTAGATGGTGCCTTTCCACTGTGTCCTTGCATGACATAAGGAGCAAAGGAGCTCTCCGGGGTCTTTCATAACAGCATTAATCTCTTCTAACCTAGTCATATCCCAAAGGCCCTGCCTCCTAATACTATCACCTGGGGGGTTAAGTTTTAATGTATGAATTCTAGAAGGACACAAACATTCAGACCATACTAGTAGGTAAATATAAAAAATATTTTCCTCACTTTTATATCTTTGAAAGATAAATAACTGTTTAAAGTAAGAATAATAACAATATATTGTGGGATTAACATGAGAAATTAAAATGTTTAAAATTGCATAAATGATGAGGAAATAGAAGTAAAACTAGACTATCACAAGTTTCTTACATTATATGTGAAATGTCATGATATTATTTACAGCACATTAAAAGTTAAAAATGTATGCTATAAATCCCAGCATAATCACTAAAAATAAACAAAAATAATATAGCTACTAAGCCAATAATGGAGATAAAATCGAATAAAAATGCAGTCTAAAAGAAAGCAGGTAAAGGGAAAAGGAGGAACAAAGAAAAGACGAACAGAAAACAAAGAGCAAGTTGGTAGGTTTAAATCTAGCTATGTTGATAATTAATTTCAAAGTAAATTGTCTTACCCTCCAATTAAAGCCCAAGATTGCCAGAACAAGTTAAAAAGACCATCAAGTTAAATATATACCATCAACAAGAAATCTTCTTGCAATATAAAGAAACAAAATAGGTTAAAAATAGAAAGACAGATAATGATATACCATGTAAACACACACACACACACACACACACACACACACACACACACACACAAGCTAGGAGGAATGAAAGAAGCTAGAACAACGGTATTAGTATCAGATGTACTAAGTAAAAAAAATAAAAAGGGACATTTCCTAATGATAAAAGGGTCAATTCACTAAGAGAACAAAACAATTCTAAACATTTAGGCACTTAATAACAGAGCTTCAAAATACATGAAGCAAAAGTGAGAGAACAGAGAGGAGAAATAGACAAAACCATAATTATAGTTGGAAAATTCAACACTCCTCTATCAGTAATTGACAAAAGTAGTAAACAGAAAGTCATTAAGGATATAGAAAACTTCCCAGAGTTAAACAAGAGGCAGTCTTCACTTCTCTTTTGATTATATTTTGACTGATATCCCCCTTCTCACTACATATGACATTACGTCGACTTCTTTGCTAACCAGTCATGATTGAGCACTTGGTAAAGAGTATAGTCCAACTAATAACAGGATACATTAAGAAGCTTCCAAACACGTGGGTATAAAAATATAAAGACAGCAAGGTAATTGGGGAGAAGCAGCTATTTTCTGCTCACTACATCAGAAACTCAGACAAACAAAAACCTCAACATCTTTGTCTCCATTCTTCTTACATATAGTGATAAACAGGCTTGCCCTTCACAATATGTGTCCAAATGTACAATGGGTGATCCAGCCATCCCCAAGCATCTATCTCCACATATTTATGTTTGTGTATGGGTTGATAGTGTCAGACATTCTAAGAATTATCCTTCACTGTCTGAGCATCATTGGCAGATAGATCCCACATTCCAGTATATACTCATTCCTTTTTCTGGCTCCAACAGTCCAGATTCTTTTCACACATTATGATGAATACATCAACATCAAGTAGTAGCTTTTCCTCCACAATAAGTTAATTAACATCATGCTTAATTTAAATTAGTCAACTGAACAACTGGTTTTCCAGGAAAAGAATGGCTTGTGCTCTCTCTTGCTCTAATTTTTTTTATACTATCAAACGAAATCCTAAACTTACCTCAGTGACTATCTTGCAACTTTGAATTGTTTTGCATAAAATATATCTATTCATCAATAATTCAATCATGGAACCCTAAAAGGTAAGACTGTCAACAAGTCTCCTGCCTGATGGACTGGCTTTGATGGGCCACAGATCAGGTGCTGGCCAGCAGCTCACTGAGAACATTCTCTAAAGGTTCTCAGAACAACTACCACAGGAACTTCTTATTCTTACAGTGCATCATTTTTTCTCCTAAGGTGCCCAGAACAATTTCACATGGGCAAAAATTGAAGCAAGAGAAGGGAAGTGGAGGGGGCTAGCAGAAAATTTTAAGCTTTTGTATTTTTAAGTCTCTGGCATTACATAAGATTCCTTGCATACATTACAATTGAGCAGCAAGAGAACATATCTTGAGAAAAAAATTGTTTTCAAAGAAATTTATTCTCCTACTCCCTTTGACTTCCATCTCTATCAATGAAATATCCCCTTCTTATACCTCAGCCAGTCCCTATTACATCACATTCCACCATCCAAAATACATCCTCCTAGTAAAAGAAGATACAAAAAATATGTGCTCTGCTAACTTCCAGGAAATTGCTCACTTATCAAGGATGGTTCTACTATCTTAATAGTTCTTAACTGTCACTAGCTTTTTTTTAGTAACTAATTTTTAATTTTTCTTAAAGTTTATTTATTTTTGAGAGAGAGACAGAGAGACAGAGTGTGAGCAGGGGAGGGGCAGAGAGAGAGGGAGACACAGAATCCAAAGCGGGCTCCAGGCTCTGAGCTGTCAGCACAGAGCCTGATGCGGGGCTCGAACTCACAAACCACGAGATCATGACCTAAGCCGAAGTCGGACGCTTAACTGACTGAGCCACCTAGGCACCCCATTTAGTAACTAAGTTTTAAACTAGTTATCATATTTACCCAGGGCCATGAATTTCCCAAATTAAATCATTTATAAAACAAATTTTTAGAGACCTAATATTGGGCTCAAAAAACTACAAAAGGAAAAACTATAATCCTCACAACAAGGACTGCATATAAAGCCAAACACTGTACTTGAACTTGACAAGGTGTTTGGAATCACACAGCTTTTGATCCTGTAACAACTATGAAACCCAGTCTGCGCTGGAAAAAAAAAAATCAGAGGCAACTCTTACTAAAATGAAAAGCTGCAATTCCCACGTTTCCTTTCTGGTATGTCCTATGTCATGATGACAGTGATTATATCTATTCTTTGTATATTTCATAATTTATCAAGTGTTTTCAAGTACTTCATCTGAGTCAAAGCTAAAGGTTTGAGCTTCTGCAACATGTGGAACAGAATCCATTAGCAGAGTGGGAAAAGCTAGGAAGATAGAACTCCTGGAGATACAAACATGGTGAATTATCACAGAGCAACAGAACTTGTTCAACAGGCCATAAGTCTTATAACTATGTGACATGTTCATAGAGTATGAAGGGTACTGGGTTGAAATCTGTCACTAAGGACAAACCAAACATTAATACATATTAATTTACTAATTATTATTTATTATAGAATTGGATTTAAATTGACTTATTATGGAATTGTAGCACATAAACTGTGAAAATGGCAAATTGTCAGGTAAAACTAATGTGCAGATAGTTATTCAAATTGCATCAAAAAACCTTTGCTCTTGAAATCATAATGTAAACACCAATTTTGGCAAAGCAAAAACTAAAGTGACAATCATGCCGCAGAAAAATTTAATATTTCTGTGTCTGTGGAATTAAATGGCCATTCAGCAAATGGGGGAAATGTACTGTCAGTATGCCAGAGATTACCTATAACTGATGTCCAAGAACAAGAAACAATTGTTCTCTAAATCACCTTTAAAAAAAAAAAAACAAAAAACTTTTCACAATGACTTTTTTTTTTCCTCTCCCAACATAATCCAGGGATGTGGGGGTTGATACCACTGAGGCTTCGTGTGACCTGCTCTGTAGGTTTCTGTTAGTGAACACTACTCCCTCACTGAAATTTGTTTTCCTATTAAAAAAGGATGTAACAGGGAAAGGGACACCTTTACCTAATTACAAATGTAGCTTTTTATATTTAGACCAGTATGGGTGTGGCTATAAACGAGTAGGTATGGGAGTAGGATTGCTAATTGTTTTAGAGACTGAGAAAGTATGTCAAGAAAGAGGGGATAGGGAAATAGGCAGATGTTGTAAAAGAAAGAGCATGAACTTCATCATCACAAAACCCACATTCAAGTTCTAGTTCTAATTCTTACTGACTGTGAGGCCGTAGATAAGTAATTTATGCTTTCCAAACTTTAGTTCACTTATCTCCAAATTAGGATAATAAGGTTGGTAGGAGGATTCATTTTAACAGTGCAGCTAAAGTTCCTGACATCTAGGAAACATGTTACATGGTAGCAGGGAATGGCTTCCGAACCAAAAATTGAAGCCTCAAATCCAGAGAATCCTCAAACCTATTAAAAGACTCCTAACATTCATTTGTTCAATCGCTCCAAATAAAAAAATTAATTTAAAATTTAAATAAAAGCATTATGGGGGCACATGGGTGGCTCATTCGAGTGTCTGACTTCAGCTCAGGTCATGATCTCACAGTTGGTGAGTTTGAGCCTCACATCTGGCTGGCTACTGCCAGCGCAGAGCCCACTTTGAATCCTCTTTCCTCCTCTCTCTGTCACTCCCCCACTTGTGATCTCTCAAAAATAAGTAAACATTTTAAAAAACTAAATAATTTAAAAAAAAATTTTTAAAGCATTATGTACCTTCTCAGAGCCAGGCATCCTATAGAGCTATGCTGCCCTTGACTTCTGCCAGTTCACACAGTCTTATGAGCCACAGAGATACCTTAACAAATAGAAGCCATGAACTGTTTATAGGTATTTTAAGATAAGCAAATATTGGGGTTCCTGGGTGGCACAGTCGGTTAAGCAGTGACTCTTGGTTTCAGCTCAGGTCATGATCTCAGGGTCGTGGGATTGAACCCCACATCGGGTTCTGCACTGACAGAGTGGAGACTGCTTGGGATTCTCTCTCTCCCTCTCTCTCTCTCTCTGCCCCTAGTGCATGCACACTAGCTTGCTCACTCTCTCTCTCAAAATAAATAAATAAACTTAAAAAAAAAGATAAGCAAATGCCTTCTATGATATCCTTTGCACCCCTCTGTTTTGGACACAGACCGCTAATGTGTGAGATTTGAAATCTAGTCTCTGAACACGATTTCTTTTGCCCCAGAGCCGACTCCCTGTCACTGTGTGTGTAAGTAATTGCACATGGCTTAGCCAGACGCCCTGGATTCTGGGAGTTAGGGAAATTATGCATAGATCTGCCATTAACACTAATGGGGGGCTACACGCACAAATCCTCCACACACCAAGAAGAGAACAGACTCTTCTCATTCATACATAATAGATCTGTAGAAAAATTAGCATGTACGCTTTTAGGAGCTGAACTCTGAAGATGTACCTTTTATGGGAAATATGTAAATAAGGAGAGAGGATACACTGAAGGACAAGTGCTGTAATGTGCTCCCTTTCTGATGCCTGAGCACCTTGTCGATTTTGTTGCTGCATAAAGGGGGATGGGATTCGGCTGTGTGGAGATTTCCCAGCACATCTATTTTCTCAGTGTATTACCAAATTTCACCCGGTAGAGTTTACTCTGCCCAATTTGCCAGTTCCCCCTAGGGAAAGGGAGGTGGGGAGGTGCAACTGATCAGTCAGTAAGCAAGTACTAATATAAACATTTTTCACACAAGTCTTTGTTTCCTTAGAAGCTTTTGCTACCTTGCCTTATAATTTAAGCTGTCTTGGAAATGAGGAAATACGATATTCACGGTGCGGACCCTTCCAGTCAGTGGGAGTCACCCCTGAAAGCCACAGAAATCTGTCATGCTGGGTTTTTTCTAGGCAAGGGAGGAAACACCTTCCTGCATCTTTCACTTTTCTGCCTCAGCCCGTAGAGGAAGGAAATTATTTTCCCAGCTTCTCTATCAACCCATTCTTAGGTCCTCCCTACCAGGCTGATCTGACACTCGTTGGGCCACATTTCACCAGCAGACAAAATCACAACCGAGAACGGTGATTCACATCCAGAGGGATGCGGGTACTGTCTTCCTACACAGGAATACTTCTCAGGCCAGGCCAAGGCCACCCTCTTTCTGCCACAGTAGAGTCCAACATTCTCCCTGTGCTCCCAACGCAGTGCCCTGACCCCTGCTCTCTGTCCCCTTGGGGGTTGCATCCAAAGCAGGGCTGTTCTGCAGGCCCAGCCTTCCTCCTAGCTACCTCTTCTAGATTCCTGACCAGCCAGTGGTTGGCTACATGGACCTAGAGTTTGCTCTGTATGATTCATGGATGAGTAGAATAGGAATCTTTCCTGGGAGTCCAATCCTACTTACCATAGAAACCTCTCACCTGGAGGGTGGTCAAGAGAGTTGTACCAGAGGCTTTCCTTGATTTCAATAAAAGCTGCTAAACTTCCATACCTTCTGTATATAACTTCCAGAGTGTGGCCCAGAAAGAAAGAGTATTTAGGCACCAAACCTCACCCTGAATGCCTAACAGTTAAAAATGCTAATAATTGGCTCAGTCATTAAGCATCCAACTTCGGCTCAGGTCATGATCTCACCACTTGTGGGTTCGTGCCCCATGTCTGGCTCTGTGCTGACAGCTCAGAGCCTGGAGCCTGCTTTGGATTCTGTGTCTCCCCTCTGTCTCCCCCTCCCTGGCTCACACTCTGTCCCTCTCTCTCTCTCTCAAAAATGAATAAACTATTTTTAAATGCTAGTAATTACTCCAGTGCCTCATTTATTCAGTCATTCACTCATTCATCAGTGTTGGCTCACTTCCTAATTTCAGGCATGGCTAAGGCCAGAAGTACTCCCAGGAAAATGAGCAGTGCCTTCACTTTGAAGAATATACAACATATTGGAGAAGAGGAAGAATCAAAAGGAAATTTCCAGACAGTATGAAAAATATGATGATCGAGATAAGCACAGGTGATGTGATAATAAAAAGAGGTGTCAACCCAGGCTTTGAGGCTGTGTGCACCATCTTTTACTGAGCAAAACTCTTGAGACATGTTGAATAAGAAACCATAAAAACCAGAGTTAGCCATAAGGAAATAATCACAGAACATTCCAAGTATGCCTAAGTCAGGGAGGTTAACTCCTGAAACCCATTCTAGAATTGAGAAATTCTTTTGGAGAGGAGATGTTTTTATTCTTTAACATGTTACATCAAACCTAGGATATACATTAATCACAGGTTTACTTCCTTCTTTTGTAAATGCCCTTAAGGTTTTGACTACTGCCACAGTGGTCCTCGAGAAAGTCCTATCAATGGAGAGAATGAATTGAAGCAATTTGTGTGTGACCTCAAGAATTTTCTGTCAAAGGGGTGGGACATTCATTTTAACTCCAGGAGAATGCCTTTGTCAAGCAGGGAATGACCAGAAGATTCCCAGACAAGGGCTAGGCAGCCACCTGAAACTGAGGTCTTGTAAGAGGATGGTGGAAGAAAGTTCAAATGCAGTGCTTTATCTGATCCAGGACCACCGTGACTTGATTAACAGCAATAAACCCTAGCCTGTAGATCCTCCCAAAGCTTGCTCTGTAACAGGGCAGATCAAGAGGCACATAGGCAGACACACGGGTAGCTCTTCCCATTTGAAGTATAGGATTTATCAGCACCAAGACATCACCAGAATTCCCAGTCCCAACACAAGCCTCCAGACCATGCCATGCCACACTATGCTCTAAAAATTCCACTGAAATGCCCATTACCTTAAAAATAAAGTCACACATGCAGACACACAGAGCACCATCTACTCATGAGTCCAGAGACAACGAGTCTGGGCCCTATTACTGCCTTGTGAAATCACAGCCATGAAGCAACTTGGGCCACCAGCTTCGGTTCCATTGTTCTTTTAAAAATCCAATAGCTTGGGGTGCCTGGGTGCCACCGTTGGTTAAGAATCTGACTCTTGATCTCGGCTCAAGTCATGATCTTGTAGTGTTTGAGTTCGAGCCCCACATTGGGTTCTTCACTGATGGTGTGGAGTCTGCTTGGGATTCTGTCTCTCCTTCTCGCTGCCCCTTCCCTGTTTGTGTGCTCGCTCATGCACACGCTCTCTCCCCCAAAATAAATAAACTTAAAATTTTTTTAATAAAAATCCAACAGCTCAAATCTTTTATAGAATCATTATTTACATTTTCCTGAAAGTGGATGTGCAATGGGATGGATAGGAGAAAAAGACAAGAGGCAAACCTCCCAACAACGAGTGCAATTAGAATAAAACTTGAGATCTGACAACATGGAAAAACCCATCCCTCCATTAGAGAAAAAGGATTTATGTATAACCATAATAAGTTTGTCCTATCAGGTATATAGCATGGAAATTGACATTTTTGTAAGGAAATTAAGTCAGAGTCTAGAATTATATCTTTTATGTAGCTTAAAATCTCAATTAGAATGCTTTTTGCTGCTATCAATTTTTGTCCTGAATGACAGCATTTGGAAGGAGAGAGTTAAAGAAGGGGAAAAAGCTGAGAAAGATTGAACTAGCATTGCACATGCAAATGAATGCATTATAGTAGTGGGGTTTTTTTCCACTGAATAAATTTACATTTACATCAGTTAGAGCTGATGTAATTCTACAACCAATGGAACTTAAATATATACATATTTTGTCATGAAAGCCCTCACAGCTATAACCTTTTGATTAAAATCTATTGTAAAACTAAGAATAAATTTCAGTCAACCAACTTTAGATTTGACAACTTTTATTACTCATTTTACCCAGAAGTACACTTTAACTGGTATTTCAGCAGCACTCAATAGAAGAAGTCTCCCCCCGTTTTCCTGTTAATTCTCTAGATTTTGTAACAGTTCCCATAAACTGATGGAATTTTATAAACTCCCACCATAAAGAATGAATGATATAAATTGTCTGCTCTTGGCCAAGGGCACATGTATACATGAATGATACATGGCTACCATTTACGTTTTCCCACCAGACTGAAAATCGATCACAAAATTAGAGGAGTGGGAAAAATTGGTGGAGAAATAACTTCCTTCGGGTTAAACTGTCACCTGTTCCTGCTTATGTGAGTCATTGCAAAACTGGTTAACACGGTCTTAAGCATTTGGCATGGTCACTTGAGGAACGTGCAAGTAAGATTGTGTAGGAATAAGCAACAGCAGCAGGGCTAATGTTCTAAGTGATCAGCCAGGGTAAATATAATTTGTTTCCTCACGGTCATTACAAATGGCAACTTAGTGAAGCTGATATTAGGGGGCTTTGCATGGCCAGACTGTGACAAGGTTAGAAAAGTAGCCTGCCACTAAGTTATCAAATTTGGGGGAAAGATATAATTTCAAGACTAGTCTCACCACCATTTGTGGAGTGCCTGTGTGTCAGGCACTGCCCACTGAACTAGTATTTCTGCCACCAGCCTTATAAAGTAGGCATTTCAGTTTTCATTTTACAGATGACAAAAGTAAGGGGCAGAGAGGAAAAGTCCATGTCTAATCCCCACAGTTCGTAAATCGCAAAGGTAGGACAGAAGCCTGGTACCGCCCTATGAAATCACAGCCATGAAGCGACTTGGGCCACCAGTTTTGGGTTCATTAAGAATCTAATGGTTCAAACCTTTTCCAGAATCATTATTTGCATTTTTTAAAGTAGATGTGCAATGGGACGGATAGGAGAGAAAGAGACAAAAAGCAAGCCTCCAAGCAACAACTGCAATTAGGATAAAACTAGAGATCTGATAATATGGAAAAACCCACCATTCCATTAGTCAAAGAAGAAGGATTTACGTGTCTTAAGTGGTCTGTTTCTAAAGTATGCATGCATATGATACATAACACTGGTATGTATCACAACAGTTATGCTATCACCTGCCATTGTATCCTGTACTGTGTGTGTGGCGGGGGGGGGGGGGGGGGGGGGGAGCGGACGGAGGGTGCAGCGGTAGGAAGGTTTTTTTCCTACCACTTTAAGGAAATGACCACTTTCCTTAGCATAGAGCTGTTTTTACAATAGGTGACCTCAAGCAGTAAATGATGGGTGCTTAGTCCCCAAATTCCATATCCGTCTTCAACTCTTCCAACTCTAGCCCAATACTCCCTCAGTCCTAAGGTGTTCTTCCCACAATGCAGAACCAGTCACGTGAAATTTAAAAAGAAACAGATATTACCAGCAAAAATCACAGTATTACATTTTACTAGCTGTATGGGCAGGAAGAACAATGGCCAAGCTAGAGAGAATTTCCTAACAAGTCCACTGAAATCATCTTTAAACATATTCAAATTAAAATTGCATTGCTATAGACATGATGATGTTTTGGTATTTATAAGGATCTTTTGCCTTAGATGGCTAACACCTCATGATTCAACTACAAAATTAAATAAAATAACTAATGGTAGTTGTACCTAATATTTATATTATACTTTACCATCTAAAAAATGCTTCCTTACACATTGTCTCATTCATGCACGGACGAGGGTGAGATGGAAATCAGGGCATGGAACTATATAGGATATCCCAAAAGGAGAATTTACATCAGTAGTCTTCAAATTTAGTGTCAGAATTGCCTTTTCATTGAAATACAGATCCCAAGGTTCCTGTCCCCCAAATTCTTAACCTGTGGTTTTGCAGCAGGTGGGCCTAGGAATCTGCATTTGTATCAGGCACCTGATGATTCAGTTACATGAGGGTGAGGAGAAGATCCCAGGATCACACTTGAGAAACACCGGTGTGTATCACAAGCATCATGCCATCACCTGTTATTATATCCTGTACTGTGTGGGGGGGTGGGTAGAAATGGTTTTTTCCCCACTACTTTAAGGAGATGACCACGTTCCTTAGCATGGAGCTGTATTTACAATAGGTGACCTCAAGCAGTAAATGATGGGTCCATGGTTGGCTTTGTTCCCAAATTCTTCAACTCTTCAGACTCTAGCCCAATACTCCCTCAGTCCTAAGGTGGTCTAAACCCTCAGTGAGATCCCACACATTTCAAAAGGTTTTAGGGGCACCTGGGTGGCTCAATCAGTTAAGTGTCCGATTTCAGCTCAGGTCATGATCTTGCAGCTTGTGGGTTCGGGCTCCACATCAAGCATTTTGCTGACAGCTCAGAGTCTAGAGTCTGCTTCAGATTGATTGATTGATTCATTCATTCATTCATTCATTCATTCATTCGTTCTCTCTCTCCTCCTCCACCCCCACCCCCGCTAGCGCTCTCTCAAAAATAAACTTAAAAAAAAAAAAGGTTTTGCCAACAATACATATACTTGAAATACCTGGCACCACATGGCAGTCCATCCCCAGCCTCAGACCATGTGCCCAGTAGTTCAGCCAGTTACTTAAGGGCCATAGCAGTGTTTTAAGTTAGGATATGTTTTACCTCTATGTACCAGGGTCACATTAGGAATTCATCACAGGCCCCACATATATCAATCTATCTGCTGGTTCAGGATCCAGGAAGGAAACTTCAACATCAGAATCTATGTACTCAGCCCCAAGCTCCCCCAGTGGCAAGGAGGCTCCCCCCAGCACCTCAGCACACTGGCTCTTATTTTCTCTTTCATCACATCCATCTGCCTCATTGTTTTTAATGTTTATTTATTTTTGAGAGAGAGAGACAGAACACAAGCAGGGGAGAGGCAGAGAGCGAGAGGGAGACACAGAAACCAAAGCAGGCTCTAGGCTCTGAGCTGTTAGCTCAGACCACAATGAGGGGCTTGAACCCACGAACCCTGAGATCTTGACCCGAGCCAAAGTTGGATGCCTAACCGACTGAGTCACCCCAAGCTCCCCTGCCTCATTTAACCTAGTGTACTTCAAGGGCAGAGGCTGTGCCGTATTCATCCTGAAGTCCCAGTGCTAGGCACATAGGAGACGCCCAATAAATGTTTTTAATAAAAATTACATCTAGGAAATTGACAGCAAATTGGAGGGAGCAGGTGGGGAAGCAGCCCATCAAAAAGCCAGTCTCTTGAATTCCTGCACTTGTCTCTCCTTCTTTACACAAGAGGAACCTAACAGACATTTTCTCCCAGACACATTTACTCTATAAAAATCCACAGGATGGACAGAAGCATCCTTTAGGTAGGCTCTTTTTACATTAAATGGAAACTATTCTGTGTACTGTTTTTTTAAAGAAGGAAACACTGTCCCTCCCTGTCTGTGGAAAGGCTTCACTCAGACACACAGAAAGAAAGGCTGGAGGAACAAGGGCTCCTTGCTGTGTGTGCGGTGGGTGTGATTTATTGCACCTTCCTTTAACGCCTGGAAGCTGATGCAGGGGCAGCTGAGGTGACCTGATGTAGGGTCATTATTGCACCCTTGGGCAGCACGGGTGTTTTCCAGGTGCTCTGTAATCACTTATTTACTATCCCTCCAGAACCTCCAGGAAGGAAGGTCAGCATTATCTTCCTGGCTTGGGAGGAGAGGGATTTTAAGCCCAGAAGGGTAGACGGCAGGCCACGCTGAGTCAGTGCCAAACCATCTCCTCCAGCCAGGATTGCAGAATCCATTCCTTTGGGAAAGGCAGCACTTTCCATAGCCTCTGCGGACATCTGGGTGGGGAAAGGCCAGGGGACAAGCTTCTAGATGCCAATTCAGTCTGGTTATTTCAGGAGAAAAAGTGAATGGAAACTGAACTTTAGCATGTATACTCAGGGGATCCACAAACTCTTTAGTGGTGAGGAACTAAACGCAAAGCTTAAGTCATACGTAGAAGTTGTTCACAGAGTATCAAGGTTAATTACCAGGTCCAGACTGCTTGTTAGTAGCAGAGTAGCCCCTACCCAGTGGGCAGGCAGAACAGGGCCACAGTTCCCACAGGCACCCCAGCTTTTCTTAGCTGCCCTGCTTTGTGTTCTGTAAGGGAATGGGCAAGGTAGGAAGTGTGTTTACTTGGGGCAGTAGCTTCCAACACAAAGCAATGCATTCTGATTCCTCTCAGCCTCCCTCTCCCCAACACACACGTGCGTGTGCGCGCACACACACACACAGGCAGTGCAGAATTTTAACCTTCTGGATTCACTAGAGAACCAGAAGTGGGGAACCAGAACTTGGGTTTACAAGCTCAAGGAATGAGGCAGGGTTGTCTCCCACTCTGCTGGAAGACACATGGAGGGGAGGTGAAGAGATGGAGGTGAGAGAAAGCCTCAAACCTAGTGGGGATGAGCGTGGGCCTGGCAATAACCGTGAGCCTGGCCTAGGACCAGCAGCATCAGCATCACCAGGGAGCTCGTTAGAAATGCTGAATATTGACTCCCACGTTGATGTACTCGATAGACTCTCTGAGGGAAGAATCCAGGAACCTGTGTAATATTCACCCAGGTGATTCTTAAAGACTGAGAAGCCCTGGCCCTGGGGTCAGACAGCCTGCTCCATTACTCTCCAAATACGTGACCCGAGACGAGTTACGTAACCTCTCCAGGCCTCCATTCCTACCTTTGTAAATTGGGTACAATGGTAATGCCTACCTCCTGGGGTTGTTGGTTGTGAGAATTACAAGAGATAGTGTGTGTGAAGTACTTCAGTCAGGATCTGCCACACAGGAAACTGTCACTCAAGTATACAGAAAAAATACAGACTGTCCCTTCTTCAAGTCTTAAACCGCACTTCCGCCCAGGGCTCATGCTCCTGACTAGGTTAATTCTTGGCCCAAGGTCAACTCTAACTGGCAACAAACTCTTGGATCCTGCCTATGCCATTCATGACCCATTCATTCATTTATGGATCACAGACATTATTCTTTAGTCCTCCACTAAAACCCCTGCCCCTTCAACAGCTATAGATTCTGCCAGTCTTGGCTTGGTGTATCTTCCCAAGAAAAGAAAGACTTTCAGAGAAATGCCCATAAAATCTAGAGGTGCTTGTGGAAATAGTGGGCTTGACCTCACTTCTAATCTTAGGTTTGCTATTTAATACATGTTTGTTGAGTAAATGAGTATCATAAGACTTGGAAAATACAGCCACAGGGTATGATGACAAGAGGCTGGCATGGGTTTCTTCTCTCAGTTTATTGCAGAATTTATTTATGGTTCATTGATCCATTTAGAGATACCAGGGCAGCTTGGTTTATTATGGCATCTTGCCAGTTTTGCATGCATGCTACACAAGCTCCTTTCCAGATAGAAATGATATTTGTAGTGCAAATTAAAAAAAAAAAACAAAAACCTTTAATTCATCCCTAAGAAATGTGTTACAGAAAAACAAAGAAAAGTTAATAAGCCATAGATTCATTTGGTGTATTGTTAAGCAAAGTGAAAGTCAAATCTTAAGACTAATGAGACTGATAAACATAAATGTTGATGGTGTGTGTGTGTGTGTGTGTGTGTGTGTGTGTGTGTGTGTGTGTATAAACAAAGGAAGGAAGCCAGGAGGGAAAAAATAGATTCCAGTGATACAGGGGGAGAAAAAACAAACATAGATATGTAGTGATGTGCAAGGAAAGATCTGAGAACTTTTTTCCTTTCTCCAATCCTGCCGAGACCAAGGGGTGCTCTACACTGAAGCTTCTCAAACTATCCATGGCGAAAGACAATTTTTGTTCAAACTTTGGTTTTGTTTTTTCATTTCCTATCACGGAATGTTCTAAATTTGATAAAATTAATTGTTTTGAAAATTATATAACATAAAAGCACACAAAATACAAGGCACTCTCCTTGCAGACAGATCAGCCCCCAAGATTGCCCTTACATCAAGGGAGAAAACTAGACACCATATAAGAACCCGCTTCTAAAATTCTAGGGGCACGTGCATGGCTCAGGTGGTTCAGTGTCTGACTTCAGCTCAGGTCATGATCTCACGGTTCATGAGTTCGAGCTCTGCATCAGGGTTTGTGAGTTCAGGCCCCACGTCAGGCTCACTGCTGTCATCACACAGCCTGCTCTGAATCCTTTCTCTGCCCCTCCTCACACTCTGTCTCTCAAAAACAAATAAAACTGTAATAAATTAATTAATTAAAAAATTTCTAAGACTGTCAAGTGAGCAAAGGATAGGACATGGTTGCCCAAAGTTGTGGGTGACATTGGTAGCAGAAATAGATTAGCTCCCCAGCCCCCTTGGCCCTGGCAGGCAATCGCGCATTCTGGAAATAGCCTGTTGGTTTCACTAATGAAGGTTCATGCGAAAACACTCGAAGCAGCTCAGCAGAGGCCTAACCCAGGCAGGAACTACAAGCAAACCTCCTACCTCCTCCCACTTTCCTTTTTTTCTGGTTGAACATGTTATAAAGAGTCACGTATGCCCAGTGGAGATGGACATGTGACAAGGCTTAGTATGCATATTTGTTATTTATTTTCTCTTTTAATTATAGTTATTTCTTTAATCTTGTGCAAACAGTGCTTGCAAGAAGTAAAGACTGAGGATCCAGACTTGCTGTAAAATGTGAATTCCTAAGTGTGGCAAGGGCACGCTTATGGGAAGAGAATGCCTGGGCCCTTCTTGGTGGCAACACCAATAGAAGGGGGACTTCGACACCATTTTGACTCCAGAATTTTTTTTAAGTTTATTTATTTACTTTGAGAGAGAGAGAGAGAGAGCTTGCGTGCACAAGCTGGAAAGGGAGAGAGCCCGTTCTGGGACTGGAGCTCACAAACGGTGAGATCATGACCTGAGCCAAGATCAAGAATCCAACGCTTAACTGACTGAGCCATCCAGGCACCCCAATTCCAAAATTATTGACATTGTTTATGCACCGATTTGGGTCAGGCTGGGGTTCTGCGGGGGGAGGAAAGTACCCAATGCTCTCTAATTGTTAATGAGAAATCTTTGTTCCCCACAATGCCCTGGCCTTTCTTCTCCCTGCCATGTGCACTACTGCTCATTCACTTCCATCTCTGCTTCCACCCTTTCAACCGTATCATTCTGTTCCTCAGGTAGGTACTGCCCACTGCCTCTGCCCACGACACTCCATTTCTGCCCTTCCTTTGGGGACTTGTGTCTCTACGACCCGGGGCTTTTTGGCCACAGGCATTTCTTCTCCCAAATATGTCCCTTAAAAAGTATAACCTGTGAATAGGAAGTATATAATATGGTAGTAGTAATAATAATGTGGTATCTTATGAGAAGCCTCCCTGATTCAATCAGGTACCTCAGACTCCACAGAAAAGTATGCCCTTCTCAGAGCCTACAGAGGTATGAATATATTTACCAAACTGTCCTCGCTTGCTTTAAACATGAACTTCATTCATTAGCTTGACCTTTGTTGGCTACAACAATCCTGTCTAATCCCTTCACCTAGTGCATGATTCGTTCTCACTGAGCTTGGAGTTTGAAATGCTTTCTGGTTGGGTTGTTGTAACTGCTGCTCAGCTATCAGTGCTCATGGCAGGGCCCTCAGGGAGCATCTTCTCTCCTCTTCCACGTCAGAGAAACAGGTTCAAGCCCTGGGTCTGCCATTTAGCAGCTACACACTTTGGGCGGGCTATTCAGAGTCATAAGACTTAGTTGACTCATCTATCTTATGGAAATAATGATAGCACCTACCCTCAGAGGGGTATTTTTTTTTAACTTTTATTTTTGAGACAGAGAAAGCACTGCCAGCAGGGGAAGGGCAGAAAGAGAGAATGAGAGAGAGAGAGAGACTCAAGCAGGCTCCATACCCAGCATAGAGTCCAATGTGGGGCTCGATCCCATGACCTGAGCCAGAATCAAGAGTCACATGCTCAACCAACTGAGCCACTCAACCCATCTCCCGCCCCAGAAAGTTGTTTTAAGGACTAAATGAGACAATGTATATAAAGCAGTTAGTACAGTTCCTGGGACATAGTAGACACTAAATAAAAGCTATTATTTTCATCTGTCCTGGTGGACAGGATCTAGTCCATGTCCTTTAATGGGTAACAAGCAACATTTAACAAAATTGAGCTTAAGGATAAAGCATAAATGAATAATACAGTTAGATCCTATAAGCCTGCTCATTCATTCAGCTTATGTTTATTCAGGGCCCTCTAAGTGCTGGTAACTCCATTAGGTTAGGAGGGCAGAATCCTCTAATAAGGAGCTGAGGACAGAGTAGAAGAAACAGACCCATAAAAACAAAGTAACAGGGGTGCCTGGGTGGCTCCGTTGGTTGGGCGACCGACTTCAGCTCAGGTCATGATCTCACGGTTCGTGAGTTCAAGCCCCGCATCAGGCTCTGTGCTGACAGCTCAGCTTGGAGCCTGGAGCCTGTGTCAGATTCTGTGTCTCCCTCTCTCTCTACCCCTCCCCTGCTCCCTCTATGTCTGTCTCTCAATAATGAATAAACATTAAAAAAAAAAAGTAACAATTCTTGTACCTTTTTCCTTAGCTAAACAAAGATCTGAGGGTACGCACTCATGCAGTATCCTTGAGAAACCAGATTTCCTGTAAAAACCTACCCCAAAGTAATGGTCCCCTCAGCTCTAGCTTGTATTTGAGGCAGCTTTGAGTATAGATGCAGGAAGGGTGAAGAAGGGGGCGTGGCTTCCTTTGGGACCTGGTGGAAAAAGGCACCCCAGACCCAAAAGGGCCAGGGCACATCTGTCAGGGATAGTTGCTCTGGCAGAGGCACCCACTAACATCAGAAAGGCAACCAGCAAAAGCAAGCCAACCCTCCCCCACTCTTTAACTTCTCAAGGCATCATTCCACAGGGCACACACAGCTGCGGCAGGGGCCCCGCCACCGCTTTCCTTCCCGCTATTGTTTATAAAACGGAAGACAGAAAAAGCAGCCCTGGTCTGAGATTAATCTTCTCCTCCGTCCAAAGAACTGGAGCATCTCCACCATCTCTGAGCCAAACGTTGTGCATATTCTCTTGAACAAAGAGCATCTGTGACCAGCTGACTTACACACTACCAGTACAGGAAAAAGGAGTCTGTGTCACCGCCGCAGCGGGGGCTGTTTTCTCCCTTTTTCCCTTTCCTTTCCTTTGTTTTGGGGGATTTCTTTAAATGCCTTTTTTCAAGGCAGAAGAGGCTCTCCTTTAGAGAACATTTCGTGGTTCGAGGGAGGGTTAAATAAACAAATGATAACAACACCAATCAACCCTCTTTGCTTACAGCCTGCAGAGTCCATCTGCCTCCTGGCTGTGGAGCTACCCACCAGCAAAGGCAAACTAATTAGACACAGACAAACACTTAGGCGATCACACCTTGTGAATGTAAGCGTCTTCCTGTCATTTGGCAAGTCTCTCGGCCGCCTCTGAGCGTGAGACAACAAATCCCCTGCAAACAAGTTCCTCGCTCTCCCGTTAGTGAGACCTAACGGATCACAATGGCTGGAGGTGAAAGGTGGCAGTCCCGTCAGGTAATGACATCTCTCCAACAGCCCATATTAAAACAGCGGCACTTGTTTAGACTAGCCTATTTGCACCTACCTACAGAGGGCCTTTTTAATGTAATTATTAGCCTCTGCCGCCCTGCTTAGGATCTGAAAATATCGTTCATTTTCATCTTGCTTCAGCTACCGCTGCTACCTCCTACTCACTCAGTCACCTCGTCTTCCCACAACCAAGTGCAGAAACAGGCACAAGCTAGAAGAGCTGAATTAACAAGAACAAGCTGGCAGGTGAGCTATGTGACAAAAAAGAAGAAGGGGGGGAAAAAACCTAAGAGATTTGACAATATATTCTAATCACTACCTGTCTGTAGAAATCTCGAAAAAAAAAATTAAATGGCTTTTCTTAGACCAAAAAGTTATCACAATCACTGACCAAACTCAAAGATATAAAAGCAAAGAGGTTGGAATGTAATAATAGTGTATGGCCAATAAAGCAACTGTATGTTGCTTTAAAAAAAAAAAATAGAAGGAGGCTGGAATCTATTGACAGGCTGACTCAGGAGTTCTGATAACTGCTCATCATAGCGCAGAATTTGGCCTTTGACATTTTAAGTAGCTGGAAGGGATGGTCCCACCTGACCTCACTCTGTATTATACAAACAAATGCATCACCATGTAAAAGTTTGGCTGATACATTATAGACCTGTAGGTCAAAGACCAGAATTTATAAGTCCCCCGAAAGGTTTCCATCTCTGCTTATAAGCATCCAGGTCATATTCGGGCAGAGCGGTGAGGCGCTTCATCAGCCCACTATTAATTGTTAAATATCTGCAGATGCTGGGGGCTGTGCCCACTTAAAAATGATGCAGTTGACTTTCTGTCGAGATGGTTTTCAGTCTTGTTCCTCAAACCTTATCAGTGCCCTAGTTACGCCATAGATTATGGCAGTGGCTCGTGAATGGTTATAAGCAGGGATGATTTTTTTTTAAAGACAACTAGCTTAGACTGATATTAAGGAGAGACTTGTGTACGAAGGAATGCACATCTTCCTGTTTTCTTTGTACATTTTTCCCTCTGTCTCTTCACCTCCTCTTCTTCCCCACCACCCCCTGGAGAAAGAGGCAGATTTTAAAGGAGTCAGTTTCCAGCAGAGTCATCGAGGGACACAGCAGCTCCAGAGATAGAGAACAATCTGGGATAAACCTCCAGGGAAGGGGAAAAAGAAAAAAAAAAGACCACCTGTAAGGACAGTGGCTAGCAAAGAGCGTTTATTCCCTATTTGTCGACCTGCCTTCTGTGCAAGGTGCTGTGTGGGCAACTGAGGCAAGAGGGAAAATGGGAAATGGTCCCTGGCTCAGTGGACTGGGGAAGACAGGACTAACAATAGTTAAGTAATTAGTCCTCTTAGTTAAGAGGATCCCATCCTTAACTTTCTGACTCGACATGAGATGCCTAGCAGCACACTGAGCACACTGTCAGCACAAGATTCAGAATTGCCACGAGAGAGTGCTGCTCAAAAGTGAAAATGAGAGCAAAAATTCAAATTCAAAACAGCAAATGAGAGGAGGTTAGAGGGAAATGACATTGCTTCTTCCAATAAAGGACACCATTTTAACAAAAGCACTTCAAGAGGAAAATTTTTAAAAAAAATAAGTACTGCTTATATTTGCTCCACTCTCTCTGGCTCTCTCTTCAAAGCAGAGGACAGGGGACTTCTGTATCAAGATGGTGGCATAAAGTTGTGCTGGCATTGCCTACCTGGCCTTCAACCTGTGATAAAAACAATCCAGATTAACAGAAATACAAAAACTGGTAACAGCCCAGAAGCTAAACATGACAGGTAATCATAGGCCATCGTCAAGGGGAAGGTCCCACCAACTGCAAATGTAAATGAGGATAGGTTGAAAAACACGTTCTTAAAATATACACACACTATCTTCTGAAACCAAGCAACATGGAGAAAAATGATAAAAAAGGACTTTGATCCCAGTCTCAGAACACACCCCAAGGTACAAGGTCTGCTTGCCAAGAGAGAAGGTGGTCACCCCTCAGCAACACTGGAATGAATGGTCTTCTGAGCTTCCAGAATACTGCTGCCCAGAATAGCTCCTGCCTCTGCACAACCATTCAGAAGGTAGCTATGCAGGGGCTCGGGGGGTAAATGGCAGTAACTGCATCTTGGGATATCGAGTCATCTGCAGAAGATGCATTATAAACAGGGGAGGATTCAGGGACAGCTGTGGAGCAGGCCTCTGGAAGACCATGGCCTCTGGAATGTACCAAGTCATAGGAACCCTGCAGCCCCCTCCTCACTTTCCAGCATCCTCAAAGATTGCACAGAGATAAACAGAGAGAGATTTTAAGGCAGTAGAAATAAGCCCTCCTAGTGACAGAATGTACCCGAGTCGCTTGAACTATTCATTGGAAAAGCCATCACAGGGTCAGAGACCACAAGCCATTAAGACCCAAAAATTTCAAGAAAACTCAGATTGGAAGAAGAGATGTCCAGCTGTTGGAACTTCCAAGAAGAAGTTCTCCAACACTCGAAATGAGTGGCCAAGGCCAGGGAGGTGACAGCAACACAGAGACAGCATTCTAGAGACCGAGAAAGCTTCAGCCTCTTTGCATTCATTAATTAGTCTGAGGAAGCCACCGTCCTACCCTACCCAGAGGTTCAGGCTGCTGCCCTAACTTCACCTGGCCTTTGCAAGCCTCAGACAATCAACGAAAGGGCGATCTGGCCTCAGGGACCTTTCAGAACAAGTTACAAGGACTTCTCAGGTCAATTTCAGCCAGCTCTTTGTCCATATTATCTAACTCTGAATTTATAGCTCTGACTAGAGACACAGCTAGAGCATATGACGAGGGAAGAAAGTAAAATCATGTTCACTGCATATTGCTTCAGAAAGTAGGGTGGCACAATATCTTTTAGAAATACTTCCATCAAAAAGCCACCTAAAAATGTCAACGCCTAAGCAGAGCTTATGAACCCAAATGCCTTTGTGGACCAGGCATAGGACTTAGCTATGTGAATCAGGAGGGCTTGCCATCATAGGGAGCGGTATGAGCCAGCCAAAGTCTCCAGGTACATCCACAGCCCAATTTGGCTGTTTTTCCTACCAGTTTCTGTCCCACAGCTTAAAGACTTAACCTTAACTGCCTCTAAATGCAGGTATTTGAAATAATACATTCCCAGAAGGCTCTGTAATGCTAAAGTTTGGCCAAACTCTGATTATAAAAGATGCTCTAGGATCAGATGCCGGGGTACACCTTGTATTTTTAACCTTTCCCTTCTGAGTGAGAGCAGTAGGAAATACCAGTGGCAACTGCGTGACCCAATGGACAATGTGATTTCGGCAGGAAAAGGGGGTCTCAACTGGGGAGTAAGATGGAATTATGCAGTATCCAGGGCTCCATATGGCCCCTCAGTCAGGGGTACCATTAGAGTACATCAAATGCATTACCTTCTCTCAAAGAGCTGGCTGGCGGCCTTCTCATTCCATCTGACCACCTGTCCCCCTTTCCTTCTCTGTCACAGACTCCTTCCTCTCTTCATACTGCACCAGTACCGGCAAGCTCGGCTCTTACCAGTCACAGCAGAGGTGGGGGAGGTGTTGAGATATCAAGGGACTATCAGCTTGATCAAGGCCTGACATCTCTCAACTCTCCTTAGATTGGAGAGAAGTCAGCTGTCCCTCTGGGAGGGAGTTCGAGAAGGTCCCTGGTTCAGAATCCAAAAGTCAGTAAGGAGTGTTCATTCTTTAAAGAACCATGAAGCTGTGCAAAGATGGGAGAAGCCAGGCCCATAAACGTGTGGCCAGGGTTTCTGGATTCCCCAGGCTCTTTGGAACTGTTTGCAATGCAAGGCAGGGTGCTCTGCACTTGGCTCATGTCCAGACAGAAATATTTTACATATGCTTGTGAACCTGTGTTTGGAAAACAGAAAAATCCTTTTGTTAAAACAGGGTGACTCAGGAATAAGAAATTGAGTATGGACAAGAAAAACACAACACAACAAAACAAAACAAAAACCCTCCATCTAGCTCTGCCTAGAATCAGGGATAATTTTTGGAACGGCTTTCTGCAATACTTTCCTGAATGTCCAAACTGAAGACCGTCATATTCTGCTTTTATATCCTGACCCCTCCCTCATTTCTATTCACTATTTTTTCCCAGTGGAGCTCTTTGAATAAACCTGTCACTCCTTGAGGCTGCCTGTCCCCAGCAGCACTGGGCGATGCCAGCCTTCATGCCTGCGGACAAACAAGGCCGAGCTCTTCATCGTATTTAACACTCAGGATTGCTGATTCCTACCGACTTGCAATTGAAGAATGGAACTACTTCGTCTCTGAGAGAGCTCAGTATAGGGTGAAGACAAATTCTAACCATAATTACCTTTAAGCTTTTTAAAAAATCTACTTCCTATTAAACGTGCTTAGCACAGTTCTAGACCCATGAAGTAAGTCATCAACAAATACAGTTGATTGGTTAATTGACCGAGCCTCTTCTGCCAGCCCATGTCCAGAAAGACTCCCCATGGTTCTCCTTAAAGGCTTTGCTGTTGCTCAAGAACACCCTGCCTCAGAAACCCCTGCTTTAAGGTGAAATCACACAGAGAAGAAGAAACATCTGCACAGCAAGGAGCCAACGGAAAGCATGACTTGAAAATGGCCAGAGGCAATGGAAAACCCAATTTCACTTTTATTCAGTAACTTCACTTTTTTAAAGATGAGCCATTGATGTGGAAAGAGAACTTCAACTTACTCTAAATTCTTACTCTAAATTCTCCTGGCTGGGGGAGATCGGAGACCTCCCTAATTTGAGTTTCACATTCCACGGTCTGCGACCTCCATTGCCAGCTATTTTTTGTCACTCATTAAGGGGTGTGGTCAGTGATACTCTGAAACCTTTCTGTTTCCCAAACTCCTGTGGTCACTTAGGAATTGAGGCATCTTCCTGTATTTTACGGTGGCAATGGGGAAAATGGAAAAGTAACCACTTACGAGACATGGTCAGGGCTGACATATTTGACTTTAGGTATTTACATTTTATTTTCAGTTGGAATGTCTGCTCTGGTCTCTCTGCCATCTATAGCATCTCAAAATATGGACATCTTAACCATCTTCCCAGACCCTTCTCAATGCAGCCCCCTCCACAGAATCCTGATTCTGGGCACCAGATGTGACTTCTTCCAGCAACTGTGGTGTCAGGCTGCCTAGGATCCAATGCTGGCCCTGCACATTCTTGACTGTGGGACCCTGGGAAGGGAATTTGAACTCCCTGTGTCCAAATGCCTCATCCGTAAAATGGGGAGAATAATGCAACCTACCTCAAAGAGCTGTGAGACTCAAATAATGCAAACTGTGAAAAATGCTTAGCACAGTATCTGGTGTGTGTAAATACTTGACTGAAGCTAAGTGCTATGATCAGCTATTAACTATGAAGTCTAAAAGAACTTTTATTCCTCTAGAAGATCTTGCCTTACTTCCTTATATGTATGGTATCTTGCTCATCTCCTTCCTCTCACTGTCCTTACTTGTTTAGAGTGAGCTCTCATCTCCCCCAGACAGCAGGGTTTTAGAAGAGCTGAGGGCAAGTTGAAGGTCCATCTTAGAGGAGTAAGTTGCTTGGAGCAGACACAGCGTCCAGATCTCTGTGGCTGGTTCACGTATGTGTAAAACAAATACATACTGAAATTAAACACACGAAGCTTACACAATGCCTAGCATATGCTAAGCTCTGGAAATATACATGTTGACTTTTTGCTGACATAATCTTATACTAAGAGGAAGAGCCCAAGTATCTCTGCATCAGTATGTAAAGTACATATCGTTGAAAGCATCCACATACAACTCAGACACAAGGCAGAACACAAAGTCAAATTTTGCCCTCTGGTAACCTGACAAGGCTGAAAAACTCTGACAGCACACAAAAACTTTTCCCAACATGCAGAGCTGTCATCGGCACATCCCCACCTTCCCAGCAACATACCAATGCTGTGGCGGATGCCAGAAACATCAGCGACCGGAGCAAGGACAGTGCCCTGCCCGTAGTTAGTAGTTACTATATTTATTCTCACTCTGATCTGCTGTCAGCTCATTCCCTTCAGCTCTATGGTTATATTGCGAGAGAAGATTGCAAATCCTCATCATTCGGCTTGCAATATCTATTTTCAAAATGTTCTCTTGTGAATGCCAGGTAAACCTAACAGTTTTCTTTCTTTAATGTTCCTGGGCACTCTCTGTAGTCAGAATAAATCTTTCCTACATCCCTCTGTGCTTTATTAGAGTTCTCCCCCGGAGAACGCCTTTTGCCGTCCCTCCTTCCTGACGCTCCCACTCTGGCACTTGGTCGTTTTAAGCTGCTCTGTCATTCTCCAAAGCGACAAATCTGGGCTCCTCTGTGTCAACATCCAGAAAGCTCTTTGGAATGTGATTCGTGTATCTGCCAGGTCCTGATAGGAAGGAGAAGACCCGTTCAGATGGAATTCTGAAGAAATGTAAGGAAAGACTATTCACAGAGTGGGGTCAGGGAAGAAACACTGGGAAGCCATTGCCACCATGGGCCTGAAGAAGCAAGAGAAGAAAATAATGTTGCTGGAGACTGGAGAGAGCTGGAGCCATACAGGAGGGGCCAGCCCTCAGAGCCCTACTCTGGGAGGTCATAGCTCTACCAGGCAGGAAGGGAGAGAGGGTGTCGCAGCCAAGGGGTCAACTGCTTGGAGCCCACTGCAGCAAATCAAAAGACAGAGAATGAATCTCACAGGTGAGATGAGGAAGGGAAGCAGAGAACATGCAGCACAATGTACGTAAAGGTTCGGGTATCCAAACCTGTAAATGACATTGCACCCCGTCACGCTGCCCACCATGTAAAAGTCCATCCACACAACACACCTTCCAAGGAGCTTCCCACTTGTCCGACTCTCACTGGCAGTGAGAAAGCCACTGCTTCTCACTAAAGAAGGAAAATAGCATAACCTTACCTGTGATTGTGATTCTCTTAGATGTTCCAAAGATTTGTGGGACACCACTTTCTTCTGGTTGCAGAAATACATTAAGGAAGAAACATTTCTCTTTTCCAGTAATTATACCTGAAATTAAAAACAGCCATCAGTGAGGTATCCACAGAGTATACTTCTTTTTCTTTAAGTGGGAAGTGTTGTGTATTTCAATTCTAGTGGTAATGCAGTGGTCTCAACCTGGATGCCTGTCAGCATTACCTTCAGAACTTGTATCTGGTACAGAATCCCATGACCTGGCCCAGAGATTCTTTACTGAGAATCATTAATTTAAAACTCTGGATGTATGATTAGGAAGCTCTAGACAGAGTTTTTATCCAGGCCTCTTTGATCTATCAATACACTTTAACATGTTAGGCTTTTTAAAGCTCCCCCATGTTAGTCTCAAGACAATTTACTATTTGGAAATGCATATCCAAGGGAAATAGAAATTAACTTTCACGTTAACTTTCACATAATGTCATGCTCTTAAAAAGAAATGAATCTAATTCAGAAACGAGGCTTTTCACATGCAGAATTAAAACTAGTTTGTGACTTAAGGATGGGTTATGTCATTTCTGAAAATTACAATGAACAAACTCAACATTGCTGATATAGTTTTCCAAACCCCGCTCAAATCCTCCCAGAGAAGGACATTGTATGTGCCAGCACATTGTATGTGAAAAGGCACAAAGTTTTTATTCCTCAATATCTCCAATAGGTAATTTTGCCATCCACCTTTATTTTCTTATTTATTGGCTTGTTTACTTTAGCACATTTTATCTTCTGGATTTTTTAAAAACACTCATTTGTGTACATGTATGTTGTGAACATTTTGAGGTCAGAGATTGTGTCTTGTTCATTTTTACATCATCGCCCACAGTGCTAGTCCATTGTAGGTGTTTACTGTATGTCTGTTGAATTAATACATTAATTTAAAAACAAGCGTATTTCTTTGTGGAAAAAAATGTACCTGGTACTAACAGTGCATTTCACTGACATATACCTTTCCCTGTCATACTCACCTACGGTGACATTCTCAAACCTTCCACGCCAGGTACAAAGAAGAAAATCTAGATCTCAGACCCAAATACATTATGTCCAACTTGAACACTAAAGGCACTCAGTGGGTTTCTTATCTAGAACTTCAGAAAACATTCTGTTTCAGACAAATGTTTCTATCTATCCAGTGGACTTTCTTGATTTTAGTATGAGCTCTTTGATTTTCTGTTATTACTCAACCCCTCTACCGGTCTGTTGTGATGAATAACAGGTATCCCTCATTTATTTTTACTCTAAGTCGTTTTAAATGAAAGTCTAAAAGCCACCTACAGAATGAAAGATATCATTTAAAAATAAATAACGACAGATAATATTTGGTAGCCAGGGACTTCAAGAAAAGATGTGTCTGGAAATGTCACCCTTGAAATCATGCACATAATGAACAAGGGCCGGAACTGATGAATTTTAATGCAACTAGGCAAAGACCCAAGGCCTGTCACACCAGCTGGTCATTCTTGCTTTAGCCATTAAAAGTGGCCTTTTTTGTGGCTAACAACAGAAATGTCGGTCAATCAGGCACAGCTGTAGGTCTGGGCTTGGAGCCCACTCTCAGCTCTGCCCCCTCCCTCCCCTTCCCCCAGGCTAGGGTGGAATGAAAGGGTTGAGATTGGCTGTAGGCACGGAGAAAGGGAAAACCAAGATGCTGAAATCCAGATGAAAGATTGATTGCTGCAGCATCTCAGGCCTTAGCCCATTAGGTAAAGTTTAACCCCTGCAAAGCAGGTCACTTGGCAAAAATGGACGGAAAATACAAACTTCAGGTTGAAAGACGGGGAGGAGGCAAGGGGGAAGGCTCCACTGCATATGGTGTTCCATTAATAGGTATCACACTCCATAATGGGAACATTTTTATACAAATGTGTTCTTTGGAATCCAGCCAAGAGCAGGGCACCCTAGTGAAATCACAATGCACAGCTAATGAGCTATTTTTGGTGAATTTGGCACTAGAGACTAATAGAACCAATTTGTCCCCAAAATGTTAAATCATTTAGCGCTTCTTTGGAGGTGCTAAGTGCATCTAGAACTTTTCAGGACTGTCGATAAAAATTAGAGACTACTCAAAAGCCTTCGGTCTTGGCTTGCAAGCCTTTATCCTTGGATTAGAGGGCTGCCGGGCACCTGAGGAGACTCAAGCACAGCCTGCTAGCTGCAGGAAGCAAGTGGTCGGGCAGAGCGGCAAATGCGCTACCCTGACTAATGAGAGACTAAAGAGATACTGACCGTTCTTTACCAGCCATGCTGTCAACCCATGGCTCTGCTGTAATCAGGCAGACGGGATCATCTCCTCCCCACGCTCCGCAGCCCACTAATTCTCTGTCGTGTCACTGCCATTCGCCCAAGCCCATAATCTTGGGACTTTGCCTCCTCCCTCACACTTGCCATTTCCCCTTGTACTTTCCTCCGTTCCTCTACACCACCCCTCAGCCTGACACCCCTGGATTTCTGAAACTGTCTGCCTGAACTCCCTTCCACCAGCCTCCCTCACTTCCAACTATCCTGCATATTGATGGAAGATGAATCTTCATTAACTAACGCTCTCAAAAAGTTACTCGCCTATTTGGAAACTTTCAATGGCTCCCCGGTACCCACCACATCAAATTTGAACTCGGCTGTCTGACTGTCACAGCCTTTTATAAGATGACCCTATTCGACCAAGATAGCCTTATTTTCCATGAGCTGTCTTAGCCTGCCTGGCTCAGGAGAATCATTAACCATCGTTGAATAAATAAATCCCTGCTACTGCTCACCCTGGAGCCCACTACAAAGAGTGAGCAAGTTACACAGAGCTGCCAGTGTGAGGAACAGTAAAATCTAAAAGTAAAGCCTGCAATTTAAAGCATCTGCCCTTGTGAATTACATTTTAGAGGTTAAAAAATGGTATTTGTTTTCTTGGTCTGTGACCAGCTCACCCTGTTCCCACAAAAAAAGTCTCCCTCCCCATGAATCTAACTTCAGGCAAATCTATCAAACTATTTTTTTATGCTGCAGTAACAAATAAAAGCAATTTTATTGAGATGGCTGCTTGCCCAATATGTCTTCCGCCCTCATCAGACTGGCTGTTCCATGAACACCTGCATTCATGCTGCCCCTGTGCCTTCACATCTGCTTTGCTCTTCTTGGGACACTCTTCCTCTCCACTCCATCCATCCAAGTCCCATTCTGTAAGACTCAGCCCGAGCTCCACCTCTCTAAATTTGGCTGTCATAAATACCCTGGTCCTCCAGGACTTTATTCTTGAAAACTGTATGTACAATACTACTTACTATTAAAGGTTAATATTCTCTCTAGTACTGATTGCTGATTACCTCATGGGAGTCATTCTTGCTCCTCACAAAGTCAAAATTTAAATGTTTCTTTTTATTTTTGAGAGGGGGAGGGGCAGAGAAAGAGGGAGACAGAGGATCCAAAGCAGGCTGTACATTCAGAGTGATGAGCCCGACATGGGGCTCGAACTCACGAACTGTGAGATCATGACCTGAGCCGAAGTCAGACACTTAACCAACTGAGCCATCCAGGCACCCCCAGAAGAATCATAATTTAAACTCAAGTTTCCACATAGTGCTATAATTGTAGTAGGTGCCAAATAAATACCTTTGGTTGGCTAACCTATTCATGCTTTAATTCTATCCTTACAATGCCTAAGATGGTGCTGAGCATATAATGGGGGCTCAAAAACTCTAGTTAATCAATAATTAGACATTTTCATGGAGCATCTTTTAGTCCACTCATCAAGTTGGAACATTCTCTAACAGTATGGCCAATGTACCAGAGAAGACTAACCATCCTTGCAAAATTTGTGTGCCTCCTTCCATTATACAAAGTTGTCACTGAGAAGCAACTGCCCAGTCAGGCACATTTCCCAGCCTCCTTACATCTAAGTAAAGCCATATATAACTAGTGTTCACCAACGAAACATAAGACAAAGTCATTTCTGGGCCAAAGTGGCCAAGAAGTAGATCTGTCTTATCCACCCTGTCTCCTCCCAGGTGCCACCTGGATGCAGATCCCTTGAGTATTCACAGGATGTTGGAGACTGGTGTTGGAAAGACCCAGGTCCCTGAATCACTAACCACATAGAAGAAACTTCCTGCCAATTGCGTTGGACTGTTACTTCAGGAGAAAGAGACTTTTATTGTGTTTAGCTACTGCAAATCTGGGCTTTGTTACAGCTAACTAATCCAATTACCTACCTCTGGATGAGTGGAAATGCCACTGAGGAGAAGAGTGGTTCAAGATGAGAAGCGGTTAACCTCTCACGCATCAATACATGATGAACTATCAGGCTGAGAACTAATTGGCTTCCAGAGTGTGCCTCTGTACATTTACTGAGGAATTCAGGCATGTTCCACCAGTCCTAACAAAAGTATTTTATTGTACATTCCAGTGCGCTCAGACCTCTGGTTATAACTATTACCTGAAGTTGCCTAGGTCTCCTATCTCCAGCCCAAACCACTTTTCTGAACTAAAGAACTGTGTTGCTGCTAGGTGTTTCCAGCTGGGTGTTCCACAGGACCCTTCAACTTGAGGTCTCTAACACTGATCCTCATTGTCCTCTCACACTCAACTCTGCCATGTTATCCCTCCACCTGGACTTCCTATTTAAGTTAGTGGCACCACCCCCTAACCAAACCCTGCCTATTCTTCCCCTTCTCAATATCTCTCATATCCTGCCCTCTTGTCTTCTCTCACTGCCACTGCTGGTTTAAGGTTCTAATTATCTCTAACCTGAATGATAACCGTAGCCTCCTAACTGTTCTCAAAACCAGTGGTACCTATCTTTTGCAGGGATCACCTGGGGGCCTTGTAAAAAAAATGCTGATTCATGAGATCCAGTCCCCAGTTTCCAATTAGTGGGTCTGGGCGAAGCCTGGCAAGGCAATTCTGGAATGGGTGATCAATAGAATATACTCTTATACTCCTTTTTCACTCTAGTATCTACCCTGCCACCAAAATTATTTTTTCCACCACACAAATCTGATTTTGTTCACTGATAAAAATTCTTCAAAGGCTATACAGTAAAGTCCTTTTGTGAGTTGGTTTCTGCCTACTCATCAGTCTTATTATCCTCCGTTCTCCACCTGACCATTGATTCTCCAGTAATTTTGTTCAACCACCTCCCTCTACCTTTGTATGTTCTCTTCCCTTTACCTGTTACCCCTCCCCAACATACCGCTTGGAGAACTCCTACTCCTCACTCAAGTCTCAGCTCTGACAGTAACTCCTCTGGACAATGGGCTTGACTCCCACAAATAAACATGGATCTTTCTACTCCTTCTACCTACCTCTGCCATAGCAATAATATGTGGGGATCATTGTATGTGCATCCATCTTCCCACTAGCCTATAAACTTCTCCAGGACAGGGACCATATCTTTGTATCTGTGTGTTCACAATACTCAAACACTTGCTCAGTGAAATAATAAATTATCATAGACCTAAATATAAAAGCCAGACTATACTATAAAACTTTTGGAAGAACACATAGGAGAAAATCTTCATGACCTTGGATTGGGTAAAGAGTCCTCAGACATGACAACAAAAGCATGATCCATAAAAGAAGAAATTAGTAAATTGGTCTTCACTAAAATCAAAAAGCTTTGGGATTCTTAAAATACCATTATGAAAATGGAAAGACAAGCCACAGACCAGATGAAAATATTTGCAAATTAGATTTCTGATAGAACCTATATCCAGAACATATAAAGAACTCTTATACTCAGAGAAAGACAAAACCCAACTTAAAAATAGGCAAAAGAACAGACATTTCACTAAAGAAGATACATGAATGACCAATAAGCACATGAAAAGATGCTGAATATCATTAGCCATTAGGGAAATGAAAATTAGACCTTCCGTGAGATAGCCCATCACTCTCACTAGAAAAACTATACTACAAAAAAGACACTTAAAAGTGTTGGCACGGACATAAATGGGAATCCTTAAAACACTGCTGGTGAGAATGTAAAATAATGCAGCTACCTTGGAAAACAGTTTGGTAGTTTCCTAAAAGTTAAAAATAAATTTACTGTATGATCCATCCATTTTACTACTAAATGTCTACCTGACGGAAACAAAAATGTAATCTATACAAGAGAAATGTATGTCCACACAAAGACCTGTATGTGAATGTTCACAGCAGTATTATTTATAGCAGCTAGAAAGTGGAAACCATCCACGTGGCCATCAACTGGTGAACAAACAGGTTGGATTGTAGTAATGGCCACACAAATCTGTAAATTTACAAACCATAACTGAATTGTACACTTAAAACAGGTGAATTATTTTTAAAGATTAAAAATTCAGTCTGAAATTATATAAAAGGCCCCTAATTATCATTCAATTCTCCTTTCCAGGCATTTTCACTGGTTAAAACTGACATTGCTGTTAAACTACTACTATGGAAGGCATAATTTTATATCAACACCGTTACATGTTATCAAAAGCAAACTTTGGAGGCACCCGGCTGGCTCAGTCAGTAGAGCATAGGGCTCCTGATCTTGGGGGTGTGAGTTCGAGCCCCATGTTGGGTGTAAAGATTCCTTAAAAATAAAATCTTCTTAAAAAAGCAAACTTTGGGGCGCCTGGGTGGCGCAGTCGGTTAAGCGTCCGACTTCAGCCAGGTCACGATCTCGCGGTCTGGGAGTTCGAGCCCCGCGTCGGGCTCTGGGATGATGGCTCAGAGCCTGGAGCCTGTTTCCGATTCTGTGTCTCCCTCTCTCTCTGCCCCTCCCCCGTTCATGCTCTGTCTCTCTCTGTCCCAAAAATAAAAATAAACGTTGAAAAAAAAAATTTAAAAAAAAAAAGCAAACTTTGCTCATCTTCATTGTACTGCAGTTTGTATATCCATCTTCTGAACACAGAAGAGAGTAAAAGATTCTAAAGCATCAAAGTCAGCCAAAACAAAGCTCCCCACTTCCCTTCCATGAACACCAGCCTCATGCACCTATGCCCATATCTGCAACCATCGCTCTAAAAACTCCTCTGCCTTGCCCTCACATTTTCAATTCTACCACTTACCCATACCTTACCATGGGCGTTGCATGTGACCTAACAGAAAATGTCTGTGAAAGCCCCAAGTACACTCCTTATAAGTAATACCAATTGTATTTAAATAAAGAAATCTATTGGTGAAGTCTAGGCCCAACTGCTCTGTAACACTCTGAAAATGAACAGGAAAAAAAAGATGAAAGCCATAGGACACTACATGATTTTATGTGGCTGGCCTTAAACTCGGGTTTGTGCCTCGCTGGACTGCACATTATCAAATCACTGTGTCAGTCAATGCAGTTAAGTCATGTGAGTGACATACGTGTCAGTACAGAGCTATTCCTTACCCTAAAAAAAAAATGAGGTAGACTTTTAATTCTGCTAAAGGTCCCCTGACCCAAATCCACAGTTGATAGAAATGTTTAAGTTCTGACATTACTGAAGATAACTCGTGCAAGCCAAAAGTAAGATTTCTTTCCCTCTTCCACCCTCTTTTTTTTCAACCTGTCCTCCAGATTATAAGCATTAGCCCTTTTCAGCCGAGACTCAATCGATCATTTCATTTCTTCATTACAAATCTTAAGACGACTGCAGCAAACAAAAAATGGAATTTGACTTGCTGATGTTTAATTATTGATGTGGCCTTTTGAAAACATATTTGGTTCTCTGAAACGGTTTCTCAGAACTGTGCTCCGTTTCTCATTGGCTCCTATTTTGTTTGTTCTTGGCCTCTGCGCTCCTTTTCGATTTTCCGCAGGTTAGCAAGTGCTGCATCGCCTGCTTTTGAAATGTGTCTTTAGGCATGCTTTTGTTTGACAAGGAATGCCAAGGCTGAGCTGACAATCTGTTTGAAAATCTTTTTCCAGGTATACAAGATCAGTGAGCCTGTTCAATGTATACTGTGATTAGAATTTTTCTTCAGATATTTATATCAACATTTCAGTTTTAGGGAGAAATGTTTTCTGAGCCTACCTGTCAAAGAGAAACTTATAAAAAGGTAAGGAACTCTATCATTTATATATTCAAATGTAGAACTACATTGACATCCTCCCCGCAAAGCAACTAAAAAAAAAAAAAAAGAGGCAGCCGACAAACACACAGCCACCAACCGTCCCATAGGCTGGGACTGCCATCTCCTTGGGAGCCCTGGCCCTCAGCTATGGGACTTCAGGATGGAACCTGGCAAGACTTAGGAGATTTTTATCATATGAGTTCGTTTCCTATACACTTGCCTTTAGAGGCTGGGAGAAGCAGTAGCAACAGCGTGAGAAAATAGAGCTAGTGAAGGAAAAATTGTCCCTACAAACCTGTGTGTTAGGACAATCTGCCAACAGCAGTTTATAAGTAGATGCTTTCTTATCTGACAGCTTCAGTATTCAACTCAGTTTGGCCAATATTCATCTTATCCCCAGACAAATTTGAAAGTGGAACGCATTTTACCTAAGACCTTACAAACCTGGAACATATTATTTCAAAATAAAAACGTGCTTTAAAAAGCTACTTCTTTTTGAAAAACAAAGTTTAGTGTGTTACAAGGAAGGGGTGCTACTTTGGCCACTGGTTAGTTATCTAGACGACAACAGTCAGGCTTACACTACTTTGTTGTAAGAAGACACCACAAAGGGCAATATAATAAAAAATTAGAGTGGAGGGCCATATCAGCTCAAGAGATAATTAAGTATTTTGGTTTGCAGAAATACCCACGCGGAAAAATTAATTTCAAATTTGGTTTATTGAGTTATTAAATCTATTGAATAAAGTAGGCCCGCCTGAAAAGTCTTTCTCAACCTTTCCAGTTGGCCGTGACATGCAATAGAACATTCTGCAGTTCCTTACACACGCACCACAATTCAGACAGTGAACTAATTATCCTTGGTTGTAACAACCAGATTTTACTGGACTACATTTGTCTCTGTTAAATTTTATAAGTCAACCATTTCAGTAACAAATATTCATTGATCACTTACGAGATACCAGGCACAGTTCCAGATACTGGAGATTTAACTGCAAACAACACAGTCCCTACACTCAGGGAGGCTCAGTCCAGTGAAGGTGGAAAGACAGATTTACTGTCAACAGGTGAAAAACAATAAAAGGACTTAAAGACACCAACATGTAAATAGCAATATCAGCCATTTTAAATTCTCTGCAGAATAAGATGGGAAGAATAAACAGATAAAGTTTGAGATCTTGTGTAGCTTTCTTTGGGGAAAAAAAAAAGCATCTCAGACGATAATGCTTTAATTTTGTATAATCCATCATTGTTCCCAGAGCAACATTGACATAACTGTGTTCCCTTCTTGATAGAGTCTTCTATCAAGAAAAACAAGTTCATATGCCACCTGATTCTGCCACTGAAATGTATGAATGCAAGATGTTTTTCAATTAAATAACACTGAGGATTGGTAAATCTTTCTTTTTGTTTTCAAGCGCTAACCTATGATGGTAATATACATCAATCCAAGTTTCTGCGTCCAACAGAGGAGGCGGAGGAGACAGAGGCAGGAGTGTCACAGAGCCGTTTACACTTCACTGAGGTCTGAGTGCCAGAGCCTCATTTTAATTGCTCGTCCCAGGAGCACTGGTTCTATGTGCTGCTCTTATACACACACTTAGAAAGACCGAGAAAAGATGTGCCCATTGTGTGGTTAAGTGGCTCATTTTCACACAAGTGAGGAGTACCACCCCAGATGGATGGCTGTCCTAATATTCCCCTATAGCCACAGAGGAGCCATGGCAATAAAGGGGATGTTTTTCTTGGTGACAATTCATGGTAGTTTGGCTGACTTGGTGCAGCTGTTTCAGTCTTTCACAGAAAGAGGTAAACCCATGCCAGATACCTGGAGTGTTGCTTTTAAAAATGTCGCAAGATCCCTGTGATGTGGCCCGAAAAAGTGTCAGAATCGGTACTAGTGAAGTGACATGGAAAAAAATAAATGTCATTTGAAGTTGGAGGAGTATATATACAACCTATCTATTTCATTTTGCGTTTCTGCTCGCTTTAACTGGACACATTATACAGAATCTCTTATTTTTCTGCAGAAATTCCAGCCAGAGTTATACATGAATCCCCAAGATGAGAATAACTAATATACTTTGGTAGGTGTTACTATGCTCACAAATTCAAATGATAAAAACAAACAGGGCTTTGCAAAACATGTATAAAACCAACATACATGTTAATGCCCATGGTCTACCAGCTTAAGATAGAGGGCCCCAGAGAGAAACACTTCAGAATTCCATAACTACACCTACTTCAGGCCCTGTTTCAGGAATGAAGAGTAGATAATCATTTGTTTCGGATGCAGAGGAGGTGAGCAGGGAATTTGAAAGGTGAGAGAAGGAATATTCTTATTGGGGATAAAATGGAAATTATTTACTCTAGCAATCCTCATTATCCTGTTGATTTCCATCCTGCTGACACTAAGAGGTTCTCTTATCTCCCTCCCACCCCCACCCCACCCCCGCTCTTACAATTCTCTATTCCCTTTGATTTCATGACAAAAATTTGCAAGTCTAAAACTTATATTTCACTGAAATATTAGTATTCAAGCTCCATGTATTAAAAGGAGGAAGAGGGAAGGCCCCCACTTTCAAATCCACAGTCAACCCTTTAGTATGAGAAGTTTGACAAGCAGAATCACATGTCCGATGATCAATGCATTATCAACATTTTACCTATGTGGGTTTCATTGGCTTTTTTCTAGTGTAGTTATTCCATGCAAAATTCTAAATTCATATCAAGGTAGAATTAAGAACTGCATTTTTTAAAAGTGTGCCTGATGTGCAGAAAAACAATAAAATCTAATTAATCTTTTGTTTTTTTCATGAGACTAGAAACACATTTTACCTGTGGTCTATCGTATGGAACAGATCTTCCTGAAAAGGAAGGTATCTCTTAGACCAGAAATATTCTCAGGGCATGAGGAGGAAAATCCATTAAAGAGTTTAATTCTGCTAAAGTAAGATCCCTAGTTGCCTTGTGCCCGAGGCAATTCATGCAAAGGGTGCAATTTGAAAACTTGATTAAGTAGGCTCCACTACCATTCCTGAGCATAGTACCCTGTCTGGTTGCTTTTAGCTCCCTAAGACCCTGCCTGAAATTCAGCTTCCAATTCATCAATACCATACCGTGCAGTAAACTTGAGTCAGCCTGGTGAGAATCCCAGCCCGGCAAATCTTATAAACCACCAGGTCATAAGTCTTAGCTTCTTTGTTGGTAAAATGAGTAAGACACTGCCCTAAAAATTTACCTCCCAAAGTTGTCCAAAAGAAAATGATTTATATAAAGCCCCTAACACAACACCCAACATACAGTAGGTACTCCCTCTATGTTTTGGGGAGTATGTTCTCCCAAAAACATATCCTTACCCAGGACATATTCTGCCCTAAACATTTTGGGAAAAAAACACAAAGGGCAATCCTAAAAATAGGCAACTTATTATGAGCCTATTGCCACTCAACCAGAACAGAATACAAACACTTTTTTTTTTATCGTGTTACTATACCAATTATATCCAAAGTACTCGCCTTCACTAATTTATCCCAAAGGGGGATTATGCTCATCGATACAGGCCCTGGGTCTAAATCAACAAGCCAGCACTACTTTGATTGGTTTCCAATTTGTGTAGTTTGGCATAGAACCTAAAGAATTTCCCCAAAGCCTCTCTTTCTTATATATCCTTGCAGGAAATTACAAGAGACTTTTATGCTAGGGTAGAAGACTCTTTCTCAGATGTATCATGGACCACAGAAAAAGGAAGCTGTATAAGTAGGCTCTGCTGGCCCCCAAACATGCTTTTACTTAGGTAATCGGGACAAACAAGGGGCAAGCTTCTTGGAAAACAGAGCTTCATCCCTCAGCCCAAGAAGCTATCTCATCCTTTGCCAACCAGGAGATGAAGTAAAGACCAAGTTGTTCAGGATGTTTGTAAGACTCTAAAAGGCTTCAACACCCAGTCCCAGTTCTGGGTATTCAGATCTCTGCCATTCTCCACAGTCAAACCACACTTAACACAAACATCCCGACATAAACCAAGTCACAAGACCTTCCTAGAGATGGTAACTTCATGCCTCAGCAGAGAAGATGCAGAATCCTCACCACTGACTGAATATCCTCACCACTCAACCAAAGTGGATTCTGGATGGCAGCCTGAGGTGGGTATCTGTGGGAACACCAGTGGATCAAGGTTTATGATGAAGCCCTAAGATCTTTTTGAAGCTCATCACCTACCAAAAGATAATATAAAAGAAAAGGAAATAAAACCACCTGTTACATATAGTTTGAGCTGTTCTATTAAAATGGAAAGCCAAAATGCTCTTGACAAGAAAAAAAAAAATATTTTAGAGAGTTTTCAATCTAGTAGCAAAATGTAATAAAACCATTGCTCTGATTCCAACTACATTATTAAAGGACCAATGACCTAATGTAAAAAAGCAGCTCCTCATTCTCCCTCTCTCCCTCTCTCTCTCTCTCTCTCTCTCTCTCTATGTCCCTCCCTTGCTCACACCCTCTCTCTCAAAAATAACTAAACAAATGCATTTAAAAATGTAAAAGAAAAAGGGGGGGGGGGGGGGCGCTGGCGCCTGGGTGGCTCAGTCAGTTAAGCATCTGACTTCAGCTTAGGTCATGATCTCATGGCCTGTGAGTTTGAGCCCCACATCAGGCTCTGTGCTGACAGCTCACGGCCTGGAGCCTGTTTCAGATTCTGGGTCTCCCTCTCTTCCCCTCCCTTGCTCACACCCTATCTCTCTCAAAAATAAATAAACATTTAAAAACAGGGAAAAGGGGCGCCTGGGTGGCTCAGTCGGTTGAGCGTCTGACTTCGGCTCAGGTGGCGATCTTGCGGTTCGTGAGTTCGAGCCCCGCGTCGGGCTCTGGGCTGATGGCTCAGAGCCTGGAGCCTGCTTCCGATTCTGTGTCTCCCTCTCTCTCTGCCCCTCCCCCATTCATGCTCTGTCTCTCTCTGTCCCAAAAATAAATAAACGTTAAAAAAATTTTTTTTTAAACAGGGAAAAAAAACAGCTCTTCATCAATTTATCACTAACGAGAGCATTACCACCTAATGCAAGGGAACTACCCTTCCCCAGGGTTTCTGTTAATGTGAGGCTTGAGCCAGACCACAAGCATAGATAGGAGCAGGTCAGCCACAGGAGGGAACACAACATACATGTTCAGTGTTCCCAGCAAAGGACGTTGCACCGTGGCCTTTAAAACTGATGAGTTTCTGGCACGTTCAAAAAAGAAGGAGGGGGCCGAGTTGAGGAAACTTTCAACTTTCTCATGAGTGTCTTCTTGAATATTTTTTTTAATTTATTTTTATTTTTTAATATTCTGTGCTTGTTTTCAACATACATTCCCCAGTGGCTCTAAATTCCTGCCCAGCTTCTCACTCTCTGTTTGTGAGCATGTAGATTTGCAGTTTGGGAGTGATGCCACCTGAAATAACATGGCAATGTAAATGAGTATATTTTTCAAAGGCTAAGATACCAGACAGAGCCTATATGGGATTACCATCCAGCAATAACACCAATGTACTTTAAATCCTCTAATGGTATTAAATAATTTAATCCCTCCTTAAGAAATCTAAGTAGATCCTGTTATTTTTCCATTAGACAGATAAGAAAGATGAGGCACAAAGAGGTCTCATCACTTGCTCTTGGGTCACAAAGATAATACATGGTGGAGCTAGGATTTGAACCCAGGAACCCTGGCCTCATAATCTGTGCTCTTAAGCAGTGCACTGCAAACCCTGCCAATCCCGCTAATGATAAAATAAGAGCAGACAAATTAGTACAGAACTCTGAGATAACCACTGCATAATCAAGCATCCACACTGGCGATCCTGGGTTCTTCAGTTAGACTGTTGACATTGGAGTCAGCCAAACTCAAGGTCTAATCCTAGGCAGGACCTACTGCCTATTAGTGAGTTAAACTTGAACAAGTTATTCACTATCCCAAGGCTCACTTTCTCAATCTTTACAATGGAGATAGTAACAGTACTTACTTCATAGAGTTTTAAGAAATAAGATATTGCCCATATCAGCAGACTTACATGACTCTAGTAACATATTTTGTGGTCTGTAAACATTAACTATAATAATTATCATTGTCATCACTATTTATTATACACATGGCTCTCCACTGTAGGTGAGTGTTTGGAAGGAATGTGCCTTCTTCTCTCTATCCAAGCACCCTACTGCTTTCAAAAGCCCACACATGTGAGATGGCTGATGGGGATTAAGGGTATTGGCTCCAGCTAAGGATCACAGCAAAGCTAAGGGGCTCACAGGGACCAAACCCCTCAACCTTGGCTTCATTAGCAAGTTTCTCTAGCTGAGCTAACCCAGCGCATGCCAGTCAAGCATTCCCTTGCAAATATAAATCATTACCCAATAAACCACAGACATACAAGACTGTCCACGGTAGATAAAGCTGTGGGTCAGAGTAGCCAATCCCTGAGGCTTTTAGGAAAGGGAGAAAAAGCAACGGCATTAATTATATAAACCATTACTTGGAAAATGCTTTAAGCAAGTGTTTTAGATTCCCCTTTAATTGGGATAAATAATTACTGCATTTTCATTTTTCAATGAGCTCTCCAACCCTCCCATGCCTCATCTTCAAATACCAAGTTGAAACACACAAAGATTGGAGGGAATAAACTAACCGTGTACACTTTTAAAGCCACTTTATCTGTCTGGATCTCAGCTTCACCGTCTGTACAAAGAGGAAATTGAACGAGGTAGGTCTCCAAGGCCCCTTCCGGTAGATTTTCCACAACTCCGGGCAGTGCTTTGGGGCTGACATAATGACTACACCACTTTACTCACCTCATGTTCTTTTCTAGAGAGTGGCATAACATTTGAAGATATTAGCTGCATTTGTTTATTGAGCTTCAAAAACTGTTTTAGAAATGTGAACATCAAGACGCCCAGCATTCCTGTAATAAGTGTGTTGTAATAAGGACACCCAGAATAGCAGGCCTGAGAAATGTGTGGAGACCAGTTCAAATGAGGAATAAAAGAACTGGAGATGTTTTTGGAAAATGACAAAGTTATCTCTTTTAATTAGATTTATTATGTGTACCTCCAGAACTGGAGTCAATGGATTACCATTGCACGGAGAGAGATAGTAAATAACTTTTTAAGAAACAGCTTTCCACCCAAAATAATAGCTCAAATTGGAAAAAAATTATTTATATAGTTATAAGCATCACTAAAACCAATGTGAAGACTTCCCATCAATACACATAGAGGAAACTCCTCAGTTGGGACAGTAAGTAGAGAGAGATTATTGAGATCACACTACCTCTGAGCCTGTCCTGATTCCCCAGTAGCTCTACTGGGGCACCTGGATGTGGTAACAGTTGTTTGTGTCACCTTATCAAACCAAGAATGTCTCATTATCTTTTGCATTTACCTGTCACAGCTCCAAGCACATAGTAGATTCTTAAGTTATTCTTAAGTTAAAAATGATAATTTTGGGGGCACCTGGGTGGCTCAGTGGGTTGAATGTCCAACTTCGGCTCAGGTCATGATCTCGCGGTTTGTGAGTTCAAGCCCCGCGTCAGGCTCTGTGCTGACAGTTTGGAGCCTAGAGCCTGCTTCGAATTCTGTGTCTCCTTCTCTCTCTGCCCCTCCCCCACTTGTTATCTGTCTCTATCAAAAATAAATAAATGTAATAAAAAAAATTTTTTTAGTAATTTTTAAAAATGACTCCGGAGTTTTAAAAGACTTCCCTTGCCCTCAGCGAGGCTTGCAATGTAGCCAAAGAGTCAAAATTAACATGGCTGAACTAAATTTTCTATAGTTCTAATATCTCATACACAATTGAGACTTAGTAAATGTTTAGGAAACAAGTTCATTTGGTAGCAGTTAAGCACTGTGTGATGCCAGGAGTTCATCACTATTCAGCTGCTGAGGCTGGCCTGGACCACTGTCCAGGATCTGGCCCCACCTACCTGATTGCACTTTCCTCCCAAACATGAGCTGATTTCTCAGTCTCCCAAACTTATTCACATTCTCACTCCTATACTTTGGCTCAAAATTATTCTGTTGCCCGGACCACCCTCCTTTCTCTGGAGCGCCAAGATGTTTCCTTCCTCACAATTCTCCATCATTATTACCATTTAATAGTATGTCTGTCATCCGTTTGTTGAGCCAACAGTCACTGGCTCTTCAGTATGTGCAGGGTGAGCTACACGCTAGGAATACAAAGGGAGGAGATGTATTTCCTGCCCTCAAGAGTTTTAAAGTTCACTGGAAGCCAAACGCTGTCTATTAAAATGAACAATTTTAATGCATAATGTCATGAGAGAAACACTGAGGACAACACCTAACATAGTCTGCAGGTTTTGACAGATGGTGAAGCAGGTCAGACAGGGAAAGCTTCCTGGCGGAGGTGTCACCAGAGTGGTCTTGAAGAAATGATGGAATTGAGCCAGGTGGAGGAAGGAAAGATCTTTTCAGGCAGAATAGCATGCACAAAGGCTGTAGGAAGAGAAAGTACAGTGAACTGAGTATGGCTGGTGTGTAGGGAAGAGGTGGGCCTGGAGAAATAGAATAAGCTGAATAAGGAAGAACACACTATGTTGAAAAGCCCATTTTTTTATCCTCACACTTGTAGGGAATTTTTATTTATTATTAAATATAATTTATTGTCAAATTGGTTTCCATACAACATCCAGTGCTCATCCCAACAGGTGCTCTCCTCATTGCCCATCACCCACTTTCCCCTCTCACCCCCACCCCCCATTAACCCTTAGTTTGTTCTCAGTATTTAAGAGTCTTTCATGGTTTGCCTCCTTCCCTCTCTGTAACTTTTTCCCCCCTTGCCCTCCCCCATGGTCTTCTGTTAAGTTTCTCAAGATCCACATATGAGTGAAAACATATGGTATCTGTCTTTCTCTGCCTAACTTATTTCACTTAGCATAATACCCTCCAGTTCCATCCACGTTGCTGCAAATGGCCAGATTTCATTCTTTCTCATTGCCAAGTAGTATTCCATTGTATATATAAACCACATCTTCTTTATCCATTCATCAGTTGATGGACATTTAGGCTCTGCTCTTTCCATAATTTGGCTATTGTTGAAAGTGCTGCTATAAACATTGGGGTACATGTGCCCCTATGCATTAGCACTGCTGTATCCCTTGGGTAAATTCCTAGCTGTGCTATTTCTGGGTCATAGGGTGGTTCTTTTTTTAATTTTTTGAGGAACCTCCACACTGTTTTCCAGGAGAAACAGGAACCCTCTTACACTGCTGGTGGGAATGCAAACTGGTGTAGCCGCTCTGGGAAACAGTGTGGAGTTTCCTTATAGGGAATTATTAAAGGACTGTAAACAAGGAAATTACCTGAACAGACTTGTCTTTTATAATGTTAACTGAGGCAAGAGTGGATTGAAAGGAAGGTCAGACCTTAGGCCTAGATGCATGTCAGGAAGCACCTGTAGGGAGCCATATATAAAGTGAACTAAGGCAGTCTCAATTTGGGAAGAATGGAAGGGACAGGTAATTCTGAACAGGTTGGATCTATGGGGTTGAGTAAGTTATATTGGAAACCAAGGTGATAAGGAAGCCAAGGATACCTTCCAGGATTCTGCCTGGAACATCTGAGTGGACAGTTATGGTGTTATCAAGAGAAACACAGTAGAAGGAGTGGGTTTGGTGAAGAAAAGGGCGAATTTTGTTTTAGACCAGATGAGCTTGATATGCCTTTGAGATAGATAAGAAGCAGTTGGATGCACAAGTCAAAAACTCAGGAGTAAGAACTGGGATGGGGATGTGAATTTGGGAGTCAGGGACATACAGATGGTGAAAAACATGAGCTCTCATGGGGATTATGAGTGAGGAGGGACCAAGTCACTGTCACCCACCCCAACCTGCTTCCAAAGAGCAGAAGAAACCAAAAGAGAGCTGGGACCACCCCTTGACCCAAGTGATCACTTCCCCCAAGGAAAGAAACAGATTTTTATGCAAGCTAGGGGGTCAGCAGTTTATCTGCTAATGATTATTTCTCAATTTAAACGCTACCTTTTTGTTTGGTCTGTAATTGCAGAAACCGTGAAAACTGACCTTTGCTGAAATTCGGTGACCATCGCCAGCCCTTATTTTGATAATGCCCTTCCTCCCTCTCATCTGTCCTCTACTGTGTCTAAGAGAAGTAGAAGCAGCTGGCTTCAAGTTCCAGAGCTGGTTTTTTAGCTGATAAAGACCCTACTTTTCTTTTCCCTGAAGGTTGTTTCAGCTGAGCTGCTGTATTTTGCTGTTTCAATTTCAAAATAACAGGAAAGACACTGAAAAAGAAAAGCAAAGAAAGAAAAAGAATGCCCCCTAGATACGTGAGTGCTTGAGGTCTTGAAGAAACACTGCAAGGATTATCCACTTCTCAATGTACCTATCCATCTGGTCACCCAAAAGCAACTCTAAGCTCCCTGAAGGCAAAGGGCCAGCTTCTATCTGTAGTGGGTCCTACAGAGCAATCAGTGGCAGGGTGCCTTACCAGAGAAGCTTCCCAATAACTATTTATGGAATCAGCGGTTGTTTATACAGTTAGACTAATTCATAGGCACACTTTTGAAGCTCTTGGAGCATTCCATACTATTTAACTCAATTAACTGCCATCTACTGTTGAAGGTGTGCTTGAGAATAGCTTATTCTAGTCCTGCTAATCTGAGATACATATCCTGTCATGTCTTCCAGAGGTATAATGTAGCAGGATAAATTCCTTCTAGATAAAGCAATACATGTGCATCAACACACATTTATTGAATGCCAATGCTGACCAATAAGCAGTACAGGATAAAGTATAAGCCACCATTCCTGTCTCCCAGGAGTTTACTGTCTAACTGTAGTTCTAAGGATGGCACCTGTGAAATAACCAAAGAACAGGACATGGCCCTGTATGGTGACTAATTGTGTAATTTATTCAGGAGAGTTCCTACTGAATTGGGCTGTAGCAGGCTGTGCATGGGAGCTGCACTATGACCTTCAATGGGAGATGCCCATTTCACACACAGATTTGTAAGCAGCATCAGTAATGTCGTATACTTCTTGTGAATTAAATCAGCAATGGCTTCCGATGTAATGCAGGAAGCTACACTCACGGCAGAGAACATATGGAAAGAAGGGATGAGGTAGAGAGAAAGAAGGAGACAAAAGAGAGTAAGAATATATTCCAGGAGGTAAAGGAAGAAAAAAATGTTTTTTTGCTCATCACAAGCAATCTGCAGCAATGGACCCAAGTTCAGAGAGACCAGGAGCACCCTGCATGGCCTCCATATGGCTTCACAAAGATTCTCTTCATTCAAAAGAATGACAGTAAGCCTTCCTAGAGGAAAGGATTACAACAGAATACCTATGTTTCTCTAACTAGTCTCACCTTGACTCCAGGCTTCAGAATGAATGCGGTATCTTGATAAACATTAAGTCACTGGTTGGCTTGTCAAATTGTCAAATACAGATGGCTGCATATTTCCCCTTTCTAAGAGTCCACAGAGATCACACTGAAGAGGGGGATCAGCCAAGAGATCCTAACCTGGAGAGGTGAGCAAGCAGCCTCTGAAAGCGTGCTCAGGAAACTTAAGTCAAATGTCTAAGAAGGCCAACAGGAGCTGGGCTTCTGTGAGCCCATGAGTACAGAAACCCACCGCGTGATCATGCCCTAGGCACTGGAAAACCATGGGGTTATGTGCTTATAAATGAGAAAGAATAAAATATTCCCTAATTCCTTCTCTCTCTCTCTCTCTCTTTTTTTTTTTTTTTTTTTTTTTTTTTTTAGCATTTAGAGATGTAAGCATTCTGAGAAATTATGGTCACCATGCTAGGACACAAGTCCAGGTCCTACATTTGAACATGTGAAAATCTGACTTAGCAAGATAGTGTAGAATAAGCTGAGTTTTGGTGTATATGCACCAGTAGAGTGGTCCCTAAAATAATGAAGTAATTCTGCCTGAATTAAACTGCTGCTGCCACAAACCTCTGAGTACCCCTAGGCTGCCCCAGCCTTTCTTCCTAGGACAGTCCAGATCTCTCCACTAAGAGGTCAATGCCTGACACTGTAGTGGGCCTCACGTGCCTGCTCTTGGCTGTCATGACAATCTGGTGTTCCTATCAGCCTTATGAGAATCTTATCTCCCTATAGGTACAAGAATCCCAAGCATGAGAAGGTTGCTAGCTGATCACGGAACTGAGCAAGTGCTAACCTGGCAGGATACAGGACAAGATGGCCTTTTCTTTGGAAGTACAAGCTGGGTTTTAGTTTCTGCTCTGTGGGGTCACCTGGCTTCCATTAAATTGTCATATCTTTGGGTAATTACATTACAAACCTATAATGCATGGGAATGTGCTCACTTCCCCCCAAACTATAAACCCCTAAAAAGCGACCAGTCCTCAGACACAGGAAGCCCACCAAGTCCTAAGCCAAATACATTAAACCCACACCTAGACACAATTTCAGTACAACTATTAAACATAAAGGATAAGGAGAAAAGCCTAAAATATATCAAAGAGAAAAAGAACACATACAAAGGAATGACAATTAGTTTCTCAGAAGGCTTAAAACAGTACATGCTAGAAGTTATAAATATCTTCAAAATGCTTAGGGAAAATTAGTCTCAACAAAGAAATCTTTATCTAGCTAAACTAGTTGTTAAGAGTGAGAGCTAACTGGAGTGCCTGGGTGGCTCAGTTGGCTAAGTGTCTGACTCCTGATTTCAGCTCAGGTCATGATTTCATGGTTCATGAGATTGAGCCGAGGTCAGGCTCTTTGCTGACAGCATGGAGCCTGCTTGGGATTCTCTATCTCTCTCTCTGCCCCTCCAGTGAGCTTTTGTGCACGTGTTCTCTCTCAAATAAATAAAAATTAAAGAAAAAAAAGAGTGAGAGTAAACAAAAGTTAGTTGAGTCTTCATAGCCTCTGAGACCTATGTCACCATGTATAAGAAACAATATTAAGTAAATAAACTAATCAACTTTTGGTAAATTTGAATGAGAAGTAACTACTATTAAGGATAGGAGGGTCTGGGTGCCTCAGTTGGCTGAGCATCCAACTCTTGATTGAGGCTCAGTTCATTATCTCATGGTTGGTGGGATCGAGCCCCATGTTGGGTTCCACGCTGAGCATGGAGCCTGTTTGGGATTCTCTTTCTCTCCCTCTCTTTCTGTCCCTCCCCTGCTTGTGCATGGGTCAGTGCACATGCATGCGTGCTCTCTCTCTCTCTCTCTCTCTTAAATAAGCTTAAAGGAAAAAAAAGAAGAATGACAAAAAAAAATAATGAATACATTTTGGGGATTAAATTCAAGGTGAACTAAAACTTCAACACACATGAAAAAAATGAAGGAAATGTTCAGATTAAAAGCATCTTAAGGTCTATGTATTGTTCAAATGATACAGGGTTTCTGGATTTTCCTACATTAAGGACACACATTAAAAGAACAGCCAGTGGAAACAACAGAAATAGAATGGATCACTCCAAACTATAGAGAGGAATAGACAGGACAAGTAAAGGTAATATGTTCAAAGAAATAGGAGGTAGGTAAGGAATGAGGAAGAAGATTTTTTTTTAACTATGACAATAGAAAATGAGTCTAAATACGTCAGTAATCACAAAAATAACTGGATTACATTTAGTATTACTTATAAAAAGTTGGAAATTCTCAGATATTTTGAAAATTGAAAACAAAACAAATTCCAGCTATTATATGGTGTTTAAAAGAGGTACATGCGAAATATAATGACATAAAAATTTGAAAGTTAAAAGAGTGGTAAAAATATACTGAGAAAATATTACCTTAAATAAGCCTGCATAGCCATATTAGTAAGATAGTAAGTAGAATTCAAGGGAAAATGCAATAATAGATAAAAACCTATAAAGGCAGAGGCACCTGGGTGGCTCAGTCAGTTTAGCATCCCACTTCGGCTCAGGTCATGATCTCGCAGTTTGTGAGTTCAAGCCCCACGTCGAGCTCTGTGCTGACAGCTCAGAGCCTGGAGCCTGCTTCGGAATCTGTGTCTCCCTCTCTCTCTGCCTCGCCCCCACTCATACTCTGTCTCTCCCTCTCTCAAAAATAAATAAACATTAAAATAAAAATTTTTAAAACCTATAAAGGCCATTGGAGGCACAGGGTGGGGAGGGTCTGGAGCAGGTCCAGGGTAAGAACCAGGGTAAGCACCAGGTGGTGATGGTCAGGCTCTGTCAGCCAGGGCTGATAATGAATGATACTTTTCAGCAACAGAACTTATGCTCAGGCCTAAGCCTCCTGGACAATATGGGGGCCTAGATGCTTTAAACAATAAACCTACAGTCATCTGATGGTCAAGTGACACGGTGTCAACTAGTGCAGCCTCTATAAAGATAGTTCGTATTTAACGATAAAAAGGAAAACCCTGCCGGGAACACCTTACAATCAAGAACTTGAGTGCACTTAACACAAAACAAAGAAAAATGTATCCAAGGAATAACACCACGTCACACATGCTACAACATGGATAAACGTTGAGGAAATTATGTTCAGTGAAATATTTAAGCAGGACACAAAAGAACAACTATTGTATAATTTCACTTACATGTAGTATCTCTTATAGTCAAAATTCATAGAGACAGAAAGTAGAATAGTGGTTGCCAGGGCTGGAGGAGAAGGAATGATAAGAATTTATTGTTAAATGGTTATACAGCTTTGATTTGGGATGATAAAAAGATACCCAAAGTGGACAAGTGGTGACCGTCACAAAACAGTGGTGAATGTGTTTAATGCCACTAAAATGTACACTTATGGTTAAAATTGTAACATTTATGTTATGTATGTTTACCAGAATCAAAACAGAAAAATACTTTTAAAAGTGTATTGTATCACAAATAGAAATATCAAATCCATGATTATAGTGGAGATCTTAATATGCCTCACTCAAAATAAATACATCAAGCAAAAAGAAAACCCACAAAAAATTGAACTAACAAGCTTATTACAACAGAGAATCTCACAGTTAAAGAAGCTAGTTGATTTTTTCCAAGTACTCATGAAGCAGCTATGAAAATTGTACTAATCTTCATAAACAATCTATGAGGTAGGCACTATTATATTCTCATTTAACATGAGGTACAGAGGCAAAGTCGCTTATGCATTGGCATACAACTCAGGTATAAGTAGAGCTGGGATATGAATCCAGACATCCTGATTCCAGAGTCCAATTTGTAACCATAGTGTGAATCAATAGAGGCAAGAACAAAGAATTAATAGAAAACTGAGAAACAGTAGAGGCGTTCAACAATCAAAAGCTGATTCTCTGCAGGGCACCCAGGTGGTTCAGTTGGTTAAGCATCCAACTCTGGATTGACTCAGGTCAATCATGACTCAGGTCATGATCTCCCGGTATGTGGGATCAAGCCCCACATACAGCCCCACATCAGGCTCCGTGCTGATGGTGTGGAGCCTGCTTGGGATTCCCTCTCTCCACTCTCTCTGCTCCTCCCCCACTCTATCTACCTCTAGAAAATAAAGTTTAAAAAAAAAAGCTGATTCTCTGAGATGATAAAATTACCAACTGCTTATGAGATCAATTCAAAAATTGAAAAGTGAAGATGTATTAGTCATGATAGAAATAAGAAAGAAGAAATACTACAGATACAATGGAGATTCTTTTTTTTTTTTTAAGTTTATTTGAGAAAGCGAAAGCGAGAGAGGGGCAAAGAGAGAGGGAGGGAGAGAGAATCCCAAGCAGGCTCCACACTGTCAGCACAGAGCCTGATGCGGAGCTAGAACTCACAAACTGCAAGACCATGACCTGAGCTGAAACCAAGAGTCGGATGCATAACCAACTGAGCCACCCAGGGACCCCAGATACAGTAGAGATTCTAAAATATATTAGAAAATACTATTATCAACTTAATGCCAAAAATTTTTTGAAACACAGATGAAACACACAATTTTCTGAAAAGATTATATTCCTAAAACTGACTCAAAAGGGTGAGAATAAACCACTGCAATTAAAAAGACTCAGTAGTCAACTTCCACCACTTCCCCCCCAAAAGACACTAGTTTTATAGTTAACATTCTCCAAACTCTTAAGAAACTATTGTCCCCATCTTATACAATTATTTTGCAGAAGATTAAAGAGGATGAGCTTTATTAAGAAGACCCAAAACAAACTTAAATACAGATGGTGGGAGGGGTGATCTGTTACTCTTTATACTTTTCTGTATTGTTCAAATACTTCACATTAAAGAGGATATGGGGAAGATATGGGGCTAGCTCATCAAACAGGTATATATCATATCTTTGATTCAAGATTTAATCAATCATCAAAACATAAAGGGGAGGGGGCGCCTGGGTGGCTCAGTCTGTTGAACGTCCAACTTCGGCTCAGGTCATGATCTCACCACTTGTGGGTTTGAGCCCTGCGTCAGGCTCTGTGCTGACACCTCAAAGCCTGAAGCCTGCTTCAGATTCTGTGTCCTGCTCTCTCTCTGCCCCTCCCTCACTCATGCTCTCTCTCTAAGAATAAATAAAACATAAAAAAAAAAAGATTTAATCAATCATCTCTGAATCAATAACTTCCAAGTACTTTTTTTTTTCTTTTTAAGTTTCTATTTCCTAGGGGATGGGCTCCAATATATCAGACCAACATGGAGCTCAACAACTGTCAGCTTGGAAGTAACTTTCTCCCACAGACACCCTTTCTTTCAGAGATCAGTGTAGGGGTTCTCCTCTAGACAGTTTCTGAATCTGTAACCATGTGATCATGCCACCAGGTGAGAATCCAAGAGAAATGTAAGCAGTTCCTACCTTGAGAACCTTTATGAGGCTCTGACATTCTTCAGACATTAGTCCTGCTTCTACTGGGAATTATATTTAGAAATAAGTCACCCTAATTCTTTCCCCATGGGTGCATTCATATTAAATTTCTTGACCTAGAGAAGAAACCATCTTAGGGAAGAAGTGACCCATGTAATGCTCTGTTGAAGTCATGAGCTTTGGAAAGAGCATGATTAGACTGAGTAAGTTCAGCACAAGTTACAAGAGGAAGATTACCTTCTCAGAGAGAAAACCTTGTCACACTATTCAGTGAGGCTACTAGAGGAATCTGAAAAGGTCACACACAAGTTGTCAATGTCTTCACTGACCTGGAGGAACAACCACATTCCAGGAAATACATCAGAAAGTTAACAAAAGTAAAGTTTAGATGTGATAAGTGATATTAGAAAGACAGTTTTAATTAGCATCAAGTGATAGTAAAGAGTATTCAACATTAGAGTTCAGCATAAAAATAACATAATTTGTGAATTACAGTATAATGGTGTACATACTATATGATTTAGCTGAGGCCATTCTAAGGGCTGGAAACTCTCTGATAGACAAGTTTTATGAATTTGGGGATGAGTACTTTTGATCATCACTCAGACTTTCACTGCTAATCCTGATAATAAATCATTGCACATTATCCTTCAGTAAGGTTCCCCAACCCAAATGTTGCTGAAGAATGATAGAAATCAGTTTTCTCTACTGAGAACATGCAAAGAACAAGGAGAATCATTTTTTTAATTTATCAGAATATTTAGAATTAACTTTTAAAAGGAAATGTAAAAGTGTATTTTTTAAAAAGTATAGTTTTTAAAAGTAAATAATTTTTGGAAGTAGGCACTTCATTTCACATTAAGTCACTTTTTATGTATCTTTATATAGAAGGATCCTGTTGTTTCTGGAGCCGTGTAATTATCCTTTTCTATTCACATCAATACCGTAGGAGTTGTGAGCTATGCTGATTCTGTGTGCATGTTTAAGTTTACAGTGATCTGTAGTATGCCATATATTGTAAAATAAGTTACCCTATGTTACTCTTGATCCCCTAGGCTAGTCAATATGTGAACATTTTTTTCCATATTAATTTCTGTTATTTTCTTACTGTATTTTTTCTTTTTTTCAAATTTTTATTTAAAATCTAGTTAGTTAACATATAGTATAATATTGGTTTCAGGAGTAGAACCCAGTGATTCATCACTTACATACAACACCCGGTGCTCATCCCAACAAATGCCCAACACCCATCTAGCCCATCCCCTAGTCCCCTCCCTGTATCAACCCTCAGTTTGTTCTCTATGATAAAGAGTCTCTTATGGTTTGCCTCCGTCTCTTTTTTTTCTTTCCTATATGATCATCTGTTTTGCTTCTTAAGTTCCACGTATGAATGAAATCATATGGTATTTGTCTTTCTCTGACTATTTTACTTAGTATAATACACTATAGCTCCATCCACGTCACTGCAAATGGCAAGATTTCACTCTTTTTTTTTTTTTTTTTTTTTTTTTTTTTTCAACGTTTTTATTTATTTTTGGGACAGAGAGAGACAGAGCATGAATGGGGGAGGGGCAGAGAGAGAGGGAGACACAGAATCGGAAACAGGCTCCAGGCTCCGAGCCATCAGCCCAGAGCCTGACGCGGGGCTCGAACTCACGGACTGCGAGATCGTGACCTGGCTGAAGTCGGACCCTTAACCGACTGCGCCACCCAGGCGCCCCAAGATTTCACTCTTTTTAATGGCTGAGTAATATACTCTGTGTTCTCTTCAGATCATATAAATCTTTCACCCTTTTAAAGGTATTTTTAACAAAATGAATTCTTTGTGATGACTGATCATTTTTCTCAACCTGAGCATCTTTAATTGCCTGCATCTTTCTGTATTGTATTCTACCTTACTTTTCTCTCCACTAACAATACACAGCAACATTGTACCAGAATCTCCTTGAAGTTTGTTCATTGATTTTTTTTGTTATTTTGCTAGAGTGCGTTATTATTGCTTCTTTCAGTGTTTACATGTAAGATATGCTTAACCAACATCAAAACACTGGAGATATTCTATTCGTTCACTTTATCCTTCAACATACATTTGTTTCATGTCTGCCTACTGTACAATAGGTTCTGGAAATGCAAAACCTAAGTAAGACGCTTGAGGTATTCAATCTCTCATTTTTGCCTTTCTTTAGCTGGCTACTTCTTCCTTCAAGTTGAATGCTACAAAGGAGGGATAACATGATGATTGAAAACAGAAAATCAGAGTTGGCATCAAAGAGGTCACTGGAGACCTTTAACAAGAGCATTTTCAATGGGATAGGATGAGGGAGGCAGGATCCAGACAACAGGTGATGCCAATAAGGAATCAGAGCCAATGAGGACAGTGTCTATTTCTGAAGACAGCAAAAAGAAAGGAGCAGATACAGCAACAACATGGAGGGGAAAGATTACCAAATGGAAAAGCTTATTTGGGGTTTGGGAGATATTTGACTATGTTTATAAACTTAAAAGCAAAGAGCCAAATAGTTGGGAGAAACTGAAGATACATGGAAGAATGAAGATTATTTATGTAGAAGACCCTAGAGTCATGTGTGGTGTTTTATGGGCAGAGATTTTTGTTGTGGGAAGGAGAAAGTAATAGGACAACAATTAGAATCAAAAGTGAAGAGGAAGGAAGAATAAGAGAAGTGCCTCTTATTCCCATTGAGAAAAATGGAATAGATTCATGCTCTGAGAGAGAGACAGACAAGCAGAGGCAAACAGTCTGGAGAGAATGACAAAGGTCTGGAACTGTTTCTGTAAGGCTGGTGTGTGGCATGTTCTCTTTTAGCCCCCTAGATCCATTCTCCATACTTCTCCACCCCGCTCTGTGTCCTGAGATGCTGGCAGCTATGTATTGTACCAGCCATTTTCCCTACCCTCTGGCTTTGGCTGGTTTCAACCAGTAGAAGAAAGGAAGGTTTGGGATATTTTTTCCAGGTCTTTCTACCTGGCCATGGGCTGCCAGTGGCTGGTGGCTCCTGCTGGGAGGCCTCCGCTTAGAGTCACAATCTGAGTGGATTCCTTTTCCCCATCAGCTTAGGTATAGTAGTGGCTTTCCCTCCTTTGCTAGCCCCAGGGCACTTCTCCATCCTTTGGGCAGACATTCTTCTCATTAAATGCTCCTAAAATTGGGCTGTGACATTTGTTTCCCATCTGGAATCCTAACTGATACAGAATACAAGAGGAAGCTGAGTGGAGACAAGTAAAAAGTGATCCTTACACACAGGTGAGGGTAGGAGCTATAAGCCTGTGGTACTTATTTACCCTGCTTAACCTAGCTGCCCAGGAGAAGTGGATGGAGAGGATGGTGTGATTCAATGAAGTCTCCTAATGAAAGAGGACATGTGGCAAAAGAAGAGGGAGAGGAATTGAAGGGGCTGGCGAATGGGTCACTGAAATAACTGCCTTAGGCCTAAGAGTCGTGCTTTCCATGTGCATGTCCAGCAAAACACATTTCTAGGTTTCTTAAGTCTCTGGAACAGAATTATGATCTCCCTTGAATTTACCTGTACATTCAGTAAATCTCTAGAAAATAGGAATACACACACACACACACACACACACACACACACACTTTAGGTCACTTCAGATCTGAAAGTGTTATTGGATGCTTATGGACTGAATTGTGTCCCTGAAGCCCTAACCACCAATGTGACTGTATTTGGAGATAGGGCCTTCAAAGAAGTAATTAAGGTTAAATGAAACCATAGCAGTGGGACCCAATCCAGTAGGGCTGCTGTCCTTAGAAGAAGAGACACCAGGAATACATGCACATAGAAAGGCCAAAGGAGGACACAGCAAGAAGGTGGCCATCTGCAAGAGGCCTCACCAGAAACTAACTCTGCTGACACCTTGATCTTGGACTTCTACCCTCCAGAGCTGTGAGAAAAATATTTATGTTGTTTAGGTCCCCTGGTCTGTGGTATTCTGCTATGGCAGCCCAAGCAAACTACCACAAAGATCATCTAAGCCTTCTAACATATAAGGGGAACCACACTTCTTTGGCCATGGAATCCAATGATGCATAAACTCCTTTCCGCCCTCTTGTACTGGCCCCTCTCCTCCTCTTTACTGAATATTATTTACTCTCCAAGGCCAACTCCCATGTCACTTCCTCTAGATAATCTCCCCTGACCAGTCTTATCCTCCCTAACGGAAGCCACTCCTTAGGGATAAGGTCTATCTGGTCTTAGATTATCACTTGTCTTCATTATTCTCTCTCCTAAGGCCAAAGTTTTAACAATTGTATGAACTCACACCAGCTCTTAGCAATGCTGTATGCAGAGCAAGTGCTTAGTAAATGTTTGTTGATTAACTAGTTTCATTTATTTCTACACTTAGGACACATCCTGAGAACAGATGAGAATACAGAGCAAAAAGATCATCATAGCCCTGTTTAGAAGCATAGATAGGACTTCCAAACCTTCACTATATCCACCCCTCACCCCATGATGTTCAATCAAGATCATCCATCCCCGGCTGGCGACACAGCAGATATGACAAGGCTGTTGCCTTTCACCACAGCTAGCCTTACTTAAGCTGCCTAAGAGCAATAACCAGTTTGTTCTCATTCCCAAGGCACATGGCCTTGGAATAACTTGCACAAATCAGACCAATGAATCCTTAAGTCCCTTGCTATGCCATCATTCTAGACATTGTCTAAACAGAGCCCCAGCAAGGTATGTCCTTGTCTGAGATTAGGTCTCAGACCTATTCTAGCTTTTGTACCTCAACAGCAATAGCTGCTTCTCCAAAATGAACTTACCTCATTTAACAGGCTTTCTGTAGCAAACACTGTTAAAACCATTCCCTTTGAACCTTGCATTTTACTTTTAAAATCACTGGTAGAGTTAACTCTCCCTTTCTCCTGAAGACTATATCACCTTTAAAACAAGCTCATCATCCGCTAATCCATTTCCAAACCCAGTTCGGGAATCTGGGTTAAGCACGGTATAACAGAGCGAGACTGTGGCTGGATGGAGCACGAGTTCCTTCTTTATCCTAATTGGCAGAGTCCTCACGAGAGAAGGCAGCGCACCTGGTTCTAACTCTAATTTGTCTTCCTCACATGAATAATTCATACTGTCTCTATGAGACCAGCCACTACAACAGTAGGGGATGGTCCCTATGTGTGAATCACTGGCTGTCCCTGCCCGCCCAGCAAGAAGCATTGGCTTCTGCAAATGTGAGAGTTCTTGCTCAAGGTCAGGTTGATGGCCACTGAATGTTAAGTTAGGGTATTGTCAATTTGGTATTAGTAATTCCCAATTTGGTCTATTTAACTAAGGCTGACCTGCCTTGACATTAACCTTTAAAAGAATGCAAGCTGCTTCCTGGCAAAAGAGCATGTTGGTGAACACATGGTAAGAATGGGTGTATTTGAAGTTTTATAGGCTTGCATGTATCTGAAAATGGAACAGAAACTCAGAGTGATTTTGTGTAAAAACAGAGGGGTGGGGAAAGGGAAAAAAAGAGCTAAGGAGGGAAGGGAAAGAAACAGAAAGTAATGTGATCACGTCACTCCTCTCCTTAAAACTTTCCATATAGCTCTCATTGCTCTTAGGACCAGCTTCAAAACTCTCCACATTGCCTAAGCGACCCTGAAGAATCTGCCTCCTGCCTACCCTTCTAGACTCATTCCACCACCTTGCCCTTTGCTTGCTGTACTCCAGCCACACTGGCATTTTTGAGTCCTTGAACCTGCTCAAGGGCTCCCCATAGATTTTCTTCCCTCCTTACCTCCCCTTGCCCTCATCCCCAAGCCTCCACATGGCTCAACCTTCAGGTTTTGTCCAGGAGGCTGCTTTCGCACAGTGGCAGTGACCTCAGACTGAATTAAGTTCATAGATCCCACCCCACACCATTATATTCCCTGGTGACATAGAAGGTCTGTCATCATATAAGCTGCTTTGTCTTTATGAATTTTACCTCACTTTTAACTAAATAATTCTAGACTAGACTAGGAGCTCCAAAAGTACAGAAACTCCACCTGCAAACTGTATTCCCAGCACTTCCCATAGTACCTGATGCTATATAAAAGGCAGCACAAATGGAGCACCTGGGTGGCTCAGATGGTTCAGCATCCAACTCTTGATTTGGTTCAGGTCATGATCTCACAGTCTGTGGGTTCAAGCCCTACATCGGGCTTTGTGCTAATGGTGCAGACCCTGATTGGGATGCTCTCTCTCCCTCCCTCTCTCTCAAAATAAATAAATAAACATATTTTAAAAACTTTTAAAGGTGGCACAAATGGGGGCGCCTGGGTGGCGCAGTCGGTTAAGCGTCCGACTTCAGCCAGGTCACGATCTCGCGGTCCGTGAGTTCGAGCCCCGCGTCAGGCTCTGGGCTGATGGCTCAGAGCCTGGAGCCTGTTTCCAATTCTGTGTCTCCCTCTCTCTCTGCCCCTCCCCCATTCATGCTCTGTCTCTCTCTGTCCCAAAAATAAATAAACGTTGAAAAAAAATTAAAAAAAAAAAAAGGTGGCACAAATGAAAGAATAAATGAACAAGTGAACACACTTATGAATGGGGCTCTTCATATATGTAACTATACCAAAGTGCAACTGGAAAACTCATAGTCTGTTGGCTTGTCTTGCCAAAGTGGAGGACCGATAGTCTCACCTGAAGGAATAAACAGATGAGAAAATGTGGACATCCCCACCAACATCTTGCTTCTAGGTTTCAAGGTCTGAAGAGCAGTTCATTTAGTTAGGTAGGCTGAAAGGATCAAGAGAAATGAGAACCAAGAAAGTGTATCTGTGCCTGAGGCCACTAAAGAACAAAAAACAGTTAGCCAGCCAGGAGAGGTCTTGTTAGAACATAACTTGGAAATCCCTCTGGCATGCCATACTGAAAAGCCCTCTTGCGATCAAAAGACCTACCAGTTATTCTGTTATTGCCTCACCAAGCCTCAGCTTCTGTGTTAATAGAAATGGGAACGATCGTATTTAGCAGATGCTTGTTCAATTTCTTCATGGCACTTCCCCAGCACAGACTTCTGAACCATTAGGTACAGTAGCCACAGTGCCCAGGACCCATGATGCTTTTAGGGGCTCACCAAAATGGTTTAACTTCTTTTAGGACCAGAAGATAATTAATATAATCTAGCCTGGATTGCATTCATCTTTATATCAAGAGGTCATAAAATATAAATGTTAATATACGTATGAAGAAAGAGGTCTACAAAGGCTTCAGTGTTGAGGGCCCACAAAAGTCATAATGTAGCCTTGTCCCCACCCCCTTTTGGAGATCTTCCTCTCCCCCACATTATCTGCCTGTTTACAGCACTGCATCCTCAGCAACCAGCTTTGACTCTGCTCCTGTAGTTTGATTATACCAAGACCTACACTTGGCCAAGGTGGGCCTGTCAGAGGTGCCTCCACTCAGTGCTCATCCTAGCCATGGTAAACTGGATGGATAAGGGGAGAATATCTGGGGCTGGGCCTCCTGCGTCTGGCCGAGCTAGTCAGGTTCTTCCTTATGAATTTAGATTTGATTCTGAAATCCAGCCAGTCTGACTACTCCTTCTCTGAGAGAAGATGAAAATTTGGGAGCTGTTTCCCAGCATATGGACTTTAAGCAGAGAAAGCCAATCTGAAGGAGAATATGCCCCCCCCCCCCCAAGGAACAGAGGACTAAGATAGTAGGTCCCAGACATATTCTATTCTCAGGCTGGATGCTGTTTCTATGGCTGCTGGCACCCTCTCTCTTGGATTCTCTGAGACCTCAGCAAGGCTGAATAGGATAGTGGTTTAGGATCTAGGGTAAGGAACTAGGCTGCCAACATTCAAAGCCCAGTTACTACCCTCCAGCTCCATGACCCCAAACTAGTATTTAAATTCCCTGTGACTCAATTTCCTCTATCATAATAGGTATGTGTTGTGAGAATTAAGAGAAGTAATCTATTAAAAGTGCTTAGAATACAGAAAAAAATACAAGTCCAGAAACAGACCTGTAAATATGTTGTCAATTGGTTGTTTACAATGGTGCAAAGCAATTCAGTGGAGAAAGACAAGTCTTTATGACAAAGGATGCTGGAATAATTGGAAATCTATAAATCAAAAAATATAATAAATCAGGGGCACCTGGGTGGCTCAGTCAGTTAAGCGTCCAATTTCAGCTCAGGTCATGATCTCACGGTTTGTGGGTTCGAGCCCTGAATCGGGCTTTGTGCTGACAGCTCAACCTGGAGCCTGCTTCAGATTCTGTGTCTCCTTCTCCCTCTACCCCTCCCTCCATTCATGCTCTCTTTCAAAAATAAAATAAACATTAAATAAAATTATATAGAACAAATCAAAAAATGTATCAAAAACTCAAAAAATATATAAATTGACCCTCAATCAATACTTTGCAACATACACAAAAATTAACTTGAAATGCATCGTAAACCTAAATGTACACCCCAAAACTATAAAAGTTCAAGAAGAAACATAGGAGAAAATCTCTAGGACTTTGAGTTAGGTAAAGATTTATTAGATATGACATAAAAACTGCAATCCATAAAAAAATTAATTGGACTCCATCAAAATTTTAAATTTGTTTTTTTTGTTTTTGGTAAGACAACATTAAGAGAAAGGCAAACCACAGGTACAAAGTATCTGCAAAACACACATCAGATAAAAGACTTCAAATATACAAAGAACTCTCAAAACTAAGATAATAACACAAAGAACCCAAGAAAAAGTCCGGCAAAGATGTGAACAGAAACATCACCAAAAGCAGAGATACGTGTGGCAAATAAGCCCAGGAAAAGGTGCTCAACATCTTGACTCATTCGGGAAATACAAATCAAGGCCACGGAGAGGTAGCACTGTCCCACCCTTAGCACTGCTAGGATGAACACTGAGAATACCCACAGCTGGTGAGGAGGGGAGCTACTGGAACTCACTGCTGATGGGAATGTAAACCATACAGGCCTTACAGAAAACAGCTTGGCTACTGCTTCTAAAATCAAATATACACTTAACGATGACTCAACCGTCCCAGGATTAGATATTTTTACTCAAGAGACATGAAAACATGTATGCACTCAAAAGCTATACACAGATATTTATAGCAGTTTTATTCATAATCATCAAAAACTGGAAACAACCCCAATATCTTTCAACCGGTGAATGCATAAGCAAACTGTGGCACATTCATACGACAGAATACTTCTCAGCAATAAAAAGAAACCAACAACTGATGCAGATATAGGCATGAATGAATCTGAAGGAAAAAGCCACATTCAAAAGGCTATGTAGGCTATGAGCCATTGATATTGGGGCTGGGAAAAGGCAAAACTACAGGACAGAAATAGATTAGTAGTTGCCAATGACTAGGGACAGCAAGAAGGTTTGCTACAATGGGGCATGAGGGAACTTTCTGGGGTGACAGAAATGTTCTATATCTTGACTGTAATGGGGGTGACATGACTGTATGAGTTTATACACTACAGTGAATGTTAATGTATATAAGTTCAATAAACCCGATTTTTACATTTTTAGGGGAAAAAAGTAACATCATTGACCTAAGTTGGTCCCAGTGGGTTTCTGTTACTTGTATTCAAGAATCCTAAATGACACAAACACACAGCTCATAGTGTTTTGACTATTTAATGGCACAATGCAGTTTCATCTTAAGATGGGGTTAAATTCTAACATTAACCCGTAAGGCTAACTTTACCTTTAAAAGCCCATTAACTTCCCCATAGAAGACAGTGTACATTTTTTATGTACACAGATTGGTACAAGAATGCATATATATGCCAAGTCTGAGAACCGTGAGCTATTACAAAAGGAAACGTAGATGCAGGTGACTAGACTATTAGCGGTACGTAGATGCAGGTGACTAGACTATTAGCGGTGTTTCCAGTCAAATTATCTTGGTTCAAATCTCAATTCCACCACTTTCTAGCCCTGGACAAGTTACTTAACCTTGCTATACTTCAGGTTTTTCACGTGTACAATGGTGATAACAGCACCTAACTCAGAGGGTTTTAGTGTAAGTTAGTTAAACATATGGAAAGCCCTCAGTCAGGCACAATGGAAAGGCTGTATTTGTGTTAGCTGTCAGTGGGTCAGATAGGCCTACAACACAATCCCTTCAGTCAATGATTATCTAGTAAGCTCCTACTGTGTACAGCATCTATTAAGCATGCTGTGTGACGTGTTGCCTCAGGCTGCCCACCCAGAAAACTGACCCTCTCTGTTTAGCATGTGAATTGAGTTTGATCTAGATTCATTTTGAGAAGGCTATACCCATCCACAAGGGCTTCACCAAGCGTTTTAATATCTAATATTCAAATAAAACCATCCATTTGCCTCCACCAGCACTCTTAAAGCCTGCATGTTTCAACTAGTTGGGAGGATAATCTGGTGACCAGAAAAAAAAAGTCTATGACAAAGCAGCAGTTATTTGGGGAGCCCAGGCCTCACAAAGGGACCACTCTAAGCCCACCGCTACAACTCCTCGTCGCCTCTCCAAAGCTCTTCGTTTCTGTTCTACTTTGTTTCTGTTCTACTGGCCTGGTTTCCCTTCAGTGTAGGTTCTTTAATCTCAGCTCCTTACCTCTTACCTTTTACTTAGGTGTCCACTCAACAAAGCATCCTGCTTGTTAAGACACCTTGAACCTTTGATTTTGCTTCCTGTACCTAAGCTTTTTCTTATGTCTAAATGGCTTAATAGCACCTGTTCTCCGTTTCCCAAAAAAGATGAAATTAGGTAATCAATGTGACAATGCCTTGTCACTCATAGATGAAGAGGAAGAATCACTTTTCATTTTGTTATAGGATGACCTTCCTTTATACAATTGTTTTTCTCAAATGTTTCTTGTGAATCAAATCCACATTTAAAAGTCCTAGGGATAGGGTTCCTGGGTGGTTCAGTCGGTTAAGTGGTTAAGCATCAGACTTCGGCTCAGGTCATGATTTCAAAGTTTGTGAGTTCAAGCCCCACATCAGGCTCTGAGCCTGACAGCTCAGAGTCTAGAGCTTGCTTCGGATCCTGTGTCCCCCTCTCTCAACCCCTTCCTTGCTCATGCACTCTCTCTCTCTCTAAAATAAATAAACATTTTTTAAAATAATTTTTCAAAAAGTCCTTTGGGTGCTCACAGCATGGTAGAGAATTGTGTCAAAAAGCCAAATTTGTTATTTGGCCTAACAAATATGGTAGTCTCCCCACTTTATCCACAGGGATACACTCCAAGACCACCAGTAGATGTCTGAAACCACAGAAAGTACTGAACACAACATATATACTATGTTTTTTTCCTAAGCATGCATAATTATGATAAAGTTTATCTTATAAATTAGGCACAGTAAGAGATTAACAATAACTAAATATAGAACAATTTTAACAACATGCTGTAATAAAAGTTATGAGATTATTGTCTCTCTCAAAATATTGTACTATACTCACCCTTCTTCTTAGGATGATGCAAGACAGTAAAATGCCTGTGTGAGGAGATGAAGTGAAGGATACAGGTATGTGACCTAACATTAGACAACTACTGACCTGACCATAGGTCATAAGGAAGACCATCTGCTTCCAGACCATCATTGACTATAGGTAACTAAAACTGCAGAAAAGGGATGACTACTCCAATTGACACTGATTTTTCTAAGCCTCCATACTGGGTTAATTTAGATGATGGTGATGATAACAACAACAAACATCACGAAAGCTATCTTAATTCATTTAACAATTTATCAATTTTTAAGACACTTTCATGCACCTCTCAGCTGATGCTCATAACTACCCCCAGGAGATCAGGTATTATTATCCCCAGTTGCCAGATCAAGAATCTGAAGCCCAGTTAGGTTAATGATTTGCCCAGGTTATGCAGCTAATGGACACGTGCTGAAGGCTCAGATAGTCTCAAAACTCTTACACTGGACCTGTACAAAACAGACCAAGAACCAAAAGAACCAGGAATCATCTGCAGTCTGCAGAAATGCAAATAACTTCCTTTAAGCATTCATGGCGTCAAACCTTAAAATTCTAAAGCCAATGTCTCCAACACATAAAATTCTAAATAAATAGAGGAGACTGCTGACATCTTCAAAGCAGAAAGACAGTAAATGCAGTACCACCATGACAAAAAATGATTAAATGCTAATCATACCAGCTAAAATATCATCATCAAATTTTGCATTAACAGCCACAATTAAATAGTAGACTTATTAGCAACATTATGTTTAAGTGCGTCCGTCCAGAATCTTTGTATTTTTCCACCAAACATAAAAAAGACTTTAAATCAACTTTAAGGGGATGCAAAGAAAAAAGATAAAACAATGTCACCTGTATACACAGTGTGGGAAGCCTCAAAGACCCTAGAGGAAATAGCTGAGGTCTGCAGTTTCCAAATGTCAATTTGGAGGAGACTATTTTAGACACAGGTAGCCTTCTTGCTAATGAGATTCTAGATAAAACTTTTACATAAATTCAACCTTATCTCTCTCCATCCCTCCCAAATATCTCAGAGGACCTGGAATGCAGGCATAATCCTCTACCAGAAGGAGAATATCCTACTATGAGCTGATACAAGCTCCCCTGAAATCTGAAAGATGCAGGATGGCCATTTCTTTATTGATCAGACCCTTCACTTGTACACGGTTAGCCTTGGATAGATGCCCAGAAGTCTTGGGTGCATGACCAAGAATCTCTTCTCCCTCTGATTTTCCCAGTTTCCACCTTCTCCCAGTATCCAGTGCTATCCAAGTTTGCACCACTTGGACTGGACCACAGAGATCATGATTCTTGCCTCCATTCTGGGGAGGGAGAAGTTAGAGAGGATCCTTCAGTCAAAAACTCCCTAAGTTCTCCTTGGCTTTGTCTGTGATCTTTCAGCATCTTCTACGTAAAATCACTGCAAGGCAAACAACATCTCCTCTTGGCAGTATAGCTGGTTTCTTACAGCCATCTATACTGGCTTACAGTAGGTCATGTATTATTAAACTAAAAGTTCTCTCTCTTACCAGGAGTAAAGTGATAAAATAAAGGGAGACAAGAAAAATTCATCCTCCCACATATGCCTAAAAGCAAGGGTACTCTTCCAAACTAACCTTTTTTCTTTTTTTGTATGATCTAATTCAAATGTTCTACTCCCACCCTGCCTCCATAATAGTCTCTCCCAATGTAAAAGATGATTAAAATAGGCATGTCTTATGATTTTCTTAGTTATAAACAAGTAGGTGATTTTTTAAATTGAGGTATGTAAAATTGATTGTGTCCTCATCAACACCCATTTTATGTTTATTTGCCAAATTCCAATGGCTGATATAAACAACTGTGTGGCCAGAAATGATTAGGGCTTTGTTGAGGTCTGTGGTTGAACTGCTTTATGGTTGGATTGTTCTGAACTTCCATTCGCAATGCAAACCCACAGGAGAATGGGTCACCTTCCAGACTATGCCTTTGCAGAGTTATGTGTAACAGACTTCAACTTTTGGAAACCTGTTGACATCTATTTGAAAAATTCCAGTTCAAAGGATTCTTCAAATTAAATGTACCCATATATGATGTCTTTCTTTAAAGCTCTGGAAGGACAGGGAGCATAATATGTGGATGGGCAACCATTAAGGTTTCTGCATTCATATATGGTCTGCAAGAATGGATTCATCTGTTCATTCATTCATTCAATTATTTGTTGACTGTCAATTATTTGTTGAGGGTGCAAAGTCCTGGGGATACATTAGTGAATAGAACAAGACAGACTGCATACTTGCTCTTAAAGTGTTCCTGCTCTAGTGGAGAGAGAGCTGAAAGTGATAAACTAATTACAAATATTGCTAAGATGTAAAAAAGAAAAAAGGGTACCTGGGTGGCTCAGTCGGTTAAGCGTCTGACTCTTGGTTTTGGCTCAGGTCATGATCTCATGGTTTTGTGAGTTCGAACCCCACATCGGGTTCTGGGCTGGCAGCATGAAGCCTGCTTGGGATTCTCTGTCCCTGTCTCTGTCTCTCTCTGCCCCCCCTCACTTGCACTGTCTCTGTCTCTCTCAAAATAAATAAACTTTAAAAAAAATATGAAAGAAAGGAAGAAATAGGAGACAGAGGTAGAGAATAAGATGGATGCAATACACCTACTTTCAATGAGAAAGGAAAGCTTTCTGAACAGATGACATTTGAGCCCTGAAAAATGAGAGGCTATCATGCATGTAGGACTAGGGAAATATCATTTTCAGGAGAAGGAAACAGCCCAAAATCTGTGATAAAGGAAAGGGCATGGTGTATTCATGGCACTAAAAGGAAACCTTGTGTGGCTGGAGTGAGCTAAGAGAGGTAGGCATGGGCTAGATTATACAAGATGTTGAAGGTCATGATAAGGAATTTTTATTTTATTCTGAGGCAAACTGGAAGCTGCTGGAGATTTAAACAGAAAAGTGACATGACCTCGTCTACGTTTTATATGGTACTGGCTACTATGCAGACAATGGACTGGAGGATGAAATGCATGGCTATGGAGAAACAGGAGACAGTTTTAACAGTCCAAACGGGAGCTTAGGAGAGCATGGCATAAGTACAGAAGTGAGATGGAGAGAAGACAGACTCAACACATCTTTTTGGGTAAAACCAAAAGAACTTGCTGGTAAGTTCAATGTGGAAAATGAGCGCAAGAGAAGAATCAGGGATAATCACAAATTTCTGGCTGGGTGGGTGGTGGCGCCATTCATTAAGATGATGAAAACTGGCCCTGGTTTCTTCTGTTCTAGTGCAAGGCCTGTGATACACATGTGGGGCCCTAAAAGGTTATTTCATTTTCTTTCTAATAGATCTTCCTGTGGGGAGAGCTTTCTGCACTCTTTTGTACTACTAGGGAGCTACACACACACACACACACACACACACACACACACACACACACACACACACAGAGTTAGCCAACACAGTCCAAAGGAGGCCTGAGACCTGTTTCAGCTCCTACCATCAGGTTTCCCAGCCCCAATTAACGTGCAGAATGTTAGCAGGTAAGACCAACTGTAGCTTAGTGATGCTCAAGGGAACAAGAAAACCACATGGTAACATAAAGTCACATTTTTCCTGGGAATTAAGACTTGAGTATCAAACCTTTGGCATGAATTGCATTATTGGATGGACTGAGAATTCACACATATGCATCCACTGGTCACTGGTATCGAGTTCTTTAAAGAAAACCCAAATCAAAGATAGGAAGTTGTTCACTGGACAGAGGAAATGGACTTTCTTGGGAAAGGGCACTGAGAGATGAATTTAGGGTCTTCCCTCTGATAGATGGGCTTCTTCAGCAAAATGTGTTGTCAGAGAGACTCTTCCAGCCAGTTCAACTCAAAGCCAGTAGCTTGAAGACCACAGTTTAAAGACATTCTCACCTTTGTGGAGCCTGAGCACCACTTGAAGGTCATCAGTTCAAGGGGGTTTATGAAGCTGAGGTCTAATCAATTAAAATAGCTTTGGGGAAATTTATTCCATAGAATTCTAGATATCTTTCTTACTGTCTGTGTGGCTCTTGATGCGAACACAACTGGCATGGAATCATTGGCCATGTGTCCTTCCTTCACCAGCGTACACCATCAGTATTTCTGTGCCATGAAAAATGTGCTTATGAGAATTGGTAAGGGAAATCTTGAAAAGATAAAGACATTGCAAAAGAACAATCAGTACCTAAATAAGGAGTAAAAGGGATGGCAGAATTCATCTCACTGCTCTGGATCCAATTCCCAGCTTCCCTGTTACTAATAGAATATACCATCAAGGTAAGACTTTTAGGAAAAATGGGAAGCACTTCAGTAAGAGATAGCTAAAAGGGGAACCAGGCTTTGCTTCACCATTTCCTAATAATTGTATCCTTATGTTTTGAATTTTTTTTCTGATTTTGTTTGTTTAATGAGACTTATCTCTGCATTGATTTTATAGTCCCTCATCATTTCTTTCATTTATTTTTAATGTTTATTTTTGAGAGAGAGAGTACAAGTGGTAAAGGTGCAGAGAAAGGGGGACAGAGGATCCGAAATGTGCCATGTGCTGATAGCAGAGAGCCTGATGCAGGGCTTAAAATCACAAACTGTGAGATCATGACCTGAGCCGAAGTCAAGAGCCAGACACTTAACCAACTGAGCCACCCAAGCACTCCTTTCATTTTTTACTGAGCTCTACCAATTTTTTTTTCTCTATGGTCTTATCTCCTTTTCGATCATTTTGCACATGTGTGTGCTTCCTCCTCCCCAAGAGATGATGCTGCCTATACTATCTTTAAGATTCTTTGTCAAATTCGTAAGAACAATTCGTCTTCTGATTTATGTAAGTTATCTGACTTTCGATTACTCTTTCTTCCTCTATTCTTATGTATATTGTCTAATGTGTTCCTTTCTCAAGATTATTCACCTGTATTGGGGCAGTTCTATCTGAGGCCACCATTTGCTTGAAGACTCAGCCCAGAAATTTAAATGTAGTATATTATCTCAAAAACCTTCTCACCAAATTTGTCCTCCATCCTGAATGCACATTTCTCCTCCTTTCTCTTCAGTTAGGATGTGGATTTGTGTTGCAACCTGGCGAGCACAGTTTCCCCTCCAACCTTCCCATTGCACACCCCATTAGGCATACCTGTGGACCCTCCACAGGGGTCCCCATCAGCTCCAACCCTCCCACTTTTCTCCAGTTGACACCTGGGTCTGCCGAAGGACATGCCCACTTCTCTTCTGGCTGCATTTCTCTAGATCCCAGGAAACCGAATGAAGGATCCTTTGGACCTGAAGACTGTAACATACACTTCCAGAGAAATCTGACTCTGCTAAAATCTGAGGAGATTTCTGGGTTCTCAGTCTCCACCCTTAGTTTTAGTCTCAATTTCTCAGCCCTGGCCAGATTTTGTTCATAGTGAAGTTTCTGTATTTCATCAAAGACAGAGTTTTCCTCTTTTTTTCCATTTTTTCAAGAAAAGTTTTTTTTCAAAAACTTTTTCAAGGTCTCAAGGAGGACTGAAGACTGAAATGCTTTTACTTTGACTTCTTTGACTGAAGGCCCTGTTGTTCACTCCTCGACCCACGGCAAGCTTGCCTCTACTTCAAGTTGCTCAAACTGCTTTCTCAAAGATAACTACTGACTTCCTAATTGCTAAATTAAGTCTTTTTTTCCTGTTATCAGAATTTCTTTATTACTAAAATATATATAATTAACACACAGGTTACATTAGTTTCAAGTGTACAATATGATTCAACAATTCTATATATTACTCAGTGCTCTTTATAAGTGTGCTTTTTTTTAATCTTTTTTACATTTATTTTTGAGAGAGAGAGCACAAGTGGGGAGGGGCAGAGAGAGGAAACGACAGAATCCAAAGGAGGCTCCAGCTGTCAGCACAGAGCCTGACGCGAGGCTCAAACTCACAAACCATGAGATCATGACCTGAGCTGAAGTCAGATGCTCAACCAACTGAGCCACCCAGGCGCCCCGGTAAGTGTGCCTTTTTTAATGTTTATGTATTTATTTTGAGAGAGCGTGCAAGAGTACATGAGCAGGGGAGGGATAGAGAGAGAATCCCAAGCAGGTTCTGCAAGGTCACGAAGGGCTCACTGTCACAAACCTCGAGATTATGACCTGAGCCAAAACCAAGAGTTGGTCACTCAACTGACTGAGCCACCCAGGCACCCCCATAAGTGTGCTTTAATTCCCCTTAATCTATTTCATCCATCCCCCAACACCTCCCTTCTACTAATCATCTCCTTTATTCACCTATTGATGGACACTTGGGCTGCTTCTTTAATTTAGCTATCGTAAATAATGCTGCAATAAACATAGGGATGCATGTATCTTTTAAAAATTTTATTTCTTCTGTTATGCCTAATGCCCATTCTCTTGCTGTTTTTCAATTTTCCTTCAATTATAGCTATTCTCCTGGGATTTCTGTTTAAATGATCTCCCTGGTCCACTCCTCATTCCCCAGGCTTTAACTGCCCACTGTGTGCTTTACTTCCAAATGTCTCTCATCTATCCCAATCCCCTCTTGAAATTTATACCCAATTTCCAAAGCCAGTTTGACACCTACACCTCCACATGCACATGCATCTCCATGTATGTTCTAAACTACTATTTTCTAATCTAGTGATGCTCAGAATTTTAGTGTTATTTGTCTTAAAGAGTCACACATTAGTTTCCTAGGGTTGCAATAATAAGTTACCACAAACTGGACTACTTAAAACAATCAGTTCTTTCACAGTTCTGGAGGCTAGAAGTCCAAAATTAAGGTGTTGGCAAGACCATGCTCCCTCTGAAGGCTTAGGAAAGAATCTTTCATTGCCTCTTCCTAGCTTCTAGTTGTTGCCAGTGATTCTTAGCATCTCTAAGCTTGTAGCTGTGTCACTCCAACCTCTGCCTCTATCATCACACAACTTTCTCCTCTAGGTATGTCTTTTTCCAAGCCTCCCTCTTCTTTCTCTTATAAAGACACCATTCATTGGATTTAGCACCCACCCTCACATAGCAATACCTCATCTTAACTTGATTACATCCGCAAAAGTTTATTTCCAAATAAGGTCACATTCACAGGTACTGGGGGTCAGAACTTAAACATTTCTTTTGGAGGAACACAATTATCCCACTACCTCATGATAAAATACATTTTGAAAATATTGACTTAAGCAAAATCAGACAGATTCCATCACTATAGAACTCCTCAGAGCTTTAATAAGCTAATATGAATTGTAGGGGTTTGGTTTTGTTACCATTATATTAGATTCAGGTGTGCAACATGACTCAGTATTGGTATACACTGCAAAATTATCACAATTAAGTCTAGTCAACAGCCCTCCCCATACATAGTTACAGACTTTTTTCCTTGTGTTGAGAACTTTTAAGATTTACTTTCTTAGGACCTTTCAAATATGCAATACAGTATTATCAACTATAGTCACCATGCTGTACATTACATCCTCAGGACTTATTTATTTTATAAGCTTATTTATTTATTTTGAGAGAGAGACAGACAGGGAGCACAAGAGAAAATCCCAAGTAGGCTCTACACTGACAGTGTGGAGTCTGATGAGGGGCTCAAACTCACGAACCGCGAGATCATGACCTGAGCCAAAGTTGGATGCTTAACCAACTGAGCCACCCACGCACCCACCCCTGGATTTACTTATAACCGAAAGTTTGTACCTTTTCACTTCCTTCACCCATCTTGCCTATCAGACACCCCCACCTTTGGCCACCACCAATTTGTTCCCTATTTCTATGAGCTTGGATTTTTGTTTGTTTTTGGCAGTTTTTTAGATTCTACAGATTCTTTAGATAAGTCTTTCTCTGTCTGACTTATTTAGCATAATGCCCTCAAGTTCCATCTGTCACAAATTGCATAATTTCATTCTTTTTTATGGTTGAATAATATTCTATTGTGTATATATGCCACCTTTTCTCTTCCCTTCTTCCATCAATGAACACTTAAGTTGTCTCCATGTTTTGGCTGTTGTAAATCATGCTTCAATGCACACAGGGGTGCAGCTATCTTTCTGAGTGTTTTTGTTTTCTTCAGATAAATACCCAGAAGCAAAATTGCTGGATCACAGGATAGTTCTATTTTTAATTTTTTGAGGAACGTCATACTGTTTTCCGTAGTAGCTACATCAATATACATTCCCCCCAACAGTGCACAGGATTTCCTTTTCTCTACATTCTCACCAACACTTATTTCTTGTCTTTTTGATAACAGCCATTCTAATAGGTAATATCTTATTGAGGTGATATCTCATTGTGGCTTTAATTTGCATCTCCCTGGTGATTAGTGATACTGAGAATATTTTCATGTATCCATTGGCCGTCAATATGTGCTCTTTAGAAAAATGTCTATCCAGATTCTTTGCACATTTTTGAATCAGACTTTTTTGCTATTAGGTTTAGGTATTTTTGGATATTTTTATCAAAAATTGATATGCAAACACTTTCTCCCATTCACTAGGTGCCTTCCATTTAGTTGATAGTTTCCTTGGCTGTGCAGAAGCTTTTTAGTTTGAAGTAATCCCACCTGCTAATTTTTGCTATCGATGCCCTTATTTTTGTGTCAAATTCAAAAAATCTTGCCAAACCCATGTCAAGATTACCACTTACGTTTTCTTCTAGGAGTTTTATGGTTTCAGGTCTTACATTCAAGTTTTGTATCCATTTTGAATTAACTTTTGTGTAGGGGGTAAGATAGTGGTCCACTTTCATTCTTTTGCATGTGGCTGTCCAGTTTTCTCCTCACTACTTATTTAAGACACTGCCTTTCCCCATTGTATATTCTTGCCTCCTTTGTCATAAATTAATTGAACATATAAGTATGGGTTTATTTCTGGGTTTTCACTTCTGTTTCGTTGATCCATGTATCTGTTCTTAGGCCAATACCATACTGTTTTGATTACTATAACTTTCCAACTGTAGTTTATAATCAGGGAGCATGATGCTTCCAGCTTTGTTCTTCTTTCTCAGGATTGCTTTGGTTATCTGGAGTCCTTTAATGTTCCATACAAATTTTAGAATTGTTTGTTCTATTTCTGTGAAATGCCACTCAAATTTTGATAGAGATTGCACTGAATCTGTAGATTGCTTTGGGTAGTGTGGACATTTTAACAATACTAATTCTTCAAATTCATGAGCACAGAATATCTTTCCATTTATTTATCTTCTTCAATTTCTTTCATTAGTACCTAATAGTCTAATAGTGTCTAATAGGTCTTTCATCTCACTGGTTAAATTATCTCTAATTATTTCAGGGTTTTTTTTTTAGATATTTGAAATACAACTTTATTCTAATTCTAAATTAAAAAATGGAAAGGACAGTGACAAATGAGATTTCACCACTGGATACTGTGATGTGACTACAGCAGTCTTATATTTGAAACTCAGAAAGGAAACAATTGTGTTCCAAAACAGCTAAATATGCAAGTTCAAAAAATGAGGGTATACACTGTCACATTCACTCCGAAGCCCATTCTTCTCCTTCAGCAACCCATAGATGAAGCACATGTTCCACTTGTTAGTTTTCTAACAAGCCACAGGAAGGGCTGGTCAAAATTGTAGTTAATTTTGGCAGAAATGTCATAGTGTTGAAGGTTGGTCTTATGGTGGAAGATTTTGCCGTACCTTTCCTGTCCTTGATGTCCACTTTGTTGCCACACAGCACGATGGGGATGTTTTCACATATTTGTACCAGATCTCTATGCCAGTCAGGCACGTTCTTGTAAGAAACCCTTGATGTTACATCAAACATTATAATGGTACACTGGGCTTGGATGTAATAGTCATCTCTCTAGCCCACCAAATTTCCCCCTGACCAGCCGTATTCCATATATTGAACTTAATAGGTCCTCTATTGTCATGGAACACAAAGGGATGGATCTCAACACCCAATATGGCTGCATATTTCTCAAACTCACCAGTCAGATGACATTTCATGAACATAGTTTTTCCAGTACCACCATCGCCAACCAATACAAGTTTGAACCGGACTTGGGGTTCTCCTTGGACAAGCATCATGCTGTTGCTCCCAGAAGTGTCTCCGGCCCATCTGACCGAGCAGTTTTTCATTATCCTTGATGTAATTATACCTGGGATTGTTTCCTTAATTTTTCTTTCTGATGGTTCATTGTTAGTATGTAGAAATGCAAGCAATTTCTTTATATTGGTTTTGTGTCCTGCAACTTTACCAAATTCATTTATCAGTTTTCACAGTTTTGGGGTGGAGTCTTTAGGGTTTTCTGTATAGAGTATCATGTTATCTGCAAATGGTGAGTTTTACTACTTCTTTCCAGTTTAGATGTCTCTTATTTCTTCTTCTTGCCTAACTTCTCTGGCCAGGACTTCCAATACCATATTAAATAAAAGTGGCAAAAGTGGGCATTCTTGTCCTGATTATGATCTTTGAGGAAAAGCTTTCAGCTTTTCCCCGTTGAGTATGATGCTAGCTGTGGGCTTGTCATCAATGGCCTTCATTATGTTGAGGTACATCTCCTCAATACCTGCTTTGTTGAGAGTTTTTATCATAAATTGCTATTTGTCAAATGCCTTTTCTGCATCCATTCAAATGGTTATATGATTCTTATCTTCATTTTGTTAATGTGGTGTATCATATTGATTTGCAGGTGTCGAACCACTTTTGAATCCCTAGAATATATCCTACTTCATCATTGTGTTTGATCCTTTTAATGTATTGTTGAATTTGGTTTGCTATTATTTTGTTGAGGATTTTCTGCATCTATGTTCATCAGGGATATTGACCTGTAATTTTCTTTTCTTGTGTCTTTGTTTGGTTTTGGTATCAGGATAATGCTTGTCTCATTCCTTCCTCTTCTATTTTTTTAGCCGAGTTTGAGAAGATTGGTATTAATTCATCTTTGAACATATAGAATTCACTAGTGAAGCTGTATGGTCTTAGACTTTTGTTTGTAGAAAGTTCTTAAATTACTGATTCAATCTCCTTACTCTTAATTGACCATTCAGATTTTCTAACTCTTCATGATTCAGACTTGGAAAGTCACATGTTTCTAGGAATTTATCCATTTCTTCTAGGTTGTACAATTTGCTGGCATACAATTATTCATAGTCTCTGATGATCCTTTGTATTTCTGTGGTATCGATTGTAGCATTTTCTCTTTCATTTCTGATCTTATTTCCTCTCTTTTTTTTGGTGAGTCTAGCTAAAGGTTTGTCAATTCTGTTTATCTCTTCAAAGAACAAATTCTTCGGTTCATTGATATTTTCTGTTGTCTTGTTAGTCTCTATTTCATTTATTTCTGCTCTGATCTTTGTTATTCCTTTCTTCTACTAACTTTGGGCTTCGTTTGTTCTTTGTTTTCAAGTTATTATTTAAATTCTAGTTAACATATAGGGTAATATTGCTTTCAGAAGTAGAATGTATAACTTGTAGTTTTTGAATCTCCAAGAATAGTGATCATATGGGTTATCACATAGAGCCTTCCCCCAACTTAAATAACCACAAAGCCCTTTTTGGTATTGAGTCCTTTAGAATGATTGTGTCCCAACAACAGACTTTGTATGTTCTTCTACCAGTGCTTCTCAGATTTTCATGTGCATATGAATGGCATAAGAGTGCTGATTCTGATTCAGTATATCTGGGATAGAAGTCTGAGATTCTGCCTTACTTAGAAGCTTCCTAGAGCTGCCCAGCACAACCAGTCTTCAAACACACTTTCTAAGCAAGCTTCTAAGTCAAAAGCTTTATTTCCACCAATAATGTTTCTCTTTCTCCATTGCCTGACTTGGTCAATCATGTCACTATCCACAGTTACTCAACTGGAAACTTGGACACCAAATTCCCTTCCCTTCACTCCTCCTTCAAATTTAACCCCACCTCAAATCCAACTTATTGCCAAGTTATGTTTGTCTCTTGAATCCAGTCCACCATCTCCATTATGTTTGCCAGGACTTTAGTTTCTTTCCATGGACTATGAGTCGCCTTTTAACACTTCTTCCTGTCTTTAATTGTTTCTGTCCAAATTGTTGCCACACACAGAATTAATCAGGTCAGTCCCTCACTTTAAAATTGACACTGATATCTCACTGCCCACCCAACAAAACCCCAAATGCTCAGCATTGAAATATTCCAGGTCCTGCAAAATCTGATCTCAGGACATTTTGGAGCTTTATTCCCACTTCTAATGCAAGACACAACAAAGGCTGTGGTCATATTAGGTTGCTCACCCTCCCCTGAACACACCATGCATATTCCCATCTCTGGACCTTTCTTCAAACTCCTCCCTCGTCAGTATGGTCTTTCTCCCACCTTCTCCACCTAGAGGAAAACTCTCATGCTTCCTAGTCTAAATATAGTCTCCTTTGCTAAATGTCCCCCAATTATAATTTATTCCTCCTTTATGTTCCCAAAGATTTTTCACTTACAATTTCTTTAATTTGCCTTATAACCATCTATACATGTGTTTTACTGGCTAACTCCTTAAGGGCAATGATCATGCATGGCACATATTACATGTTTATTTATTCCTTTATTCATTCAAGAAATCTCCATATATATGCAATGAATATTAAGCAAATGAGTGTATTGGATGGAGGAGAGTCAAACTTCTATGAATTCTTTACAAAGTATGGTTGAGCCTTAAATAATTTGGAGGTTAGAGGTGCCAACACTCTGCACAGTCAAAAGTCCATATATAACTTTTGACTCCCCCAAAATTTAACTACTAATCACATACTGTTGAAGCCTTACCAATAACACAATCTATTAACACATATTTTGTACATTCTGTTTTATATATGGTATTCTTACAATAAAAAAAGTTAGAGAAAAGAAAATGTTGTTAAGAAAATTGTAAGGAAGGGGCACCTGGATGGCTCAGTCTTTAAGCATCTGACTTCAGCTCGGGTCATGATCTCACAGTTTGGGAGTACAAGTCCCACATCGGGTGAGCTTGAGCCCCGTTTCATGTGAGTATGAGTGCTCGTGCTTTGGGTGAGCCTCACTTTCTCTCTCTCTCTCTCCCTCTCTCTCTCTCTCTCTCTCTGTCCCTGCCCCTCGCTCACTTGCATCTTCTCTCTTTAAAAAAAAAGAGAAAGAAAATTATGAGGAGGAGGAAATACATTTACAGTACTATACTGTATTCATTTAAAAAAAACCCACAAATATACACACATTTCAAACCCATGTTGTCCAAGGGTCACCTGTATAGACGTCAGGCCACCTGAATAAAATGCAGATTACCAGAAGCCAATCCCAGACCTACTGAACCAGAATTTTGAGGAGATGAGACCTTAGAATCTAGATTTGAGCAAGAAATCCAAGTGACTCTTACTCAGGCTAATGTGTGAGAATCACTATAATTTAAAAGTAAATAGGTCAATGGTACCAACTTGTGCTCATAAGGATTTAAAAACATTTGAGATAAAAATTCTCCTGGTCAAAGTGAAAACTCTGTAAAACAACAAAAAAAGTTAAAGCATATTTGGCATCAATAAAGAACAAAATAATATAAATATTTGGTAAGTCTTTTGAACAAAAAACTTGCTGTTGAGTTCATGATAGTTCTTTTTAATATTTTCTGGCCAATGACAACTTAAAGCATGTACGCACTAATTATTTCAGTAAAGCTAAGCTATTCCAGTTGCGACATTTTTCTGAAGCCCAAGAATTGTTTTTAAGTTCTGTCTTTTTTCCTGTGCAGCATTTAAAACCAACGGATTCTTAACTCACAATTGAGATCACCTACTCTTTGTTACCGGGATCGACACAAAACTGAAGGCCATCTTGATGAATATAAGAGCTAAGTGAAAGTTAAATTTGTCACATTCTTTACCATGCTGCACACTTTCAGAGTTTCATTAAAAAAAAAAAAATCCACATAATTAGTTTAGCTTTACCAGGAAAAAAAAATTTTTGAATGACAAGGTCAGGCTCCTGACCTTTTAGTAAATTAGAGAAGATTGCCATAAATTGCACAATATAATGAAACACCAATTTGCATATTTGCTGCTATATTAAAAGGGATCAGTTTTAGCTCACAAAGCAGAACAAACAAAAACATGCATTTTAATAACTCAAATTACTCCCAGGAAGTGACCCTCAGCAGAAAGCCTGATTATCACTACTTAATTAGAAGCCTTGGAAATCTAAATCCTCCTTTAAATCCTATTCTGGGTACAGTGAAAGATGAAGCCATGAGTTTTGTCTAAGATTCAATATTTACTCTTTACTAATATGTTTGCTGGAGAGACTTCCCAAGCATTATAAAGACATGCGAGAAAAAATTTAATATTCAAAGAAAGAGTGCACAAAACCTGTGTTGGCTTGCAGGTGCAAAGCAATTAACAAGCTGGCATTTACAGTACTTTTAATTAATTAATTAAAAATGCAAAGCTGACTTTCATTTCTTCAATTGTTTGAACATTTTATCCATCGATAATAAACCACTACATGCTGCTGGGTGACAACAGCTGGTAAATGAAAAAAGTTAGTCCAGTGTTGAAGTAAGTGAAGAGAGAGCTGGAATTTGCTAGAGCATCCCCATCTCGTCCTCCCGCCCTGCCTGCCCCCTTTAAGGCTATTACGAAACTTAGTGTCAAATGAGAGGGGAAATGGCCTTTTGGCTACTCTGAGTCATGAACTGACAGTGACAATATTTGATGTGGCATGGTCACCTTGAATGGGAATGAAAACCACAAATTACAATTTGTTATAATTACAATTATTCTCACCAGTAAGGACCCGCTGTGCTGTTTCCTTAGGGGAGCAGAGTTGTTTGGAATCGAGACTACGTACTTCCATCTTATTTATAAAGGTTAAAAACATAATTAACAGAGGGAATTTCAATAATTTGCAAAAGAAGTGGGTAATGGCTTCTAATGTAATGCTGCTGTGACTAATTTTACAGCCGGACGCTGCTCGAACAACGACATTACCGTTCCCCATGAACACATTTTTGGTCAGTACATATTTAAAAACAACACCATTAATGTCCTTTAATTAAAACATAAATACTACAGTGCTACCTCGGTAGGCATTCACTCAGCTGGAACTAACTGTATTTGCTTAATCTACAATTTTAGATGTATTAGCAAAAATAAATGTTGGTGAATGTAAGAGCCTGATTACATATCTTGGGTAAATTGGTGATAATGAGTCAAGAGACTTTGTGTTCATTCACATATATTAGAATAAGAATCATTATGAAATTAAAGCTAAGATTAATCCTGCTAATGACACCACAGAGCATCTGGGAATAAGATAACCCAGATGTCAGATTCACTGTGCTACTGTGCTGCTATTTGATAGAGTAACCCTTGAAGTGTTCTTCTAAGGCAGATAGCTGCTACCCCCCCCCCAGTCCCAGCACTTGAAATGCAAATGAGTGACAAGATAGTCTAATAATGAGAGCAGATTCTAGCAGTAAAGAAAATGAATAAATTAAAAAAAAAAAACCCTCTGCACCACTGATAAGAACGAGCAGCAGGCACCCTGATGTCCTCAATTAGGGTGGATGACATCTGCTGAGCATTTCTCTCTAATAAAGCCCTCACTCGGTATTCCAAAGCACACGATTCTAACACTGTTAACATTTTAATGTCCTGGGCGTGCATGGTAACATTAATTACAAGATGATTTGGATGACTTCTGAATCTCTTTTATGTCTTCTGCAGAAGAGAACACAGCGTTGCAGCTTTGATATCATAAATAAAATGGGGACGCCTGCCAAGCATGAAAGGTATCCTGAAGTCACTTGCGTCTGCTGTGTTGTCCTGAACCTCGGTAGCCAGGCAAAGAGAACCCTCTGGGCATTTACAGAGGGTCAGTTAGCTACGCATTTTAGGGGGAGGCTATGTGGCTCTCAAGGATTTTTTTTTCCTTTATGCTAAAGGTGAACATTTTTGTTGCTGTTTTTAATTCCTAATGAGCTTAAAGTCCAATTAATATTTTTCTAAGCACAGTTTGCCTTCCTAATAGCTCTTTTCATGAGCTTTGGCAAATGTCACCAGGGCTTTCTTGTTTGCTGCCTGGAAGATGGGGGGAGTTTCCCCCCTTATTCAACAGACTAACACAAAGCACTGGCACCATAGGGGACCCCAGGTGGAGAGTGAGGCAGGGGGGCATAAGAGAAAAGAAATTTGTTGGTTACCCTACTATGTAACTGGCACTGGATGACCATCATTACCAAGAAAGTACTATTATTGTCTCTATTATACAGAGAGGAAATGGGTGCAGAGAGATAATGTAATTTGTTTGCAACTTACTAAGCATGAAACAAGAAGCAGAATCAGGATTCAAACCTGTGGTGGACTGAGCTCCAAGTCCATGATCCTACTACCCTCTTCACTACACCCATGGCAGTCATTAGGGTTGTTCCCAGATGCTCTGGGTCTCATCCTTTGGGACATATGATAAGGTTAGGTTTCCTTGCTCTTTCATAGCTGTCTAAACTTCTTTGACCACTGATATGTAAACAGAAGCTTTAAGAATCACTGTGTGGTTCACCTGGTCCCCTTTTCCCTATGTGGAGTAATGAATGTCTCTCTGCCTGGATCTGAGGATGACTGGGAGCAGAGCCCACAGCCAACCTACAATGGACATGAAGAGTGAGCAAGAAATAAATCTTTGTTATTTAGGCTTCTGAGATTGTGAAACTATTGGTTACTGCAGCATAACCTGGCCTATCCTGACAAATTTAATACTAAATATGTACAAATCTGTAAAACCCCCAAGTGGCCTTAGGAATGGATGAAGAAGGATGGAAAAAATAAAAGTGAGGAGAGATGTGACTGAAAAGGTGGCTCAAGAACTATAAAACCTGGGAGAAAAAGACTGCAATGTAATTAATCCTAATGGGTGCCACTTAAATCGTATGTGCAAATGGCTCCCCCTAGAGTTTTGCAATGCCCAACCTGTACCATCATGTGCAGGGGCCCTGCCACTTCTAGCCCTGCTACTTTGAGGACATGGTTCCCCACTCTTTTTACAGATTAAGCCAGATTCGCAGGGTGTGCTGGGTATAGAATTCATATTCAGCCAATGAACACATGCCCAGCCCAAAAAGGAGCTTGCTCACTCATAACGTCAAGAACAATTCATCAGCACATTAGGGTACTTGTCCACAGATCAAAATTAATCTTGATGACAGATCACTGCCACCAGATACATATAATAAAAAAATAATAATAATGTTATAGAGTCAGATGTTTTATCCAAATGTGAAGGGAAGAAGAGAAAAGACCCTTCTGGCTTTTCATAATTAACTCACTGTGGTAGTGATTTAACGAAAGCATTGTCTAAGGGGAAGCAAGAAAGTGAGACAGCAATGAGGCAATACCTGTGAGAATCCAGTCCCTTTTCTCTCTTGTATCTCTTTCCTACCTCTGTTTGGACCACTTGAGTGAAATATCCTAATTCTCTATGCCAACTTGCCCTTCTCAAAAGACCAAAACAACAACTCAACAGTAGGATCAAAGTCCCTAGCCACCAATCAAACGTTCTCCAGGGTGGCTCAATGGGTTAAACGTCTGACTCTTGATTTTGATGCTCAGGTCATGATCACACAGTTCATGACATAGAGCCCTGTGTCGAGCTCTATGCTGACATCGTGGAACCTGCTTAGGATTCTCTCACCTCTTTGACTCTCCCCATGCTGGTGCGCATGCGCTCTCTCTCTCTCTCTCTCTCAAAATAAATAAACAGGAAAAAAGAGTTCTCTATAGTATCGCCCAACGTTTCAGAATTAGTCAACTGGATAGCACACTTAAAGAACTAAAGCAAGTAACAGAACTTTCTAGAATAGAGGCAGAATGGATCTCAAGCAGGCAAACCACATACAGCTGCAGGTCCCTTCCCTTGCTACCCTGTGGCACAGTCCAATGGTTGCATTCCCCCAAGGAACATTAGAGAGGATGTTCAATGAGTGAATCAGCCCCCTGTATTTGGTAGTCCCAAGTTCTACCTGTCCAACTCTACTTCCAAGAATGCTGGTTAGTAAGAATGAGAATGTCTAAGAAAGCTCTAACCTTGGTTAAGAGTGGGAGACCCCTCTAAAACCAGGTGCATAGAGCAGCTCAACTTCTAAAGATGTAGGAAGAAGGCACACTTAGATCCACATTCATGCTCCAAACCAGCAATTCCCTAGGGAAAGGGATTCAGTCCCAAAGTTTATGTTCTAAAAAATGAGGTAACTTGATACAAATGTTCATGGAGTCTACTCGCTATAGCACCATGAGTTTTCACTGCCTTGTGCCTCAGCCCAGGCCATCTCCTTCACCAGGAATGCCTTCCACTGGAAATCGGTGAAGACCTACTCATCCTTCAAGATACAACTCAAGTGTGCTCATAAAGCCTTCTCAGACCCACTCAACCAGAGGTGCACACACCCTCCTCCGCTCTGCACCTCTCGCAATTCACAGAACTCACTCTCCTCTTGTAATTACGTCACAAGGCCTCCTCTTCTGGACCACAGGGTCCCGGGAGTAGAGATGGGGTGGTTTCCCCAACCACTAGCAGGATGCCTGCCACATACAAGACACTCCGTACCTACTTCCGTACCTACTTACTGAATAGTGGGAGGCAGACTGAAGAAGGTGTGCCATCTTGGAAGATAAACAATGTCCTATATTTTCTTTTTTTTTTTTTTTATTTTTTTTTCAACGTTTATTTATTTTTGGGACAGAGAGAAACAGAGCATGAACGGGGGAAGGGCAGAGAGAGAGGGAGACACAGAATCGGAAACAGGCTCCAGGCTCTGAGCCATCAGCCCAGAGCCCGACGCGGGGCTCGAACTCATGGACCGCAAGATCGTGACCTGGCTGAAGTCGGACGCTCAACTGACTGCGCCACCCAGGCGCTATATTTTCTCGTTGGGTGCTTAAGGACTGGCTCAACTACTGCTTCTGACAAACATATAATACCTTTTATCTCCCCTTCCTAAGGCTTCAGCATCACCTTTATACCTTCCCAGGTACTGTTTTAGTTTTTTTTTTTAGTAAGATGTCCTTAGATAAGCCTCCCCAGTTAGCATTATTTTGTGCCTGGCTGTTACAAGGTAACAGAAAAATCAGTGAAAACAAAGGCTGAATGGCCTGAGTTCTCATGACTGAGTGGGCTCCTAGGTGTCTTTTACACAGAATAATTTATGGAAACATCCTTTAAGTACCATGCATTTCCATCTGTTTCACCTTCACTCTTGAGGGGAAATGAAATAGGAAGATATTTAGTCTGTTTTCATCCTAATATTTTTAACCTCTTCTTCTCAGTATTTGGAACTCTTGGTATCACATCTTTGAACAGTATCTCCAGGGTAGGAGATGAAAAGCAACAACCAGTGTATTGTCAACTTGGTGCCAGGCAGAGTGATAGGGATTTCAAGGCTCCATGAACTCAGTCTGGTGGGGGAGAGGACATAAAGGCATTTTTCTCCAAACAGATGCTAAATGGAGATACAACCAGTCCCTGGGTGAAAAAATAGAAGGGGAGAGTTGAGGTGACATTGTCACTCAGCCATAAGAGAGGATGAAGAAAGACCAGGAAGATGATAAAGGAAAAAGAAGAACAAGAGAGAAGAAAGGCACTCTAAGTGCCTCCCCACGCCTGGAGCAGTGGTACCAGAGGATGTGGTGTGAGGTGAGGTCTGGGTGAGGTCTGAAGGCAGTACAGAGATCTTGTGTGTCATGCTGAAGGCTTTCACTTTACTGACAATGGGGAGCACCTAAACTTTGAAAGAAGAGGTTGACACAACTCGACCTGCATTTTAAAAGGATATTTTTGAAGGTTACTGGGGAGGGGAGGCAATTGGGAGGTATCATTAGGAAGCTTTTGCAGAAACTCTAATAAATCATTGAGAGTTTTTGTTCCCTCCCCACCCCCCCCCCCACCCCCGCATTCAGAATAAGGACAAACTGATTGTCTAGGTAATGATTTCATTCAACAGAAAAGATAAGTACTGAATTGGATCCAAAATGGCTATAAAAAATTGCATCTTATCCCTTTAGGTTAAAAATGTTGTAAACACAGGGGTGCCTGGGTGGTTCCATCGGTTGAGCGTCAGACTTGGGCTCAGGTCACGATCTCACAGCTCATGAGTTTGAGCCCCGTGTCAGGCTCTGTGCTGACAGCCCAGAGCCTAGAGCCTATTCGGATTCTGGGTCTCCCTCTCTCTCTACCCCTCCTCCGCTCAAGCTCTGTCTTAAAAATAAATAAACATTAAAAAAAATTTTTTTAAACGTTGTAAACACTGGGCCTCTCTTTTAGAACATGCTCAATGCCAGTGGCAGATGAGTCCCCACAGTTAAGCAAGGTAGAGAGAAGTAAACACAAAGTCAGAATGTGGTATACAGATCTTCATAGAGGTTTGTACATGAAAAGTAGTTGAGAAAAGGAAGGACTGGACTACTATGTAGGAAATAGGAAGAATCAGATAGTTTCCCAAAGGCAACCTGAGATGGGTGTGACGCATGGATAGAAGTCCGTCACCCAGATAAAAGGAGAAGACAATCATCCTTTGGGTGGGGAGACACTATGGCAGTGAGTGTCTAATCCAGAGAGATAAAGGCTATCCTTCATGACACCAATCCCCAGGCTCATGAAAAATTTCCACATAAATCAGTATTTCCTTTAATTAGCTTTCATGAACCTGCCATCCATGAATTTATTTTACCTCTTTAAAAAGTTGCTTCTGTTTTCACCTCTTGGGATTATGAGCTCAATGCTTATCATTAGCTGCTGCTCATGTGACTGAAATTTACTTCATTTCAGGGTCAAGGAATATGAAATACTACTACTAGGCCTGCCTTTCCAGGAATTGTTGAGAGTTTCTCTCTCTTCTCTTGATACTCCTCATCCTTCAGTATCAGACAACCTTGACTTTTGTGGTCATATTTATTTATATCTCTGTTTCTTTTCTTATCCCAGATCCAGATTCATTTGGAGTAATAGAAGCTCACGCCATCCACTCTAGTCACCTGGAAATTCTCATTAATGAAACATGAACATCTACCCCCGTATTTCCCCCACACCTCTGCCACTCCACCCCAGTCACTAGATGTTATTCCTTGTTATAATGCCCACTTTAATCTGTATATTAGCTTTTCCATGGTCCTGAAACAACATATCACATACAGATTTAATCCAAGAGTTCTAGAGAAAAAGGGCCCCAAGGACCATATTATATGTGGCATCATAAACCTGGACTTTTAATTATTTGACCTGCTCCCCTTGCACCCAAAATTATTTCCCAATATTTCTCTATTCTTGACAAGCACACTGCACAGTAACTCTTACATAACCACCGTTGGTTCTTTACTGTCTCTCTTCTTTCTTTCCTTGGGTAAGGGAATTCCTTTAATAAAAGTGATGGTCTCAAAGGAAACTTAAATCCCACTGCCTCCCTCCAGTGCTGCACTTAATGCTGTATGTTTAACAACACCTTGGGGATTACACTTAAATCCTGGAAAATCTTTAAGCAGCAACACACTGGCAACGGGAAACTCTCTGTCCCTTGAGATCTCAGGGACAGGGAAGAGCTAGAGAGGTGGGCTGTCTGAGGGAGGGGGGTGTGCACAGGATGAGAAGCTACTTGCAGAATGGAGTGGAGATGACCTGTGGGCTCCCCATCCATGACCGACCGATGGGCCAGCCACCCACCGTCCTCCAAAGGTGTGGGGTCTCAGAATGAAATGAACAAATGTAGTCTAAGACACAAGTGGTCTGCATGACCATCTACTGTCATCCCTGCCTGCAATCAAGATCTGATTTATACCATTCCAAAGCAGAAGTGTTTGCCAATTTTAAAATATCCTTTCCCTAAAGGAGATTCACCGGCACATGGATACACACACACCATCGCTCAGTCCAAGATTTGATAGAACTTCACCACAGCCCTTCACTGCCTCTAACCAAATTCTCTCTAGCTAAAACTAAAATCCACTTCAGATTTGCTCTCCCCTTAGGGTAGAAGGAAACAGCTGATCATTCTTTAGGGGGAAAAATTTTGCACACAATACCTCCTCAGATAAAGTATCTGAATTTTTTTTTCAATGTTTATTTATTTTTGGGACAGAGAGAGACAGAGCATGAACGGGCGAGGGGCAGAGAGAGAGGGAGACACAGAATTGGAAACAGGCTCCAGGCTCTGAGCCATCAGCCCAGAGCCCGACGCAGGGCTCGAACTCACGGACCGCGAGATCGTGACCTGGCTGAAGTCGGACGCTTAACCGACTGCGCCACCCAGGCGCCCTTCTGAATTTTTTTTTAAAGTAAGCCCAGAAACGATCCCAGAAATCATCGTTATAATTACTTCTTAGATTGGGTCTCTCAAAATCAAGATGCAGTCTTTTTTTTATTTTTTTTAATTTTTTTTGAGAGAGAGAGACAGAGACAGAGAGAGACAGCCAGGGAGGGGCAGAGAAAGAGGGCCAGAGAGATCCCTCTGCAGGCTCCGCACCATTGGCACAGAGCCTGACGCGGAACTCGAACTCACAAACCGTGAGATCATTACCTGAGCCAAAACCAAAAGGCAGCTGCTTAACTGACTGAGCTGCCCAAGTGCCCCAAAATCAAGGTGCATTCTTTATCCTACATTTATTGGGCATTGACTCTGCACAAACACAGTGCTGGATAGGGCATCATTAGTATTCCATGCTAAATGACCAGGCTTTTAATAAGGCTTTTAAAAAATCCACAACTCTTAGGGAACCCACGTGGCTCAGTCAGTTAAGCGTCCAACTCTTGGTTTCAGCTCAGATCATGATTTCACAGTTCATGAGTTCGACCACATCAGGTTCTGCACTGACAGTGGATTGGGATTCTCTCTCCCTCTCTCTCTCTCTGCCCCTCCCCCTGCTCATGCACACTCTCTCTCTCTCAAAATAAATAAAACTTGAAAAAAATCCACAATTCTTGTTAACTCCTATTATAGATGCATCACTATTGGCAATGATTCTTTGGACTATGAACAAATATTAAAAAATAAATTAAAGGAAAAGTCTCTTTTTAGAGATTACACTTTTTATAAAACCCTAGTGGGCACCATCTGCGATGCCTGATCATACCAGATAAGGAGGACTTTTGCAATGCAGTGAATGAAAAGAGTCATTTTATTCCTTCATCCAAGCCAGGAAACCACCTGGTAGTCTTTGGACATTCAGACTCTGCTCTGGCAAGAAAGTTCAAGGACATAAACAAGGAATAAACCAAATAAGCATTTGCCTTCAAAAATCCATTTCATGTTTTACCACCTGAAGCATGAGGGCTTAAAGAAAAACAGTTTTGCTGTGAAAGAACAAAAGAACAAACATGTTGGAATGTGGGAGATGAATTCAGTGCACTTAACTACGGTGGCTGGCAAAATGCGCTGTCCCATGGCAACATCGCTGTACTGCCCCACGTGCTGCATGAAAGCAGTACCTCATCACATTTCTTTAGTGTTCTGTGATGCTTTAGAGTTTTCCTGATTTCTTACGCCATGTCAGAGTTTAAGGCTTCCTTCAAAGTTCCCTTTTGAAGTTAGGTCTAGGTAGGTATCTGGCTTTTCTGTCAAGTGCGTAAGAGAAACCCTGTGTGCTGATATTTAGCCTACTTAGGTGTTTAATACCTAAGAAAAGTTGTCCAGCTGAAAAAAAAATCATTGCAAATTATATCAAGCAAACGATATAATGAGGTTTAATATTGCAAAATGTCTGCTTCGGTTTGGGGCAGTTTATAGCACCTTCCCTAATCTCCTTAAAGCCATGAACATGAAAACAAGCCTTGCTACTAACCCCAGATGTTTTGTTCTGCTTGACCTCCCAGGTGGAACTGTGGTAGAATTTGGCTACAGTTCCATCTTCAGGTAAATTATATCACTGTTAGCTTTTTTATTTCAGAAGAATGGTTCGTTTCCAGAAGACATTGCATCTTTCTTGTAGAGGTTCTAAAGCTCATCTGTTCACTAGTAATTTCCACACTGGTGCTGATTGCAAAACCATTTCAGTGTTCCAGCGTCCATTCTCTCAAAGATTATAGAGGACCCATTCTACATCTAGTTGATGAGGGACACAAGGGAACACGAAGATAAATGAGTACTTTCCTCAGGTCGGTCATAGTGCATACCAAATTCCCAAGAAACTGGAGGCTTCCTAGGGCACAAATGTGCACAATGACGGGGCCCACAGACTCGGTTTCCTCAAAAGAAACATCTTTCCATCTTTTTGATCCCAGTGTTTTTGATGACTAAGGCAATTAATGTTTCCAGATGTGGGCCTGTCACTCACCCTCAGAGATATTGTCAAATCCTAGGAATCCAAGGGCTATAAAAAGGTGCAAAAAGAAGGCTAAGTTCTCTGCTGACTTCAGGATTTTCGGCTCATGATGGTCCAGACACACTAAGTTTGATTTTCCTGAAGCATGGCTGTTCCTGCCCCATCCCACCCCAGCATTACTGTTCTAGGTCATGTAATTTTTAAAACCAAAAGCTACTCAAACCAAATGTAGAGAAAACAAATCTCTGGAGAATAATGAGGACCAGAGGGCTCTGATTCTTGACTTGCTTCAAAACTCTGTGTCTCGTGATAACAGCACACTTCCCTTTTCTTTGATATAGGGAAATACCAGTGCTCTTTTCCAAAACCTGTTTTTCAGATGAAAAAAAAAATGTACGGCACTTAGATGGAATGACTGAAGACTTACCCTGCCCCCACTAGCACCACTGCCTGCTGCTATTTAGAGCAGACAGACAAGTACTTTGTCATACTTAGATGTTGCCTTAGAGGACAATTAGTACCGGTTGTTACACATTGCTAAAATGGGGGGGGACAAAATATCTACTCTGACCCTGTGGTTATTATATTTAGCAGCACTGGTCCAGCTCCTCACTGATTCATAGATATTCATCTCGGGCAACAAGGAGCCTCATTCATTTACCTTGGTGCACACTATAGCATTGTTTATCTTGGGGATTAGGACGTACCAGGACACAGGGTTGCTAAAGCTGAGTATGCTGCAGCTATTTGTGTTTTGTTTTTCTTTTGTCAAGTCAGGCATCTAGCTAAATCTATTTCAGCATTTCCCAGTCCGGCCTTATTAGATGGAGTAAAACTCTGGGCCCTTGATCACACATTTGTTTTGACATTGGAACAGACTCAAAACTACCTTCAGTTGAAATAGTTGAAATCTGGACCTTTCTAGAGATACTCTCTTGGCTCATCTTAAAGCAGGGACAGAGCCCTTCTCTCCAGGCAGCCTTCCTTACTCAACTGCCATGAATTACCCTTTCTTAAGTATCTGTTAAGATAGATATAACTGTTTATGTGGGACTATATTCCAGCTGTGCTGCGGGTACTTTTCAAGTACATCCTATCCACAATCCCAGCCCAGCCCAAAAGAATGGTTGGAAGGATTTCCTGGAGGAGAGAGTCAATACATTCCTCTAGGGTCTCCAAATTCCACTTCTGGGTTAAGCCAGGTTACAGAGAGCTGGGTGCTTGGACAAGTGTTTCAACTTTCTGTAGCAAAATGTTTTTTCTATTGCAATTGTCGTTTGGCAGGGTATAACTGACCTATTTTCAGGGACTGGATTTAAGGAGCGTGGATGTTTAAAAGTAAAGATTTGAGAAATATTTAGGTCATAAAATCTCCTGGTCTTGGTGACAAATTGGATGTGGGCTATGGAAGAGACAGAGAAAGGAAAGTAAGATTTTTCACATGGATTTCTAATGAATGATGGTGCATTTAACATTATTGGATTGAGGCTCAAATGAGGGCACTCAGAGTTTGAGGGGCATGTGAGACATTTTACGACTTGTGTCCAGCATACATTTGTATAAATGGCTCAGAAGTCAGAAAAGAGGTCAGTACTACAGCAGGAGAAGAAAATCTGGGCAACATCAAAATGATCTAAAAGAATAGCATACAAAGAAGATCCAAGGAGGCCACTTAAAAATGAAACTTTAGGGGCGCCTGGGTGGCTCCATTGGTTAAGCATCTTACTTAGGCTCAGGTCATGATTTCACAGCTGGTGGGTTCGAGCCCTACATCAGATTCTGTGCTGACAGTTCAGAGCCCGGAGCCTGCTTCAGATTCTCTCTCTCTCTCTCTCTATCTCTCTCTCTCTCTCTCTCTCTCTCTCCCCCTTCCTTGCTCTCTGTCTCTTAAAAATAAACATTTAAATCTGTGTCTCCCTCCCTCTCTGCCCCTCCCCTGCTCATGCTCTGTCTCTCTCAAGAATATTTAAAAAATAAACATTTAAAAATTTAAAAAAAGAATTTTAGCGACATCTAAACCATAACATCGATATTCCCAAATGTGAAATTGTTTGACACCAAATGGCATTAAATTGATAATATGACCATTAAATCTGGAAGAAAAAAAGTCCAGTAATTTCACTGAGTATAGGAATAAGCAAAGACTCATGCATGACAGATTAGTTCTCACTAAATATAGGTATTTTTATTGACTTCTACCTTGACAGGAACATTTCAATGAAGAAGAAAAAATCCAAATTGTTTGATCTAAAGAAAACTATGATTTCAAAGTGGACACCTGCTATTCACAGAAAAGTATCTGCCCAAATACACAATAAATTATTAGTAGTAATTATCTCTTGGGCATGTGTGTTAAAAGAGACTTCAAAAAGAGACTTTTGTTTTCTTGTACATTTCTATAGTATTAGACGTTTCCTCACAATCAAGCATTTTTAAGCAGAAAGGTTAAAAGAAAACCAAGTGGACACTTCAATATATTTCTAAAAATTTTTTTATTCTATCACTGCTGTCTTCTTCAATTCTCAGTACCAATTTAAGGAAAGCTTCTTTCATTTTACCTGTGTCCGCTGGACCAGCAGGTGCCAAAGGAGTCAGGTTTAAGGGGAAAACTGTGACCTCCAGTATAAGAACTAGAACACAGCCTGTCCTTTGGCAGGCCTGCTGCTTCTCTACAGGGGATTGATTACTCAACAGCAACGGAAAGCAGGCTCCTGGTGAATTCTCTAGCTGTCACCCACAAGCAACCCTGGCCCCCAAAGCCTGCTAGCGAGATAGGAATGAAGCTTTTTGTCCATTTCAGCACCCGCTTCCTCTCCACACACACCCCACTCTCCTGAGGTCAGTCTTTTATGCCATGCTCTATACTTGTGGCTCCACAGAGACCATATCTGGGACTGAAAGGTCAGCCCACCTGGATTAAGAGGGCATCTGTCCCTGGCCTTGCAAGGGCTGTTAGTTCCACATTTGCAGATAGAAACTTACCCCCTGTTGCTCACACTGATGAACCTAATGGTTTCCTGGCATGCCAAGGTTCAAGGCCATCTGCTCTGTTGGCAGCATGCCCATGTTGGAGGTGGTGTGCTCTCTTCAACTGGGGTGGGCCATGGATAGCAAGCAAAGAGAGGACTGGAAAGTAAGCCCAGTAAATGCAGTCAGTGACGCCTTATTTGCAAGAAGACCTCCTGGTAGCCAATAAAGCCACACGAAGGACACGTGATGTGCTGCACCACAAGGAAGTAAATCTACTGACACGGTTGACATAGTATCATTGAGGCTGGTTTTATTCTGTATCCCATTTCCTAAGTCGTCATTGAACATGGAATTGTGAGCTTAGAGGAAGTAAAACCTGGCTGGCTGGACTTCTTCTGAGTGACCAAGCACAAGACAAAGGTTAGAGCACCATGTGTGGGGCAACCTTCCTGAGGCATGTAAATCCATTTATTAAGCTGTCACCAGAACTGGATCCTGGCCTCCATTGAGGCACCATGGGTGGGAAATGGGCCTTTCTACACACCTCTTACATATGGCTGCCATACATATATTACATAGGACATACTGACACTAAAACTTATTTGTTGTTTATCAGAAATTCTAATTTAGTTGGTGTCCTGTGTTTTTACCTGCTAACTTTAGTAACCCTACTCTTAGATGAAGCTAAAAAGGCAGGATGGAGACAAGATAGCAAACTCAAAGAGATTTGGAGCAAGCCCAGGACAGTCAGCAGACATAATGTCTTAGAATCAGGGTAACTGAGAGAAATCCCCTTTCATCTGCAAATACCCCCTCACCTATGACTGAAGAGCCTTTGATTGTTGAAGGATTTCAATAGTTGAATCTCGTTTTAAATGATCACAGCATCTCCCAAGCTTTATCTAATATACGTACACACCTCTAGCCATACCATGGTCCCTACTGGTCATTACAATACCACACACAGCCCAGTCACCACAGCTACCTGTATGGTCTAACTTCCTCATTGGTACTTTATGCCAGATAAAGACAGCAAGAAGAAACGAACATTAACATAGGAGCCAGTTTAACCTGGATTTGAATCCCAGATCTGCTAGTTAATAATTCAAGTCCTTCGGGCAAGTTTCTTCATTTATTTATCAACAAATTCTCAGATTTTATTTCCTCATCTTTTTTTTAAATATATTTTTTAATGTTGATTTTTTATTTTTGAGGGCAAGAGAGACAAAGCATGAGCAGGAGAGAGGAAGAGAGAGGGAGACACAAAATCTCAAGCAGACTCTGGGCTCTGAGCTTTGAACTGTCAGCACAAAAGCCTGACGTGGGGCTCGAACCCATAAACCGTGAGATCATGACCTGAGTAGAAGTCAGATGCTTGACCAACTAAGCCACCCAAGCACCCCTATTTCCTCATCTTCAAAGTATGTGTCATAATCCTTTTCCATTGGGTGACTTTCAGAAACAAATATGATAATATACTGAAGTGAATTACCAGACATATAGCAGTTACTTATAAAGAGTAGTTTCTACTACTGTTGTTGTCAGGATATTATTCAAGGCCCAGCCCATAGGCACAGGAAACTAGCAACAGACTGAGACTGGGTTTGAATTCTGACTTTCCCTCTCTCTTTCTGTATCTGTCTCTCATAAGCTTAGGCAAGTTATTCTGCAGATCTGTGCCTCAGCTTACTCATATATAAAATAAGCATATAGGGGCGCCTGGGTGGTGCAGTCGGTTAAGCGTCCGACTTCAGCCAGGTCACGATCTCATGGTCCGTGAGTTCGAGCCCTGCGTCAGGCTCTGGGCTGATGGCTCAGAGCCTGGAGCCTGCTTTCAATTCTGTGTCTCCCTCTCTCTCTGCCCCTCGCCCGTTCATGCTCTGTCTCTCTCTGTCCCAAAAATAAATAAAAAACGTTGAAAAAAATTTTAAATAAAATAAAATAAGCATATATACCATGCCTAGAAAATAGGAAGTGCCACATAAGCACTGGCCATTGTCTTTCAGGAAGCACTCCATGCCTATCCCAGATCAGTATGGCGCAATCCCTTCTGAATTTTTTTTTTAGTTTTTTTTTTTTAACATTTATTTATTTTTGAGAAAGACAGAGACAGTGCGAATGGGGGAGGGGCAGAGAGAGAGGGAGACACAGAATCCGAAGCAGGCTCCAGGCTCTGAGCTGTCAGCACAGAGCCCGATGCGGGGCTTGAACTCATGAACCAAGAGACCATGACATGAGCCAAAGTCGGACACTTAACCAATGGAGCCACCCAGGCGCCCCTCCCTTCTGAGTTTTTTAGCACGTTACTAGTCCCATTTGCATTTGGTTCTTAGGATGGGTGTCATCTCTTGACTATGCTCCTAAGAGGAGCTCAATGAGTGATGATGATGGCAAGGAAAGTAAAGCAAACATCTAAGACACTGATCTAAGTAAGCACACAAGTGAGTATTCCTTAGCTTGCACAGCCCATGAGGTATTTCCAGATTCATTCTCACGTGATGTGGCGAAAAATGACCCCTCGTGTACTGGTGGTGGGAATGCAAACTGGTGCAGCTACTGTGGAAAGCAGTATGTAGATTCATCAAAAAAATTAAAAAATAAAATTACCATATGATCCAGTACTTGCACTACTGGGCTTTTACCCAAAGAATACAAAAAACACTAACTCAAGAAGATACATGCACCCTTACGTTTACTGCAGCATTATTTCAACAGCCAAATTATGGAGGCAGCTCAAGTGACCATTGATAGATGAATGGATAAAGAAGAGATATCTATATTCGATGGAATGTTATTTAGCCATAATAAAAGTGAAATCTTGCCATATGCAATGACATGGATGGAGCTAGAATATATAATGCTAAGTGAAGTAAGTCAGTCAGAGAAAGACAAACAATAATATATGATTTCACTTACGTGTGGAAAAAAATAAAAGAAAAAAAGAGACAAACAAAAACCAGACTCTTAACTATAGAGAGAAAACTGATGGTTACGAGCAGGAGGTGGATGGGTGATGGGTGAACAGGTGAAAGGGATTAAAACTCCACTTATCTCAATGAGCACTGAGTGATGTAGAGAATTGTTGAATCACTATATTGTACACCTGAAACTAACGTAACACTGTATGTTGATTATACTGGAATCTAAAGCATAAAAGATACTTAAGTAAAAAAAAAAGTAATAATTATAGAATTTTAAAAATTAAAAAAAATTTAAGAGTTACCCTCAGGCAACCTGACACTAGAGTCAGTGCTCTAACCTACCCTGTTTGGCCTTCAACAAATTACTTCAATTAGCTGAGCCTGATTCTCTTCAGCTGTACAATAAGGGCGGTAATAGTAACTCCAGACCACAGTGAAGGCGAGCTGAGGGAATTCACGGGCAGCGCTTAGCCCAGCGCCCCAGGCACACTCACCATACCCCAGCGAGTGCCAGGCATCAACAGTAACACGCAGCATCATGGCGGGGAACCCAGCCACACTCCCTCTCACTCCCACGTCTGTGCTCTTGACTTCGGCCAATGGAACACATACCTGAAGACACGTAAGAGAAACAAAGCCTCTAACACTAGGAATCATTCAATAGCAGGAATTTTTAGGTCTTTCCCGGCATTTTTTTTTAACGTTTATTTATTGTTGAGACAGAGAGAGACAGAGCATGAACGGGAGAAGGTCAGAGAGAGAGGGAGACACAGAATCTGAAACAGGCTCCAGGCTCTGAGCTGTCAGCACAGAGCCCGACACGGGGCTTGAACTCACGGACCACAAGATCATGACCTGAGCCGAAGTCAGACGCTTAACTGACTGAGCCTCCCAGGTGTCCCATTTCCTGGCATTTCTTAAAGGAGGCTTCATTATTTTCGTTTCACTGTATGAAGTTTATTTTTTTTAAGTTTTTATTTAGATTCCAGTTAACAGTGTTATATTAATTATAGGTGCACAATATATGATTCAACACTTAAATACATCACCCAGTGCTCATCACAGCAAGGGCACAACTTAATCCCCATCACCTATTTCACCCATCCCCCCACTCACCTCAGGTTACCATCAGTGTGTTCTCTAAAGATTCTGTTTCTTGGTTTGCCTCTCTTTTTCCCCTTTGCTTGTTTTGTTTCTTAAACTCCACATATGAGTAAAAGCATATGGTATTTGTCTTTCGCTGATGGGACTTATTTTGCTTAGCATTATACATTCTAACTCCATCTACGTCATTGTAAATGGCAAGATTTCATTCTTTTAACAGTTGAGTAATATTCCGTTGTGTGAGTATGTGTATATGCGTATACACACACACACACCATTATCCATTTATTAATCGATGGACACATGTACTTTGATGTTTATAGCAGCATTATCTACAACAGCCAGATTGCGGAAATAGCCCCCAGGAGGCTTCATTCTTAACCTACTGCACCTGCAGCACATTCCTCTCCAAGGAGGTTGGGTCCACTCCTCCTGCCTTCCTCCTTCCCCCTGCCCCCTGCCAACATGCTCTCTCCCTGAGGCAGGGGCCTGGCGCTCCCGGGTGGTAGTGCTGCACTTAAAACCACCAGGCCCAGGACCAAGTTCTGGAATCACAACATTCGTGTGTCCTTCCACACAGGGTAGGCTTTCGCTCTGCCTGAGGTCAGGCCAAATTCTGGGCTGGCTTCTGTGGTACTGTCTGGTTCCCAGCATGGACCAGAGTCACTCTGTTGGAAATAACACTTACCTATCCCTCTCCCCAGGTGACAGCTCAGACTTCTCTACCCTACCCCCACCCCTCCCTGTGCTCCTGGGCCATTTACCAACTCTTTTTTTAACCCCAGTTTGTGTTTAAATCTGTGAAAACAGGTTAATAATCATGACTCAGAGCTAGCTTAAAGATCAAAATGAAGGGACATCTCTGAAAATGCCAGGTTCACAGAAGGGATTCAGTATTTATAAACATGTTATTAATATGTTAATTAAGAAAGCACAGTTCTAACAGCTTTACAAGCATAAGCTATTTGATCCTTATAATAACCATACTAAGGTAGGATTGTTTTCATCCTCCTTCTAAAGATAAGGACACTGGGGTATGGAGAGGCTGAATAACCTTCCAAAGGTGACACAGCGAATAAGTGACAGAGCTGAGATTAGAACTCAGGCAGATTTCATACTTTCATTTCATACATTTCATTTCATACTTTCATTCTTTCTTCCCCTCCATTGCTGACTTTTGTCTTACATCCCTTAGGCTAAGTATATTGTCCCAACAGTCTTTCCCATCAGTGACACTTTCTCCCCCTGGTGACAGCCAGGGCAGCTGTAGATGTGAGTCTTGAACAAAGCCCCTCATGATGCTTCTAATTTTCAATGGCCTTTCTTAGAAAAGTATCTATTCCTAAATTACTTTGCCCAACAACTACAATATTCAAGAAATTCATTTTCTACTAAAATAGTCATCAGAAGCCCAATAGAATACCTCAAAGGAGCATTTTTAAAGCTTTTCAATAATTCACCCAAACATAATTGGAAGAAAAGCAAGTGTCTCTTTCAATGTCATAAGCATCCATATATAGGATGATCACTTTCACCTAGAAAAACACAGGGGCACCTGGGTGGGTCAGTTGGTTGGGATCTGACTCTTGATCTCAGCCCAGTTCATGATCCCAGGGTCATGGGTTTGAGCCCCATGTTGAGCTCTGCACGGAGCATGGAGCCTGCATAAGATTCTCTCTCCCTCTCCCCTGCTCATGCACTCTCTCTCTCTCTAAACAACAGTAACAACAAAAAAGAATTTATATCAAGATTTGAAAATACAAATTCAATGGTACAATCATATGTATGTGTTCATGTACCTGTGTATGTTTATGGATGTGAATTTTTGTTGGGACTGTCTCAACAGTTTCTTTGGGTGATATTCAACATACTTAAAAAAAAAAAAACTAAGATATTAAGATAATGTCATTTTCTCCAACATTGGCTTCCATGGCAATGCTCCTATTAACAAATGCCAAGTTGTAGTTTGGTAATTGGCTGTCATATCTAATCTCCATAAAGAGCTGTATATCCCAGATGTCTCCACTGTACATTCAGCTCTATGTTGGAAAATAAAAGAAGAGGTTTTGTCCCAACATTGATAGAATTATGATGAGGACAAAGCAAAGGCTTACTCTCTCATCCTTGAAAATAAGGCTGAGGCTACCTTTTTGGGTCTTAAACCTTACCCAGTAGACTAGCCCCTGGGCATGCTATCTGGGATGTAGAAAATGTGTGATCATTGAGGCCCAGATCAAATGAAGACCATCTTCTAGAAGAGAGATCCTCTACTGGCAGCTCTTGTACTCATCCATAACACTTCCATAGGGCTCACTCTTCAAAATAAAAATCTAACGGGCACCTGGGTGGCTCAGTCAGTTAAACGTCTGACTTCAGCTCAGGTCACGATCTCACAGTCTGTGAGTTCCAGCCCTGCGCCGGGCTCTGTGCTGACAGCTTGGAGCCTGGAGCCTGCTTCAGATTCTGTGTCCCTCTCTCTCTGCCCCTCCCCTGTTCGCGCGCTCTCTCTCTCTCTCTCTCTCTCAACAATAAATACACATGAAAAAAATTTTTTTTAATCTAGGTGAGAAAAGATCAGAGATAAGACCAACTGGGACATAGATGTGATAGGAAAGTTTTTTTTTTTAAAGAGGATTGACAAATTAGTAACTATTTTATTCAGTTATAATAAATAGCTTAATATAATAATTTATGTGCATTTAAAAGGCTAGGCAGTAGAAGCTCTAGGGTAAGCATGACTTCCATAAAGTTATAGTATCTATTATCTGTTATAGTACCTGTCTAAAAACACTTCGTATTTATTAGTGGAATAAATCCCTAAAATTCCTATCTAAAGGCTTATCAAACCAGATTGGGTCCCAGCCCAACAAATTGAATTAGAAAGCCATGTAAGACTGCTGGGTTATTAAAGTGATCTGCATGGATATTCCCAGTTCGCCAGGAAACATTGTTTGGACATTTAGTCAAATGCTGCCCTCTAGTGAGAAAACTCTTTAAAAGGCTCCAAAAGGCCTTGGGATTATAAACACTCAAGGGCTTCAAAGAGACCCAAATGAGATCATCAAGTAGCATCTTCAACTAGTACCACATTTATTCTACACAAAAACAACCCCTTCATTTTTACTTTGTTGTTAATGCCTAGTTTTCTTTCTAAAATTGCATTAGAACTTGTAAAACATTCAAATTATAGCCAGATGTCACATGGTTTTACCACTGTGACATTTAGCTGTTTTAGGTTCTTGTATTTGATTATCTGCTAATAGTAATTTATAGATGGATTTGTTTCTTTTAGCTGGTGGTGCAGCTAAAGAACTTACATAAAATTGAGTGATAATATGGCTTCCCACTCTGTCAATTAAAAAAACACAGAAGAAGTTATGGATATTCCACAGAACGTATTAATAAGCAATTCTTTACTTCTAGGTGTTTATTTTGCTATAAAAGCCAAGAATTATAATGTTCTTAAATAATACAGGAATTGCTATATCCTCAAATAGACAACTAGTCGCTTCTAATTCGGGGAGGGGGGAGGGGAAGAAAAATCTCTTTCAAACTTTTTTATAGAATTTTGTTAATACATTTTATTCATTTAGCGGTAACAGGCATTTAGCATTTTTTAAATTGTATGCTATACTTTGTGTAGAGGGCAAATTTCCTAAGACAGGATATACCTACCAGAAAATGCATTCAGTCATCTTTTGTCTGTTAATGAAATCCTGTGACTCCCTAACTCCGTACCCACACTCTGCTAGTGACATGAGACATAATGATGAAAAAGATGAACTGGTCCTAAAGCATATGACTCCCACAGCAAAGTAAGGGTAACAAATGTGTCATCCGATCATTATGAACTGTTGTTGTAAATGCTTAAAATTGGGATGGACACGGAGCTCTCTGGCCACATGCAGGAGGGAAGGGACACTCGATCCAATATCAGGAAGCCAAAAATGCTCTGCTCTCCAAGGAAGTAAGGGTTGAGTTTTGACAAGGCTCCACGGCCAGCAAGGCAGTGCTAGTAAGACAGCCCAATTTCTTTCTGCAGAAGCAATTCAAAGACTGACTCTATGACAGTTTTGTGATTTCGTCAACGTATATCATTCTCAAATACACAGTGACGAGGGGTGCCTGGGTGGCTCAGTTGGTTAAGCACCAGACTTCAGTTCAGGTCATGATCTCACAGTTCGTGGGTTTGAGCCCTGCATCGGGCTCTGTGCTGACAGCTCAGAGCCTGAAGCCTGCTTCAGATTCTTTGTCTCCCTCTCTCTCTCTGCCCCTTCTCAGAGCTCTGTGTCTCAAAAATAAACGTTAAAATTGTTTTTTAATTTAAAAAAATAAATATGCAGTGATAATAGTCCCTAACTTAGCACTAGCCACACAAATATTTGAATCCAATCTCCCCATAACTGTCAAGGGAAATATTCCTAGTCTAGTCAATTTATCTAACAAAATTTTGTTCTCCTTTCTTAGTTCTAAACACATCCACAGAGTGTCATGCCGCCCTTTTTCTGGAAAAATAAAAATTAAGTTACTTGGAAATTGTATAATCCTTGTGCTCTGGTACAGCTGCTAACACCCTATGTGATCTTGGGCAAGTCCTCCATCTATGATCTAACATCCCTTCAGTTCAAATATCCTGTAAGACCACAAGGAACACTATGTATAAACATTATTCTTTATTTTTAAAGTGTTGTATTCATTGCTGAGTGTGTTTGCCTTTCATCTCTTCATTCCTCAATTAACCACGGTCATCTTGGTAAGTCGGAGAAAATTTCTGGTTTGAGAAATACTCGACTTTGTCCTTTCTACTCAAATACTTTAATTATCGAAAAAGAAAATAGAAACTGCAGTTTGTGGGGAAAGTTTACAAAGTACTGGTCATGGATTAAAAAAAAAAGCAATATATCAAGAACACATCTCTAGAAGAAGAATTAAGTTGGGGGCTTGGTATGTGAGAGACCTTTAACAATTTCTGTGAACTTGAATACACATGCAGAAAACTTTATTTGGATTTTTGACATCTATTAAGATACGTGGTTTTTTAAAGGCCCCTGGGTGGCTCAGTCGGTTAGGTGTCTAACTTCGGGTCAGGTCATGATCTCGCAGTTTTTGAGTGTGAGCCCCACATTGGGCTCTCTGCTGTTAGCACGAAGCCTGCTTCAGATCCTTTATCTCCCTCTCTTTCTCTGCCCCTCCCCAATTCATTCTCTCTCTCCCTCTCTCAACAATAAACATTTTTTCAAATACCTGGTTATTTTAGGGGTGCCTGGGTGGCTCAGTTAAGCATCCCTCTTCAGCTCAGGTCATGATCTTATAGTTCATGAGTTCAAGCCCCACATCAGGCTCTGTGCTGACAGCAAAGAGCCTGGAGCCTGCTTCAGATTCTGTGTCCTCTTCTCCCTCTGCCCCTCCCCAACGTGCTCACACTCTCGCTCTCTGTCGCTCTCAAAAATGAATGAACATTAAAAAATTTTAAGGGGCATCTGGGTGGCTCAGTCAGTCGAGCCTCTGACTTCAGCTCAGGTCATGATCTCATGGTTTGTGGGTTTGAGCCCCATGTCGGACTTTGTACTGACAGTTCAGAGCCTAGATCCTGCTTCAGATTCTGTGTCTGCCTCTCTCTGTCCCTCCTCTGCTCACACCGTCTCTCTCTCAAAAATAAATCAACATTTTGAATTTTTTTTAATTTTTAAAAAATAATAAAAATAAAGAATACCTGGTTTTTAGACAGCTATTTTTTGATGTCTCATTTCATGTCTCAAAATTAACTGAATGTAGAAAAACGTTAAAACAGAGTTAAAATTGATCTATAGATGTGGGTATAGATATGAATATATATCAAAGGGAAACAGAGTATTCTCAACCCAAACTATGTGTGAGCACAACTTTTAAATGGCACTCCATGTTTTAAGGAATGAAAAGCTGTATAAGTAGGGGCAAGGTTTTACACAAAAAATTAAGAAGCCTGGATTCTGTCTGAGAATATAACCAACTCTAGCCAACCAAGTCATCTAACCTGTGTCTGTGTTCAAATTTCCTCACTTGCCCTATCTTACATGTGTCACTGGGTTCACGTAAAGATCCCATGAGCTTATCTTTGTGAATGTACATCGAAAATTACAGCAACAACCTAAATCTACCCCAATAGGGGAAGGATAAACAAAATGTTATATTCATACAATGAAATACACACACAAAAAAATATTACATATATAAGCTAAGTAAAAAATGCTAGATACAGATTGATATACCATTGACTACTTATATTTTTAAAAAGCACTCAAAACAATACTATATGTTGTTTATGGATTATAGATTGTAGATATATATGCATATATATGTATACATATATACACACACACATATATATACATATATATATATATATATACACACACACACACACACTTTTTTTTTTTTTTTAAATCAACAGTGGTTGTCCCTCAATAAGAGGGAAAGAAACAAAACTCAAGGCTAAAGGGGACTATAGCCAATCATATAATTATTTTAAGAGACTGGAAGTAAAAGTGAGAGTTAGCAATCAGCTCTGAGTGCTAGGAATAAGGTTATATTACCCTTATTCTCTGGTATTTCCCTGTATCTTTTAGATTTCTTTTTAAAAAATTTTAAGGTAACAATATAAAACCAATAGCAAGAGTAAAGCACTTTGATAGGTTAAAATAGGGCTAGTTCAATGACCCACAGATCCCTCCCATCTTTGTTTCATGGTCAATATATGGATCAATATAAGAGTCATCTGACTATAAGGTCAACCTACATTTAATAAGTGATGCAAACAAGTGTCTGCATGAATAGATTCTGGGCATAAGGGCAGAGGTGCATTCTTTTAACAGAAAAATTTTGAAATACACAATTTCAATCCCAGGAAACCTGTAGCTTTTCACTTCCTATTCTGTCTTCAAACCTTCAAATAAAATCAAGACTTTCAAAATTAAAAAAAAAAAATGAGGGTAACAACAAAATTCCATCATGGTCTTCATGTTATCAGCTATAGATGTTTTTCCCAACACTCTTGTCCAAAACTTAAAAGAATTGACTGGAATCTCCAATTTCAGATTCCAGATCCATGATTCTATAGAACAAGCTGGAAAATAAGTGATGTGACTTGTTCTACAGAAGTAACTTAAGACACAAACAGATTAGGGGCGCCTGGGCTGTTCAGTCGGTTAAGCATCCGACTTCAGCTCAGGTCATGATCTCACAGTCCAGGAGTTCGAGCCCCACATCAGGTTCTGTGCTGACAGCTCAGAGCCTGGAGCCTGCTTCAGATTCCGTCCTCCTCTCTCTCCGCCTCTCCCCCACTCGTGCTCTGTCTCTTTCTCTTAAAAATAAACATCTAAAAAAGAGAGATAAACAGATTGCTTACAAAAAATGAAACACAGCTGTTAAATATGATTTAAGCTAAGCATTTGAAAATATAATAGGAGAAATGGAATTTTAAGTTTTAAGGATCAAATTTATTCACCTATCAGATTGACACAGATCTAAGTCTGATAAGGCACTGAAGGTGCAGTCAAGTGGTACAGACTGAGGCACTCTCAACCCACACTGTTCAGAGTGTAAATCAGCACAACCTCCACAGAACACCATTCAGCAATATTCATCAAAATTACAAATGTACATTTCCTTTGACCAATTACATATATCTAGAAATCCATCTTACCGATATTTCTTGCATATGTAGGATATGCCATATATACAAGACTATTCTTGCTGCAGTTTTTAACCGCAAAATATTGGAAATAACTTCAATTTTCACCAGTTGAAAACTCTAACTTAACTGTGATACAATCGTAATGGAATATAGTGCTGTCCCTCCTCCCCCCATCAAGGAGGAACTTAGGATAGGATATGGAAACTCTCCAAGATTAATTATTAAGAAGTAACCCAAGTGTGGAGCGATTTGTAAAGAGCACTACCACTTGAATAAAAGGGGAAATACAGTAAGGGGCAGGATATTTCTGAAAGAACAAAAGAGGAAACTGCTAATACTGGCCACTCCTGGGGAAGAGAACCGGAGTGGACATCTGGATCCTAGTGCTGAAAGGCAGGCTTTTTACTATATATTTTGAATTTGAAACCATGCAAATATGAGTGTGCTACTTCAAAAAAAAATGAAGTTAAAATTTTAAGTGATGACTTAATTTTAGCTATAATGGTGGGAGACCTTTGAAAGAGGTCTTAAACTTTAACAGATGGCCCTAATAAAGGTAAAGAGTACCCTTCCTCACCCCAAGAAAAAAGAAAAACATGAAAAGAATTAAATCTCAACGAAGAGCCAGAGAGGAAAACTTCCTCAGAGGACGGACTCATTTTGTCAGTTCTAGCAAATTACCTTGCCTGAAGGTGCCATACAAAAATCAATCCAGATTTTCTTAAAACCATACCCAATTCAAGATGCTCAACCAGCCTCTGCTAAATGAAGCCCCAGTACAAATTTATAACAAAGCTTAAGAATCCAATAGTGTCTTTCCCTATCTGGTTTTCAATTTGATTATGAAACTCAGCAGGTGTAACATAAAGTACAGAAGTTATTTTCTCTTTTGGCAAAGCAAAAATTCATCTTCTTACCTCAAGAATACATCAACATGTGTTATGTAGAACCAACAGCTAAATCTAAACAATGTGAGCCACACTTTCAAGTAGATGAAATCCAGCATATACAAAGCCTAAGCCACATAACTGGTCGTGGGGCAATAGGGATTGGAATTTTCCCTTAAGTAGCCCTGAGCCAAGTTGTTCACCTTAGCCGGTAATTACCGCTAATTTGCATCTGATTACTAGCTTATGCTTTATTTTAGCCCGTTAACGGGAAGGCTATTATGAGGTTAAGAATTTTACAAAAAGACACGAATGTCTCCTTAAACTGGAAACCTCCAAATGGATCTTTCTGTTTTCTGGTATTATATTTGACTACATTTTTCTACAGAGGAATCCACTGCTTTTGCAATGTATTATTCTGCCTTGCCTTTATTTTCAATTTATTCAGACGCACTGTGCCACCCAGCCATACATCGTCACCCGGTACTAGGGATCCAAAAATTACAATCACTGCTTCCTGGCTCCACCTGCTGCAAAGGTTCTCCAGGCTGCTCTGCGCCGGGGCAGCTCAGCCATGCTCTGGGAGGACGTCTGACAAACTAGTGCTGGATCAGGGCACTTGAGTCTTTCTTCTGCTCTGAAGAGCAGTCACTTCCCATTTCCCTTATGAAGAAATTTCTCTTTCTTTCTTTGTGAAATTTCAGGCAGAAAACCCTTCCCAGCAACTCCCTGAGAAGCTTGGTACAGAAAGGAAAGCTTGGTACAGAAAGGAAATGCTCTCCCTATGAATTAATCAGCATTGACCTGACAGAACGAACAGGAAAAAAAAAGAAAAAAGAAAAAAAGAAAAAAGAATTTTATCAACTCACCTCAGTGTCACAGAATTTTTTATTTATTTATATGGAAATTTTTCAATTCCCAATAAAGGACATTTTTCTGTAAGTTACAGAATGTCCTAGAAACAGTGTCAATTTCCCACACAGGAACTCCTTTTAAAGATCTAAAAAGACTTTAAAACCACCTGCCGAAAGGATACCCACACATCTTGAGAGTTACCCACGGAGCTGGCTTTGCAGTAGGCTTTTAGTGCTTTTAGTTAGGATGAAAACACTGCTTCATTTGGGCTGGTTTCTCTATCCCATAGGACTGCAAAAATGACTTTCACAACCAGTGTTCGTCAGAGCTCCCACACCACTGCTTCCTCACTTCCTCGTGCCTCACAATTTCCCTGATTGATGCACCTGGCAGCCTGGAGCTGCCTAGGATAATAACTGTGACGCTCGCTTTTCTTCTCCTCCAGTTGTGGATTCATTAAAGAATGAGCATTGCCTCTTGCTAGAGAATTCGGTAGATCCCACACTGAACGTTCCTGTTCCTTCGTTACAAATGACAAGTAGAAATTACATTTACACACACACACATCCACACCCACTGCCAACTCTGCAAATTTGCCATCAGCCCATGGGTGGCAACCGAGACTGACACCCAGAGGCAGGCTGCTTGCTACACAGGGCAGACGCTACCAAGGTACCATCCGCATTTAGGGAAAGAAATTTCTTCATCACACTTATTGACGGCACTTGTGGCTTTTCTGCTTTGTTTCGGTTTTCTAACCTTCTCCCCAGGAGTCATGTATAGTCTTTTCTTGGGGTTCACCTTTTGAAAGAAGCTGAAGCTCTAGATACAAAATTGTATCCCCACTCTGTGCTCCTTCTTTGCCACTCGCCTGGGTTAAAAATGGCCAAACTGACTTTTAATTTGGTTAAATAGAAAAAAAATAAATAAATAAAATGTCCCCAGGTTAAGACCCTGCATTCCAAGCTCCGGCCCAGAGTGAATTTGTATGGCCAAGTTATAAACCCCTGAAAATAGGAAACTAATGCCATGAGGATTTAAAATAATAGAAAATGTTTCACATAATATAAATCCATAAGCAGTGTATTATATTTAAGTCTTAATATCTACATCCTTGGATTATCTTATATCTTGACAATCACACAAAGTAATCTCGCTCCCTCGCCCCCTTCCTTTGACTCTGGGTTTCATTCCTATGTATTAACAATGCTCGGGGCCATAAAATACTGTATTAATATTAGTTTGTCACAGCAGACTAAATTTAGAACAACTCATTAATATGGGAGAGTTAAAGGCAGTCAGCCAAGAGTACCAAGACTATAAGCTCTTAAGGCTATAAGTTATGCAGATATGCCACTTGAACTGGAGAGGCAGCCATTCTTTTTGTGGCTAATAAGAGATTCTATTAGTTCTAAGCTGATTCTAATTCTAATTAAGAAATGTGGGAAAAGGCAATTTTGCCACTGTAGGTATAGTTGATGTGCAACTGGAATAAGTCTTACATCATCTCGCTTAGCTTTCTGGTCCTATAAGATTAGCAGCACATGCATGGAATGAATATTCTTCCTACCATCCACATTAAAAAAAGAAAGAAAGAAAGAAACACAACTTGGCCACCGTATTTGCCATGGTGTGATCATAATCGATGTTCCTGGAAGAAGTCTCGTAATCAGTGGTTTTTTTCAAAGCAAACCTTTTGTGGCTCAGAATCACCCCAGTTGTACAAAAAGTTTTGACTTTTTACAAATAAAAAACCTTTCAAATGGATACTTCTGGACCTGTTATGCCTTTCTTTGGGCTTGTCAAATATTAATTTTTTTTAAATTTAGTCCCTTGCTAAGCTACAAATATTCATGTTTAACACCAAGTAGCAGTTCAGGGGCTGACAACTTGGTATGTACCTTTTGAATGATGCATAGAAAGCAGCAGTTAGCACAAAGAAAAAGCCACCAGATTGGTCTCAGGGAAACCCAGTGTCTGAATATTTCATGACTCCTCTAGCACTTAAAGAATAAAAAAACTGGCTACTAGTGTTGGGAGACCAACATCAGGAAGGTCAGAGCCTGGAAACATGCAAGAGATTCCAGTCTTGCCCGGGGAAAGTGAAAGGGGATTTAAGCTGCTTAGGAGAATTAGAAGAAAAAAAAAAAAAAAAGACATTTCTTTCGCTTTGTTTTGTTATTTTATAAACACCAGAGTGGCAAAACAAAAGCCATAAAAGAGTATGCGGTCATACCTCTCTAGGGGTCCTTATTTCCACATCTCTAAGGACACCAAAAACTTATCTTCCCTTTTGGGTTATGAGACCTAGTGTTAAACTTTCCCAAATCGTGCCCTTTCTGGCATACTTGCTCACTCTTGTGGGTTCTCCCTCCCAAGGAAACCGATGAAGAGGGAAAGGAAGCAATTCGATTATTTGTTTCCCCGGATGTGCTAGCAAACATCTCCCATAGAGGCGAGGGGCAAAGGGTGGGGGGAAAGATGATATCTTAATTACACAGATGCCCAGTGACCTGGGACTGAAAAATGTTCCCTCTTTGGTGAGCTTCTCTGCAGCTTATGATGATTTATAGGAAACCTAAATTGAATCCAGGAAAACAAATGAGTGACTCTCATGGAAGGAAAAAAAAAAAAAAAAAAAACCTGTACAGTGTTTAAGCAACTGATGACTTCACCTGTCACTGTCTCATTAAGCTCTTAATGAGTTCTTTTCTATTCTTGGTCACATCTGATTTTTTTTTAATATAAGTCCCTTTGAACAGCTGGGAGTAAGAATCGCCTTTGATCACTGAATTCTTCTGAATTTTCAGTCAAAACGAGGCCATTTTCATCCTGACTTGGGGTATTTTTATGGGTTTATTTCCAAGTACATTCCTGGGCATAGCTTTCCAGGCTGAGAAGAGCCTGAACAATTAATGTATACATTTTTACATAAATGTTTATAAATTTAACAAAGGGAGAGAGCTTTGCCACAAGAAGCCTCAGCTCTTTTGAAGGCGGTTTTCTAATGATGACCCTTGGCGTGTTGGACCACATGGGATTCCTCTGAGAAGAGTCAGATGAAAATTAGTCTATTCTCATTTCAAACAGAATTTTGCTGAAGTCCTGATCAGAGCATCAGCATGGAGTCCGGGGAGACAACACTCGCTACTTGATTCACTCCGCAGCCTCCCTCTCCTGGTAATTGTTGCAGGAACACATAGTGACAAGGCTCTAGGATGTGAGCGGTCTGGATGTACTCCGGCTGTTACGCTCTGTTTAAAGATTTAAACCATCAGGGTATGATAAGGCTTTTTGATGTTCATTGAACACGGAGCTTGGGTACAGAAGAAGGGGAAAGGGCTTCACCAGAAGGCAATCATCTTTCAGAGCCACAGTAAGACAGAGAGAGGTGGGGAAATCTCAGCCTCAGCATAGACACGGAACAAAGGGAGATGAAAGGGGCAGGGTGAGGAAGGGGCCAGCTCTGGCTGTGAGGCAGAACTCGCTCCACGCTCCATGAGAGTGCGATGCCTTAAAATTCGGGGGAAACATTTAGTGTTCCTCTTTCATTAAAAACACACTTCTGTTCGTGGGGGAGGGGGGATGCCAGCTGCAAATTTGGGTGGCTTCAGTTGACCCTGGATTTACAACAGCCTCCCCATGGCTTATTTTGAAATTATTTAATGAGTATTTATTTTGAGTCTGATGAATGTCGTTTCCAGCACTGAGCCCTGCAAACCTGGAAGAAGACCTTCCTTAAAAGTACTTTAAGATCCTTGCACAGTGTTTTCTTCCCCCAAAGGTAAAAGCTGATATTTGTCTTGAACGTAAAGATCAGGAATGAAAAGGCAAAGAAAAAAATTAAAGAAAGTGCCCCCTCCAGAATGCAACCTAATTTCTTCATATTTTTCTTCTTTGGCAAAATACCAGCTTTTCCACCCTCTTCACGGTCCTATTATGCCAGGTTAACTGAGCCTGCACTTTGATCATATTAAGTAGACAAGACCCAAACCAACAATTTCCCATCTTTGTCTCCCCGGCCCCTAGCACAGGGCTGTATGTACCAAAGTCTTAAGAAATGTGTGTTGAATTAATGAATGAATTAATGAATGAACAAACGAACCCATGTGTGCAGGCTCCTAGGAATTGACGGGACACATTTCAATTTCTTTTCTGTGCCTCCATTAAAGGTTTCAGACAACTGCTATGTAAAGAAAGCAAAAAGTTCTGTTATCCCTTGTTGCCTCCTGTCCCAGCAAACACCACGGCAAGGCATAGTTGTCAAGAATGGTTGCTTTGGGGGCGCCTGGGTGGCACAGTCGGTTAAGCGTCCGACTTCAGCCAGGTCACGATCTTGCAGTCCGTGAGTTCGAGCCCCGCGTCAGGCTCTGGGCTGATGGCTCAGAGCCTGGAGCCTGTTTCCAATTCTGTGTCTCCCTCTCTCTCTGCCCCTCCCCCATTCATGCTCTGTCTCTCTCTGTCCCAAAAATAAATAAACGTTGAAAAAAAAATTAAAAAAAAAAAAAAAGAATGGTTGCTTTGGATGCAGACATACCTCTTATTCAAGGCAGCTTGGCTACTCACCACTGGATTCTAGGAAACTTCACTTTCCTAAGCCTGCTTTTCCCCATCTGCAGACTAGGAGTATTAAAAAGAGCCCCCTTGTGGAGTGAGAAAATCCATGTAGACACCTAGCACCGTATTTGGCATATGGGAAAACTCTCAAAATATTCAGCTATTGCTTTATTATTGCTATATTAGTATTGCTCTCCAAAACATTTTCAGACATGGTGGCACTGGAAGGGGATTTTAGAAATACATAGTTATCAACACAATTTAAATTCAGGATATTATCATCACATACTCTACTGAAGGGTTGTTTCCGCACTTGTCTCTATAGTGACAGGAATAAAATGTGTTGTAACCTGCTGTTCTCTTCTGGTCTGACAATGTGCTCTTGTTCCCACCTCATGTAAGTATTCCATAAGCAGGGATAGGATCCCCTTCTCTTAGATATCAGCAATGGAACAAGAAGTGGGTTTGACCAACCAATACCAGGAAACCAAAATGGATCCTATCTGTTTGAACCTGGAAAGCAATAAACCAGTCAAAACATGTACAGTACTGAGCCATTTCCTCATATATTTCAGTTCACCACAATATAGAAATCACTGCTTTTGAGTAGGCAGAAGGAGATGAGGCCCCAAACCCAACTCCATCCCATGATGGCTACACCTTACCTAAGCCAAATAAGGGCCATCCCTGATGAGCCATGTCCCAGGAGAAGCTACAAACACCATCACATCTCTGGGAAAGCAGCCCTCCCATGTAATCCTCTCAACAACCCTATGATGAAGGTAGACTTAATAGATGAGAAAATTGAGATGCAGAATGTTAGTATCAAGAGAATGACATTTACTGGCATTTTATTGTATTTCTCTTTTAACATTTTGCTCAGTAATCTACTGGACTGGAGTAGGGCACTCATTATGAGACTGTATGAATCCCTCGGTCCTCTGGATCTCCGTGTCCTCATTGGCATCACTGGGGGGCAGGGAGTAGATGGGCTGGCCCTATGGTCTATGAATACTACTAGGAGGCCTGAGCTCCTTACCTAAGGACACTGGAATCTCTGTAGAAACCACACACCTTACATCATGACCTTCCTCTCTACTTTCCCCTGGCCTTCCAGCCTCCAATACCAAAAATGGGAGCATTCCAGCCATTATCATTACTGAAAGAGTCCATTTTAGCAGAGCTCAAATCTAAGGGAGCACTATGGCCAAATAACCTGCCCCATGATTGAGCAGTATGGGAATTACGGTTTCTTTTTCCTTAGCCCACTAACACAGAGAAAGTCAATCCTCTAAAAACAAATTGATTGATGATATAATTTAATATCTTCATACGATTTCTAGTGGCAGAATCAATCTGCTGCCAGCACAACCATCCAAGGCAAAGGAAAAAGAAAAACTGCACCAGTTGCTTTTCTTTTATCGCACTTCTGGGTGCTCTAAGAGAAAACTCTCTCCAGAAAATCAATAAGGCAGATTTTGATTTCAATAAGGGGACTGTGCCCAGCAGTCCCCCATTACAGAATTAAATCCATATGACAACACAAAACAATGAAGAGACCCAACTAGCAAGGGATCCATTTGCTTTGTTTGACTTTGGCAGCCAGGGAATGAGACCACAAGACTGGCTGTAATTTAATGCAAACCTCGGCCTATCCTGGTTGTGCATATGGCTGACCCTTAGGGCACGACCATCAATTTTCTATTAAAGATCAGAGATTTGACATATCAAAGTCAACATCTAGCTGAATAACTGCAGTAACCTGATAATAATTCTTTTGTGGATTTCACAGTGGCTTTTCAGTAAAGTATCAGAAAGGTAGCCGATTTCAATCCTGACCTGGCAAGATCTGAATATGAAATAAAGGATTTCAGCTTGATCTCCCCATGATGTGAGGATGAATGTTCTGGTAAATGTTAACTTAGTGCTCTGAGTAGCTCAGTAATAGATGGGTTTAGGCAGTAATAGGTTTAAAATGTCAACTTATTGAATAATAATTTCATGTTGTACAAATACTATGTGTAAGAAGGGATTTGTTTTGCAAATTTTGAAATAAATGAATGGATTTATAATGTCCTTGACTGTTTCATTGTTCCGGTCAGAATTTTACAGAAGAATCAAAATTAGTTTTGCTTTCTCTGGTCTTGTTGTTTTCCTGCATTTGTCTCTATTCAGTTTTCACAATTACTGGGTCATTAATGGAGTTTTTCCCTGTTTTGGTCCCCGAAGCCAAGCTGATAACATTATTTTCTAGTAAAAATAAAAACTCAATTATCCATCCCTATAAAATGTTTCATGACACCAACAGCATAAAAACCTTTCACCAACTCAGCTGTAAAACATTCAACTGTTCAAAACATAAGAACCAAATAAAATTCTGTTTCCATAACTGAATTCAGCCCTTCAGTCCAATTATAAGCTGACAGCTCTATAAATCCAGGTGGAACACAAGTGTGGGTAAAACCAAATTGTGATTGGGACACTGAGGACCTGGGGCAAACACCTCCACCACAGCCTGTGGAAAAGGTCCCCAGATTCCACAACTAGCCCCCCGCCCTCCATGCACATACATACCTACATACACATACACACACACTCACTCACTCTCGCTCTCTTCCAACCATGCTATATAGAGTCAACATCTTTGCTCACGGAAATGGGAGATGCCAAGAAATCACCCAGGTAAGTTCTCTGACTACTTCAAGTCCGATTCTTCAGATCCTCAGCTTACCTCATCTTCCCAGAAGACTCAGAAGGAGAAAACAAAAGGAGCCCACTCTTCAGCCCACCAGCCTGGCAACAGGAGGAGCTTTTTAATGCATAAAGGACATAATTTCCACAAACCAAAACACCTGTCAGTAGCTTATAGATGCTCACGCTTGGGTAATATCTACACGAAATGGTCCTGGATGAAACTACTCAACCATTCAGCTCAATGGTTGAACACATCACTCCCTGACCCTGTCCTAGTCTGAGTTGCCCCAGAAGCTGACTATAAACCAAGGATGTGAGTGCTTATAGCTTATTGGAATGTAAAGAAAACATTGGTAAGGAAGTAAGACAGGGAAGCAAAGGGAGCCAATAAACTAGTGCATCCAACTAGTTACCACCTTGGCTAGATCAAACTTAGTTCCTCTGGGGACACTCTGACACAGTGTGGGAACTTAAGTATTTACACACCAACTCCCCTGTCAGTCATTGGTTGAAGCTGCTCCTTCCTTGGTATTTCCAAGGGGCATTCATTCCTTGGTATTTCCAGCCTACACTATATGGTAGGCAGAGGGCTTCAGGGGCCAGCGAAAGCCCTCAGGAAAAAAAATGCAATTGCTGAAAGCTTGAAGTCAGGCACTGAGAACCAAAGCAGAAAGTGAAAGTGATGTGGGCAGGGCATTATTATAGCCTCTGCTATAGACCCTGGCCTTTTATTAACTTTTGAACTTTTATAAAGTTATTTGTAAGTTATGAAAGTAATATGGATCATGGAAAACAAAAACAACATATTTAAACACTGCAGAAAAGCTCAACTATTTCTTTAAGACCCTCTTCCTCTCAGTCACTCAGTCCCATTCTCAGGGATAAGCATTTTTTACAGTTTTTCTATATACAAAACCTATGTATTTAAATACATACACACCCACAAAATTTGAATATCCTTTTTTTTTTTTTGCTACACCAATCAGGTCACAGTGGATATGATTTCCTGTGGTTTGCTTTTGTCAGATAATTTATTATCTTGGACATCACTGAATAAGTAATATGTCTATATTTATTTGTCTCAAACTTCTTTGTGGATACTAAGATCAACATACCTTAATTCATTTAACCTATTCCCATTTGATAAACATTTAGGTATTTGTTCCAACATTTTTGCTATCAAAGACAATGCTGCAACCTTATCTGCAATATATACATATATTAGATCTCTCTATATATGTGTATATATAGGATTATACAATGTTAAACATGATATATACATAATTCCTAGAAGTGAAATTTCTAAAAGAATATATGCATTTTAAAATTTGACAAATTGTGCCAAAGTAACCTCTAAACATTTCAGCAATTTACACTTCTACCAACAGTGCATGAATGCGTGGTTTTTTCCTTCATCTATACCAACACTGAAAATGATCACACTTTTTTTTAAGTGTATTTATTTATTTATTTTGAGACAAGGAGCGGGGGGGGGGGGGGGGAAGAGAGGGAGGATGAAGAGAGAGAGACAGAGAGAGAGAGAATATGAATGAATGAATCCCAAGCAGGCTCCGTGCTGTCAGCACAGAAACACATGCAGGGCTCCATCTCACAAACCATGAGATCATGACCTGAGCCAAAATCAAGTCAGACACTTAACTGACTAAGCCACCCAGGTGCCCTCAACACTTTTTAATCTTTGGCAAATTAATAGGTTAAAAAAGTGTATCACTGTCCTACTTTGTGCTTCTTTGAGCACCTTTGAGTGAGGTTCCTCAACTGTGTTTCTTGGCAACTTCATACATCTTTCTAATGTCGTGGTAGCCTTTTCCTTAATATGTTGAAAGTACTGTTTATAAGAAAATGTATTCCAAGTGTGTGTTTCATTTGTATTGCTGTTTATGGCTTTTTTTGCTGTATAAAAGTATAATATATCTGTGTTTTCAAATTATTTTTATGATTTTGGGGTTTTGTTTCATATTGTAATCTTACTCAAAATTATTTTTTAAAAATTCATCCATTAGTTCTCTAGAACATTTACGGTGTGATTTTTATATTGAAGTTTTTCATCTTTTTTTAATGTTTATTTATTCTGGAGAGAGAGCAAGTGAGCCAGCGCACAAGTGGGGGAGGGGCAGGGAGAGGGAGGGAGAGAGACAGAGAGAGAGACACAGACAGACAGACAGAATCTGAAGCTCCAGGATATGAGCTGTGAATGCAGAGCCCGATGTGAGGCTAGAACTCACCAACCGTCAGATCATGACCTGAGCCAAAGTTGGACACAACCAACTGGGCAACCCAAGCGCCTCATTGATTTTTTTAATATAAGAAATGAAGTAGAAATATGGTTTAAACAATTTTTTTCCAATGGCTACCCAGTGTCTCCAAACCTTTTCATAAATGTATTTTTAGCATTGATTTGAAATATCTCTTTTATCCACAATTACCATATGAATTTAATTTTTTATCTGGAGTATTCGTTTTGTTTTAAATGTTATAGATCTATAATACAGTTTATTATCCGATAAGGCTTGTCCTCTCTAATTCCTAGCATTTCCCCATGTTTTCCCCTCCAAATGACCGTAGTATTTTGTCAAGATCACAAAAAGTTGGTATTTTATTGGAACTACTTGAATATCTAGATTAGCCATGGGAGAATTTTCATGTTTATAACATTCAGTCTTATGAATAACAAAATTTGTTTTTCCATTTATTAGTGTTCTCTCATGTCCCTAGCCAAGTTTGTTTTGTTGAATTGTGATTTTGTACCTCAGAGACAGAAAGGTCCAAGACAGTAATTATTCTCAATTATAGCAAACTATCATCATGTTCTCCCCTTGAGAAAACTTAAAGTTTTCTTCGGATATTTCCTGAACCTTCCTTGTTGAATTCATTTCTATAGCTCAACACATTCACAGCTTTGGTAAGTGAGTTGTTTTATCCCACTCTATTTACCACCCTCTAATTGTTTCTGGACTGTTTATTTTTGTGTATTAACTACAAATGTAGCTACTTACTGAATTCTCTCATTGTGCCTGAAGACTTTCCCACCATGTATTATCTTGGATTTCCAAGATCTGTAACTATATCAAATGTAAATAATGACTTTTGAAGTCTTCTACAAATTTTTTCTTGTCTAATTGCATTTGCTAGTACAATACTTTTAAAATAATGGTAAATAATAACAATGATTATTGGCAATTTTTCTTGTTCCTGACTTTAATAAAAATGCTTCTAATGTTTTATTACTAAGAATGATGCTATTTTAAACTAAACTATACATTTGCATCAAAGTAAGGGAGAATCACTATTACTTGGAATCCATTTACTATATTTTATTGGGGAGAATGTTTTTAATTCACCAGTAAATTTTATGGAATTTTTCCTTTTTTGTGCCTTTTTTGGCAAATCTTAGGATCAACCTATTACTAACAATGATGCTATTTTAAACTAAAACATACATTTGTATCAAATTAAGGGAAACAGCATTATGCTAGCAGGCCTTTTCTGAAAACTAGCAGAAAGGATAGTTCCCATTTTAAGAATTAATCTTCAACCAGCACAGGATTCTCTGGAGGCCACATGATTTCTCTGGACATGACCTCAAGTATGGATATAGCCATAGTTCAATTCTAAAGTATGTACTGAGCACTTATGTCTATGCAAAAACTATGCATAGTCTGCCTCTTAAAATTAGTATTCAAAGCTAAAAAAACTCACATGCTACTCTAACAAAATTTTGAAAGGGATTTTCCTACTGTCTTGAAATTTAAACTGAGGGCCAAAGCAGAACATAACAAATATGCATCCAGCTGATATAAAAACATTTGAAGAATATACATTCTTCAAATACTTACAAGATTTAAAAAATTAAACAATTAAGAAAATAAAAACCCTAGTTCTATAACCCAAATCCAGGCTTACAAGAGAACTCAAGACATTCAAAATGAAGATTGAGCCAATGAAGTAAAAAGCTGTCAACTCTCCTAAGCCAAGTGAGAAAGGAGCTTCAGGAAAATCTCTCGTAGAGAATGAATGTTGTTTTCCAGAGAAGACACTGACACATTAATCTCAAACAGAGATGCTGAGCTGCAGGGACTCTCCAGCGTCCCTGGATCAGAGCTGAGCCTGGGGCAATTCCTGGGAGATGCTGACAGAGTCCCAGGCTGAAGAAAACTTGTGTAGACCACAGTGACAAGAAAATACAGCAGCATGAGTGGTTTATCCTTCCAGAATTAGGTGGAGCAAGGATATTGAGCTTTCCTTTGAACTAAGGGGTCATCTCATTAGCTACGATCTTGAAAGGTTTCTGTACCAAAGGAGGTTACCTGCCAGAGTAGAACACTACCAGCAGAATGAGGCTGGCAATCTACCATCCTAAGCAGGAGCAAAGACTTGTAAGAGCTGCGCTAGAAAATGGATTTTCAACAGCGAGTGTCAGGGAAGTGCCACAGATGCCCACAGGCACCTCCACAGTACCCACAGAAACTTCCCAGAATAAGAATGCCAACTTTCAGCTATCTGTCACATGGAAGGCACCACAGCAAGATTTCATCCATACCCATCAAGTACAGCAGTGCCCTTTCAACTCATCTCATTCTTGCCCTAGCACAGGAGGAACGAGGAACATCAAGAATAGATGAGCAAGGCAGAGTAACAGTGAAAGAACAAAATACCGCACATCTTCTCCACCGGTCTATGGATTTTTTAGTGAGGCTAAGGCTTGATGGGGAGTGGAGGAAGGGAAAAGTTTGGAACTGGAGAAAAGAAGGAAAGAATGAAGCTGTGATTTGAACTAGACTGGCCATTTTAATGCCTTCACAGGAGACAACTCTAAAAAGCCAAAGGTGAGCTTTAGAAGCTGGAAAAACTATGTGATATGCCCAAAATATTGCCAGGTTGTGGAGACCCAACCGTTCATATCTGAAGGCAAAGGTGAGGTACATGACATAGTCAAAATTACCCTTGAACATGTCTCAGGGGAGTTTACATCAGAGACTGACACCCTCATCTTTCATTAATTCCAACAGAGTAAGTATTTCTTCCAGCACTGGAACTGATTGCAGCTATTTCCCCAAGCACAGATGAAGTAGTCGGCTGAGGTTAGCAGCCATGTTGTTGGAAAAATATGTATTTTTAAACACAGGAATCATACCCGGCACAGCAATACACTCACACTCCAAGAGGCACACAGACATTGGGTCTGTGTGAGAGAATGAAAGATAAAAGGTGATGGCCTCCCAAATACGGTATATTCAGGACCACAGACTAATTAAAAGCAATGGTGAGTGGCATCCCTTACTTGCCCTACTTCAATCGATCAACCAATCTCTCACCCCCACCCCAACCCCCACAACTATGTATAGTTAGATACATCTGGATAGGTAAGACTCACATACCATACAATTCCACTTATCTCACTCTGAAAAGACCCAAAGGTTAGTAGCACACCCTTCTCAATGAGTTCCCAGATAATGAGAGAGAAAACTATGTAAACAAATGTATAACAGGTCCTCTAGCAAAAGTAAGCTTAGGATCCAGCAGAGATACAAAGGATACATTCTCGTCTTCACCTTGAGGAAGAGGGACTTCCCAAGGGAAGTAAAGTGGTCTAGCTCAGCCGCACCATCTTTAACAGGCAGTGCCAACCGCCCAGAGCAACAGTCTCTTCCTTCTCAGTTTCAGTTGGGAAACTACCACTTAAAATTGATAGTAAAAATAATACCTTTTATTACAAAAATGTCTATAGCCCTTTCAATGGAATGGATGAGAAAATTCCCAAAGAGGTTGAGTCTTGCACAAAGGTATTAAAGTTGGCAGGTTTAGGAACCCAGCCTAGACCCAGTGTGCTGTCTCTTAATTCCATGCTCCATACCTCACTGCCACTGAAGACGAGAGTCATTTGTAAGATTTTTAAAACTTATTTCTCCTGGAATGACATTGCATTGATAGTATTGACAGTAACTCTAATCAGGTACTGATGTAACTATAAACAGGTTTTTTTTAAAGGGATTTGCAAACATTCATGGGTTGGAAGCACATAAATGATACCAATATAGAAACATAAGCCTGATGTCAAGGACAACCGTGTCTTTGGAAATTTCAGGTCTTTTTCTTCCCCCAGCTTTATTGGGGTATAATTGACAAATTATAAGTTATTTAAGATAATATCTGTAAGATATTTAGAGCATACATGTGCATTGTCAAAGGTTTCCTCTCATGTAGTTAACACTTTTGTTACCTCACATATTTATCTTTGTGCGTCTGTGAGAACATTTAAGCTCTACCCTCCTAGCAAATTTCAATTACATAATACAGTGTTATCAACTATAGCTACCATCTTATACATTAGATCCTCAGACCATATTCATCTTATGACTGAAAATTTGTACCCTTTTACCAACCTCTCCCTATTTCCCCCTACCCCACAGCCTTTGACGACCATTTCAGGTCTTTGTGTATAACTTGATTCTCAGCCCCAGAAACCAAGGTCAGACATACTATGGCAATCTCTTTGCTCTCCTGGAGTTGTTCCACCCACCACCCCAGATACCACTTCTGCCCTCTGACTCCATGTATGCTTTATGGTACACTTGAATAACATGATCCTGGGCTAGCATTCTCTGGTTAGTACAGAGGTAGTGGAGTGTGACAGGGCTCTTGCTTGGAAGCCATGAAACTTCGATTCTAGTACAGGCTCAGCCTTACGTAAGTGATTCATGCAAATTCCTGGGGATTTGGTTTCACCGTCTTTAGAACTGAACTAGTAAGTCCCAACTAAGCTTTATCATGAGGGTCTCCAAAATCCAGCTGCTTCCTTGTCCCACTGTTATCTTCAAGGTCTTTACCTGCCGTCTTCAGGGACACAATCAGGAATCTGACCAGGGCTATGTCAGCCTGAGATCAGCATTTCAATACAGGCCCAGTCAACAGCGCCATGGAGACAGACACTCTTTTCCTCCTCTGCTGGTAATTGGAAGAAAGCACACTAGAAACCCGATTTTCTGACTCTACTTCAATTCCTCTGCCCACCCTTCTCCAAAACCCTTGGCATGGCATGTAAGGGTCCCCACTGATTGACCTCAATTTTCATGTCTTGCTCCCATTCTGCAGAATTTTAAGTTACACTTCTCGGCCTCCATACCTTGTCTCATTCTCTTCTTACCATTCATATGCCTTTTGTACCTCATTGCTTCAGACTGCCCAATGAAACCCTCATTGTTCTCTATAGCTCAACTCCAATGACAGCTCTTTAATAAAACCTTTCCTGATGACAGTCTCAAGGATGGGCTCTCGCTGTTCGTCTTTTACTTCTCTCAAAGCAATTTCCACATCTTGGCTTTTTACTTGACTGTTTCCCACTAAACCAAGGATTGGCAAACTACAGACCAAGAATAAATCCAGGTTGCCACTGTTTGTTTGTTTTTTTAAATAAAGTTCTGTTGGAATACCATGATGCCCAATCATCTATATATTGGCCGTGGCTGCTTTTACTCTACAGCAGAGGCATTGTAACAGAGACCATCAAGCCCCAAAACCTAAGATATTTACTATATGGCCCTTTAGGAAGAAAAATATCAGTCGACCCCTGCACTGGACCATAAGCCCCTTAAGAACAAGGTTATAGTCCCAGCACCTAACAGAATAATTGGCTTATACTAGGCATCTGATAAATGTTGTTTAAATAAATGAGTAGGCTCATGAGTGTTTATGGAGTTAAAATCAGTAACAAAAGACAAAGAAACAGGGAACAGAGAGCATCATAACTTTAAATTTTGGCAAAATAGGCTCTCCAGATTCTCTGTTCTAGTTTCACATCCTATCACTTTTTTGGACAATGAGTAAACACTGGGAATCAACATTAATCTTCTAAGTGTCAAAGCAACTAGAATTTGCTACAGCCTAGTTAGAACAAATTAAGCAACTGTGACACTTACAAAATGCTTTAAAATTACAAAATTACTAAATCCACATCCATTTGCTCTGTAGAATATTTCATTCTCTTTGATTAACAAATCTGACTTAAATGAGGTGCAGACCTTTTCACACAGTATTGTAGAGCCTTCAAAAGTACCACAACTGGTATGAATTGCCTCCAAGCTGAGTATCCATGAGATAATGTAAGTACACTGGCTCAGAGCTTCCAGAAGTAAACACACAGTATCTGGGCCATGGTGATTTTACAGCATATGAAAAAAAAAAAAATCTTAAAATGCAAGCAAATCTGGAAAGTACAGCATCCCAGCTTGTTTATAACAGCAATTTCAGCTAGTACAGATCCACAATTTATTTGCAAACAGATTAATTAATGTTTCAGCAGCTGTTTGCAGCCAGTCTGTGATCTCGCTGAGCACAGATGACACTTTTTTCCTCTTCTATTCCATAGGGGCGATTTTAGCAATGCTTAGATTAGATTTTTACTGTATCAGCCCACATGATAAAATAAGTTGAGTCCTGAAGCAGCCAAGATGGCTTTACAAGATCCCCAGGCCGCCGAGTCTCTGGTGGGTCCCCCATGCCACCTTCCCTGGGCTTCCTTTTAATTACGGCCCCAAAATGCCAGTTTGCAAACAGATCTGCAAGATCAAAACCTGCCATTTTTTAAAATTGTTTTTTTCCTTCTCCTTTTAGGTCCCTCAGGGTTGGTATTCAGCAATGTGTACCACTGGGTGTAATAAAAGCAAATGCTTGAATATTTTTCAGTAACCTGACAGAGAATAAACAAATGGAAGAACAAATGTTGAAGAGCCTACAAGTTAACGCACTGCATAAGCTAGGTGGATCGCTTCTGACAGAGCAAGGCGGCTCTTCTGATTCTATTTCTCTTCTTGAAGAAAAAGAAACAGAGAAGACAAGACAAAATCCCCAAAGCCTCACTAGGCTAAATTTCCTTATTCTCCTTTGAACAGACTACACAGATTTTGTTGACTAATTGAGATCAATCCCAGTTGTAAATCGCCTAGCTATCCTACAGCTTTAATTAAGCTACCAGAGGGAGCTGTTTATCAATTAACACTTGTTACAAATTATTAGTAATTATATGGACTTTGTGTATATACCATAGCCTGCAAGACCAAAATTGCTTCCCAGTTGTTAGGGGAGCAAATTGAATAGCTAATGGGCTATTTGGGTGAAGGCACCAGGCACCGCCATAATTACAGACCTCCTTTCTTGGCACAAAGATTTAAGGTAAGTTCCAGCACCATCAGCGGTATTTGAATACACACCATTGTAAAGGTTTCTCTCACCAGGACTTTGCCAAATCCTGTTAACTAGTGGACTTTCTGATACAGACTTCGGGTCTGTATTTACTTTTTGAGTAACAAACATAATGAAGATAGGAGCATTAGGTAAAAGTTGATAATGTATTCAAGCATTAAAGCTACCTATTGCGGTATGCACTGCATTCTGTGATAATTTTAATTGGCTTAATTGAGATGCGCAAGCCTGATTAATGTTTAATTCCTTTATATTAAAAAAAAAGAGTCAAGTAGTTCGACATTTCTTCAATTATGTTAGATCTTTCCAGACTTCAAAGGAATGTTACATTAGACAGCTAGATACGGGACGAGCTGATTAAAGAATAAAGACTGCTCATTATAATCTAAGAGTACAAAATTGGTTTGTGTAGCCTTTGAAAGTCAAAATTATGAGCTAAAACTTGAGCTACAGTAATTAACCCAATTTATAGTCATTCTTGCTTATCTATTTGCTTATGATTAGTAATTTAAAATGATCCATGGGATTGATTTACAGATCTGAAAGCCATTCAGGGACCCAAAACATGTTGTTCACGATTCTTAAAAATGTTGGACAAATATACTTAGTAGCATTAGTAAACATCTATCAGTCAGTGAAAAACACCAGTATGAAAAGACTTGATGGTCAGCGTCACTATCCTAGACGTATAATGTAATCTACTTGCAAAAAATTTAGCTTAACTTGAACTTTTCTGTGGCTCTCTGGAAAAATGAAGACAATGTAAAAATTGTGGATTTCTTAAGAAGATCAACTCAATTTCTCTAATAAATGCTGTTTTTTTAAAGGTATATAGATGATATTCTAACATGCAGTGGCATTTACTTTAACGATGTATAGCAGGAATACTTGTATGGGAGTCATATTTCTCTCTCCCCCTCTCTCTCATATGCATTTTCCAAAATGTTCTATTTCATTTCTGGAGGTGGGATCACAACAAGCTTTGGGAGAAGTTGGGACAGGCACCCTTACGGAATTAGGAGATAATAGATATGCACATCTACCAGAAATAAACATTCAGGGGTGCCTGGGTGGCTCAGTCAGTTAAGCTCCTGACTTTGGCTCAGGTCACGATCTCGCAGGTTGTGAGTTTGAGCCCATGTCAGGCTCTGTGCTGACAGCTGAGAGCCTAGAGCCTGCTTCAGATTCTGTGTTTCCCTCTCTCTCTCTCCCTCGCTCTCTCTGCCCCTCCCCTGTTCACCCTCTGTCTCTGTCTCTCTCTCTCAAAAGTAAAACATTAAAAAAATTTTTTTGAGAAATAAACATTCAGAGTCATTATCACATTTGCTAAATTTTAACCATCTCTACCACCTTACTGATATAGGGACATGAAAACACAGAACCTTCTATTTGATCAAGGACACACAGAAATTTGAGGCAGAGAAGAAATGGAACTCACAAACTGTTTTTTGGTTTTTTGTTTTGGGTTTGTTTGTTTTGGCTTCTTTTAGCTACAGAAAATACAAACCATTTCATCAGAACTGAGTCCAGGGATTCAGGACAAATCACACTTTCAGTCAGTCATAATATTATGACTCCGTGTATGAGTCAATGAGTGTATAACAGCATTTCCCAACATGGATTTCATGGGACACAAATTTACCTAAATGTTACACGAAAAGGAGATTCTGCACATTAGTATGGGAAACCTTGCACTATATCCTTCTCTTGAAATTGCGATGCCTGTTAGCATATCAAATGCTCTATATATTTCACCAAAGAACATTTTTAATTGAATATCAATATTAGCCAACATTATTGAACCACAGTGGTATAATATGTATCTAAATACAATACTGGTACTTGCTCTTCCCAGAGCAGCATTGACCACATATGCCCAAATAAATAAACTTTCCCCATCCCACCAGCCTCGCTGAGGGAACGATCACATACCACATTACAAAGTAGTAAGGTTTTATTCTCCTATTGTTTCTGGCCACTTGTATTAATCTATATTTGGTATTCTATGTAGCACATGTGCTAGAGTTCACAAATTTAAAATAAATGTGTGAAATGTGTCCAAGAATTGGGGAGGAAAAGGTTAGTCATTTTTTCACTTGGTGAAAATGTGAGTCCTAGACTTTAAGTGCTAACCACATATAAAATAGCAATTCCTGGGGCGCCTGGGTGGCGCAGTCGGTTAAGCGTCCGACTTCAGCCAGGTCACGATCTCGCGGTCCGTGAGTTCGAGCCCCACGTCAGGCTCTGGGCTGATGGCTCAGAGCCTGGAGCCTGTTTCCGATTCTGTGTCTCCCTCTCTCTCTGCCCCTCCCCCGTTCATGCTCTGTCTCTCTCTGTCCCAAAAATAAATAAATGTTGAAAAAAAAAATTTTAAATAGCAATTCCTTTCCCTTTGTCCTGTAAACTAAATAAGCAAAAGCTAACCCCTATGGATCGAAATAGAAAGTATATAGGGGTGTGTATATGTGTGTGTGGATGTGCGTGTACCCTAGTGATATCTTGTGACAGCAACTAGAAGAAAAGAGATCTCAGTGTTGATGAACATCCCTAGCACCCAGATCTTGGTTTCTAAGTGCCATTCCTCACCAAAGGGAATTAGGGCCTAATGAAGAAACAATTCGTTCCAGGGCTGGGATAGGATATGTACAAGGTGAGCCTAGAACATGCTGCTATACCAGAGATTAAAGTACTCAAAGACTAGTGAGGCCATGTCAAAAGGACCCAGAAGCCAGCTTCAAATGGCTCCCTGCTAGCTAAATCTGGGTCATTTTGAACATCAAAGTAAAT